>NW_028327180.1:30885059-31510059 GCF_987537825.1 Furipterus horrens
AGATAAACTCTATGGAATTTTTCTGAATTATGGATCTAATAACTTGTTCCAGATGTTGAAAAAAAGTGCAACTAGTTTAGCTAGCTGTATTTTAACGTGTTATATCACCTAATTTTTACAACATCCTTTTCTAAGTTGTAAACCATACTTCTTAAGTCATCTGTCTGGGGCGGTGCAGGTGTGTGTGTCATGTGCACATGTGCACATGTGATTTATGAAAATCTTTAAGATTTCTAGAAAGCACTTACTTTTAGTTTTAAAATTTGAAATTTTTTGTTGTCCAGTCTTCCTTTTATTTTAACTCAGAGTTTTTACCACTGCTTTTGGATTTCCATGTGGGTGAACTTGACATGAAAAAATGCTGTTTTCAACTCTTATATTTGATTTTTTTCTTTGAAATAGGTTATGTCTTCAGATAATTATAATCAATCATGCATTCCACGATATGCCTCAGGAATCCTATGAAATTATATCTGACTCTTCACTACTTGCATTTGTCCTAATCACACTCATAAATTTGAATATCTAAGGCTCTTATTATTTTATAACTCATTTATTTATTCACTCATCCAACAAATACTTTTATGCCAGTGTATTCTAAATACTGCACCACACTCTGGAAGAAATAAAAATAAAATAAATCACAGTGGCTTTTGAAAAGCATACAGCATAATTAGGGAACTTTCATTGTTAATGACACAATGGCCTTTTGGATCTGAACCATTAATCTTTCTTGTCTAAAGAATTTCAGTAGCCTCTTAACTGATATCCTTGCCCATATTCATCTCTTCAAATAATAACCAGAATGGTCTTCTAAAAATTAAAATAAGGTCATTTCACTTCTATGCTCACAAGCCTACAAAGGCTATTCATCATATTCAAAATTAAATCCAAGTTCATTCTATGATTATGCAATCCAACTTGATCCCCCCAACACATATCTCTGTCTTCATCTACTGATTGATGTAGTGGTCCTCTTTGTTTTCCCTTAACCATGCTAAACTTGCCCTAGGACTTTCCATTTAGCTGTTTCTTTGGCCTGGAACACTTGTAATCCATATCTTCACAACCCACTCCCACTTTCATTAAAGTCACCAAAGCATATATTAACTGCCTAGACATGCCTGTTAGTCACCATAATATCATACACCAGTGGTTCTCAACCTTCCTAATGCCGCAACCCTTTAATACAGTCCTCATGTTGTAGTGACCCTCAACCATAACTGAAGCATAGTGATTAATCACAAAAACAATATGTATGTACTTATATATGTGTTTTCCGATGATCTTAGGTGACCCCTGTGAAAGGGTCATTTGACCCCCACAGGGGTCGTGACCCACAGGTTGAGAACCACTGTCATACACAGATACAGCCCCTTTCCTTCACTCTATCACTTCCCCCTACTTAGTTTTTACCCTTCTGTCTATATTCATACACATATACATTTACTTAATGAGTTAAACATTTTATCATTCCCTAAAATATAATCACTTGCTCATGGGCTCTAAGTGACACCTTATCTGGAATAATCTGAATTGGACTTTTGCACAATGACACTACTGCATTATGAAAGTGATGTGTAAACTTGACACAACATAGTTGCTCTTTTTCTCTTCTGGAGATTGCTTCTTGGGCCCCTGTATACCTCATGGTCTAAGTTACTGTGGGCTCATACTAATTGCTGTGAACTTACATAGCAAAACATCTAAAGGATATAAATTAAAACACTGCATGAGAGTTAGGAATATACTATGTTTTAAAATAATTAAGAGTAGGCTTTTCTAAGTTTCTTAAACAGCTCACTGTAGTGCTGATCAGGGACCCATTTTGTTCTTAAATGTCTTTATTCTGCATAATTGAACAAGATTGCCCACCAAACAAAATGGGAAACAGGTGCCCCATTTGGGAAAGACTACAACTACATTGCTTTCAGAAAGTGAAAAATGGTATTTTTGCTATAACTGCAATGACTCCTGGACACCTTTTATTAATATCTCATGTCTCTTAAAAACAGTATCTGGCATATTTTTAATTTCTACCAACAATGAACACTGTTTTTTGTTGATAGTTTGGTACAGTTTGTCCATCTATGAATTTCTCTCATAAATGTTATGATGAGATTTGTTGGGAGGTAATCAACTTCAGGAACTATTACCAAAATAGCACTCATTATTATTCACTAGCTTATAATTAACTTTTAATGAAATATTTCCTTTGACAGTTATTGTTTAATAATTAAAATCTAAGTTGGAAGTGAAACGATTATGAGCATTCTGTTGGAGATGCATCATTTATATGCTTAATAATAAAACAAAATTTAGCTGAAACTGAATTGAGTGACAATTTTCCAGGGTCTAATCCCTTCAATATTACAATATGAAAATAACAGTGTATATGTATCTTAGGAGATTTATGAAACTGAAATAATTTTTTGTTTGAAAGTTACAAAGTTAATTTAAAAATAATTCAATTTAATTATTTGTTGCAAAACTTGAAATACCTCTTTTTAGAAATATCAACTTCCATGGGCAAGTGTGCATGAGATTAATTAACCTTATGTTCTCACTAGTAAGAGTTATTTTAAGTGTTAAGTAAATTATATAATTAAACTATCTGGATTGTAGTATATGCTCAATAAATGGTTATTTGTATAGTCTCATAAAAATTTCTATGCCTATATGATAATAATTTGAATCACCTGTCATAATATTTCTCATGCCTTCAAATCTAGCCAGTTGACATTAACTCTCCTAAAAATATTCACCAGGGTGTTCCTATTTACTTGAACTTCAAGTAGAGCTATATGACTTGACTTTAGGATTTTTTATTATGAGACAAACATTTTGTAAGCATCTGCCTCCAAACTGTTTCCCTGTAAGTATTGTATTTATGCTTTGTCAAACATGTTTTTGTTTGATAGTTGTTGTAATTATTATCAAATTTTTTCTGGCTATAAATATTCCACACTTGGGAGGAGTCCTATGGGTACATAACTCTTGGTCATGAAAAAAAATAGTAAAATATTCTGCTGAACAATGATAGTGCCTAATAAGAAGGAAAAGATGAGAAACATCTAGTAAAGCAAAGAAGTTAAATCTAAATGGATTAAGTAGACTAAGGTTAAATTGACTTTATGTCTGCCATTCATTTTCCCAAAGTCTTATATGTAACTTTATTCCTTCCAGTTTTAACCATTTTCTGTACAGAGTTTAAGTGAGTATGAATTGTAAATCTATATTTTCTAGCAGCTTGCCACACAGAAAACTCTAATGGCCACTATGTCTAATACTAGTAGATCAACATCATTGGCAATATTTCTGCCAATAGAAGCACTATCTTCAAACTCAGTGGGGTTAGATTTGTTATTTTTGCTTTGGCTTTACCTCTTAGTTGAAGTTAAAGCCATCCTTGCATCTGGTATTAACCAGTTTATGTAGTTATGTGGCATATTCAGTGGAGGGCAAAATCAGGTTTATAGTTGTGAGTATGTGAAAGAGTTTATTCTGTATTATTTATTCAGTTTATCATATTGTTTATTGTTATTAACCTACTTTTGCCACCCTTGTATAAGTTTTAGGAAGAAGAATATGAGAACTAAAAATGCAGCATATGTTTTTGATGACTTGGGACTCTGATCTCACCATTATGATGTTAACAAAGTTTTCACCACATGCTACTGCTGTGATAACTGAGTTTCTCATGATTTGGGGGGACTAATCCATTCGAGCCCAATTATCATTAAGACATTGTATTTTAGTCATAATTTTTAGAAATTCAAATAATTATTTGAACCTCCTCCAAAATGCCTATCCAGGATCTGGCACGCATTTATTAGTAATGAGTTCTGGGCCATCCTGGCTCCGTTACCTAACGAGCGCTAGAGAGGAAATGTGTCGGTTTCCCCTGCAGGGAAGGGGGAGCGCCAGCACCACGCACTTACAGCAACACCCTGTGGACACTGACTGGAGCGCCATGAATGCAGGTTTGACTTGTAGCTCTTCGAATGAGTCACAGAGGTCTCTGAGCAGCCTTCATGTCACATGAAAGCAACTGCACCTTCTGACACTTTGTAATCACAGAAACATGACATAATGGTCCTTAGGGATACTGGAAACGGAGTGAAGCTTATTTAATTTTAAAGAAAGATAGCTCTGCCTCAAAGTGTGTATCAGAAACTTGTGTTATTTCTGACATAGACATTATAACACTTGAAGAATAAGATTTAATATATAAAGAATTTAATGCATTACAGTGTTTGGTTGAAGTGACCAGAGAGCATGAGGGAATTAGTATTATCAGGCATTTAGTAATGATTTGAATTTCCATGGTGACCAACTGAGTCTTAGGGATGCAAATTCATTATTGAACTAGAATGACTAAATTAACCTAATATGCACTGACCTAATTAACAATCTAATAGTATTTAGTAGTACACTCTAATTGGGATAAATATATGTAATAAAATCCACTCATGCATATAAAATTATTTTGTCTTAAGAAAGGACAATCATTAAGAAATAACTTTTGAAGCTTTAGCAAATGTTTTATGTACACAAAAGCATTGTTAGATTTATAGTTATTGTTCTTGCTTTGTAATAATGGTGATATTTTATGTAACAATAAAATATTTTATAAGCCTCTCACATAGGTGTTACAAGTATTTTTATAAATAGAATAATGGTATTAAGCATATTATCTAAATTTGGAAATTCAGTGTCATACTTATGACAAATGCCTAGTGTTTTTTACTACGAGTCCTGTATTATTCTTCACTTTATGCCACATTTTTGCACATTTTAATTTTTCTATATATATAGTGCCTTAGCACGAGTATGGTGATTTTATTGTACACTGCCTCAATGTTTCTCACAAAACCCTATAAAATAGGGGTAGTCAAATATTGTCAAATATTAGTATATAATACATAAAAGAAGTTTAGAAAATTGATTTTATACATATACTTGTGATTTTATTGACATGTTTTTATGCATGTACATATATATGATATACATGTAGAATATATATATCAAGTGATTATAGATGTATGCACACACATATATGTGTTCAAATAAATGCCTTAACTCCAGTGAATTCTGAGACAACCCTGTTTTTATACACTGCTTATTTTTGCCTCTTTATCAAATTTTCTTTGACTACAGTATTTGCCATTTATAACACATGTAACTTGTATTGCCTTGTGCCTTCACCTGTGTGTATAATAGAAACCATAATAATAATGATAACTCAATTTCTCTGACTTATGCTCTCCACTATATACTAATGTCCCTTTCCTTTAATCTGGCCACCACACTGACAACTGATGGCTGACAGCTATTCCAGTTCAGCCTCTCAGTGCTACCAGCACTGGGATCCTATCTCCAGTGCTCACAAAGCAACACATCACTGTGTCCCTAGGACATCAGCCTGCATTTTCACAGCCTGCCACCTCATGGTTCGCCAGCGAAGTGGGTGGAGAGAACACCTCTGTCCTCTACTGTGTTGCACTATGTCATCTAGGTGTCAATACAACTAAATTTCATTTCACATCCTCCCAGAGGTCCTCATAAGAACAGCTCCTTCAAACAGTTCTTTTGTCAAAAGAACTCAGGGCTAAGTTTCTAAAACTAGACCAGAATCCAGTATCAGATAGACACCATCTGACTGTTCTGCACACTTGTTTATCCTTACCCACTATTTGCCTGGGAACAATGGAAATCTGTGAAAACTCTCAGGAAAATGAATGTAAGCCAACAAATACATTCTAAGCTGGTTCATCAGATGAGTTAAATCTCGAGGTAGAATCAGATTTCAGCTGGGACTCCAAAACCTGGTAGATATAAATGTCGCTAAAGCTATAAATATATGTTACATGAGTCAATATTTTCCTTCTAAATATGCTCTTATGTTAAAATGGGCCGGCATGCATAAACTCTGAGTCAGCAATATAAACCATACATATATTTAACTTATTTTTAATCAAAATTATATTTTGATAATGTTAGTAATCTAATGCTTGCAGAAGATAACTCTGGAAACAATGGTATAGAAAATGTTTCTTTTAACTACTAAAAATGGAGCATTGCTACCTTTTCTTATGAAAGAGACTTGTAGTCAATATTTTTAACAATGAACAAAACATATTTGACAAAGCACAATGCAATACCTTTTAAAAATGAAATGTGCATTTCTTGTAAGGTTTTTGATTATTTAAAAAATGATTTTCAATAGTTCTAAATAATTCTTTAAATATGGTCATTTTTATTGTAATATTGCTTAATAATTTAATATTTGCTTTAAATATAGTAATGTTCCTTTATATTGAAAAGAATGGACACACAGATTATGTCAGTCAGCTAAAGGACATTTATTTTAACAAAAGCAGAAAATAGCTTCACAAGCAACCTTCCCGGAATCCAGGAGATGTGGAAGTGAGCAGGTGACATGGTAGCATTAGTATCCTCCCAGTGTCTTGCAGAGGCAGAGCAGGAATCAGACCCTGAGAAGCGCTCACTCCTTTTTCCTGCCTAGCATACAGCTCTCTCTTTTGCATCTTACTCAGCTTCTGCTGCTTCTGTTCTTCATTTCTCTACTGACTAACTCATTGTATCTCCAGGCTAACATGCCCTAAAAGTGAGGATGTGACTGGTTAGAGCAGTCACCAGTCAATTTAGATCACCACTGTGATTCAAAGCACATGCGCCAGTCTTTCTCAGATGCAGCAGGACAGCTTGACGTTAGATGATTTTATGCAGCTCAGACTGTAAGCCATGGTTGAAAACCTTTGGTCAGAGTAAAATAGGAATTTGGCATAGAACACAGCAGGTCTTGCCTTATGAATCACTTTTGGTCATTATTCAGAAGGGATCAATAAACATAGCAGACACTTGGAGCATACAGGGCAATCTAGTGAATTTTTATGTTCTTCTGAGTATTCTAATAGCAGGTGCCTCGCCTAAAATGAAGACATGTAGTGGCTAAGATGACATGATCAAGGCTTGTATTAGGGTTCTCCAGGGAAACATAACCAACAGGATGTGTGTATATGTACAGATAAAGAGATAAGGATTTGGCTCATGTAATTGTGGAAACCTGGTGAGTCCAAAATCTGATGGGAAGGCTGGCAGGCTGAAGATTCAGGAAAGAGTTTCAATTTGAGTCCAAAGTCTTCTTGCTTGACAGCCATTACCTTTGTTCTATCAAGGCCTTCAACTGATTGGACGTGGCCCACCCACATTATGATGGATATTCTGCCTTACTCAAAGTCCACCATTTTATTTTATTTTATCTCATTTTGTGCCTAATATTCATATTTTTCTCACTTTACTAGGTATGTGCTAAATAACATATAATATATACCTATAGGTATATTATTTGTTATTTATACCCACTCTTTGGCAATGATTATCAAAATACCTTAACCGTATATCTTTGTTTCTTAATTCCTTTCCAGGGGATTTATCATAAGGCAGCAGATTTTAAACTACACTCCTTGTAACCACAATCATTCTACAGAATTGTCTGGGGTCTACTAGGAGGGTATGTATTAGCCAGGGTTTGGGGCTATAAGCAAAGGAAGAGAAATTAATCCTGCTTTTTTCCACCCATTTCTCTACCCCTTCACCTCTGGCAATCATCAGCCTGTTTTCAGTATCTATAAGTCAGTTACTGTTCTTTTTGTTTGTTAATTAGTTTTTTTAGATTCCGTGTATAAGTGAAATCATACAGTATTTGTCTTTCTCTGTCTGACTTATTTTACTTAGCATAATACCGTGTATGTCATTTACATTGTTGCAAGTTTTATTCCTTTTTATTGCCAAGTAAAATTCATATATATTTAGGTTGTTTGCATATCTTTGCTATTATAAATAATGTTGCAATAAACATAGTGGTGTGTATCTTTTTTGAATTAATGTTTTTGTTTAAATAAATATCCAAAAGTGCAATTGCTAGGTCATAGCAACTCTATTTTTAATTTTCTGAGGAATTTTCATGCTGTTGCTGCATATTGGCTGCAGAAACTTCCAATCCCACGAACAGTGTAGGAGATGTCTCTTTTCCACATCCTCACCAGCATTTATAATAATTTGTTGATTTTTTAAAAAAGATTTTATTTATTTTTAGAGGGAGGGACAGGGAGGGAGTAGGAAAGGAAGGGAAACATCAATGTGTGGTGCTCCCCCACCACCCCGCCCCGGGGCCTGGCCTGCAACCCAGACATGTGCCCTGACTGGGAATCGAACCAGTGACCCTTTGGTTCATAGGCCAGCACTCAATCCACTGAGTCACACCAGTCAGGGCTGATTTTTTTAATGATAACCATCCTCACAGGTGTGAGGTAATATCACATTGTGATTTTGATTTGCATTTCCCTGATTGCTAGAGATGTTGAGCATCTTTTCACATGTCTGTTAACTATCTGTTTGTCTTCTTTGGGGAAATTCCTATTCATGTCATCTGCCTTTTTTAAATCAGATTTATTTTGGTATTAAGCTATTTGTTTCTATATATTTTGGATATTAACTAATATGAATCCCTTACTGGGTATATCATTTGTGAATATCTTCTGCCATTGGTAGGTATTTTTTTCATTTTATTGATGGTTTCCTTCATGTGCAGAAACTTTTTAATTTGTATAGTCCCATTTGTTTATTTTTTCTTGTTTAGCTTTGCCCAAGGAAACATATCCAAAAAGATATTGCTAAGACCAGTGTCAAAGAGTTTACTGCCTACTTTTTCTTCTAGAAATGTTGTGATTTCGGGTTTATCATTTAGGTCTTTAATCCATTTTGAATTTATTTCTCTATATGGTGTAAGAAAGTAGTTCATTTTGGTCTTTACATGTATCTTTCTCCTTTCCCCAGCACTATTTGTTTTAGAGACTGCCTTTACCCCATAGTATATCCTCAGCTTCTTTGTTGTAGATTAAATGGAAGTCCATGTTAAATGTTAATCTCATCAAATATAAAAGCACAGCCCAGAAACACACAGAATAGAGTTTGAGTGAATGTCTGCATACCAGGACCCAGCCATGTTGACACATAAAGTTAAACATCACAAGGCTCAACCAGGCCTGAATGGACACAAGAATTAATGCTAAATGGCCCAGAGAAAGTCTACATACTAGGCTGGAGGCCCTGAACAAGTGAAATGAGTCCTTCCTACGCTGGGTCCTGGGAGAGGAATTGGCAATGTTAGGGACAAAGACCCCCTCATTCTGATACCTCAATAAAGGACAGGGGATTTAATGACCTCTCACCAATTCAGGTATGAGCTGTCAAAAATAACAAGTGAACTTAGATGAAGAGACAGAATAACTAAGAGTGAAAAGGAATATAATAGTCGCCCAAGGGCGCTAACAGCCAGAGAAAGGAACACAGAGGAACACTTGGACAGAGATTTGAAGTCTAGTTAAATAGAACTCCAAGATGTGTTTTCAGGCTGTCTTCTGTACAGCCTGAAAATACCAACAGCAAGAAAGCATTCATATGAGATCAATTCAGCCATAAAAGGGCTTTCTGGAATAAAGAATATGACTTTTAAGTTAAAATATTTATTGCAAGTATATAAGGAATGGGTGATGATTTTGACACACAGATTAGTGTCTCAAAAGACACTATTAAATATTAAAGTATATAAAACAGGACAGAAATTAATAGACAAATTATGGGCAGAAAGGTTAAAACTGTGAACAGAAGCATGAATTTAAACAAATGAAAGAGACAATAATTAAATAAATATCAAAAGAAGGTGTCATGGACCTCAAGAAATATTTCAGTCCAGAGATTGAAAGCATAATAGGAAACATTGATGAAAAAAGACACAACTAAATATATCCTAATGATATTTTTGAATTTTGAATAAGGATAATACTTGTTAAGACCTCAGTCAAAAATAGGAAGTTATATATAAAGGAAAGATAATCAGCCTGGCATTAAAATCTTGATCTACAACACTAGAAATTAGAAGAGAGAGGTTATTTATCTGTCTATATATTTTATATTGAGATATATAAATATATATAATACAGCTATACATAGATATATGTATATCCATATCTTATATAGAGAGATAAACAGATAAATGTTATAAATCAGTAAGATATGTGATAAGCACATGGAACTCTGGTTTAAATTGAGCTAGTCCATTTCACAGTGACCAGCATTTAGGCAGTGTAAAAAGGGGAAATGACCATTCTTTTAAACATGGCTAAGATAATACTCAATATCAAATGGTAAAATAGTGGTATTTTCAAGTGAGACACCACATGTCATTCTTCAAGCTTGTGTGTAACTGGGAGGTCACATTATGATCATAATAGATATTCATATCAATTCACTTTCTCAGAGAATTCAAGAATGTAATACAATCAGCACATCTGTTTCAAATACGTCATTTCAGGAAGCGTAGTTACCGATGAAATTCTTATCACTAAACATACATTATTTTCTGGCTTCCTTGGAATTTGTGTTGTAGAAGTTGGTAGAGAGGATTTCCATAGGCATTAAAATGAAGATACACATTACTGGTGAAGAAAACTTTAATTATTTCAATGAGTCTTTATTGATGAACCCAGCAAATCACTGATGGACACCTTAAATTATGACTAAATCTATGCATTATCTACCTGAAGCTTTTAAATAACCTATCAATCAAAAAAGCCAATGATTATAATTGCAAAACAAAGATTAATCAAGAATCTTATTTACTACTACTGATGCTGTGAGACTTCTTTATGATAGGAAATCAACATTCTTCTAAAAATAGCTTCTATTAATTTATGCAGGATCTTAGGTGTATTCCCACAGAAAGAAATGCCACCTCTTAATGAGGCACCTCTTTCATTTGTATTGAAAAATATCAAGATGACAAGTGCCAAACTTAGAGCATTTTACAGTAGTAGGAAAACGATATCCATTCCTAAATATAATAGAAACACAAAATATTGTATATGATAAATTAAATAAAAAGTAGGGCTGTCTATTAACTCACCTCTGCATTTGAAATTCTAATGACAGAAAAGTAATTTTGCCTTTCTGGTTCTCTGTTCTTTGTCCTGCTACAGACAACATTTTCCCTCTCAGCTTTTAGAAGTTTACTCACACATGACCTAGAAATGTTTGTTTGTTTGTTTTTCTGTTAAAGAATTGCTTTATTAATGCAAACTATTAATACATACACACAAACTATAAAACACTAGGAAAGGTAAATCTCTGTGTCATAGCACACAGGTGGTGGCAATTCAACATTCAGAGTGGACAGAATGCTTGAGGGAGACTGCAACGGATCAGAGGCCAACTTCAGAGGTGAGGGGGGGCCGAGATGTAGCAGCCTTTCAAGCTTCCTCTCATCAAGGATCATGAGAGGCACTCCATTCAAGGGGAGCTGGTCGATCTGATGTTCTTCAAGCAGGTCGAAACTCTCAAAGTCTAGAGGATTGAAGGGAAAGAATTCTTCTATTTCTGGATAGGTGTTATCTGAGGCAGAAGCAGAACTTTTTCCTTTAACAGTCTTCTCCGTCACCTTTTTAGTAGGGAAGGTTGTCTGTTTCTGTTTGAGAGGTCCATAACTCTTTACTGGCTTTTCAGTAGCTCCGTTGATAGTTCCCAAAGCCTTTCTGGGAGCTTTAGGTAAGGCTGGTGGAGCATCAGATATATTGCCAACATGTGATATTGAAACCTAAGATCTCCCACCTAAAGCTTTGACTGAAAGCCCGGACCCTGGCTTCGGTCGGTCCTTAGGAGCACCACGAGTGCCTGGTTCTCCATTTTCCTTATCCACAAAGATCACAGTAGCCATTCTGGATTAAGGCTCAGCCTCCAGCAGTAGCGCCCCGTCCCGAAATGTTTGGTTTTAATCTCCCAGTAAATATTTACACTCCGCCCATCGAGTATAAAGTAATGTTTCATGTGAACAATATCTTATACTATCTTATAGAGCTAAAGAATAATAAAGAAGTCAGAACAGAAATAACCATGGTATAAGGGGGTTTAAAATCCATTTGGTCTACTAGTTAATTTTTAAACAGAAAATCATATAAATCAGAGTACACAGGTTTTCAGTTTAAATAAGAGATTAATATTACCGCTTCATACCAACTTGTCTTAAATTATTCAAATGGCTTAATTATCAATTAAGGTATTTTCTTACATCAACTTCCATTTTGGACTTTCCTCCTGTTTAGATGGGATTTTATATTAACTGTTCTTTCATTTATGTGTCAAAATTTTAGATCGGTTTGGGGAGTCATTCAATCATTTAATAAAGTTTGTTAAGATAAATTATTTTAAAAGTTGTTTACAGAAATGAAAACATAACAGAATTTTGTTTAATTTGTTTAAATAAGACATCTCCAAATGGCTATAATGTTTTATGTCCTTAAGAGGTAATTTCATATTTTAAACAATTGTTTAATGTCACAAGAGACTGTAAGATTAATTTACCTCAGAGAGTTCATATTTAAATCACAGAATTTCTGCAAATAGACAGTTCTGCTATCTCTGACAAAAGTGTTAAAGTGCTGCTTAATTTCTTCCTTGCGAACTTGACAGCCCTCCAATGCTGCAAACCATTACAGTTATCGCAATTTGATTTGTAGATGCATGAAAATGGTTTCATTGCCACTTACTTTTTAAATCACTGCACTGCAGTAAATGGAAAAATCATTAGTGGAATCTGTTCCGTTAGTTGCAACAGATAAAGATAATAGTGGTTGCTAATATATTAAAGGTGGAAAGTACATATCTTCAAATAAATGTTATTTTTATTGTTTATGCAATTATAGTTGTGCCTGCTTTTCCTCCCTTTCCCCATCTCCACCCAGCCTCACCCTCTCCCCTCCCTAAGTCAGTCCCCATATCATTGTTCATGTCCATGGGTTATGCATGGACATTTCTATTTTTAATAGGGAAATTAATGCTATTGATCTCCAAATAGACTATGACTTGGGCTTTATTGCCACTAAATAAATTATTTACTTCTAAATATGTACTATATCTAATGAATACCTCTTTTCTTTCATGCTTCTATTTCTAGCCACATTATTATCTTATTTTCACCCTACATCAATGCATTCATATATAGTTATATGTAGCCATGAGTACATTCTGCGTGATTATGGAATTATGGGTAATTTGTGTGTGTGTGTGTGTGTGTGTTTTGATATTTATCAGGTATTCTTCAATTATTATGTTTTTATTTTCCCACTGAAATTATAAATATACTATTGATGTATTTAAATTAAAGAGAAACCAGGCAATTAAAAAAGAGTGAATAATATCCATTTATTCATGCGGTAAGCATCTGGTTAGGTCATTTTAGTGCATATTCTTCCAGTTCTATGCATATGCATATATCTGGAATATTTTAGAGACAGCTTTGAAATTATAAAGTGCATTATTGATTTACAGAGTGCTTTTACTTAACAATGTATTTGACAAATTAGTCCATTTTACTATTTCACGAATGCCACAGTCTCCGATTTCATTATAAAGCACCATGGTCCCCTTGAGTTCACAAGCCTAAATCTTAGTTACTCTTGATTTCACTCTTTCTTCTACTATAACTCCTACCAATTCAATCCAACAGAAATGAGTGTCGTCTCTACCTTTGCTTAAGAATCTATCAATTTCCTCTGCCTCCGCTAGTCCAAACATCCTCCCTAGTCCAAACTTCCATCAGCATTCACCTGAATAGCTTCCTAACTGTCTTCATACATTTCACTCCTTCCTCTACTATCCATTATGCTCATACTAACCAGAGAGATACCTTTAAACTATAAATCAAACAATGCCATTTCCCCCACTTAAACCCTGACAATTAGCATGTAATTAGTATAAATGTGTATAAAACCCAAACTTCTTAACCTGGTTTAGAGAGTCCTACAAAATCTGGCCCTGCCTCCCTCTCTGAACTCCTGTGTTGCCATTCCCTCTCCCCACCACTGCCCTGAACTCAAGCCGCACAGACCTGTTTGACTTCTTGATTTCTCCTGGTTCTCCCCGCCACCCCACCTTTTTTCTTCTTCTTCCCACTAGGTGTTTTGTCTAACCAGAATATTTCCCCTCAACCTTCCCATCTGGCTAAATCTCGTAATTCAACTTGTAGCCAAAATGTCACTGACACAGGAATTCTCTATGGAGGACTTGTTGCCATCTGATACTTTTCTCTAGTAGATACACATTGATAAGTAGATTAGATTGATTGGTTGACTCTTTCTTTACCCACATAAGCTCTTTAGAACCAGTGCTTTACTCACGTCATTAACCTCTATAGTCCCAGGAGAGAAATGGCTGTTCTCACGCTGAGACTGAGGAAACGTTCTCAAGCGCGCTCTGTTTTGCTGTGCTGCCACCTTTTAAAATTTTGTTTTTCTTAACACAAATTAGCTCACTTGTATTTGGTGAAAAGGGAAATGACGTTAGCATAATGCAGAAGTTGCCAATTTATTCAACACTTCCAGAAGACTAATACTTTATTTGATCAGGGAAAATTTTCTCATAATTAGAAAGCCTAGACAATATCTAAACTCCTCAATTAAGACATATCTTAAAGAAATACCCTTCTTTGTTTCAAGAAGTGGCTTGCTTAGTGACATCAACCAGAGTACCACACCTTGCACTCTGGTTATGACCTAAGAGAATGCCCATGAAGCAGCTGCGAATATATTACGGTCCCACTCCTCCTACCTTAAAAAACTATTAGTGAAACACATCTGTGCTCTTCCTTAGAACTTTACTTTTCATAAAATTAGTCTTAATTATAGCTACTGTCCCTAAGTATGTACATTTTGAAAGAGGAAGCATGAGTTTCAGGATTGAAGGCATCTAGAACTGACTGTTTCTAGGTGCACCTAGTAGTGGTGACGTAACTGGCAGTATTTTTTTTTTTTATTAGGGATGTCATTCTTTTGTTGATACTTTTTAGTAAATTTGTGGGAGTGACATTGGTTAATAAAATTACACAGATTTCAAGTATACAGTTATGTAATACATCACCTTATATTGATTTGTGTGCTCACCACCCAGAGTCAAATCTTCCATCACTATATGCGTATATTTGACCTCCCTTGCCCTTCACTACCCGCCTCACCCACCTTCCTTCCAGCAACAGCCATACTGTTGTCTGTGTCTATGAGCTTTCGTTTGCTTTTCTTATTTGTTCATTTTTTGCTTTAAGTTTTTATATACCACATATGAGTGAAATCATTCAGTTCTTGATTTTTTTCTGTCTGACTTATTTCACTTAGCACAATTGTCTCAAGATTCATACATGTTGTTGAAAATGGCAGTATTTCAACTTTTTTATGGCTGAGTAGAAATTCTTGATACTTAATAGTGTTCATTTGTCAAATGTTTGAGGTTCAAATAGTGGCTTGAAAAAAATGATAAAATAGGAAATTAGCTCCTTCATATCTCCTATTCAGCCTGAAATATACAGTCTAGTAGGAAGCCTGCTCCTCCAGACATCACTCTGTACTAATTGATATATAATGCAGTGTGAATGGGAACCCATCCTAGATTATGTAATAATATGTCCTATTGATTTCTTAATAAGATTATGCCTAATATGAAATACATATATTCATATAGATTATACATTACTCATTCATATAGTCATTTACTCAGCAAGTAATTGCTGATCACCTACCTAGATCCAGGCCCTGTGCAACATACTTAAGTGTAAATAAGACAATTTCTACCTTCAAGGAGCTTTAGAGTTGAAACTTTAAAATCATCTTAGCTTTAAATTAATGTACACTTTTTGTTTTGAGAATATGTTGGACAAAAAATTAATTTTAAAACTTATTATTGACTTAATATAGCCATGTAGAACATGTTTATTCAAAAGACTTATTTGACACCATGGCTAGAATTATTTGCGAAATCAAAAGCAAAATTTGCCTTTTCTGTTTATTGTTACTGCTAGGAATTATGCCTTCATTCTAAGCATTGTTTTTTGGTAGGTGTCTTATTAGATTTCTCTTTGGATTCCAAAGTTTCACTCAAATATATCTAGATGCAAATACAGTTTTATCGCTTCTTTTTAAGCTTGTGTTCCTGAATTCGAGGATTATATTTTTCATCAATTCTGTAAGACCCACATTTATTATCACTTCAAATATCTCCCATTCTCTCCATTTTTCTGGAATTTCAACTTATTTATATCTTGTCTTATAAATAGAATTATAAGCTACTTGAAATCTGCTTTTTATTTCACCTACTTAAATTCTAGTTTCAATGAGAATTTTTATTTCTGGAAGTTCTTTTCCCCCCAATATTCATGATTCATGTTTACATATAGTTTTTCTTCTTTCTCACATTGAAATTTCTTAGCTAAATGACTCTAAAATTTTTAATTTTTTATTTGACAGGCCCTACTGAATAATTTTGTTAACTGAATTTCTTTGGAATCAAACTCCTGTATGTGTACATGTGTGTGTGTGTGTCTGTGTGTGAGCATGTGTGCTCTTATATGCACGTGCACTTCCTCTACTGATAGTGTAATGTTCTTTCACTGATAGTGTAATGTTCTTTCACATAGTTTGTAATTTTTCATTGCGAGCTTTTGTCTGATGGGGATTTATCTGTGGGAATTCTATGAGAGCTAGGCTGAGATTATATTCCTCCAGACCATTTTTACTTTTGCGTCTTCATTGTAGCAATGGCCCCAGCCTTTTTAATGTTAGTCTCTTGGTTTGTGTTACTCTGTCCACGTAGGAAGTATAAATGGGCATCCATCTAACAGACAAACAGAGAAGGCCTAAGGATGTGAAATCTTAGGGAGACATATTTTTTTGTGCAACTTTATCCAACACTAAGACCAAAAAGCATCCTAGTCATTCTCTTAAGAC
The DNA here is from genome assembly GCF_987537825.1 of Furipterus horrens. Classification (NCBI taxonomy): domain Eukaryota; kingdom Metazoa; phylum Chordata; class Mammalia; order Chiroptera; family Furipteridae; genus Furipterus; species Furipterus horrens. The sequence goes on from NW_028327180.1 coordinate 30,901,910, forward strand.
ATGGGAAGATTTTTTCTCCTCTTTATTATTTCTCAGAGGTTTTGACTTTATATTGGTCTGAGCTTCATACAGGAGTCTCATTTCCATTCCCACTTCTTGAGCCCAAGTTTTCATTCACTGTTTAAAACTCATCCACATATCGTCATTCATCCGCTATACTGACAAACTACATAATCTTACCTGTCTGCTTCCCAGTTCCCTCAATTTTTTTTCTTAGGGTTTCTTAAACATTAAATCTCAGGTGTACATTTTTTAAATGGTTGTATAATATACACAGCAATTTTTTTCTGAAAACTCTGCATAGTTCTGTCACCAAATTTATACAATGCCATCAGAAAGGGAAAATAGAGCCTACAACTCTGATAATCACGTAACATCCAGATCTAATGCTAAAATAATATAACGGCATAAAGCTGATATTGTTATTAGTGATAATTCCTGTTTATTGTTTTTTTATGAACAAGGAATTGCCACTTTTAGTGGTCCAGTTAAGCAAACAAACAAATAAGCTAACAGTTCCCTTAGTACAAGAGGCGCTCCAGTTGCTTCTGCAATTTTAATAAATGAGAAGGGGCTGGTTACATAGGCTGGATTTCAAGGAACAGCAGCAAGTCTATAATTAGTTATTATCAGTTTAACATGGGAGCAAATGAGAGAAGTGTAACAAAATAAGGTTACACAATGGACGGGGAATTTGACAGTTAATGCTCCATTTTTTTGTTTCTTATTGCCGTGATAACCAATTAAAGGAGAATAGGGTCTTCTGACGGGCACACAAAGTGAGCTCCTAGTTTTTAAATTTACATGAGAGCAGAAGGTAGAAAAGAATAGAATAAGCATTAAAATGGGTTTGTCAGACTATTAAACCAATAAAAATATTTATTAAAACTTTACTGTCTACAAGATATTGAATACTGCTTTCACATAATTCAAGAATTCATCTTCAGATTGTCATGTCACTCTCAACTGATCTGAGACCTAAAACAGAAAGTCCTTAATGTCATACATCAGCAATTTTATGACATGTTGCTTAGAATTCAGAATCTGTAGAAATTCTTATAAAGAAAGATACTCTGTTTTTTCTTCAAACCTTGAGTAAAGGATACAAATATATAGATTTCATAATCACTATAGTAGCATAAAAACAGATCAAGCTTTTAGAATAAAATATGATAGTTTGTCTTCTTTTAGAGTTTAAACATAATAAATATTATATAAGTTAATCAAAACTTGGTGCAAGTATATTTACCTTTTCTTCTCCAGACTAGAGAATATTAAGGTACATTAGAGACTATGTGGTTACTTAGTCCTCAAAACTGGGGAAAATTTTTAACTTTTAACATTAGGTAAAATGTATATTCTTATATATAAGACTGTCTCTTCTGCTAATATTTCTCAGTCATGACTACACTTTAGGATCATCTGAGAAAACTTAAAAATAATGAAAAATGACAGTTGGCTTCCACTCCAGAATTTATGTTTGTTTTTCTTGTTTGTTCACTTGTTGCTTTTGGTTTCATATCCCACAAATTACTGAAACCAACCAACAAACAAACCCTCATAGACGCAGCATGGTGTTTACTAGAGAGAAGGATGAGGGAAAATAGGGAGTAACAGGAGGGTAAATATATATGGTGACAGAAGATTTGACTAGGTGATGGACACACAATGCAATATTAGATAATGTTTCCTAAAATTGTAAACTATACAATTTTATCAACAAATGTCACCTCAGTAAATGTAATTGTTTTTAAAAATTATGATTGGAGACCAAGCATTGGTATAAATTTAAACATTCCCCAGATAATTTTGCTATGTAGTTGGATTAAGCACTGCAGAGACGTTTCCTGGTTGTAAGCAGAGTAGCAGGGGTCTGAGCCTGAGCCTGAGCAGCGGCAGGAAGGGTGGGGCACACCCTTTTATCCCACCCCGAGAGGAAGGCTGCTTAGCCGGTCCATGTAGCTGGAGGAAGACTGCTTATGGCACACGTGTAGCTAATTTGCTCTTGACAAAGCATTTGGGAGATTTGCTGGAGGAAATTAATGCTTTGTGTTGCACTTACAATAGTTCTTAATTCCCTCAGGTTTACTCTTTAGAAGCAGCTGGTGGTGGGGTTAAATGAATCTTCTGGGCATTTACATGAAATTTTAAAAAAGAATTTATTATCAATGAGAAAAATTAATGGAAGAATAACACGGATTCATGGTTCCTGAGGATGAAAAATAAAACATGGCGAAATAAACACAAATAGTCTGCAACAGTGGAAGTTGATGTGAAATCCGGCCTGCAAGTTCCCATTTAATGGGTTGAAGCCATTGTTACCTGTGCCCAGGAGCTGTCCTGATAATGGGTCCGTTGCTATGGAAGCAAGTTCAATTTTAGTTACACTTGGCAGCCCTAAGAATGATTTTACATGATTTTTTCCCTGCATGTTAGGGCAAAAAATAACAATCAATAAGTGAAAAACATATAAACAATGAAATAATCTGGAATCCACAAGTAGCATTGCTTCTTTTCATATAATTGAGTCTTGCAGAAGAAATAGACTGTCATAAATTGAGAATTGACTTTTTTGTCCCATAATAACGTTACCAACAACTAAACCAGCCAAGCCTCTTTTGCATAATTCTCCACCCTGACAAATGTTAACGTTTGCTTTGTATGGCTGCACCTGCCTAGAGCAAAGTCACTATGGTATTTGATTTGTTCCTCAGTAAATTGTCCTATTTCCTGACTGTGGAAAATGGAAATCTAACCTTGACTGTAGTGGATTTGTTAAACCTTACTTGCACATGTTGCTTTTATCAGTCTTCATTAATTTTAGTGTTTAAATATGGAAACACAACTCTAGAATATTTTAAGCTTTCCTAATAGTAAGTTAGACACAAGTACATAATTGAAATATAAAACATGTTTATATGGGTAAATATTTAACATTAAAACAACACAATACCATTTTCTCCCTTTCTCAGTTTTCCAAAGGTAGCAATTGCAACTAACTCTTTAACCATTTCCACTGCAGTTTATCTCCATATTTTAAAGATAACCACTAAATACTTCTATTTCTTAATTCACTGATTTACACTATTATTCATTACTTCCTATTATTGAAATTAGATTTTTTTATCTCTATGTCCTCTCTTCCCATCTTTCCATTTTCGATTTTTATCACATTTTTTCATTATTGTAATAATTTAATTTGTTTAAGTTAAACTAAATGACTTAATAATATAATGTCGCCTTTTTAATGAAACTTTATATTTGATCTAGACTTAATAAGAGCCTCTTTTGTTTTTCATTTGGGTAGATTTTTTGTACCTCTGGCTAAGTCTTCATGTTCCCTTTTTAATTGTAAATTGCACATCAGAACAACTTCAACATTTCTATCCTGGTAACATATTCTTTTTTTCTCCTTACTAGATCCTCTTGTCCATTTTCAATATGGTCTGATTATTTTTTAAACCTTCTGTATCCCTCTTCATTATCAACCTGGAGATTCCCTTCACCTTTGTCCTCTATTAGACCAGCTGTTTCCTGAATTGTGTGTCTTATCTTTTGAGTTTATCCCCATATTTTGGTTAAGAAGCTCTTCCAGTAACCTCCTGAGAAGGAGCATATAAGAGGTAAATTTCTGAAATTTTGTACAAAGCTGTTTTTATGCTTACTTTTGATTGCTTCAAAGTAGATTTTTTTTTTTTGTTTAAAAAAAAAGCCTGACTGAGTAGCGAAACAATCTTGAAAAAGAAGAAGAAAATTGCTGAGTTCAAAACTTATTATAACACTGTAGTAATCAAATCAGTGTGGTACTGGCACAAAGACAGATATATAGGCCAAAGGAATATAATAGAGAGCCTAGAAATAAATCCTTATATATATGATCAAATTATTTTTGACAGGATGCTATGACTATTCAATGAGGAAAGCACAGTTTTTCAACACAGTGTTGGGAAACAGCATGTCTACTTACATTTAATCCTTACCTTATACCATATATAAATATTAATAAAAATATGTCAAGTACTGAAATATAAGACTTAAAACTATTAAAACATTAAAAAAGGAAATATAGAAGAAAGGCTTTATGATACTGGATTTGACACTGATTTCTTAAATATGACACCAAAAGCAACAAAAGTAAAAATAAATGTTGCATTACATCTAACTAAAAACTTCTGTGCATCATATAATTAAAAATAGCTTCACCACATGATCCACCAAATTCCACATTTGGCTGTATATCCAAAAGAATTGAAAGCAGGGTCTCAAAGAGATATTTGTATACTCATGTTCATAACAGCATTCTTCACAGCAGCCAGAAAGTGAAAGTAACGCAAATGTGATAGACATGTATCCATAGGTAAATGGATAAAGTATGATATGTACATACAATGGAATATTATTCAGCCTTAAAAAGAAATGAAATCCTGTCATATGCTACAGAATGGATAAACCTTGAGAACATTATGCTAAGTGGAATAGGTCAATCACAAAAAGTCAAATACTGTATGATTCTACTTATTTGAGCTATCTAGAATAGTCAAATTCATAGAAACAGAAAGTAGAATGTTGGCTATCAGAAGGTAGAAGGAGATGAAAATGGGAAGTTAGTGGGTAGAATTTCAGTTTTGCAAAATGACAAGTGTTCTGGAGTTTGGTTTTATAACATTGTAACTATAATTAACACCACTTCACACTTACAAATGATTGAGATGGTAAAATGTGTTATGTGCATTTTTCCTCAATTGCTTTTTATAATGCAAAAAATTCTGTTAATAAAAAAATGTTCAGTTAAATAAGTTAAAATATGCATAAAAATATATCTGAAATACATAGGATAAATTTTTCCCTCTACTGTTACTTCTCAGAAGTTTAAAATTATTCTTATCTCCCATACTTTGAACATGTGTTATACCTTTTATTGTTATTTAGCCATATCCCTGACTGTCTTAGCTATTCTCTGTATTGGGACTGAAAGCCTGAAATTTACAGTTCCCAAACATCCTTGCCCACAGAGGTCTAGTTTAGATTCCATCAAAAGGCAGTGCTTGTGCCAGACCCAGAAGGCAGAAGAGAAGAAGCATTATTGTCTCCCTAGTATCATCACCAGGCACAAGAGCTTCAGCAGAGGGTAGATGTGGTTTTTTATGACACCTGCGGGCATTCTCCTGCCATTTATGGACCTTGGTACTACAGAATACAGAGATCATCAATGAAGTTTTTATGAGTTCTTCGAGTTTTATTATTTCCAGAGGCTTTATAAACAATTGGTTCCTATATCAAGCTTTTCTTGCCTGGAACTCTTAAAGTGATTTCTCTTTTCCTGTAGAATTCTGAACTAAACAATTACCGGTTCAGAACATGACTACTACCCCCTGCCGCCAAATAAACTAATTTTAAAAAAAGAAGAAGAGGAGGATGGGAGAGTGTTAGCTTAGTGGTTAGGAGGTGGGTTCTGAGGAATCCGGTGCTGGAAATAGAAGAACAGTGGGCAATATTTTTTATGCAGAGGTAAAACATTTGCTATTGTTTTGTTAACTTTGAAGAAAGTCAGCTTGTAAGAATCAGTATTTCTGTGTTGGCTCCAGTTGTTTGTATGGTTGACATGAACTGAGTTTAGGGAACATTCATTGATTTGCAAATGACAGATGGGGGGCGTTAAATCAGGAGGTAGAGGGACTGAGCAAAAAGGATAGAAGGACTCATGGACATGGACAGCGGTGTAGAGATTTCTGGGGGGAGGGGGATATAAGGGAACTAAATGGTAATGGAAAAAAATACAATAAAGATTAAATTTAAAAGAAATATAAAAGAAATGTGAGTACAAAAATAAGATCACATTTGCAATGTTGGCTCAATGTTATCACCCAGTCACTGTAGACGTGAATTTCTAGAGTCTCCCTTCTTTCCTTCTCGAAATATGCATGTCCATTGACTCTTGTCTCATTTTACTAGGGAAGTAAATATTGTGTGGAGGAAAGAGGGTTTGGTTATTAGTTCTTTGATTCTAGAGAGTCACATCTAGACCTGAATCTCCTGGAATTTTAGGCGTCAAGTGATTATTGTATTTGATACCATGTATAAATTTTTCAAAGCTATTATTTTACATAATTTCCCTGAATTTAAAATGTACTTGTGTGCATTCCAGATTGAAATATTTTATGATTAATATAAGTCTGTTTAAAAAAAACACTGAATAGGATTTTCTCTCTCCAGATGCTAGGTAAAACATTAAGAACTAAACATATTCTTTATGTAAGATATTTTTATTTCCTTGAAAAGATAAGAATTTGAAATTTTGACCCTAAAGTCTGTTATTTTATCACTTACATTCATTGTAGGCATTTTCATTCCCCTGCAAAACACTAAATTTAATTAAAACCTAACAACTTCTAAAGTAAATGGTTTCTCTATGATTATTTTTTAAACACAGACTTTTGCTTGAATGACATTTTAGTAATATAATGTCCAAGGTTTTTATTATTATATAACATTTATATAATACAAATTAAAACAACCTCATGACAGACACATTTTTATGATTTTTAAATTAAAATCAAATATTCAAAATATTTTTAAAGTAGTTCTTGAACTTCAAAGTATTTAGTTTTTGAAACACTAAATGCTTAAATAAAACAAACAGATGAAGTCTTCTATATTCTCATTTGACTTTATCAAGACACAAAATTAATAAGTGAGCAATATGTTATATTTTGTTTTGTCTTCTATGGCATATCAGCTTAGCTATGATAGAGATAATTATACCGCTCTTCTTATTCAGCACCATTTATGTGTTAACATATATTATATTTCTCACATTCTGTGAAAAGTAAGTTTGTTTTAGAAATTTAGAGGATTAGGGTGATTAAAACGAACTGGAAAGAAGCAGATGGATTCAAAATATATTTTGAAGGCATAATCAAGTTAATGATGGATTATTTGGGGGCCAAGTGTGAAAAAACAAGAAGAAAGAAGTGTCTTCTAATTTCTGGGGTTGAGCCATTCACTGCATGATGTAGTTTGTCCACCTAAGATGGGAAGAAATTTAATGCACCATTTAGCTTTTTTTCTTTTTTTTTTTTTTTTAGATTTTATTTTATTTGTCTCTAAATAGAGGGAAAGGGAGAGAGAAAGAGAGGGAAAGAAACATTGATGTGAGAAAGAGAAACATTGATCGGTTGCCTCTTTCACCTGTCCCAATTGGGTCCGAAGCCACAACCTAGGCATGTGCCCTGACTGGGAATTGAACTGGTGACCTTTTGCTTTGCAGGATGAAGCCCAGCCACTTTAGTCAGACTGTTCTGGGCAAATATACCATTTACCTCTTAATGTTTGTTTTTGACTTACTTTGACTATTGACATTTGGTCTCCCTTTTTTCTACATTTTTTACCCCTCTTCTGCATAGCTGGTATCTGGTTCAATGAGGGAGCTATTAAGGAGAAAGCAATTTGTTTAAATTGATAATCTAGTATCTCCCTGTAATTTAAGGCTGCGAAAGCTTAGAGTAGAGGTGGGAGTTCCATTTTCCACATTTCTCTGTGAAAGTATGGATAAGACACAGAGGATTTTTCTTAGTCATTACTTCATGAAGAAGTGTATCGTAGAAGAAAAGTAAGAATGTTAAAATAAAAATGTACAATACTGGTGGTAAAGATTTTACCTTGAATTTTTAATTAATTCATGCTTTAACTGAATAGTTCAAGAAAACAAATTTCATTCACTAATAATGTTTTTTGGTAAAACATGCTAATTTCTTAGAAGATAAGCAATATGTATTATCTGAAAAGGTTTGATTTTTAGAGTAACCTTTATAATACTGTCTTCATGAGTATAATTGTCTTTATAGTCAATCTGGAAAATGTACTCTCTTCAATATTTCACTATTCTAAACAAAAATTCTAATGATAGTGATTTAAAGAAAGAAAGAAATTAGCACAAAACAATCCATTATGCATTTAAAAAAATAATGTTTACCTTCTATTTGCTGTCTACAAATGCATTTTGTCATTATAACATAGAGGATCAATGTAATGCTAATTAGTAATTAACATTAAAAACTAACAGACTGAATGTAATATCATATTTATAATGGAAATGCATTAGAAATGATGGCAAAGTATCGCATGTAAATAATTTGTATTGCAGCTTCTAAGATAATTATTACAGGAGCATCAGGTTTTTTTTTTACCTATTATACATTCGATTACAACATTTCAGATCATTTATCAGCTTTAGGAGAATGTCTGTACTCCAATCTTATAACATATAGAAATTAAAATGTGAGAAAATATTGATTTTTTTAAGTTAGTGAATAATCAAAATAAATTTCTAAACTAAAATGTAATGTTAGTTCTCATCAAGCTTTTTTCTTGGCTATTTCATAGCCTCAATCAATCTTTATACACACACACACACACACACACACACACACACACACACATATTCACACATATATGTATATATATAAAATTGAAGGTGAAAATTAAAATGATAAATTTGCTTTAAAAATGTTATTGCTCTATCCTCTAGGATCCTTCACTAAAGAGAATAATTCTAGGCATTTATTTATTTCTAATTATTATAGAAGTAAAAATAAAGAAAACAGGCTAAGCACGTGTATTAGTGAAATTAATCTTCTATAAATGCCCCACCCTATTTTAGAACTAGTTAGGGAGGAAAGCAATAATTTTGTTAATGATATTACGTCACATTTGTTGAGGGGATTTCTTACTGCAAAGTTCTTTTCTGCATACCTGTGATGCTTACAAGTTTGGAAGGGAATTTAAAGAAGTTCTGCATTCTCTGATATTTTGGATAATAAAGTTAAATATGTATCCAAGGTTTGAATACTCATTTACAGGTTCAGGTATGCATGAAATATATATTCTTATCTAAAATACATTAAATTAACACCTAATCCCTATCCCAGCAGACAAGAAACTTGGCTACAGTCACTGTTCCCTCCTTTCATAAGCAAAATGAAGCATTTAACAAAAGTCTGTCTTCTGTAGAGTTAAATATTCTACAGAGCCTCTCTTCTTCTGTTGTGAATGCTCTGATGATCAGGCCCTCAGTTTAAACCAACAGGATCTTTTAAGCCTCTCAAGTCTAAAAGGCTTAGAGGATGCTCTGCTATGCTAAATCGTAGAGCTATTTGGTAAGTTGGGAGCCCCTGCTTACACAGGAGTCTCCCAAAATTTACCCTGCCACTGCGCCCTCTGAAGCTTTGTTATTTTCTTGCCAGTCACTGGATGTGCTGAGCCAGATCTGACCTCTTCCTTATCTCTGCAGAAATCTCTTGCTTTTCCCTCTAGCTATGATCACAAACACTCCTTGCTCTCTCTCTTACTCCTAACTGGAGCTTGCTTACTACTTTCTTCCCTGTCCTGGCACTTTAATTTACAAAGACATTGCCCTCATATTTGTTAAGGTCCCTGGGGCAAAGACTTCAAAGGGGCAGTGTGTCTGCCTTGAAATACAAAGGACAGATAACAAATTAGCACCTCAAAACCTTTTTTTTCCCAAGAATTAAAAAAGCTGAATTATAAGTGTGTCATGTATGAGTCAAAAGCATTAGAACCTTGGCTTCATAAATCAGATATAATATTTTTTACCTTATCATTTTGTGGATTTTGTCTCAATCCATCAGTACTTGTTTTAGATTAATATATATTCTTCTAACTAGTTTTAGTATTCTTCCCAGCTTATAACCCAGGGAAGTACATGCCAAACAGCTCTCACATTTGGCTGTTCACCTCCATCAGTGCAGAAGAGCTCAGCATGTCTTCCATTTTGAAGAAATATAAAAATAAATTAATATGCTAATATTTGGCTTACTCTTTAAAATAAGTTGAAGACATGTCTTTGACTTCTGTCATCTTTACAAATAGATTAATTCATTCATTCAGTAATTCTGCTGAACATCTATTATAAACTGGATGATATCCAGCAGTGGGGTGAACACAGCTCATACCCACATGTGATGACACCCTGAGAGATGACACATTGTGGTTCCTTGAAGAAAATAATGCAAGCTGAGAACTGAAGAATAGGTAGGCACCAACCAGATAAATGGAATGCTGGAGAGAGGATGGAGGGATACACGCCAGGCAGAGGAAAGAATGAATTTGAAGGCCAAGACAGTTCATGGTCCTTCCCAAGAATTAAAAGTCCAATAGAGCAAATCGTCAACAGCCTTAGAGACCCAGTTAAAGAATTCAGTTTTTCTCATAAAGATTTTGGAGAAATTTCATTAAAGGGTTAAAGAATTCTATAAAGGATGTGACAAAACCAGAGAAACGAGTTTAAAATATAGCTAAATGGAGAAGGCAAAATGAAAAAGGAGGCTGGTGGTTGGGGGAGGGGCTCACTTCAGGCTGGCTAAGAAGCTATGACAGAGGTTCAGGTGTGAAAATACCTGTAAGTGGGAAGCTAGGTTTAGACATGTTCAATATAAAGTATGAATGAGACAGACAAGTGGAGATGCTAAATAGGCTTTGAATTTGAGAAGAAAAATATGGACGAGAGAAATGTACTTGATTGTCATAACATAATAAAGCATAATTAAGGGCACAAAAGTGAAGCAGGTCACATAGAAAGATAATGTAAGAAGAGAAGAATGTCTAGGGCAGAAAAATTTCAAGGTCCAGGTGAGAAGAATGGGCCTACAGGGATAAAAAGAAAGCATGGCTGGAAAAAAGAAAGAAAACCAAGAGAGTTTGATTTCTAAGGGAGCTAGAGAAGAGACAGTTTTAAGAAGAAAGAAAGGAAGGGCTGGAGGGAGGTGGGAAGGAAGGGAGGGAAAGAAGGAAGGAAGGGATGAAGGAAGGAAGGTCAATACATATAAGATTCAGTCAAAGCAAGAAAAAGATTCAAATAAATACATCAGATGAGGAAGTCTGGGGATAATTGTTCATAACATTGGAAATAGAAAATACAAGCCAGGTCATGTGTTAAAGTATGAGTGGAAGGGGAAGAAATGGGAGAAGGATCAAGTGTTGGTTTTGCTAACCTAAAAATTAAAAGACAAAGTGAGAGGTAACAAGAAGTTGTTTGAGATCCAAAAGAATGGCTATTCTGGAAGCACTGATTGAGGCGGCAATCCAAAAGGTGTTATTAGGTGAAAGCAAAGGATATTTATGAGCAAGGAGAGGGTAATAATTACATAAGTATAAGGAAGGACTTTCCATGGGTGTCAATAAAGTAAGGAAGGAATTTCTATATGTGCAGATAAGGTAACATAATGATGCTAAATTCTAAAGACTGCCATTAATAATTTTCATTCAGGTAGTCATCATGTCTGCTTCACTGTTAACTTACACGGCATTGGTTGAAATACAGTGCTGCTTTAGGCCTGGGTCAAAGCAGTTTCACCCAGTTTTAACATTCCAAACATGAGGGCTAAGACATGCACACAAGTTCCTCTGGGATAGCAGCTCTGACTCCATTTTGAAGTGGCTCTGTTTATACAGAGTGGGGCAAAAGCAGGTTTATAATCGTGAGTATGTGAAACTGAGTTTATTCTTATGTTATCATATATTAATTATTGCATATTTTTCTATACGAACAACTGTAAACCTACTTTTGCCCCACCCTGTATTTTTATTATGTGAAAAGAAAGGTGAAAACAAAAGGAAGGACAGAAAGAAATGAGGAGTGTCAGTGCACTGAGGGCCTTAATGGGGTGTGTGGACAGGTATAGGGGGCATAAGTAAATAAATAAATCAGAAGAAGAGGTTGTTTTCCACTGGCGACTTCTGTGGTGCAATAGTTTTGGGTAACAGCAATGCCAACATGTGACCAGGAGCTGATGGCAGAGATGGAACAAGAAGGTCGTTTGGAAAGAACAGTACATAGGCAAGCTATCCATGTGGAAAATGAAATCGCAAAGGATAATGGTAAGACTGTATTCAACTGAGCAACTGTATGTTGTGTGCTGAAATATCTATTGAATTACGGAGAATTAGAGGTGAAATGAAAAGATGACAGCAACAAGAATAATGGTAGGGTTTTACAGCCTGAGTGTTTGGGCAGTAACAGATTGTTCAAGGTGTGCGAACATTCACTTTCTGACCAGAGGAAAATGCTTTGAAATGAACTTTCAGAGCTTGAGAGGAAGCTCAACATCTGTCTCAGAGAGCTGTAACTAAAGCAGCATATTCAGGGGACAAATGGGTTTTCTTTGAGCGTACAGTGAAGAGAATGAGGGTGTAGAGAATTCTGTTAATTATGGCATGGGGGCTATAATGAGAAAAGTCTCGAATGGAAAATAGGGTAATTATCAGATTGAGGGGAGCAGAGCCACTGAGCTGTATGAGGATAGAGAGATTTATCTTTTGCCTGAAGACATGAGGACTTGGCAGGTTGTCACTGACAGTTCTTATCAGCATTTCTAAGCACCCAGACCTCCCCGGATCCTACTGCAAGTTGGAGGGAGGCCAGGCACCTGGGAGTGTCTGAGTCGGCAGAGATGGGGGGACAGCAATCCACAGCTGTTTCTTTCTTCACTGAGTTTATCCAGGAGACGATCTCTGCGTAACAGGGTCATGGCACCATCTGACTGGTCGCCTTGCGGGTCAGTGCCCTACATGCGGAGGGGGCAGCCTTTCTTTAGACCCCACCATTGCCTTTAGCTAAAGCTTATTGAGCTTCAGAATAGAATATCCTTAAAAGATGACGATGTGTTGCAGGTTGGAGAGCATTTCGTTTTTCTCTGTTATTTTGGATTAGCAGAGTTTATGTTTTCCGAGGACAAAATGGCAGACGAATAATCGCCATCTGGCTCTTTGGATGAAAACCTGAGCACATGCAAGACTCCCTCTCGGCTCTCCCTGGCCCCTGGCCATGAAACCAGGCCACCGACCACAGCTAACGGGCCTCGTGCTGCATGCGCGTGCCCACGGTACGAGGGCTTCAGAACTTCTAATCTAAACCATTAATTAAAACATGTTTTACTTAACAAATACCTGACTGGTTGCTTGAGACAATCTATAAAATAGTTATTAAGATAGTTTTATATATCACTACCTATACCTATACATATACACATTATAATTTACAACTAAATTGTCACAAAAAAAATAGCTGTTATAGGATGTCTTATTGACCTGAGAAATAGCTCCTACATCAATAAAGGAGAAAGTACTTTCAAAACCTTAATTATCCAGTTATTCTATTTGTACCTAGATTAAACCTTTTTCCTGGTCCAGGTAGAGTGGTATCTGCTTTTGAATAAACCTAAAATGATCTCTGAGTGTATGCCAGGAGATGGACTTTTTTGTAGTGGGAATGAGTTTTGAACTTGAGAAATTTATGGAAGGTTCTCGGACATTAGGAATGAAGAATTATCAAAACCAAAAGGACCAGTGTACCCAAGCATTGCAGACAGGTAAAACTCTGGTCGAAACTTAAAGAACAAATGGATTTGCTCTCAAGGCACAGAAATGACCTCACAACTGAGCCAGAAAGAAAGGGGAAACACTAGATCCTGAGTTATTCTGCTGTTCCCTGATGCACACAGGACAATAAAGCTTGACAAAACTACCTATTTTTTTAAAGACTATTTTTTTCTGACTAAAGATTAATAAGGAAATAGTAAACTAATCATGATTCTTTAAATAGAAGTAGTAAATCACCCAGATAAAATGTAAAATATTTAAAACTTTTAAAAGAAGAAAGAATTATTTATTAGAATATTTTAATGCCTGAACACCTTACCTTAATCTATTTCCCTAGTTATGCAATATCCACAGGGGTTGGAACCAGGGATGTTTTATGTTCATTTTCCATATCCTAATACAGTTTCTAGCACGTAACAGGAAAACTTTTGATGAGAACGTATTTTGAAACTGGTGATTTTGTTTGTTAGGTGACATTGGTTAGTAAAATTGCATAGGTTTCCATGCATTTCTGTGATACATCATCTGTACAGTGCAATGTGTGCCCACCACGCAAAGTCAAGTCTCCTTCCAGCATCATACACTGGACCCCTTCTACCCTTGACTACGCCCCCATTCCCACTGTATTGTTCAACAAAGCAACACAATGATCATATTTGTGTAAAAATATTGCCATATAAATATGCTTTGAAATTATTAATGCTTCTATGTGTGCATGGTTTTATTGTTTTGGATGCCTTTTCTTTCAATCATGAATTAAAACTGGAAAATCAAAATTAGCTTGACAAAAGGATAAAATGTGTTTTGATACACTCAGTCTCTCATTATGCAGTGACATTGTGATCAGCTCATCCTCATCATTCTTTAATTGTCTCCTACCTGCACTCCAAGTGACCTTCTATAATGAGTTTCTCTTTTAAGGATCATTTCCTCCTCACATTTGAAAATATCATAGTGTTCTAATTATTATTTTGTTATTTCATGATTTCTAGTAATTATCATTATTTACCTTCCTAACTGACATTTTAAAAAGATATTTTACTCATATTGTATTTTGTTCTTCATGACAATAATTGTTTCAGAAAAATGCATGTGCGAATTCTGAAACTGATTGACATCTCCAAAACCTATGCTGTTAACATCCTGAAAACTCAATTAAAATGACCGGAGAAACTGCAGTCCCTCTGGGCTGGCACACACCTGCCAAAGATTCACTCAAAGGGGCCTGTGCAACAAAGGTAATCTAAGCTCCAGGAGTTATTGAGGGGACAGCACAGAGAACCGTGAACTTACATTTCTCCCGTCTCTTCACAACTAAAACTCAGTAAGTGCTAGGTATATTGTGCTGCAACTCTCCTAGAAGATAAAAGAATCTCTCCATTCATAGGTGTTAAAATAAGTTTGACAAGAGACCCTGTTCTTCGTACTTCTCAGTTATTTCTCATTAATATAGAGTGGTCTTACAATTTATTATTTGTAAGTCTCTTCTTCTTATCTAAATTATATTGGAAAGCAGTGGATTCATTTCATAGGATCCAGCCTATTTTGTCATAAATGTATTTTTTTCCAGTTGGCTCTTTATGATGCATTATTTTTAATTATTATATCTGCTTTATTTGGGGGAAAAACGTGGCAAGTGTACGTCTAGAGATTTAAATCTCTTTCATCTCTGCTTTGGGATCAGTTGGCTTTAACTAGAAGAGAGTAAATTTAATGAGTTCCTCTGAGATTGAGGAATGGAGACAATTTTAAATGAAGCACTATGAATAGTAATTCTTATGAGAAAACTTTAAATTTGTATGTAATTTGTATGTATATCATACAATAATGTCATCTTAGCTCAGTAGTGCAATAGAACTGTATTTCTTTTTATCTGTGTAGATTTTGAATACAGAAACAAAGAGTATAAATCTTTTGGTGGAAAATTGTGTTGAATAACCTTGTACATTTTAATGTAGTTTATCCTTGCTTTCTTATTTTTAGTATATGTTGTGTTTTAATATGTCAGACAACAAGTATATATTGTATCTTGCTATGACCTCAATTTGTCCGTAAGGATCTTATAGCCTACCAGCACAGTGAATTCCCATTTCTTCTAACAGATAAGCTGTAAGAGTAAATCATATAGAATTTCCTCTGTGATTATTGACAATTGCTTTAAAGAAATTATTGTAAAATACTCAAACTTCAGATCACATTTAGTAAGTTCAGCCTTTAAATCTGAATTAAATGCCTGGTGACATGTGGTAATTTACAAAAAAATAAATAATTGAATGATTGGTAGCATAAAATATTAGTCAGAACAGAACTGCTGAACAACACTTCTTATCTTTGTAAATGAAGAAAATGAGGTGGGAATGTGGAGCACCAACCTAAATTACACAGCTTCTCAGGAGGAAATTTTGATGTAAAATTCCAAACCTAGATATTTAACCTCCAACTCCAAATTGCTATACCATTAATATAATGCGACCATGGTATGGCAATGATCAATTCCAACAATTTGGCTGAGTTCTAATTTTGGTCTCACAATCCTCAGAGCTCCGATAGCCAATCAGACTTACCCAAAAGCCTTACTGTTTCTGAGTCTCAGTTTTTAACTTCCCCTTCAATCACCATGACCCTGACAAAGAATGTGATATTTGTAGTGTTTTTATTCTTGAATGACTATAAATAACATTTTTTTCATTCCTTTATCTCTTCTCATGCAACCACTTTTCTTTATAACCTATTGAATAAGAATTTACTTGTCCCTCACCTTCATATGAAATTTTATCATAAATGGAATATGCTCTTATAAGGTATTTGCTGTTACTTATAATTAAAATATAATATGAGGGTGATTGTTACATAGAAACTATTTTAATTTTGATATATATTACATATCACTTTTTTTAAAAACCAGAAGTATTTCATTGTCTCCATTAATATTTAACTAATAATTTTTTTCTTGAACTCATTTAGGAAAAAGTCTCTATATTTTCCTCATCATATATTATAATATAATATCAATTGTCTTCTCAAACTATATTCAATATTATTAATAATATATAAAATTATTTTATTAATCATACTTTTACTCATTTATTCAAACTCTAAAGGAAAAGGTATACCACTCTCAAATCTTGTCTTTTTATTTGTAGTTTTTTCTAATTATTTTGTTTTGCTGATTTTATTCTATTTTATCCCTTTATAAATGGCCTTTTTATTTTATTTCTTTCTACTTTGCTAGTTTTTATCCAAACTTCACTATATGCTTCAATGAAATATAAATACTTTATGATTGCATTCTCATTTTTAGAAATGGTAAAATGCCCAATATATGACACTCTGTTTATAATTTGTTACACAAAAAAAGATGCTAAAAAGACCAAGGCACACATTTGACACTAATGTTCCATTTATTTTGAGTCCATCAAAAAAAATAATTGTCGTTACTTTCTAGGGAAATCACTGCATGGAAATTAAATTGAGCATTTCTCCTTAATAAGAACTGAGGATATGGGGTGAGGGGAGAGAGAAAGTGTAAAAATATTATAATATGTAAATTACAGATAGCTTTTTAAACAAGTTTAAAAAATGCTTTTTATCATTTCATGATGGAAAACCCTTGTAACTCTGTAAGTAGATCCCTGATGCACCAATGATGAATGACGCTAAATAAAAATTTAAAAGATTGGGATGTTGAAGTGAAGTATTTCTTAACAAGATTTCTTCTGCATTATCTGCAGATAACAAACCTTTTATGATAATGTGAGAATAACTAGAAAATAAACAATTAGAAAATAAAAACTTTTTATAAGCCCACATTGAAATCTGAAAAATGATAGAACACTAAGATTTCTATACAAATGTCTGTTTCAAATAGTCAGTTCTCAGCCTTTCATAGTGAACTCTTATCAACAACATCAATTTGTACACATAGATATGTTATCTCCACTTTAATGAAATGTGCTCAGAATGAATACAAGCGACTCTTGTTACTTAATTCCTTATATGCTAAGTCAAAAAATACATGAGGCTTTTTAAGTATAAAAATGACCCATATCTCTAGATATTACATCAAATAGGTAACTTTTTTAAGTGAAGTTTTCATACTCAGAAAATGGAGACAATTTCATTATCAATATTGTTGTTGTTACTACATGGTTGGTTATTATTACTACATGACTGTGTATTATTTTTATGTAACCAAATTAGATCTGGTTTATTATATAGCCAAATGTATATAGTTTTAACTTTCTCAACTATGTTCTTCATTAATACTGTGGTGGGTGGTCTAGGTATTTTGCATTTCCAAATACATTTTTATTCAGGTCCTCAATATTACTGACCCCCTCCCCTCCGCATGTACACACACCACCAACGACAATAACGCTGCCAACAAGCAAAAACTCTTGGAACTTTAAGTTGGATTACATTATAGCTAACCTTAATATACCTTTCCAACCCAAGATTATGATATATCGCTTCAATTATTTAGTTCTTTCTTAATTTCTCTAAGCAATGTTTCTTGTATATTTAGTATGCAGAATGGCCTTATCTATATTTCATTAGATTAGTCCTACTCTTTATATGTTTATGTTATTTTAAGAGCTCTTTTAAATATTATATTTCAAACTTGTCAGTACATAGAGAATTGATTATATATTGACCTTTTATTGGTTAAAAACTTAACAAATTAATGTAACAATTTTTATAGTTTTTAAATTTTGTTGAATTGTTTTGTGTACAATTAGGTATTTAAAATATCAGTTTTGGGACTTCTGGCCAAGATGGAGGCTTAGACGGACGCGCTAGGTCTCCCTCTACAACTAGAGAGGAATACAACTACTTCAAAACAAAGGATAACTAGAAATTCCAGAAAATAAAACTACACAGAAGCCCAACATATGAAGTTATAAACCAGCGGTGCCCTTTGGGCAGGTAAGAGCGAAAGGGGGCGGTGCTGTTTGCGGTCGCACCTGGGACAGTGGCGGGGAGAACAACCCCGGCTGCAGTCGAACCCCCGGCAGCTCGCGACCCCAACGCTGGGGAAAGCAGCCACCACATCGCCTTGAACAGTGAGGCCCAGGGGGGCGGGAGGACGGATCCCGGTCTCCTAGCGGAATAACTGTGTGAATACATCTTGGACCCCCGCCCCCAAAGAAAGCGCCACAGGGCTGCGAAATAGGTCGCGGACAGGCACCGGTCGCTGAATTGTGACGACAAAGCACCACGGCGCAGCAAGAAAGGTTGCCGAACGGCGCCGGTCGCTGGGTCATTACGAGTACACAGGCACTGCCCCCTACAGCCGGCCCAAGAAAACAAAACGCATCTGTCAAAATGAGGCAGACAACTATAGAAATCCCGGTGGCACAGCTCACCAGGCAACAGATGAGGAACCTGACAGATGAACAAATAAGAAACCTGTCAGAGGCTCAGTTCTGGGCCATTGTTATCAGGTGGCTTACAGAATTCACAAAAGATCTGGAAAAAGATGAGAAAGAAGCGAAAAACACTCATAACGAAAGGAACAAAACCACATACGAGACAGATGGTGAGGAAATAAAATCCAGAGTTCATTTCAACAAACTGGAATATGGAGAAGGAACAAGCAGTCAACCAATGCAGCGAGAGGAAATGGGAAGCAACGATGAGAGGATCAGAAACCTCTGGGACAGCTATAAAAGGCCCAACATAAGAATCATTGGTTTGCCAGAGAGCGAGGAAGATGAACTAGAACTTGAAAAAGTGAGTGAAAATATAATAAAGGAGAACTTCCCAGACTTGGGGAAGGAAATAGACTTACAGGTCCAGGAAGCACAGAGAGTTCCAAAAAAACTGGACCCAGGGAGAAACACTCCAAGACACATTATAATCAAAATGTCAAAAATTAAAGATAAAGAGAGAATCTTAAAAGCAGCAAGAGAGAAGAAAAGAATTATGTACAAAGGGGTCCCAATTAGACTATCAGCTGACTTCTCAAGGGAGACCCTGCAGGCAAGAAGGGACTGGCAAGAAATGTTCAAAGTAATGAAAATCCAAAACCTACAACCACGAATACTCTATCCAGTGAAATTGTCATTCAGAATAGAAGGACAGAGAAAGTGTTTCCAGGACAAAATAAAACTGAAAGAGTTCATTAGATCCAAACCACTGTTATATGAGATGTTAAAGGGACTGGTTTAGAAAAAGGAGGATCAAGACAATGAAATCTAAAATAAAAACTGCATCACAAGAAACGACAGAAGCTAGGGAATTGAAACAAAGGCAAACTAAACAGGCAACGAGAGTGGGAAAAGAACTATAGGTACGGGGAACATATTGGGGGGAGGTCAGCAGGGAGGGGGAATGGGGAGAGGGAGGGAGATGATATAGGAATTAAGGATCATGGTAGGAGGGAATGGAATAGACAGAGAGAGGTTGAGAAGAACTGTATGCACAACTAATGGACATGATCTAAAAGGGGGGGACAACTGGAGGGAGGGGGGCCACCAGGTGGAGGGGAGCAGAGGGAAGGGAAATTGGCACAAATGTAATATTATAATCAATAAAACACATTAAAAAAATAAAATAAAATATCAGTTTTTATTCTTTCTTTACAATCTTTATAGCTTTTATTTCTTCTTCATGATTTATTTCACTTGATAGGCCCAATGCATAGGATCAGGTTGGATACAGGTAGGGATACTTGTCATTATTATTGTGTTTCTAACCTCAGGGGAAAAGTGTTTATTATTTCACCAGTGATATATGATGTATGTTGTATTTTTATTGTGGATACCCCATGTCATATTAAAAATAGCTCCCTTCTATTTCAAGGTACTGAAAATTTTCATTAGGAATGTGTTGTTTTATCAAATGTTTTTGTCTATATTGAGATACAACCTATCTCTTTAGTGCTTGATTTTGAATGTTAAGCCAACACTGCCTTTCTAGAATAAATCCCAATTGGTCATGATATATCTTTTAAAATATTGATAGATTCAATTGGCTGATATTTTATTAATAATTTTTCTACCTATACTTGTGAGCAACAGAGGTCTGATGTATACCAGTCTTGTTATACCTAGTGTTGATATCAGGTTCATGCTGGTATCATAAAAAAAGGTTTTTTTTATTTTCTAAAATATTTGTGTAAAAATGGTATTATTTCTCACTTTAATGTTTGAAAAAAATATATAACCCTTAATACATCCTTTCCTGCTTTGTTGTTACATAAATAGAACTTTTTTATTATTACGTTATTTTCTTTGTTGGATTTTGTGTTCTACCTTCTTGTGGGATTTTTAGTTGTTACCCTAGAGATTTCGGTATGAATTATTGAGTTATTATTCACTTTAATGACTTTAATCACGTCTAGAATAATGCAAAACCAACAGTTTACTACTTTTCCAGCCATGTCTCATCCTGTTCCACCTTATAAAAAGCATACCTCTTTTATCTCTCAGTACTCCATTTTGAAAGATCTCAATCTATGTAGATAGATTTATTAGTTAATTTCCAAAGAGCCCATTTCAAAATTCTTATCGATACAAATTCACTCACCTCAATTCTTTCTTGTATGGTTTCACCAGCCCAAGACCCTTCAACTTTGAGCTGAAAAGTCACTTTTTCTAGTTGGAGTTTTCAAGCCATACAAAGTTCATCAGTTTGCTATAGTTTTGAAACTTTTACAGGGTTTATTATTTAATTCATTAACTTCCACAAATATCATGTTTCCTTTTCACACCTGCTTTATAGGTTTACCCTGTCTTATTCTACTTGGGCTGCTATAACCAAATACCATAGACTAGGTAGTATGTAAACAACACAAATTTATTTCTTAAAGTTATGGAGACTGGGAGTCCAAGTTCAAGTTACTGGTAGATTTGGTGTCTGAGAAGGACTGTCTCCTCACTATTGCCTCACATGGTTGAAGCGAAGGGAGCTTTCTGGGATCTCTTTCATAAGGGCAGTAATCCCATTCATGCATTCTAGTCCTTCATGGCCTAGTCACCTTCCAAAGCCCCACCACCAGATGCCCTCACATTAGAAATTAGGATTTCAACATACAGATTTTGCAGTGATATAAACATTCTGTCTCTAACCCCTTTATATTCTCAATCAGAGTATATTTCTAGCTTTTTCAGGCCTGGATTCATATTATTCACTTTCAGCATTCAGTGGTGCGCATAGTAGATAATCAATATACATTTTTAAAAAATTAAAATTATAACAACCTATAAGTTACCAGAATAGATAAATAGTCATTTTATTTGGAGAATAAATACCAGGTATACTTTGAAAAAAATAACTTATTTTCCATATTAAATTCTAGTATATCCCTGAATATATGTAATATCAGAGACAAATTTATAGGACTTAGCAATTTTCTGCTTCATAATTATACATACATTTAGATATAGTATTTAATTTTTATATTTTGGTTCTTTAAAATGCCTCACTTTACTTCTCACACTATTTCAAACATAGCACACAGTGCACTATTTCTTAGATTTAAATGCTTGATTTGAATTTATAATTGGTAACAGTTGTAATTTTTAAAATGTTAAATCAGTAAATCTGTAGACTAGCAATCACTCTAAAGACCTTTGAATAATGTCATTTTTCAACATACACATTTTCTTTATTTGTTTGGATTTTTTTTTTCTTTTTGCTTTGTTATTTTACAAGAGAAATAGCAAAGCACATGACATTTTCTAGGCTCTGAATTTCTGCAATTTAATAGGAGTTGGTAGCATTTGCAGTAAAAACTGCAGGCTTTGTACATAAGAACACAACATTTTAAAACCTATAAAGACTGTTTTCACAGCTGCATGAAGAAATTTCTATTATGTCATCATTGGTGACTCACAAGTTTGGTTTTCTAACTTTAGAGAATCACTCATTCGTTTGAAAGGCCTTGTCTCAGGAGATTTATCAATCTGAAGACTATACACTGTACAAAGAAAATGAATTTCTCTTTGACAGATGTTTTAATGAATGTGTAGCTGTAAAATTGTATTTTGTAGCCTTAAAAGTAGCTGAATCTGAAAGTTCAGCATTAAACATATCTCTACAAAAATTATTGACATAAAGCCTCTGATGTTTACATACATTTCACTTAGGACACATAAATTTAAAAATGAAAACTTATTGAAGAAAGTAAAGATCACTACGAACTATGGTTTAAAAAAAAAATTAAATAAGATTATGGAGTGGCCTATCAATCTAGTTCACACCAGAGAATATATAAGGTCTTTAGCTAATTTGGCCACCCATCGAAGAGAGATACAGGTCTTTACAAGTTTGCCAGGTTTGATGGCTAGTTGCTCATTGTGAAAATGGTTATCAGAAAAGTCAGTTTGCCTTTTGTTTATTTACATGTGACGTGGGTAAAACAATGTTTGTTTCAAAGTGTTGAACAAAAAAAAAGTATATAAAATGATTTAACATGGTACTTTGTACATAGTGGATGCTCAAAAATTAGCTGTTATGCAAGTGAACTTTCTCAGACTTACCTATTTTATATTTAATTTGAAAGAGTGAGTGGCATTTTTCCTAAGAAATCAAAACAAGGAAACAGGCAAGATCCACTACTCTCCTTTTTGACGCCCAAAGTGCAACACTTAATTTTTTTCTCTATTTAAATTTGAGAGATTTTTAGTCTGCTTCTGGAGCATATAATTTCTTATCAACCCCTAGATGTTTGATATTCGCTGTCGGCTCTATGGAGGTTAATGTCATTAGGACAGAAGGCAGGGGAAGTAAAGCTTTCGCTTTCATATGAGAGAGAGAATACTGCTCTCCAAGCCAAATTTATTAACAATAACAAAAACAACAACAACAAAAATGAATCCCAGTGATTGTAAACAAAATATTACAAAATCAAAGCTTAATAAAGTGAAAAATGTAAGTCTCTAAAGTTTTTGAAAAAGAATTTGGTAAAGTTTGTTCTATTTATGATAAACAAGCTTTAGTTTTAGGCACTAAAAGAATTTCTCCTTAATACGCTAAGTTATACACACACATACACAAACACTCGGAAACACAGTCAGTACACAGCTTACATTTGCAATGTTAATTAAGCAGAAATCTCTTTAAAGTCATTCCCTGCATAATGCCTGTTGACATCAATATTATTTACTGTTACCTATAAGATTAAACAAGAAATCTGATATGTGGTGCCCATGAAGAAAAGTGTAAGAGGAGGAAATAAATATTACTTGAAATAAAATTATTTGTACCTTGAAAATACCTGAGATAAATAAATAAAAATATATATATGGAAAAAAATGATATAAATAAGGTGACTGGTTGACAAATAAGTATAAAAATGAATGATTTTAGTGTGTGAAAGAAATGATACTATTAACAGTACAGTGAAGAAAAACACATACCTTGAAAAAGTTAACAAAAATGCATAGGACTTAAGAAAATTGTGTGAAATTCCACTGACATCCAAGGGAAAGAGCCTTAAAAAATTAATATGTAAAAATATCACTTCTCCAAGGGTGAACTAATAAATCAATATAATTCCAAAATAAAATTCAAAATGGCCATTTAAACAGTAAAATAATTCTAAAGTTTACATAGAAAAATAAACATGTGATTAAAGTCTGAGAAAGAACATGGTGAGCGAAAAACATCTCTGCAAGATACCAACATGTGTTAGTGCCACAATGTTACAATATAAGAATTGACAGAAAAGAGAAACAAATTCTTATGGACATTTCTAAATATGCACAGAAATGGTGCAAAGATTTTGTGTGTGGCATTTTAAGACAGGAAAATACAAAATATTCATTAAATGCCATTCCTATACCTACCTAACCATTTGTGAAAAAAATAAATGTAAGGCTTTCCTCATTTCTCACATATAAACAAGTTCCAGATGGTTCAAAAATTGTAATGGATTAAATAAAAATAAAATGTTATTTAAACTTTGAATTCATGAATGAAAGTTAAGATAATATTGGAATAAAAAAGAACTTATTTATAGATATAATATGTAAATAAGAAATAGTGAAAGAAAAAAATAAAATCATTTGGATGGAAAAAATCTTAGATTTATCTTGATCAGCTCTGACAAATTCTGACTTTTAAGTGGTGCTAAATTTAGACCACTGACATTCAAAGTGATTATTGATAATGTTTAATACCTGCCACACTTTGTTACTGTTTTCTATTTGTTGCCCTTGTTCCTGTTCTATTTTTGTTTTTTACTATTTTTCTGTCTTTTATTGTTTTAATTGGAAATTTTATATAATTCTCTCTCTTTTCTTAGCATATCAGTTACACTATTTTTTTTACTCTTTTTAATAGTTGTCATAGAATTTGCAATATACATTTTCAACTAATCCAAGTTCATTTCCAAATAACATTACCTTACTTCACAGGTAGCATGAATGAATACCTTATAATACTGAAAAACAAAATAATTTCAATTCCTTTCTCCCATTTCCTGTATCACTGTTGTCATTTATTTCACTTTCATGTAAGCATACATAAGTGTGTATATATACTATATATGATATATACATAAGCATACATAATCTAATAAATGTTTATATTAGTTTTGAACAAAATATAATAGCAATTAAGAATAAGGAAAATAAAAATGTTTCTGTTTTTATTTTACCTCCCCTTATTCCCTCTTCAGTGCTTTTCATTCTTTATGTGGATCCAAGACTCTGACCTACATAATTTTCCTTCTCTCTCTAAAGATTTTTTTTAACAATTCTTACAAGGCAGATTGACTGGCAACAGATTTCCTCAATATCTGTTTGTCTGAAAACATCTTTACTTTTGAAGGATAATTTTGTAGGGTACAGTATTATAGCCTGGTGGTTTTCTCTCAACTTTTTATTTCAGTTTATTCTCCTCTTGGCTTGCGTCGTTTCTGAGGAGAAGTCTGGTTAATTCTTTGCTCCTCTGTAGGTTAGATGTTTTATTCCATTTGCTTCTTTCAGGATTTTTTCTTCATCTTTAATTTTTTTCTTTACTTTGAAAATGACATGTCTAGGTATAGTATTGTTATCTGGCATTTATCCTGTTTGGTGTTCTCTAAACTTCTTGGATATGTGGCCTTGTATCTGACATTAATTTGGGTAAATTTTCAGTCATAGCTGTTTCCAATATTTATTCTGTTTCTTTCCCTTTCTTCCCCTTCTGTTAATCCCCATTACATGTACGTTACACTTCTTGTAGTTGTCCTGAAGTCCTAGGATATTCCGTTCCAAACTGTCTTTTTTCTGTTTGCTTTTTGTTTTAGGCTTCGAATAGTATATCCTTAAGCTCAGAGGTTACCTCCGTAGCTGTGTCCAGTCTACTAATAAGCCCATCCAAGGCATTCTTTACTTCTGTTACAATGTTTTTATCACTAGCATTTCTTCTTGTTGTTTTTTCTTCCTTTCTTGTTTTGCTGTTTCGTAGACCCTCCATCTTTCTGTTTGCATCGCTGATCTGCTCTTGCATGGTATTTACTTTCCCGTAGAGCCCTTAGCATATTAATCATAATTGTCTTAAATCCCCAGTTTGACAGTTCCAACACCCCTGCTCTGCCTGGTTCTGATGCTTGCTCTCTCTCTTCAAATCAGGTGTTTCCGCCGTTTGGTAGGCCTTGTAGCTTTTTTTTTTTTTACAGGTGGACATGATGCGCTGGGCAAAATGATTGCTGTAAATAGGCCGTTAGTACTGTGAGGATGAGGTGTGGGAGAGGGGGAGTGTTCTAGTGTCATGATCAGGCTTTTAGAGAGCCTGTGCCTCTGGACTGTGCACTTCGTAGCATTTTCTCAGTTGTTTGTTTGCTGCTTTTTTCTCCCATCTTTGTTTGGATGGGATGGCTCAGGTGGGCTGAATCTGGATTTTTCTCTTCTCCCAGCTCAATTAGGCTCTGATAAAGGCCCAACAGGTGAGGCTCCGGTTAACTAGTTTCTCCTGAGGATAGGCCTTGTTATGAGGAGGCGTGTTCTCTGACGTATTTCAAAATGGCTCCTTTTCTCCTTCCCGTAACTGGAAGCACGAGAGGGTTTTTCTTCGATATTTACTCTCAGAGTGTGGTTGAGCTTCTGGAGGTAAATTTCACAAATATTGGAGTCCCTAACACTAGATACCTCCCATTGGAGTGCATAACTCTCAGACTTGTCTGCACTGAGCCTCCAGCAACGTTGATTAAGGTTCAGGTTTTTCTATCCTGCCACCAGCTCCCAAGCCATGTCCACTCCTGAGTCCCTGTCTGGTAAGCCTCCACTTCCTGTATTCTCCTGTCTGTCCTGATTTGGGGGACAGCAGTTTGCCTGTGTTCTCTCCTCTCTTTCAGATCCAAGAAGAGTTCATTTTTCAGTCTGTTTAGTTTTTTACTTATTGTTAAGATGGAGTAGCAAGTTCCTTGCATACAGAATTGGAAAGTAGAAGTCTTAAATTACATTTCAATTAAACAAACTTAAAAAATATTTGCAACATATTTAACAGAACTACAGTAAACAAAGTAAGTTGTTTTTCTAAAAACACACGAGTTTTTAAAAAACTGTACAATCACTTAGCATATCAAGAAATACAAATGATAAATATAAATAAAGTTATTAATTTCATTAGTAATCAAGAAAAGGTAAATTAAATTAAAAAATGAATAATATATATTTCACCAGTACATTTCAAAATATCCTTCTGAGGATGAGTGAAAACTATCATACTTACTCTAAAGATATTCTAGCAATTCTATTTGTAGGAATTATCTTCCCTCCTCAAAAAATACATAACTAGGAACATATTAAAAAGATGTTCATTTCAACACTATATAATAGAAAAAATTAAAAATAAAAGTATATTTCTAGTGGAATGGTGTAAATTGGTATACAATAAAATAATATTAATCATTGGAAGGAAATGAAAAGATAGATTTTTCATACACTTATGTGGGATAAAATCAAATTATAAAACTATGGAATAGTCAGAATGTAAATGTTAGGAAACGTATACTGAAAGTCTATCGTGAGTATATCTCTGTTTCTTAAATAACATAATATACTATGGTATAACAGAATCTTAATGCTACAGCCTTCTGCAGAGCATACAACAGGTAACTAAAGAAATACAGGCTTTCAAGCCATATAATCTGTATTAGAGGAAGAAATGTTTTTTCTACAGATGGTAACCCTATTTTCTTTGTTCCTGCTAGGGAAAGGAGAACATGGGAAACCTTACCCCCTCACTGAAGAGGACCACGATGACTTGGCTTACAGGGAAAACGGTTTCAATATTTTTGTCAGCAACAATATTGCTCTAGAGAGATCACTGCCCGATATTCGTCATGCTAAGTGAGTATCAGCAAGCCTGTGTGTGGATTGGTTTTCTTTGTCTATTTTGTTTTATTATGTTTAATGTGCATCACAGTGAGGCATGTCACTAAAAACTTTTCCCTAATAATTTTATTTAAAAACTTTTACATGTTTGATGTTTGATTTAGAATGGACTATTCTTTAAAATTCCGAAGAATAACTAGCAACTCTCTTAAAACTTAAAACACGCTTTTGTTACAGAGCTGACTGTATTCGCTCCATTTGAAAATGACATGTTTTAAGAGACTACCCATAGTGTTACATCTGACCACCTAAATTTCTAAGCAAACATTTTTCCTGGTGATTAGTGCTATCAGAATGTCTGCATATATTATATATGCTTTCTATCAACTTCCTCTCACACCAGCCATATTCAGTGCCATTATAGTTACATCTCCCATGAAGAATGCCTAAAATAATTGCATCCTTAATTCAAAGCTAATGGTTGTTGCTCAATTTTCTGTTACTTTATAAATTGTTTGTGGCTTGACAATTGACAGCAAGTTCAGTTTTTATTGAATTATAGCTAAATCTTATAGTGTAAATGAAAACAAGAATAACATGACATTTAGGTACCTGAAATCCCTCTTCTGTCTGTCCACACCTGTCTACTCCTAACATTGCTTAATGTACTTATTTTCCTCCAGTCTGTTATGGTTTTCTTGATAGAATATGTAATACCAGAAGTATTTCAGGAA
This sequence comes from Furipterus horrens, assembly GCF_987537825.1. NCBI lineage: Eukaryota > Metazoa > Chordata > Mammalia > Chiroptera > Furipteridae > Furipterus > Furipterus horrens. Next base: position 30,930,306 of record NW_028327180.1, read on the forward strand.
CATAGAACGTGATCAGAATTTGAAGTTGTGGAATACATATTGAGAAATCTATCCAACTCCATTAATATGTTTACTTCTTCCCCACCTCGCTGTTCCTTTCCCAACACTGTTATTAGAGAAAGGAAATCAGACAAAATAAAATAAGGGCAACTAGTAAAAATAAGAGTAGGAATCTAAAGTTAACCTGATATGTACACTAAGTAAAACTCTTAATTTCGTGCAAGAATAATTAACCCTTGGAAAAAAAATTATTATTTGGGATATGATTTTACATTGCCCTACCGTGCCTTTTCTTTTTTAGAAGTATTTATTTGTTTGTTTGTTTGTTTTATTTTATTTTAGAGAGGGGGGAAAGGAGAAAGGGAGAGAGATCACTGTGTGGTTGCCTCTCACTTGCACCCCCAACTGGGGGCCTGATGTGCAACCTAGTCAGGTGCCCTGACTGGGAATCGAACCCTACAGTGCCTTTTTAAGTTTACTTTAAAATATAAAAGAATTACTGGTTTCCCCCTCAGATTTTATATGAACTTGCATTTCCCAACATAGTTAAGCAGAGGATTAATATGAAGAACAAATCAATTTTTCCCTAAACTGAGTGCTTTATGTGTGAGTTTATGCCTTCCAGCTAGCCAATTATTCCCAGGTTACCTGAAATTACCTACAGTAATTCCCACTGACTGAGAACACTTCTAGTTATGAGAAATTTTAATACCTAATTGTGCACCTTCAAAGATGAATTAAATTGCATTGTTGGCATAATAAATATGCTCAGATAATAATTTCCATCTATATCCTCCCCCACTCCCACTTTCAATTTTTTAATGTGTGTTCATGTGGAAAGAATTGCAGATGGAGACAGTGCAAAAAATTACTGAAGTCAAAAGATGGTTTATATTCCCATTCTTCTCAAAGAGTTCATTTTTAGTGTAACTACCGCTTTTTGAGAATAAAAATTTTAAATGGAAGAAAAAATACTTTAACATTTTATTAGAGTCACTGAGTTTTCAGTATCAGAGGGCATTATTCTAAATATTACAGAATAAAAATTTGGCTAAAATATGTTCTGTAACTATATTTTTACTTCACTGAGAATGGCTATCTAGTAGGACAAATAGTCACCTAATAGAGTGATACCAACAACAAAAGATCTTTAACTTAGGTGCTTGGAGATGGAAGTCAACAAATTGTTAAGGGTGAGATACCAGAATGATCGTTTAACCTGGTGAGTCCAATATGTGACTCTCAGTGACACAGGCAGATCCAATGCTGCTTGTGATTTTGTCAGGATCTTACAAGCGGAAAACCAAGAGCCAAAGAAAGTCTTGCAAGGATCCCAATGTTTAAAGTTCTGTCCTTTTGACCTCATCTATGCTTCTCAAAATATAGGCACAGGTAACTAGAAGAGTGTGAAGCTCCCTGTAAGTGGCACTTGAAATATAAAAGCAACTTGACACCTATTCCAGTATTATCAATTTAACAAGCTGCAGGTGATGGACCATAGCTTGTTTATATTGATGGAATCAATGAAAGAGAATGCAAAATTTATGTGACTTGCAAGTGTTCTCTATCCATTCATATCTTCACATTTAGTTAAAAAAAAAAAAAGAAAAAAGAAAAGAAATCATGGTTCTAAAACAGAATTAAATCTTACTTCTTTTGACAAAATGGGTGGACCCAGAGTATATTATACTGTGAAGTAAGTCAGTCAGAGAAAGACAAGTACCATATGACTTCACATATATGTGGAACTGAAGAACAAAATAAACAATATAAGCAGACTCATAGATATAAAGAATAAACTGACAATTGACAGAGGGGTGGGGGTTTGGGAGCTGGGTGCAAAAACTGAAAAGTTTAAGAAGTAGAAATTGATAGTAACAGAATAGTCACAGGGATGGAAATTGCAGTATAGGGAATACAGTCAATAATAGTGTAATGACTGTGTAGGGGACTGGGTGGGTACCTGAAATATCAAGGAGACCACTGAGTAAAGTACATGATTTCTAACAACGATACTGTACATCTGAAGCTAATATAGATGATATTAAATGCAAACATAATTGAAAAAAATATATATCTCCAAATCCTCTCCCCAAAATCATGTTTCTAGGTGTTTTGTTTTGCTTAGTGCATGTTCTAGTTCACTATGAAGAATTTTTAGAACATGAATGATTTTAGAAATCCCAATGCAGAAAAAGATTTGTTTTTTTTCATTTGTCACTAGCTTGAAAATGAACTGCTCCCTTTTGACTTTATTGTTTCATTGAGTTACTAATAGATTCCCATTAAGTAGAAGTCACAGATGAAGGATAGTCAATTGGCTTGTATGCAATGATTTGATGATCATTCTTACTTACATACTAATAATAAATTTCAAGCTTTTCATTTACATTTAAAAGTTTTATATATTTCCAAATGCGTTTTTCATATTATCTGTCCCTTTGTTATCAAATTTTTCACCTCCTTTTCCATTTTTGGTTGACTATTTCATATTTTTGGAGATATATCTATGTATTTTAAATACTCCTTTTTTTAGTTACTGCCTAATTATATTTATATCTCCATCGTGCCTGGGCTCAACCTGATATCTGTCCTTAAAACATATTATCTTTACATTTTTTGAAATACAATGTTAATCAGAATGTTACTCTGAGAGCTTCTGCATGACAAATACCCAGCTAATGAATACCTGGCTGACTTGGCTTCATTTATCAACTTCAGAATTTCCCCACCTATATATTGATGCTGCATTTTTTTTTTTTTTTTTGTATACAGTCAACCATCTGGGATGCTACATCTTTGTATGCTATAAAACATCTTATTTTTACCTCCAGTTCAACATAAGAATTATAAAACATATGTTTACAATACAATATACATATAAAATAGAGAAACAGAAAACCAGGAAGGCTGGATGGCCTGCAAACTGATAAGCTTATGTATGAATATATTGTTAGCAATATAAGGTTTAAGAATATTTAAGTAAGTATCACTCCCTAGATATGAATAAATTAATCAGCAGTTACCACACATACTCCCTCAAACATGGTATAAATAATCTGTGCAAGATGAAATGACATCATTAAAAAGAGAAAATGCATGAGATTAGGACACAACAGACCTATCTGTAAAAGAGAGTTGAGGTAGGCTCTGCAGAAGATCAGGTTAACTTCTTTGCTGTTATAAAAGAACACATGTTTATGCAGGTACAGTTGATGCATGTACACATTCATTAAGATGCGCTTATAAGGTGGCTCAATAGCTGGTATATTTTTGAATTAACTTCTCATTTATATTTTTTACTTATATTACCAAAGTATAAATAGTTTTAGCTTTATGACCTTGATAATAAATAAGATAATGAATGTCGAGAGAAATTTCTGTGATATCTCAAGTCTTGAGAAAATATAGGAGAATTTTTACAATATCTTGGATTACATGATTGTTTTCAGCAGCAATAGTTATATTAGACCAATACAATTTACCCTTGAACAATGTGCAGGTCAGGGGTCTGACCCCTCTGTCCAGTCAAAAATTCGCATAAAACTTTTGACTCCCCCAAAACTTAACTGCTAATAAACTTGACTGGAAACCTTAGAGATAACATAAAAATGTCAATTAACATATAATTTATATGTTCTATGTACTGTATTCTTACAATAAAGTAAGCTAGAGAAAATATCAGTAAGTAAATCATAAGGAAGAAAAAATAGATTTATAATACTGAACAATATTTATTGAAAAAAATCTGCATATATTGGACCCAGGTAATTCGAACCTGTGTTGTTCAAAGGTTAACTGTGTATCAAAACCCTAATCCCTGTACATTTAAGAGCCAAATGAGAGATTGTCCCAGAAATGGTTTAAATTAAAATATTACCTTTGTATTGGTAATATTCCATTGGTGGGCATAGTTTAGATGTGGGCCAAGTGGGGTTTCTAACAGTAAACTCCAGAATGAATCATGCTCAGCCTTAAGTCATAGATATGACTGGACATCACGAGGACAGTTGTAGAACATAAGGCATGGAGGGCAGAGATGGATGTATGATCTCTGCAGGCAAGCAGGTTCCAAAGCAGAAACATGGAGGAGGAGCTGAGCCAAGCCTGGTAAGCTCTACAACTCAAACTCGCCCTTTCTCCTGGAAAAAAATGGTTGTGGAGATGGCAAGAGGCCAGCACTGTATAAAATATAAGGAGATGAACTAAACTATAATTCTAAAATTTAAATGGTAAAAAGAATTAAATTTTTGAGTCAATTTTGACTGAGGAAACTAATTATGTCCAAGTTCACTATGAATTAGTGAATATGTTTAGAATGAAATTTTTTACATTTCATGCAAAATACAAAAGTGTTATTTAACTGTTTTGATACTTGTCTACTGAATGCTAGGACACATTCACAGAAATATTTCAATATAACCACACCAAAATGTACATTTTTAAAATCTCTATTTCAAAATCTATATATAACTATGGGAGGCACTAGCTTCCTTTCACATTTTTATTATGATTTACTTGTGAAGTTGATGAAGTATTTTCTTTCACTAAGTTTACAAGTGATTTTTGAAGGAAATTAAGGAAAAATGATACTTTGGATCAAATGCTCTGCCATCCTAGAGTATGTCTAAATATGACTTTAAAAAAAAGAAAAACAGTTATATATTAGTCACAGATAAGATGTGGGATAATCAGAAACAACCCATAGGAAATAATTTTTCAAAACTGTTATTCAAGTGAGTACCCTTCAATCCTTTTTATGAGCTAGCTCATGCAAATTAGTATAGCCATTGGTACATTAGCATGTTTCTAAGGTCTCTTTCCTTGCCTATTATTAAATCTATCTCTAAAATGTAATACCAAAATGTGTCTTGAATGCATGCACTTCCCTTAGTTTCAACTACATCCACTATCATCTCTTAATTGCAGTTTTAGAATAGCCTCATAATTAAACCTCACACACTCCTTATATTTTGCAGAGTGAGTAAAGTAATAGTGAGCATTACGAACTAAAGCATATATCCCCCCATCTAAAATACAAAAAGACTCCCTGTTGACCTAAAAAGAATAGTTTAGGAAACACCAACACTGCCCTCCACATTCTGATATTTGCCTATTTCAGCTTCCACTTTTGCTCTTCCCTTGGTTCAGTATGTTTCTGCTTTAAGGCCACAATGAACACACAGCTGTATGAACACAACACACCCTTTTGTTCCTTAGGACAGACACAAAATATCATATCCCATTAAAGTGTTAATCCTATTGCCATATGAAATGTTAATCTACAAATAAGTTCCTGTGTACTATATGAACAAATAAATAGTGATTACCACCTCCTGACATGCACGCATGCTCAGGCACACTCACATATGCACTACAGTCCAAACTAATTTATCAGGCCTGTCAAAGCAAAATAAATTACCAGTTATCGCTGCTGTCTCAAACCCAACTGACATGGCCAGATTAGAACTGAAAAGCAGTGTGACTAAAACCAGCCATTGAAAATTGAATACGCTGACATTAAAACAATTATGTAAATTGGTGCTTGGAAATGACTTATACAGATAGGCTCTATAGTTTGCTTGTCACTAGCCAGATGCCAAGTTGACATTTTATTCTGCTACTATTGAGAGGTAGGGCCAAGAGAACTTTAGCTGAACCACAATGGTTTTGTAAGAAATCATACAATGAATAGAAATTCAAAGGCAATAAAGATGTTTTCTCCCCTTTCTGAACATGAGTGGTTCCCTTGAGAAGGTAAAAAAAAAACTTTTTTTTTTGGTTGGTTTGTTTACTAACTATAATATACTTAGCTATTCTGAATAATCTTGTTTAGGGAATCCTTTTTAAAGAAGACCTTTATGGAACCCCACTACTTGAACTGTCATCTATTATCAGTAAAGCTACTTTATAAGACTTTTGATAAACTAAAAGACAACAAATTACTTAAGTAATTATCTAATTAATTAGTGCAGTGTCCAAGATGCTGACACTGGTACTTGTAAATGTATCAAAAGGTGGTCTAAATGTGCCCCCAAATACTATTTTTGCTGTAGCCATGAAGTCAACCAAATTGTAGTATTTAAAATTGGTTTCCCTCCCCATAGAGCCTAATGATACTGACTGGAACAGAATTGGCACTTTCTTTCTTTCTCAGCATGTCAGAGAATTATAATGATTATTATAAAATGGCACAAAATCATAACCAGTTAGAATGTGGACTCTAATGGAAACTCATAATATAACTTCCTGCCTGTTTATTATTGTGCAGTAACATTTTAACATATTCAGCATTATCTGGAATATGTTCCAAATTTCATGTCTTTCACATGAGAAATATATATGTATATATTTTTCTCATTTTAATGGCAAGAAGAAACAACAAAGAAAACAAAAAGGAAGCACTCCACCTAGCAACAGCAGTATTCATATTCTTCTTAAGTACAAGTGAAACATTCCATCAAGGTAGGCCATAACCTGGATTATAAAACAAATACTACAGATTTTTAAAAAATTGAAATATCACAAAGTATATTATCTTACCATTATACCATCATACCTGGCTGGTTTGGCTCAGTGGATTGAGCATCGGCCTGCGAGCTAAGTGTCGCTGGTTCGATCTTCCAGTCAGGGCACATCAGAGAAGGAAAACTCTGACTCCAAAAAACCTCCGCTGCCTTGCGGCATACCTCTTCAGGGGAAAGGCTAAGGGAGTAAACCCCGACAGAAAATCCGGAGCCGGAGTCCCTAAGGCGGTTTGACGTTGTAGTCAACACCGGCAACTCCTGCGGCGCACCTGAAGCCAAGCTGTATTGACTCCGTCTTTCCCTTGGACCCTTCAGCTGCGAAGAGAGGGGGGGTCTGCTGCATGGGCAACAGCAGACCCTCCATATCACCCTGCCCAGGCTCTGTAGCTTCAGCGTCATCGCAAGATGTCGATTCAACACGGGAGGAGACAGATACCGTGTCACTCCCGAGTCGGACTGCACAGCCATTCTCGGCGGTGCAGATAGACTCTTAAGAAGCTACACCATCGTCTCTCGAGACGGATGGCTGCCGATGGATACCATTGAATTGAAAATTAACAGAAAAATAACAAGGCACTCTCTAAACACTTAGAAATTTAAAACATACTTTAATGCTTCGAAAAGATTAAGGGAAATTTGAAAATATGTTGAAGTGTACAAAATATAAATTAAAAAAACATTTTATATATTTCAAGAAATTCATAGAATAAAATTATTTAATCTTGTCATTCATGGCTTGTAAAAATAAAGACCAAATGCCTCAAATCAATATTGCAAGCCTTTACCTTAAGAAACTGGAAAAAGAAGAGCAAAATAGAGAGTAAATTTCTTTTTTCTTTTCTTCAGGTTTTTTTTTTAATATGTTTTATTGATTATACTGTTACAGTTGTTCCAATTTCTTTTCCTTCCACTCCCCTCCACCCTGTGACCCCCTTCCTCCTGTTGCCCCCCCCCTTTTAGTCCATGCCCATTGGTTGTGCATATAGTTCTTCTCAACCTCTTCCTACCTACTCCATTCCCTCCTACTATGCTTCTTAATTTCTGCAACATCTCCCTCCCTTTTCCCCCTTCTCCCTCCCCGCTGACCTCCCCCCAATATGTTCCCCATACTTATAAGTCTTTTTCCACTCTCGTTGCCTACTTAGTTTGCCTTTGTCTTGATTCCCTAGTCTCTGTTGTTGGTTGTTGTGATGCAGTTTTCATTTTAGATTACGTAGTTTTGATGCTCCTCCTTCTAAACCAGTCAGTCCTTTTAACATCTCATATAATAGTGGTTTGGATCTAATGAACTCCTTCAGTTTTACTTTGTCCTGGAAGCACTTTCTCTGCCCTTCTATTCTGAATGACATTTTCGCTAGATAGAGTATTTGTGGCTGTAGGTTTTGGATTTTCATGACTTTGAATATTTCTTGCCAGTCCCTTCTTGCCTGCAGTGTCTCCTTTGAGAAATCAGCTGATAATTTAATTGGGACCCCTTTGTACATAATTCTTTTCTTCTCTTTTGCTGCTTTTAAGATTCTCTTTTTATCTTTAATTTTTGACAATTTGATTATAATGTGTCTTGGAGTGGTTCTCCCTGGGTCCAGCCTATTTGGAACTCTCTGTGCTTCCTGGACCTGTAAGTCTATTTCCTTCCCCAAGTTCGGGAAGTTCTGCTTCATTATTTTTTCACATAATTTTTCAGTTTCTAGTTCTTCTTCTTTGCCCTCTGGCAATCCTATTATTTAAATGTTCGTTCACTTATAGCTGTCCCAGAGGTTTCTGAACCTCTCCCTGTATTCCTCCCTTTTTGTTTCCTCTTTCTGTGCTGGTTGTTTGTTTTTTCCCTATGTTTTGATTTGTTGATTTGATCTCTGGATTTTATTTCCTCACCACTTGTCTCGTATGTGTTTTCATTCATTTCAGTATGACTAGCTTTCATTCCTTCCCCGTCTTGTTCCAAATCTTTTGTTAATTCTGTAAGCCACCTTATGACTATAGCTCTGACCTGAGCCTCAGAAAGATTTCCTATTTGCTCATCGGTTAGGTCCCTCATCTGCTGCCTGGTGAGCTGTGTCATCAGGATTTCAATCATGGTCTGCTTCACCCTGACAGTTTTGTGTTTAGCTTTGCTTCCTGGGCCGGTTGTAGGGGGCAGAGCCCCGTGCACTCTGAAAAATCCACGATAAATAATTAAATATAATATTTTTTAAAATCCTGCGACATGGTGAGGCCACGATAAGTGAACCGCGATATAGATAGGGACTACTATAAACTTTTACAGATGGTGCAGCTATATCTTTAAAAGCTTGTCACTACCCAGCAACTGGCGACCTTTTTCACCACTCTGTGGTGCTTTGTGTGGGGGCGGGCGTCGAAGATGCATTCCTGCCGTTACTCTCTGCTGAGAGACTGGCTCACAGCCCAAGGCAGTGAGGGGTCTGCCTTCCCCAGGGTTGAAATTGGGAGCTGCTGGGTCTCGACTGCAGCCGGGATTGCTCCCCTGGCATTTCTCGCAGTTGCGCCGCTATCCCCGCTGCTACCGCGGACAGCACCGCCCGACCTTTCCATCCCAATTCTGATTTTTCCCCTCCTACCCGTCCAGATGAGCACCGCTGGTTTATAACTTCATACATTGGGCTTCCGTGTAGTTTTATTTTCTGGAATTTCTGCTTATCTTTGGTTTTGAGGTAGTTGTATTCCTACTTAGTTGTGGAGGGAGACAGAGCGTGTCAGTCTAGCCTCCATCCTGGCTGGAAGTCCAAGAGTAAATTTCTTACTGTAACTGTAGAATTATCTTTATTTCCTTGTTTTTCCATAAACTTTTGCTTCATATATTTGGAAACTCTGTTACTCGGTGCATAAAGCATTTTGTTTTGCTATGTCTTTTTGATAAATTGATCTCTTTTTCATGAAATGAACTTCTAAAGATGTTGAACCTTAAATATTATAATTTTTTTGTCTACAAAGATATAAAATCTTGTTATTTTTTTCCATTAAAGGCAGTCTAACAGTTTCCTTTTTTATTTGAAAAGAAGGCAGAATACTGAAATGACTGAGGTCATTAGTCTCATTTGCCAAATATTCCTGATGGTGTTTCTTCTAGATCACATAGGAGAGCACTTCCAGCGCCCATGTGTTGTGTGACTAATTCTCACCAATGAGTTGTGAGCAGAAAGCACTATATCTTTCTAGAGACAGACCACGTAATTACCAGCTTGTGACTCACCCAAATTCCCATCTACCTCTGCCAGAGTGATTGACAGGTCAAAATGTTGGCGGTTTGCACTAGCTACAGTGAACAAGGATCCTCCTGCTAACCAGTGGTGAATAAGCAGAAAAATTTAAAAAGAATATTTGTTCTTTTGAGCCATTGGGATTTGGCAAACTGACTGATATACTTAATATAAGTAAATATGAAAAACTTAGTAAAACAAAAAAATAAAGCTATACATTAAAGTTAACAAAATGACCTAAGGATTAAGATATGCAAATACTTTCATCCAAACATTTTACTCAAATCTTGCAATCCAAGAGTTTCAATATTTTAAATGTGGGGTTTGACATTGTATTTAAAACTGAATTTCAGACTTACACAGTGAGAAAGAATATTTTGGTGATGATAAGAATATAAAGGTCTTAAGAACCTCAAATGCAATCTTACCTAAATGCCCACAATGTAGCATGAATAATAACACATCTCTTATAGAGAAAAAAACATAACACAAATAAGTCTCATACTTATTTTATATATCAGTAATTAAGCTTTATTTTTGGCCTATTCCTATTGTTAAAAAAATGTGTGTGTGTGTGTGTGTGTGTGTGTGTGTGAGAAAACTGACATTTATAAACTGAAGAGAATGACTGTTAAGTATGTTTAAAATAAACAATTCTGTTAAACTAAATATGTTTTAAATCTCTCAGTTTAGTAAATGCCAATAGAGGATGTGTATGCATTGTTTTGGGAAAATATAGAAGAGTATGAGCAATTTTCTGTTCAAGTTTATTTTCATTATTGTGAATGGCTTAGAAAAATGTTTACAGACTATATTGTGGGTTTTTTTTCTCAACTTTTAAAATGCCTTCATGATTTGTCATTTCTCTCAAGTAACTTTTTTAAGAATATAAACTATTTCTTTGTCTCTCTGTTTCATCTAAAATGTGAAGCTTTTTTCTAATCCATTTAGATAAATTGTTGCTTAACAAAGAGATGTCTTCATCTCTGAACCATTCCTAAATTCTAAGTTAGTTTTGTGCAAATACTTATTTTAAAATAGTACAGCAATATGTAATGCAATAATTACAGACATTTTCATTCATAGTTCTATAAACTTAATGCAACAAATGTTTTGATGTATCTCTATTTTCTCTTTGTAATTTTGGTGCCTATCTGTAACCATAAACATTTAAATTGTTTTTTATTTTACTTATTTCTTCAACACAGTTCCATATTGCTACACTGTCCTCGTATTTAACAAATTTCCATTCTCAACCTGAATTGAAATTAAACCTAAAATACACAATTTGCAAATTCTTAATAAAGCCCTGAATATGCTTCAATATTTCTAGCAATCCTGAGAAGCAGTCATCTGGAACAGAGCCTCAAAATTCCAATGACTGAGTTTGGGAGTAGATTCAGCATCCTTTGGGCAGGTTAAGAGCTGGAATGATGAAATATAATTCAATCAGACTAAACACTGTCACAAAGATGTTGCTTTTCTTTAGACTAAAAATCAGATCAACACCCTCATTATCTTTTGCCAGACCTATTGCAATCACTGTTCTGCTTGTAGACTCTGCTGTCTTCAATGCATTGTCTGCCCTGCTGTCAGGGGAATATGTAAACATGGTCCTGTTTGCCTCATCATTGACAATATGTGAAATACTTCATGTTGACTGCAGGCTAACGTCCAAATTCCTTAGAATGACTTTCAAGATACACAAGCTTCGTCTCAGCATACAGACTCATCCTTAAAGACTTCCCTAATTCTTTCAGACGAAGTTAGTCATACTTCCTTTGGGCTCTCATTACCTCTGTGCCATCTTTTATGTCACTTGTCTCATTTAAGTCTAATCATTTTATGTATCTGTCCACTGGTCTGTGAGCCCTTAAGGGAAGAAACTCAAGTTTATTCATTATCATGTCCTAAGTGTCTCTGACTTTTCCTCATGCAGTTCCTGTCTCTCCTAGTTTCCTAACTCCTTCCATAGACAACTCAGCAGGTAAAACAATCACAAAGCAACAACATAGTCACAATAAAATTATGATAGTATTTATCTAACCCTTGCTATTATCATATGTAATGTTTTACTTAGTGCTTTGCATGGACTATCTAACTTAATTCTTGTTAAGATTATGAAAAAGGTATTTCTTTTGCCCCTCAGTGCCCCCCTTGAGAGATTAGTCTTACAGAAGTTTAATAACTTACCCATTATATTAAGTTCACAAGAACAGATTTTAATACAATTCATACCTAATATTAGAGGATACAAAAAAAGGATAAATAATTACTTTTATTAAGAATGAGTTTGAAAATGAATTATTAATGAATTCCATGAATAAATAGAATAAATATTACGATGTACAAGCCCTGGCTGAAAAAGTATTAGACAAAGTTTAATTTTCAAATCTGTCTGATAACATAATGTGTACATAACAATATAATGAATACTGTCGCTTTGCATTTGACCTAGCTCCTTTCTTCCTTTATCATCCCCAGTTGTAAGCACAAGATGTACCTGGAAACACTGCCAAACACCAGCATCATTATCCCATTTCATAATGAAGGTTGGACTTCACTCCTGCGTACCATACACAGTATAATTAACCGAACCCCAGAGAGTCTGATAGCAGAAATCATTCTAGTAGATGACTTCAGTGATAGAGGTAAGATACAGTTAATAATATTTTATCTGATTCTTTTGTTACCTACACAAATGTTACAGGCTCAGAAGAAAAGGCAGAAGATTATTGTGGTGTTTCTTTTTTATCCAATCTGAAAGATAATTATGAAGTTTTATCTCTGTTGTGATTTCATAAAATGTTGGCCAAATGCAAAGGAAAATGAATGAGAAGTTATTGCTGTCATTTGGGGAACTATAAGAAATTTGCATTTCATTCTTGTAAATTAGACCGGTGTTGGCAAAATGACTCAAATTCTACTTTCAGCTTCAGGACAAACATTGCAAAGTATGTTATCATAAGTACATAAGAGTAGTGAAATATTCTAGTAGAACTATAAAATCTACTTCTGTTTCTGAAAAGCATCTACTCTGTTATTCACAAGTATGATACATTCTCCAGGCCGTGCTTATATTACTTCATAAATACTAAAAATTATAGTGAAACACAAATATTTTTACATGGCAGTTCTAGCTATCTTATCATATCTGAATAGTAACAAAAATCTGGTGTAACAGTGTATTAGAAAATTTGACGTGTTTTAATAATTTAGATTCTGATAAACAGCTGGTTTTATAAGATGGGGATAAAATATAGAAAGTTTCCTGGGATTAAGACTTCATTAACTATATTGGTCTAAATGTGGGGATTATTGATACTGTAGGAAAAAGAAATTCTACCTTTCTTAGCTGATGTGAGTGGAGGGGAGGAAACCTTTTCTAATGATACTCATCTATTTGGGGAGATAATTTTCTACCTTACATTTTATTGCATGAAGGAGCTCTGCTTAACAATGTTGTAATTCTGTAAGAAAGAATGGCAATAAAATAGTTTGATTATATATTATTCTATGCCTCACAAGAGGATGCATCTTGAAGTCATATGAGTTAATTGAATTTTTGGAAATTTCATTTGCAGCAATAATGCCATTTCCTTCATAGTATTTAGAAATTCTGTAAAAGTAAAACTGCCTACTGTGTTAATTTTCAGGTTTTTTTGAGAGAGTTCTAGTCTTCAATGATTCACTTCAAATACTGACTCAGGATCTGCCTAATATTACTATGTGTTGCTCTGGATGGTGTGACTCAGTTGGTTGAAAGGTTACTGGTTCGATTCCCAGTCATTGTATATACCTAGGTTGGAGGTTCGATTTCTTGTTGGTCATGTGCAAGAGGCAACTGATCATTGTTTCTCACACTGATGTTTCTCTCGCTCTCTCTTTCCATACTTTACACCCCCCACCTAAAAAAAAAAATATGTGTTTAAGTTTATATAACCAAATATAAGTTTGTCTAACATCATTCCATTTAAATATAAACTACCAACTTGGTAATTTAGGTTGATTTCAAAGCAGTTTTTGCCTTGCCTAGCTTTGAAAGATGTGCAGTTGATATACCAAATAATATAAGCCAGTTTCTAAAATTGAAATTTATTATTTAAACATTTATTTATATAACACATTGATTTCTTTTTTATTCTAATTGAGACTACTTATTTCAATGTAGTCATTATTATCACAGTTTAAAAATAGGCATTTAGTGTGTTAAAGTTAAAACTTTGGTTTTATATAAATGAATAAACAAGGGAATAGAGATCGCAAGCTGCGCATCACTACATAAATGGTCTTTTTGGTTGACTGGTACTAAGAGGAATCAGGTGGTGTATCTGTGGGGAATTTTCTACATAATTAATTTTGCCTTGGTAAACTGTTTATCAAAGCAGAGTTTTGACCTGTGGGTAATATAGTAGGAAATACTTGGTAGCATATAATTTTGGCCTGTAAAATGTTTTTTTGCTGAATATTTCTCAGGGCTATTTTTTGACTGAAAGTCTTTAGAGAGGGAGAAGATAGTGTCACATACATTTGTCTTCACTTCAAATCACTGTCATCTTTGGTACAGTAGTAACTGATTCCCTTCTCCTTTGCGTGTAGTGTTATCTGGGAAGTGAGTTCCAGAAGACTGTCCATGTAATTAGTGTTAGTAAAATAGGACAACAGAAAAGGGATTATTTGGGATAGTTAGGTGATTTTGACTTTCCTATAAGACATTTTTAAAAATAATAATTATTTTAATGCTTTGGTAAGTTTTAGATAGTCTATTCCTATGAACTCTCAAGTTGAAAGTATTACTTTATGATCATTAAGTTTTTAAGGTTAAATATTTTTAATATTGCATGTTAGCCATGTTCATAACAAAAGGTTACTATCACTTGGAATTCATAGATTCAAAAATGTAAGCAGTGGCATGATAGGAAAAATTCTGGAGTAGCTGGTTTCATAGCAATAGAGAGAGAAAACACTACAATAATTGGTAATTATTGAATAGTTATGAACTTGCAAAGTGATTTTTAAAAATCCTCCTTGAGTAGATTTGACCCAGTTATCAAAATGCTTTTTTAAAAAGTGAGTATATCATCTAGCAGTTCTCAGTTCAGATTCTTCCTCGAGCAAGCCTGGGAAACTAAATGTTGTTTTAGCCTCAGAACATAAGCCTACTGCCTATAAAAACATGAAGGTGCGTGCCTGCAGGTAAGTTTTCGACAACAGCTCTGTGTTTTTGCTATCTGAGGCTTACCAAAGGTAGTAAATGTGATTTTTTTTTATTGAGCTCTCAGAAATACATTTAACAACTTAACTTGAGGCCTGTAACAAGGCTTCATGATGACTTTAAAGCAAGACTAATCCCGGGCTTATCTCCCTATTCCAGGCAACCTTAACAGCATCCACATGGAAAATGTTCAAATGTGTGAAATAAGCCAAGACTTAACCTCAGAGATAGGATATATTTGAACCTGACAATTCTCTAAACTCTATATGCTTAGATGAATGTGAGTTCAAATTGAGGGGAGTCACGGGAGAGTTGCTGACACACTTCCCAAAATGCCAGTGTCGAAGTACTACTGAGCACAGGGTACACACACACACACACACACACACACTCACATACACACAACACACACACACACGCAACACACACATATCAAAGCAGTTTCTTTAATGATCCATATTACAATAAAAATCATAGACATGGTTGAGTGTTTATAAATTTTTTAATTAGTGGATATCTTTTAAATCAATCCCCAAATGAACCTGAGTCTTGAATTGCAGGTTCTATTTTACTCAATCTCCGAGTATATATGGAGGAAAGTTTCCATAAGCAGACAAATCAGCACAAGTTTTACAGCTCTTCAGAGCTGGAGGATATCATCATTATAAAAAGGTTGTAAAACAGAAGAATGGCAGTGCATTTTTATTTTATGTGATAAAATACACTAAAGTGCAAATAAAGATTCTGAGATGACAGTCAACAAAAATGTTTTAGTGCTGGTATTCCATCAGATACTCCACTAGACAATGAGACAAGCAATTTTTATGTCAGGTTTATTGAGAGCTAGTCACTGTTAATGAATCTTGGAATTGTTTAGATTTAATATGCATTTTTTTAATTGTAACAATAATTGTATTTTAAAATTGAGATAATATTAAATACTAATAAGTAGCATAAACTAAGAAAATACAGCTGTAATACTTTTCTGTTTAAAAATTCAGCGTCAGCTAAATTGTCTTTCAATTCTTAAATTGAAAGAAAGCTGTTCTATTTTTTTAATGATAAATTTGTATATCATGTTGCATAATGGTTAAATGGATAGTTTTAATAAAATGGTTGTGTGTTACCAATTAGTTTAGCATTTGTGATTGAAAGGAAGTCTAAGACACAGAGTGGCACTGTCTCCTAGGGTCATAAATATGAATGTAAAACAGTATATATTCTCAAGATCACTAGAAAACAAACCTACCACCTCCAAATGTAAGTTTTGAGAGTTACAAAATTAACTCTTAAAAATTCTCTTTGCATTTATAAAATGTGAGTATTAACTGTAGATGACAGAATATGTATTGAGTACAATCTATCTCAGAAGTCAAAGAACTTTCAGATTTCTCCCCTCTATTTTTAAATAAAATTTTAATTTCACCCGATGTCGATGCCCACATAAACAAAAGCATTTATCTGACAATAACCTTGAAAGTTATATCCTAAATGGGCCTTTGCTTTGCCTTAATGTTTGGAGTAGCATTTTGTTCTATCTGTGTTCCTCCACAGAATTAATATGGATAATCTGTCCCATTTTCAGGAGTGTTACTGAGGGTTACACACACATTTACAATTCTCATGATTAATACTAGACTGTTCTATTTTTTTCTAGTAGAAACCTATTTTAAGTAGGTGCTTATTTTACAGATTAGGATTAAGAATCTTGAGATACTAGAAGAGTTTATGTATTCTTTTTAAAATTTTTGGAATATTTTATTATTGTTCTATTACATTTGTCCCAATTTCCCCCTGTTGCTCTCCACTGCCCACTCTCCACCCTCCCCTGCTCCCATAGTATTCTTAATGAATTGTTTTATGAGTTAGCCTTTATAACACTGGCACTGGTAGGTTCAGATGATTGCCAAAGATTCTTATGGAAATTATTAATATATTCTTCTGTCTTCTAAAGAAAGCAATAATGTATCTAAACTTGACAAAACTAAGTTTCAGTTAAGATTCAGTAGAATTTATTTTTAATATACAAATACACATTTGTCTCAACTTCCCTACAAATAGACACATTTATGTAGTTTGATTTAACAAAATCTCTTTTTAAATGTTCTAATATAGAATATAAGTTTGTAGTTAGAGAGAATGTAGTCATCAGAATGAAATGCTTCTAAGCTAATTTTGAACACCAAAATATATATATTTTGGAAATGTGTAATAGAATGAAGAGTCAAGCCTAAATTCCATCATCTGATTGACTGTATATTAGATATTACATATAACATTAGAGGCAATTCTCACAGTTGAAAATTTTTTTTTTCTTTTTTTTTTTTTTTTTTTTTTTTTTTATTTTGGTTTTTCAATTACAGTTATCCCCTTTTCCCCCAATTTCTCTCCCCCACCCAGCCCACCCCCTCTCCCGCAATCATATCCCTCCCCGTTGTCCATGTCCATGAGTCTTTCATACAGGCTCTTTAATTAAACCCTTCCCTTACTTATCCCCCTTCTCTCCCTCTCCCCTCCCCCCTATTGACTTCTATTCTGCTCTTTGTTCTATTTAGTTCCTTTGTTTGTGTTGTTCTTTAGTTTCCTGTATTAGGTGATATCATATGGTATTTTTCTTTCTTTGCCTGGCTTATTTCACTAAGCATAATTCTCTCTAGTTCCATCCATATTGTTGCAAATGGTAGGAGTTCCTTCTTTCTTTCTGCTACATAGTATTCCATTGTGTAAATGTACCACAGTTTTTTGATCCACTCATCTACAGATGGGCACTTAGGTTGTTTCCAGCACTTAGCTATTGTAAACAGTGCTGCTATGAACATAGGAGTGCATAAGTTCTTTTGAATTGGTGTTTCAAGATTCTTCGGGTATAATCCTAGTAGTGGAGTCGCTGGTTCAAAAGGCAGTTCCATTTTTAATCTTTTGAGGTAATTCCATACTGTTCTCCATAGTGGCTGCACCAGTCTGCATTCCCACCAACAGTGCAGTAGGGTTCCCGTTTCTCCACATCCTCGCCAGCACTTGTTGCTTGTTGATTTGTTGATGATGGCCATTCTGACTGGTGTAAGGTGGTATCTCATTGTGGTTTTTATTTGCATCTCCCTGATGGCTAATGATGTTGAGCATTTTTTCATGTGTCTATGGACCTTCTGTATGTCCTCTTCGGAGAAGTGTTTGTTCAGGTCCCTTGCCCATTTTTTAATTGGGTTGTTTGTTTTCTTGATGTTGAGTCGTATCAGCTCTTTATATATTTTGGAAATCAGTCCCCTGTCTGTGATGTCATTGGCAAATATGTTTTCCCATATGGTTGGTTTCCTTTTCATTTTGCTGATGTTTTCTTTTGCTGAGCAGAAACTCTTCAGTTTGATGTAATCCCATTTATTTATTTTTTCCTTTATTTCTCTTGCTTTAGGAGATGTATCCGTGAAGAGATTGTTACGTGAGATATCTGATATTTTCTTGCCTATGTTTTCCTCTAGGACTTTTATGGTGTCACGGCTTACATTTAAGTCTTTGATCCATCTTGAGTTTATTCTCGTGTGTGGTGTAAGTTGGTGGTCTAGTTTCATTTTTTTGCAGGTCCCTATCCAGTTCTCCCAGCACCATTTGTTAAAGAGGCTCTTCTCACTCCATTTTATGTTCCTTCCTCCTTTATCAAAGATTAGTTGACCATAGAGGCCTGGGTTTATTTCTGGACTCTCTATTCTGTTCCACTGATCTATATGTCTGTTCTTATGCCAGTACCATACTGTTTTGATTACAGTGGCTTTGTAGTATTGTTTGATATCTGGTGTTGTGATTCCTCCTGCTGTGTTCTTCTGTCTCAAGATTGCTTTTGCTATTCGGGGTCTTTTTTGGTTCCATATGAATTTATGGAGTATTTGTTCTAGGTCTGTGAAATATGTCATTGGTATTTTAATAGGGATTGCATTGAATTTGTAAATTGCTTTGGGTAGTATGGCCATTTTGATGATGTTGATTCTTCCCATCCAAGAACATGGTATTTGCTTCCATTTATTTGTTTCTTCCTTAATTTCTTTCTTCAATGTTATATAATTTTCAGAGTACAGGTCTTTTATCTCTTTGGTTAAGTTTACTCCTAGGTACTTTATTTTTCTTGTTGCTATAGTAAATGGTATTTTCTTTTTTGTCTCTGTCTCTGCTATTTTATTGTTGGTGTACAGAAATGCCTTGGATTTCTGTATATTTATTTTGTACCCTGCGATTTTGCCAAATTCACTTATTATATTGAGTAGTCTTTTAGTGGAGTTTATAGGATTTTCTAGGTATACTATCATATCATCTGCATATAATGAAAGTTTCACTTCCTCTTTCCCAATTTGGATTCCTTTTATTTCTTTTTCTTGTCTGATTGCTGTGGCTAGGACTTCCAACACTATGTTGAAAAGGAGTGGAGAGAGTGGACAACCTTGTCTCGTTCCTGAGTTCAGGGGGAATGCTTTCAGTTTTTGTCCATTGAGTATGATGTTGGCCTCAGGCTTCTCATATATAGCCTTAATTATGTTAAGATATGCTCCCTTTATTCCCATTTTGCTGAGTGTTTTCATCATAAATGGGTGTTGAACTTTATCAAATGCTTTTTCTGCATCTATTGATATGATTATGTGATTTTTGTCTTTCATTCTGTTTAGGTGATGTATTATATTTATTGATTTGCGAATATTAAACCATCCTTGCATCCCTGGAATGAAGCCCACTTGATCATGATGTATGATCTTTTTGATGTGTTGCTGGATCCTGTTTGCCAATATTTTATTGAGGATTTTAGCATCGATGTTCATCAGTGATATTGGCCTGTAGTTTTCTTTCTTTGTTGTGTCTTGACCTGGTTTGGGGATTAGGATAATACTGGCTTCATAGAAAGAGTTTGGGATTTTCCCTTCTTCTTGGATTTTTTGGAACAGTTTGAGGAGGATAGGAGTTAGTTCTTCCCTGAATGTTTTGTAGAATTCGCCTGTGAAGCCATCTGGTCCAGGGCTTTTGTGTGCCGGGAGATTTTGGATTACTGTTTCAATTTCCTTCTTTGTTATTGGTCTGTTGAGACTTTCCACTTCTTCTTGATTCAGTTTTGGAAGGTTGTATGTTTCTAGAAATTTGTCCATTTCTTCTAGATTGTCAAACTTCTTGTCATACAGTTGTCTGAAGTAATTTCTAACTATCATTTGTATTTCTGAGGTATCAGTCGTGATTTCTCCTCTTTCATTTCTGATTTTGTTTATTTGTGTCTTCTCTCTTTTTTTCTTGATTAGACTGGCTAGAGGCTTGTCGATTTTGTTGATTTTTTCGAAGAACCAGCTCCTAGTTTCGTTGATCTTTTGGATTGTTTGTTTAGTCTCTATGTCATTTAGTTCTGCTCTGATCTTGATGATTTCATTCCTTCTTCTTGCCCTAGGCTTTGTTTGTTGTTGTTGTTCTAGTTCTTGTAGCATTGTGGTTAGGTTTTTTATTTGAGATTCTTCTAGCCTTTTCAGATATGCCTGTATTGCTATAAACTTCCCTCTCAGGACTGCTTTTGCTGTGTCCCACAGGTTTTGGGTTGTTGTGTGCTCATTATCATTAGTTTCTAGAAATTTCTTGATTGCTTCTTTGATGTCATTGTTAACCCATTCATTATTTAATAGCATGTTATTCAATCTCCATGAGTTTGGGTGTCTTTGATTTTTTCCTCTGAGGTTGATTTCTAGTTTCAAGGCATTGTGATCTGAAAAGATGCTTGATATGATTTCAATTTTCTTGAATTTGTTGAGGCTTGTTTTGTGACCTATCATGTGGTCTATCTTTGAAAATGTCCCATGTGCACTTGAAAAGAATGTATATTTTGCTTCTTTGGGGTGAAAAGTTCTATATATATCAGTTAGATCCATGTGGTTTAGTGTGTTGTTCAATGCCTGTATATCCTTGGTGTTTCTTTGCTTTGATGATCTGTCTATTGTTGATAATGGAGTGTTGAAGTCCCCTACTATGAGTGTGTTGTTGTTGATATCCTTTTTGTGGTCTTCTAGTATTTGCTTTATGTATTTGGGTGCTCCTATGTTGGGTGCATATATGTTTATCAAAGTCATATCTTCTTGATGGATTGTTCCTTTAAGTATTATGAAATGTCCTTCTTTGTCTCTTTTTATTGTCCTTGCTTTGAAATCCATTTTGTCTGATATGAGAACTGCTACCCCGGCTTTTTTTTCCGGTCCGTTTGCTTGGAATATTTTTTTATATCCCTTTACTTTCAGTCTGTGTAAATCTTTTGTTTTGAGGTGTGTTTCTTGTAGACAGCAAATATGTGGGTCCTGTTTTCTGATCCATTCCGTTACCCTATGTCTTTTAATTGGAGCATTTAATCCATTTACATTTAAGGTTATTATTGATGTGTATTTATTCATTTCACTTTGTACCTTTGTTCCTCTCCTCTCTTGTTTTTTCCTTCTTTTTTCTTAGAACAGTCCCTTTAGCATCTCTTGCAATGCTGGTTTGGTGGAGATGTATTCTTTCAGTCTTCCTTTGTCTGAGAAACTCCTTATTTCACCTTCTATTTTGAATGAGAGCCTTGCTGGGTAGAGTATTCTTGGTTGTAGGCCTTTGTTTTTCATTGCTTGAAATATTTTTGACCATTCCCTTCTGGCTTGTAATGTTTCTGTTGAGAAATCAGTTGATAGCCTTATCGGAGCTCCCTTGTATGTTATTTGCTGCTTTTCTCTTGCTGCTTTTAGGATTCTCTCTTTGTCTTGGAATGTTGCCATTTTTACTATGATGTGCCTTGGAGTGGGTTTTTGGGGGTTCCTCTTGATTGGAACTCTCATTGCTTCTTGGACTTGCATAGCTTTTCCTCTCATCAGGTTCGGAAAATTTTCTGTCACTATTTCTCCTATCAGATTTTCAATTCCATGTTCCTTTTCTTCTTCCTCTCGTATTCCGATGATCCTTAAATTATTTTTCCTAATGCTATCCTGTAATTCCCTTACATCTTGTTCATATTTTTTCAATCGTTTTTCATTTTGCTGTATTGTCTGGGAGTTTTTCTCTACATTATCTTCTAACTCACTAATCCGATCTTCTGCTTCGTTTAGTCTGCTTTTGACTGATTCTACTGTGTTTTTCAGTTCAGAGATTGTATTCTTAAGTTCTTCCTGGTTCTTGTTAACGATTTCTATGTCTTTTTTTATGCTGGTGTAGTTCTCTGCAAGTTCCCTGTAATTTTCTTGGAGCTGCTGGTAACTTCCTTGAAGGTTGTCATAGTTGATTTTAAGGATGTCGAGTATATTGAGCTTCTTTACCACCATTGTTTTGAATTCCATGTCTGACATTTGGGCTATGTCTATTTCGTCTATCTCTCTTTCTGAGGATTCCTCTTTTCTTTTCATTGAGGGGTTATTTTTGCGTCTTACCATGTTGGATTCTTTTTGTTATTATTTATTTATTTATTTATTTATTTATTTATTTATTGGGGGGGTAGTCTGCTTTGACTTCCCTCCTTTGTGGTGTAATATTCTTTATCGAAGGTCTGGGAGTTTCAGTGGTGCAGTCTCTTTGATATCCTGAGCCTGATGGTCTTGAGTTACCCTTTATGTCGTTTGTTTATGCTGTTCGGTTATATTTCAGATGTTCTTTGATAGGATCTTCCTTCTGGCTACTTGGTTGAGAGTCACTCTATCCGCTTTGTCTTGAGTTCTTTTGTGGATATGCTGTTAAAGACATAAACACACAGCCCAGGCAGGAGACCCACACCCTCAGAAAGTATCCCCCACTCTATCCTGCTATCGTTAGCCAACTAGCCCGTATTAATATAAATGTAAAGAGATTTGAGCTTTTATACTATAAGAAGAATAGATACGAGTTGTTTTTGGGGAGGAAAAATATAATTTTTGATAGAGGGGTTGATAGATTAATAATAGTTGAGACTGTGCAAGCCAGTTAGTAATATTTACATTGTATGTTAAGAAAAATAGAAGAAAAGGATAGAAAAATACTTAGTATAGTAAGAAAGTGGGATTGTATTGTATTTGGGTTTATATAGTAATTATATTGTATTATTTAAAGTAATAGGGGGGCTAAGCTAGACACACAAACGAATAAACCACTATTAAAGAGAAAGGATGAGAAGGAGAGGTTATATGCAACACGTTAGAGATAAAGTTTGTTATTATTGGAAGAGGTGGAGGAAAAACACCCCCCCAAAAAATCCCCAAGAAAATAGAAGAAAGAAAAGAAGAAAGAGAGAAAGAGAAGAAAATAAAAAATTTACCACAACCCCCCCAAAAAAAACCCCAAAGGTAAGCAAGAAAGGAACAAAGAAAGATAGAAAAGAAAGAATACAGAAGAAAGAAAGAAAAAAGAGAGAGAGAAAAAAAATTGAACCAAAAAAAAAAATATATATATATATATATATACCCCCCAAAACCCCCCCAAAAAAACCCCCAAAGGTAACCAAGAAAGGAACAAAGAAAGATAGAAAAGAAAGAATACAGAAGAAAGAAAGAAAAAAGAGAGAGAAAAAAAAATTGAACCAAAAAAAAAAAATATATATATATATATATATATATATACACCCCAAAACCCCCCCAAAAAAAGCCCCAGGAAAAGAATAAAGAAAGAAGGAAAGAAAAGAAATTATTAAGAAGAAAGAAAGAACAAGGGAGAAAAAATTTGGAAAGAAAAAAAAAACGATGTTTTTACTCCGTTTTAGCCTTGGTGTGTTGCCTTCTTTTTCTGGGTCCGCAGCTGGTCTAGTGTGGGAGGTCAGAGGTTCTTGTTCTTTTGCCGGACTGGTGTGCGCACCCGGTTGCCGGCACTGCGCGCTACCTTGCTGCCCGCTGTAGCCAGTTGAGGTGCCCTTGCGCGCAAGCCCCTGCGCGCTCGGACGGCCCGAGAGTTTGCCCCGCGGTTGGAGCCCACTGCTGCCGGGCCGCGGTGGTTCCCCGTTCGTGCCAAGGTGTCCCTGTCCGCGCGGGCGGCCCGAGCGCTTTCCTCGGGATTGGCTCCCGCCTTCGCTGGGCCGCGGCGGTTCCCCGTTCGCGCCGAGGTGTCCCTGCCCGCGCGGGCGGCCCGAGCGCTTTCCCCGGGATTGGCTCCCGCCTTCGCTGGGCCGCGGCGGTTCCCCGCTCGCGCCGAGGTGTCCCTGCCCGCGCGGGTGGCCCGAGCGCTTTCCCCGGGATTGGCTCCCGCCTTCGCTGGGCCGCGGCGGTTCCCCGTTTGCGCCGAGGTGACCCTGCCCGCACAGGCAGCCCGAGAGCTCCCACTGACCCCAGGCTGAGGTGTTTTCGCGCTCGCGCACTGCCCCGTGCCCTCAGTCCCGCTGAGCCGAGCTCCGGGAGTTGGTCTCTTGCCTCTTAGGGCAGGGCCAGGGACACTTGCGCTCAGTGGAATCGAGCGTCCGTGGGTCGCCGCCTCTCGCTGTTCCCGTGCTGCAGCCGCCCCGTTCCCTCACCCGTCTGGGTGGGCACAAACAGAGCCTGCGCTAGTGGTCTGCTTTCCGGCCTAGGGCCCTGCGCCCACGGGAGCTGTCTAGGGGTGTCTGTGCACAGTCCTCTGCGTGTTCAGTGGGCCCTCCCTGTGCCCGTTGGGGCACTGATCTTATGTCCGTTGGGGAGTGTCCGTGGGACGCCTGGACTCACGGCCCCGCGCGCCTGGGCCAGTGAATGAGAGCACTTCCCTATGTGCGCCCCCGCGACCCAAGGGTAGGGTTGAGGAGTGGATTAGCGCGCCCCTGCGCCTGGGCTCCTCCAGAACGGCCTACCACACCCAAACTTTCCTCCCCTCTCCACCGTCCACTAGAGAAAAATATAAAGGAGAATTATGTTCTCACTTGCCCGGCAGCACGCTGTCTCCTGTCCTTCAGCGCCAATGCCACTTGGTCGAGTCCCGTCTCTGCCAGCGGGCAGAGATCCGCTCTCCGCCTGACTCCTCTCTGGGGTAGCCTGTGGTCGCCCTGAAAATTTTTATTATTGCTTTCTTTTGCTTTATCATTTATTTTGTGTATGTAAATGCATGAAATCAACAAAATTAAAACATATCATTCCTCTATTGTAAGATGTTTTTTAAAAAATGCTCATATAAAGTAGTTATTTGGGGGTTATAAATATTTATATTACCTCTGTGAGTTACTATTAAAGTTCTTTCTAATATTTTAATTTTGAAGAGATGGTAAATCTCATTTTGTCATTTTTGTAACTAGCATTTTGCTCTTTTGCAGTTCTAAACATTAGTTTGAAGCATATGAAACTGTCATTTTTCTTATAACATTAAATAGCTGACAATATATGATACTTTCATATATTCTTTCTTCATAGCAAGCTTCTAAAACCTATTTATCTCTGGATAGAACAATGATTTAGGGCTAATGTCTTAAAGATCCGTTATAAACAGAAGGTCAACCCCTTCATGAGGTGGTGGATAAGCTGGTCTGGCTTTGCAGCTGCTTTTTCTGAAGGAAACTTTTACATGGTTGAATTAATATGGGTTTGGCATAGAAAGGGATGTTTCTTTTCAAAGCAAAACTGTTACAGTTCAACAATGCCACAAAGGCATGACTTACTCAAGAAAAATAAATTGTGCAATTTATTTTATGGCAGATTAAATTCCATTTATTTTCATTGCAGATGGCTGTTTTGAGTGTGTCACATGTATGAAATTGCTTTATGGCTGTTGGACTTCACATCTTGGGCAGGCATAACTTTCTCTGATAAAATAAAAGGTTATGTTTTATGATCATTCCTCTTCTCAGCACACCTCAGCTGGTTAACATTAATAATACAGTGTCCAGTGATTCAAGCAGCTCTTTTTGATGTCTAATGATAAATCTGATCTTAATTTTTTAAAAAATGATTGCATTGACACAATGTAAAACAACAGAAATATTTCTTCTTTTATCCTGAATTATAACACTTACTTAGAAAATTGTCAGTCTCTCAACAGTCAAGATTTTTGATAAGCTAAGTTTTAAACATCAAAAGTTTTTGTGTTTATGAAACATTTTCACAAAATTCTCCTAACAAGAATTACAACTTTTACAACTGAGTAAACAATTCTACAGTAGAATGATAGTATATTTGAGATAAAGGAATTTGTAGGTGACATGGTACATTTGTTACCTTTTAAAGATGAACAAATGGAGACTCAGAAAGGCAATCTTCCTGGTCACATAGTAGGTCAATTTACATGCTTCGACAAATTTTAGATAAAACTAAAACATACAGTTTTAATGCTTAGGAATACAAGGTCTTCTCTGTAATTTCCTCATACATCTAATTCTGAGAAACTGGAACCACTCTGATAACTATCTTCAATTTAATAAAACTGTACTATAAACATATAGACGCCGTAATAATTGAATCTAATTTATTACCTTTTTTTTTTTTTTTGCCTTAGAATCAGGACTGTAATAGAAACCAGCATTTCACTTTGTACATACACGTATTGGAATGGAGGATTCCTGAGAATTATAATAACTTATACATAGAAATTCCAGTATCCATAGTGACCTTCCAGCACTGCAGGGAGCCAATCAGAGCCTTCCTCCTGCAGAAAACTGTTTCTAACATTCTGAAAGGCTCACCAAATTATAAATGGGTTATAAAACATAGTTAAGTGTGTTTATTTAGCTTTACAGGCTGATGTAAAGTAGAATTTATGGAAATAAATGAATGGATTTTAGGTTATCCCCATGTAGGCCATCTGATTCTGTTTTTATTATAGATGTATCATTCCAGGATAGGCTGCTTCATTCCATAGAAACCAAGCCAGTTTTTGTATTGCCCAGAGACACACTTGTGTAAAATGTCCCAGATGATGGTAGTCATTCTGGGACAGAAACAAGCTAGATTGGAACTAAAGGGGAGAGTGACTGACCAGCATTAGATTGAATAGTATTTTGATACACATCCTTCATTTTTTACTTTCTTCTGCCCTCTCTTCTAAAACCCAAATAAAGAACTCTATATGGAATACATATTTACAAGCTGCTTGAAGGTCTAACCCATTGCAACATGTTCCAAGAAATTGCAAAATTTATATTTTAATCATAAATAGTTTTCATGAAATGATGATGAAGGAGAGAACAAAAAGGCAAATTTCAGCTTGCAATATTTAATGCACTTGTTTTGATCTTTGGAAAATTTTTAAAATAATTGCATTGATGCTCTCTAAGTAAGAAAAGAAAAACATTAAGTACTGTGAGTCAGCACAGGTTTGTTAAATTTTAATAAAACATTATCATATGGAGGGGTATTATTTACAAGCTCAGATTTGCTTAGAAACTGGGGCTTTCTGTCCCCACAGGAGTGACCTTGATATAATATCCCATAAGACCTACTATGGCCCTTGGATCCCTGGCCACTCCTATAAACATCTGAGATTACTCCAGATTGCATAGCACCAAGCAGACCATATTTACACCTACTGACTAAAGCCCTTTATCACACTTCTGTATGAAAGCTGAACCAGGCATGGGTCAAGATACCTTTACTGAAATAGAATCCAGGCTGAGTCCAAAATATGCTCTAGGAAAATGACTTTCAGTGGTATGATAAGGCCCTGGGGGAATCCCTAAGCATATTGATTTTTCTGGTCATTTAAAATATGTTTTTCTTTACTTAAGATCCCTATATTTCAGTATGAAGTCCTGAAGAAAGCCAAGTGGCATGGCAATTCTGATGACTTACCTAAGACTATAGGTGACATGATCATTTTCTAAAGCCACATAAGTCCTCAGTGCAAAAGGATTTATGAATCAAAGAAGTTATACTGATGGGCAAAGAGTCAGGAAGATATAATGCCAAAATCCAAGTCATAGAAGTATCTGCAGCTTCTAAGCAGCATATAATAAGCCTAAATGGAGATACTGAAAGCTATAAGCACATAATAATGTATACATCCTTATGCATATACTTTCTTCTTATGGGGGTGCTTTCTTATAGCTAGCGTGTGGTACCAGTGAATTAGGTCCACATAATGATGACTGCCTTGGTGTTACTCACAGGGTGTCTAGGAAACTACATTTTCTACAGTGACATGACGGATTTCAAAAAGATCTTGTAGTTCCATATAGTGAACAAAACATTTCAAAGGGGCCCCTGCCCACTCTTTTCATTTTTAGGGCACAGATAACTTGTTCCTCCTAAGTGGTGATAGCATTATCACTGAGTTCTTGTTATGTCCACAGTTACTGCTGATCAGAAAACTGATGCTAGATTCCCAGAACTGAATCATTAGCACAGGGGCATCCTGGGATACACTCCAATTAGGACAGGAAGAGGAGGGGCCTAAAATCGGAGGAAAAACTATGTACTGCAGTTGCCTGAGTAAACTCCTCCAGAAGGTTTGTGGTTTGAACTGCTTTGTTTGTGACTAAACTGCTCTTAGTCGAAATTATATGATATTACTGGTAGGTAGAATTTGAAAGAAATTCGCAATGTACTTTTAGTGTTGATATAACTCTCCTGTATCAGACTATCACCCAAGAGACAAGTCTTATGTGTGAAATAATGCAGCCCAAGTCTAGGTATCACAGACTAAAACTTCTTACAGGTTAGAAACAGTTACTTTCAAGCCTTGTATAGAAGCTGGCACTCGTTTTTCTTCAGCTAGTTCATAAATTTTCTTCTATCTCTCCCTGTAATTGAAAGGTATAAACATGTTCTGTGGTTTAATGTATTGACACCTGATGATTGGGCTAGTGTGTAAAATAGTTCAGCAAATACATGTATCATGCTAAACATATGTTCAAGTTTCAGATGTATTGGCCTCTTAACGTAGCTAAAGTTTGTTTTTACCTATTTCAGAATTCAGAAGTGTAGTCTATTTAGCAAATTTTAAGGAAAACTCTCTTAGTCTATACTGAAAAATAGTTTATATTGTGTGGCAGACTCAAAGACCTTAGGTTGATATTGTTTCTGATGATTTGGTTTCGTAAAGGCTTTTTTCTGGTGAGAGAATATTTTTTCATTTTTTTATTGTTCTATTACAGTTGTCCCATTTTTCTCCCATTGCTCTCCCCTGCCCCTCCTACCTCCCCCCTCTCCCACAGTCAGTCTCTACCCTGTTGTCCATCTATGGGTCATTTATACTAGTTCCCCTACTTTCCCACCTCCTCCCTCTCCCACCTCCACTCTAGTCCCTGTCAGTCTGTTCCTTGTTTATATGCCTCTGGTTCTATTTTGCTCATTTGTTTGTTTTGTTCATTAGATTCCTGTATTAGGTGAGATCATATGGTATTTGTCTTTTGCCACCTGGCTCATTTCACTAAGCATAATACTCTCCAGATCCATCCATGTTGTCGTGAAAGGTAGGAGTTCCTTCGTTCTTTCTGCTGCGTAGTATTCCATTTGTAAATGTACCACAGTTTTTTGATCCACTCATCTACTGATGGGCACTTAGGCTATTTCCAGCATTTGGCTATTGGAAATAGCGCTGCTATGAACATTGGGGTGCAGAGGTTCTTTGAATTGGTGTTTCAGGATTCTTCCGGTATAACCCCAGTGGTATATTCTCTGGATCAAAAGAAAGTTGCATTATTAAATCATCACTAGTAAGAGATAAAGCAAATCGTCGTCGTCGGCAGCCGTCCGTCTCGAGAGACTATGGTGTAGCTTCTTAAGAGTCTATCTGCACCGCCGAGAATGGCTGTGCAGTCCGACTCGGGAGTGACACGGTATCTGTCTCCTCCCATGTTGAATCGACATCTTGCAATGACGCTGGAGTGTCCTCTCCAGTGAAGCTGAAGCTGAAACTACAGAGCCTGGGCAGGGTGATATGGAGGGTCTGCTGTTGCCCATGCAGCAGACCCCCCCTCTCTTCACAGCTGAAGGGTTCAAGGGAAAGACGGAGTCAATACAGCTTGGCTTCAGGTGCGCCGCAGGAGTTGCCGGTGTTGACTACAACATCAAACCGCCTTAGGGACTCCGGCTCCGGATTTTCTGTCGGGGTTTACTCCCTTAGCCTTTCCCCTGAAGAGGTATGCCGCAAGGCAGCAGAGGTAAAGCAAATAACCTTTTCAAATTATTGAGATCACCTTCTGTTTTAGGGTCAGCAAAGACCTACAGGGGAGCTGAAGTCCAATGTGCACAGTGAAAGAGTTGCCACAATACCTCACATGACTGCTGGGCTTCATACCTGCTAGGATTTAGAAAACACTTATGGATTATAGTTCTATACTTGACCTGAAAATTGAACCCAGGATAAGCTTTCACCAGGACAATGCATGATGAATATCAACCTGTTATGTTCACTTCCATTTATTTCAATGTTGCAAATGTGGTTGATTCTCTTATTTTCTCCCTGAACATCGGTGATTCTCAGGGTTCTCCTCACCACTCATAGCTCATGTTACTGTGTGCACTATCTTTGAGTGATCAGTTTCTACCTTCTATACAATTAAACTCTTCCCTTGCTTCTGACCCAAATATTCAATGAACTACTGGACTTCTGGGCTTAAATGCCCCACAGATATTTCAGACTTACTATGTCTAAATGCTCTCCATTTTAACGGTCTCTTCTTCCTAAGTTCACTCCCACTTTTGATATCATCATTCATCCAAACTAGATACCTGAGAATTATCCCTGTTGTTTCTCTCTTTCCTCACATCTCCTATCCAGTTAATGAACAAATCTTGCCAGATGTACCTCCTGAGTACTTTTTAAGCCATCTCTTCTTGAAGTTCCATTCTACAATATATTTTCTGATCCCGGGTCAAAGTCATAAAATTGTTGTCAGTTGAACCAATCTGTGTATTTATTCATTTACTTATCCTGGAAATAGAAATAATTCACTTCTTCAAAATTAAATGTGCAAAAATAGGTTTTGGCTATTAAAGTTAGTTTCTTCAGTTCCTTTAATTAATTAAAGTAGATTAAAGATTCCACAAAATAGAAAACTGTGCCCCTGTACAATAATGACATATGCCAGAGATAATGGAACTTCCAGGAACAAATTATGCTTCTTTGCAACAATATTTTCAAATGTTACAAGCTCATGATCTATTAGATTATACCTATTTGAGAGGATTTGTAAGTAATATAAGGTATGAATTGTTTCAAGCATGCTATTTGATTTTTCCAGGAAAAGAGAATTTTAAGAAATGAGAATATGATGTTTAATTAAATTAGTGTCAGAACTTCTTTATGATCAATGTCAGAAGAGTCTTACATTAAATACAAAATAACTTCTATTTATTTTGATGGAAAAAGTCTTTGATTCAAAAACATTTTTAATTCCAAGAGTATGCATCTATTAATAGTTGAAAAAGATAGCATTTCTTTGTTTCACACTGTCTCAGTGGCAGGATGGGCATGGGATGGGAAATGAAATATTTCTCAAATACATCTAAATCAATGTCATATACAAAGATTCAGAATTTTAAAGAAAAAGTGTGCAGAGGAATATGCTTACTACTCAATTATCCTTAAACAAAATGAAACTAAAATAAATGGCAAGAATGCTCAACTAATGAATGGAGTAAGATAAACTTTTATATATACATATGTATAATTTCATATATATGTATATATGTAATATATATAATATGTAATACTATATGTAATATTTGATACAAAACAATTCATAGAAAAAGAAACAGAAAAGTATTCTGTCAAAACAATTTTTATTCAAGTTAAAGTAGCATGTGCATGCCCTACATTAGACTACCAGCTCCACGAGACCAGTATTGTCAGTGCTATGTTCCCAATGTCTACAATAGAAAACAGTAGATTCCTAATGAATATTTATTAAATAAATTAATAAACCCTAAATGAAAACGGTACCACAGTTGAAATAAACCCCAGTTCCAATCCCTGTCTTACTCTTCTTCAGATTCCTGTTTCTGCATAAACTTGTGAATTCACATTCAAACCTAATATGGGAAATAGTTAAAACAAATCAGAATGTATGGAGTGCATTCCTCCAAGTTTTAACTTTGAAGTAAGGATGAAAGTTCATGGAGTCCTATTAATTTGGTAACCCTGACAAAAATCAGAGACATTTTAAGAGCTGACCCACCTTTAGATATGGGGTATAATTTAAGACAATTTCAGCTTCCATTAAGAGCTTGTTATGTGCAGGACCTGTCAAAAAACTAAGATAAGCCTTATAGCACTGTGAAAAAAGCAGCAATTCATCTGCATTCATTTCAACTTGAAAGAGGCTTGTGGAGGATTTGAAATAGATAATTTGACAGCATGTATTTTGGTGACTGTTAGGGCTTACAGGGGACTTTCTAATGTTTCTTCCCTCTTTTGTCTCTTGTGCTTTTGGTGTCATATCTAAAAATTCATTGCCTGACAGAAGGTTATAGAAAGGTACTTCTATGTTCTTGCTTCTAAAGTTTTATAATTTTAGTTTTTACATCTGGGCTTTGATTCATGTTAATTTTTTTCATACTGTGTGCGGTAGGAGTCCAGATTCACTATTTGCAAGTGGATACCCAGTTGTCCCAGTAAAATGTGTTGAAAAGACTATTTTTTCCTCATTGAATTGTCTATGTATCCATGTCTAAAATCAAATTACCATAAAAGTAAGGGATTATTTCTGGACTCTCGCTTCTATTCCACTGATCTATTTTTAATCTTTATGCATTACACATTACATAGATTACTGAAGTTTCATAGTAAAGTTTGACATTAGGAAGTTATGATTCTTCCAGCCTTGGTCTTTTTAATTATTATTTTGGTTATTCTGGATGTATTACATTATAATATATATATTTTAAAATAAGCTGAGTCAATTTCTAAAAACATTCAGCTGAATTTTTGGTAGGGATTTTATTGAATCTGTAGATCAAATTAGAAGTTATTGCCATCTAAACAGCATAAAATCTTCTCATCCATAAACATGGGTATCTTTCCATTAATTTAGGTTCCTTTAATTTTTTCAACAATGTTTTGTAGTTTTCAGAGTACAAGTCTTGAACTTTTGTCTTGAACTTTTGTTAAATTTATTTGTCTTTTTAAATTTCTTTTGATCTATTAGAAGCTGAGTTTTTTCTTAATATCCCTTTCAGATTGCTCATTGATAGTATATAGCAATTTATTTTACTTATTTTTAAGTATATGTTATTGTTATGTTGTTACAGTAGTCCCAATTCTTTACCCTTTGCTCCCCTCTGCCCAGTACCCCCCTTCCCTCCAGCAACCCCACCCCCCTTAGTTCATGTCCATGGGTCATAAGTTCTTTGGCTTCACCCTTCCCTATATTATTCTTAACTTCCCCCTGTCTATTTTTTACCAAGCAGTTATGTTTCTTAATCCCTGCACCATTTCCCCATTTCTCCCCATTCAACCTCACAGCTGATAAACTTCCAAATGGTCCCCATATCTATGATTCTGTTCCTATTTTGGTTTGCTTAGTTGGATTTTGTTTTTATTTTTTAGATTCAGTTGTTGATAGTTGTGAGATTGTTGTCATTTTAATGTTCATAATTTTGATCTTTTTCTTAAGTACGTCCCTTTGTCGTCGTCGTCGGCAGCCGTCCGTCTCGAGAGACGATGGCGTAGCTTCTTGAGAGTCTATCTGCACTGCCGAGAATGGCTGTGC
The DNA here is from genome assembly GCF_987537825.1 of Furipterus horrens. Lineage (NCBI taxonomy): Eukaryota > Metazoa > Chordata > Mammalia > Chiroptera > Furipteridae > Furipterus > Furipterus horrens. The sequence goes on from NW_028327180.1 coordinate 30,963,795, forward strand.
AGTCCGACTCGGGAGTGACAATCCCTGCCGCACTTGTTGCAGGTGAAGGCAGATGGCTGTTGTTGCTGCTGTTGACGCTGCTTCCGCCTCGATCTTTTCTGGACCGCCTCCTCGTTGCGCGCAGCCTCTGCACGTGACGTACCTTGCCTGACCACTAGCCTCCAGGCTAGGCGGTCGTCTGCTTGAACTTCCCATGTGTTGAGATCGATGGAGCATTGTGTCATGTCCTTTTTGCAGATGTCTTTGAACCGCAGTTTTGGGCGCCCTGTCATCCTCTTGCCTTCTGCTAGCTCGCCGTAGAGGAGGTCTTTGGGAATACGGCCTGCATCCATTCTTTTGACATGGCCGAGCCACCTGAGGCGTCTCTCACTAAGAACTGCATGCAAACGTCCCTTTGACATATCATATAATAAATAATAGCTTAGTGATGATGAACTCCTTTAGCTTTACCTTGTCTGAAAAGCACTTTATCTGCCCTTCCATTCTAAATGATAGCTTTGCTGGGTAGAGTAATCTTGGTTTTAAGTCCTTGCTTTTCATCACCTTGAATACTTCTTGCCAGTCCCTTCTTGCCTGCAAAGTTCCTTTTGAGGAATCAGCTGATAGTCTTGTAGGCACCCTTTTGTAGGAAACTCTTTGCTTTTCTCTTGCTGCTTTTAAGATTCTCTCTTTATCTTGAACCTTTGGTATTGATGTGCCTTGATGTGGTCCTTTTTGGGTCTAGCTTGTGTGGGACTCTCTGTGCTTCCTGAACTTGTATGTCTATTTCCTTCACCAATTTTGGAGAGTATTCTTTCATTATTTTTTCACACAAGTTTTCAATTTCTTGCTCTTCCTCTTCTTCTGGCACCCCTGTGGTTTGGATGTTGGCATGTTTAAAGTTGTCCCAGAGGTTCCTAAACCTCTCCTCATTTTTTTTTTCAATTTTTGTGTCCTCATTCAGTACTGGTTGACTGTTTTTTTCTTCCTTATGTTCCAAATCATTGATTTGAACCCTGGTTTTCTTCCCTTCATCATTGGTTTTGTGTGGATTTTTCTTCATATCATTTAGCATAGCCTTTACTTCTTCCCTTATGCATTTGCTATACTTAAGAATATCTGTCAAGCCTGTGAGCATCTTTATCACCAGTGTTTTGAACTCTTCATCTGTTAGGTTGGCTATCTCCTCATTTGTTAGATTGGCTATCTCCTCGTCGCTTAGGTCTCCCACTGGAACCTTGATCCATTCCCTGTTTGGGGCCATACTTCTCTGTCTCCTCATCTTGACAGGCTCCTCTGTTTGTTTGCCTTTATGTCTTAGGTAGAGCTGTGGCTCTTATTATGTTGTAAGGGGCGGAGCCTTAGGTATTCATCAGTACAAGGTGACTGGTTTCACCATGTTGTGGCGCTGTTTGTGGGGGAGGAGTCTGAGAGGGAACAATGCCACTTGCTCAGCACTCACCCCCTTTCCAGGCACTTCTCCCACTTCCGTATGGGACTGGCGCCTCTCTAGCTGTTTCCATGGCTGTCGTTCCCAGAGCAGGTTGGTCTGTGGATATTCTAGGACCATGGGGACCCTTTAAAGAAGTGGACTCTTCTGAGAGACTGGCAGTTTCTTCCTCTGCCCCAACCCCACTGGTTTGCACAGTCAAAAGCAATGAGGCTCTATTTTCCCCGGCGCTGGGACCATGAACTATGCAGTCCAGCCTGGTGCCAGGAGTGCTCCCCACGTGTCCCTCTCAACTTTTTAAAATGTGTGTCTGCGCTTTCTGCTGGCCTGCTGCTGCCGCTGCCTCTGCTGCCGCCGCCACCACACTGCATCCTTTCTGCCTCTCCTACCTGTCTGGATGAGAATTTCTTTATATCTTTGTTGGACTTCCATGCATCTCGATTTTCTGGAACTACTGGTTATCTCTAGTTTTGATGTAGTTGTATTTCTTCTTAGTTGTGGAGGGAGATGCAGCATGTCTGTCTAGGTCTCCTTCTTGTCCAGAGTCGCAATTTATTTTGTATATTGACATATACTGCAACCTTGCTGAAATTATTAGTTCTAATTTTTATGTGTATTTCTCAGGATTTTCACTATACCAAGACATGTCATCTGTTATTAGAGATTACTTTACTTCTTTTTAAAATCTGAATGCCTTTTAATTTCTTTCCTTGCCTGATTGAAATGAAAAAATATATTGTGCTGGTGTCTTGGATAGTTTAATCAATTCTTGTTTTCACTTCAGAATTGCTAGAGCTCTATTTTGATAATTCTTAATAATGTACAGGTGTAAGTTTATATATGTGGATATATAGTATATATGTGTATGTATTTATGTACATATACATATGTGTGTGTATAACATAGAAAGCTTCTTGTGAAAGAATAAAGACATTTGTTTAAAAGGTTGTATGTAAAGTATTGAGAGTAACCCTTTGTGAAGTTATTACTTCAACATGCAAGACTTTACAAATTCAAAAGGCAATCCTGCCAAATGAGAGCTCATTTATATTAATGAGATTTGGCCTTAGGATTTTATCTGCTTCAGCCTGACTCCAATTTGCTGGATTAGTTTATACAGTCCCCATTTAAGTACTTTTTGGAATTTGTATTTAGCCTATTAGAAGAGGTGCTCTTTTCCTTGTATTAATAGTATGACCATTATATTGACTAACTTGTGAGGAAATTGCTTGCATGTCATATAGAACCCCTAATTAGTTTTATAAATACTAGATATAGTGTTAGCAATCTGCTCTAAGGGGAAAAAAATCAATTGTAGTATATATAAGTGGTAAACCAGACACAACAAAAAGTTTATTATATCTAGAATTAACCATTTAAAAATAAGCAACCAGAAAGCTTTTGCAACACATATCTTTTTTTCTTTGCGGAAGTTCTTTCCTAGGCTATCCTAAGTTGTAGTGCCATAAGGACTGTTTAATCATCCTCAGAATTCAAAATTCAGAAAGGTATGATTATATTAGACATGATTTTAGGACATGACCTGCATTTTGTGTTCATATGAAATCCTTAAGGGTTATATGGGATAGAATATTTGTACCTAATTTATTGACATTTTAATATGTTTAAATATTCTCCTAACACTAATAATATTAAAAATTAATGAGAAAGAAAAGTTTAAAACTTTCTCAATTAAGGTAAAATTAATTACTTATGACCAATCCAAAATGTTTACAAAATAACAGAAAAAAGTAAAAAGGATATAATTAAAATAAGTAGAAATCATTAAGAGAATAAAAGAGTATACAGTGACGCATATTAGCAAAACAATATGGCTTCCTTTTTAAAGACTAATTAATGACAAATTCTCCCAAGATTTATTGCAAAAGTGAAGAATATGCATATTTGTTAAAAGGTTAAAAGTAAAGTAGGAAATATTAAAAAATAAACTAGAAAACTAATAAATTCTGCAAATTCTGTTTATGGGGAAAACAAAATAAAATGAGTAGACATATATAACACGTAAGTTAATGCTCAAATATGATTTCAGCCTATTGGGTACTTCTGAGGAAGGGGGTTAGTTAACATCACTGAGAGTTATATGGCAGTTTTCAGCTTAATCCCAAAAGTTTTATTTCTTGAAGAATAAAAATATTTGTGGCTTAAGTAACAGGATCTGACAAAGATGGATGTATGACTATTTTTATACTTTATAATTTAGCACAATAACATAAGAGTTAATTGAGTAAAGGGGTTTTGGATGGCATTAAAAAACTAAAGTATTAAAGAAAAAAAACCCTTCTAGTTTAAAAATTGAAGAAAAAAATGAAACATCAGTTTACTTTTTAAAAAATATTGCTTTCTAGCTTCCCATTTCACCGTTTGAATTTAAATTAGTGAAATATTCACATTGCATGACGGATTGCTTGGCAATGTCTAATGATACACTTTTTAACATTTGTATTGTGGCTGAATGCTGGCAACTGCTGATGAAAGCATTTTTTTCTGTTTTTTATTTATTTTACTATATATATTTTTAAATAAAATAACATCAAGTATATTTTACAAATTAATCTTATATCTTGAAACTTTAGTTTATCTTTCTCACTCTGTAATATCTGTTTCCAAATGATGCTTTCGACATACTCTCAGATTTTCATTGATTATCTGTAGAGCATCTATGGATTATTTAGACCAAAAGCAGTATTATTTAGAAAAAAGAATAAATATACCTAATGATGAGTTAGTGTGTAATACTTTTTTCAAGTGAGAGGGGTAAAGTAGAAAGGTTAAGAAGTCATGTTACATTAACAAAAACAGAAAATGCCAAAACATTTTATATCGAGACTCCTGGGAACTTTGGTTACAATTAGGTATGTAAACCAGAAATCTTGGCATTCTTAAATAAGTCATAATGGAAAGAAAAATACATATAGTAAGGTAACAGATGCATTGTAGTTTAAAAAATTGTCAATAGTTTTTACTTCATGGAGATTAATAAAAAGACTGAAAAATTATTTTACTTAAGGATGACTAGAAAAGAAGTTCATAACTTATTTTTATATATTTTTGTTTTTATTTTTAATCAGAGTTACTTAGATATTAATTTGTATTTTCATTGTTAGCATGTAACTTTTAGTAAAATCCTGTTACTTTCAGCAATATGCAATGATTTTTTCTTGACCCTGTTACTCTTTGAGCAAATGGCATCGGGGTCATTTAAATATTTTAGATATTTTCCTAAAGTAAAATATATTCTGAAATATCAGACCTTTGAACACATGATAATCACGTATATTGTGTTTCCTGTGGAGGGATAAGCAAGATGCCTTGATGTAGTTAATGAATAATAAAAGGAATAATTCCCCCCCCCAATTTCCCAGGAAGTTATTGATAGAATAAGTGACGTATTGTGAATTTAAAGAGAGATAAGTAGCACAGTGTCTTATAAGATGGGCAAAACCTTTTAAAAAAGATCTAATCATTAATATAAATCTCCTGCAAATCAGCCTACATCATTAATTATTAATACACAAACTGTAACTGCTCCTCTGATGTGAAAATGAGTGTGTAAACACTGGGAATTAACTGCTTTGTTCTCTGACTCCACACATGTGTCAACTAGCTGCAGAGGCTGGATCGATCTTCACAGGAGCAGAAAGTGAGTAAGTTGTCGCAGGGCTTCGCCCGCCATCCTAACAAGGCTGGAGGCAGCACTCAGGCATGCCCACCTTTACCAGTCTCAGAAAAGGTGCCTGCCCTAGTCAGCAAACGTCGTGTATCTTGAATATGTATAGTTCTCTTATTCCTCACAAAAAAACACTCTGTCATCCGCTTCCTCTTCCACCTTGACCCCAATCCTCCTTCATTCAGGCTGAATAACCAACAGTCTTTGCCGTAAGTGCTTGCTTTTCATATTGCTAGGAAATCTGCCGCCTTTCGGTCTAAAGCCTATGTAACTACGACTATTTTCTTTAATTTAGTCCCAAACTTCTACATATCACTGGTTTCGATTTTCTAGTTTTAAGTTTATACTGCTTTTCTTGACTAACAACCCCAGAGGATTCCTGTAGCTAGCCTCCAATAGTTTTTATACAACTACAAACCAGGTGAGGGATTTCTGAAAGTAAGAGACGGTTCTCATTCAGAGGCAAAACCCAATGATAATATATTCCTTTCTTAAAACTAATTCTCAATAAAATCACTTCCCTGAAGAATTATGGTTATGACAACTTTGACTATAATCACAGCTCTGTTTCAAAGAAATTGTAGTCCCAACTTCGAAGGTATGTGAAGTTTTACAATGGGAATATAGAGCATGGGGCAAAAGTAGGTTTACAGTTGTTTATATGCAAAATAACACAATACCTAATAAATAATAATACACAAATAAACTCTGTGTTTTGTGCACTCACAACTATAATCCTACTTTTGCCCCACACTGTATTGGCATGGCTTACGTGAAAAAATAGAAAGTAGTCATAGAATTGCATGAATGCTACTTTATTTTTATATAATCATCAGTGTGTTTCAATTAAAAGAACATTTACCCTCAAGCATTTTATAATGCAGTAGTTAAATAGGTAATCTTGTGAATTTTGTCTGCCTACATTCAGAATTACAAACATTAAGATCCATCCTTTGGAATTTAGAAATATTCTTTATCAATTTTTTAAAAATTCACAATTTGTCTTCCAATTTTGTATTTTTAATGCTGACTTTTTCTGCCATGATATCTATTATAAGATTACTAATACTAGAAATAAAAAGTTTGATAGGCTTGAAGATATGGAATTTGAGATTGAATTAATGTGTGAAGGAAGCATCCATAAGTGTATTTATGTGTCTGTGTGTCCATGTGAGAGACGGATTCTGTAGACCTGTGTATGATCATTAAAAATTATTATATTCCAGAGTTTGTGATAGTGGATATAAACGTTTTAGAAGTCTATATACTAACATATTTCCTAGTTCACTTGGGCTACTATAACAAAAATGCTATGAACTGGGTGGCTAATAACATAAATTTATTTCTCAGAGTTCTGGAGGCTGAGAAGTCCGAGGTCAGAGTGCCTGCATGGTTGAGTGGGGGCCTCTTCCAGATTACAGATTTATTGTATCATCACATACAGAAGGGCAAGCTAGCTCTCTCTGAGGCCTTTAAAAAAAAAAAAAATAAGGCTAGTAATCTCGTTCATGAGGTCACTGTCCATATGACCTAATCACCCCTCAAAGGCCATGATCTGGGGCATTCAGTTTACAACTTATTAATTTTGAGAGAACACAAGCATTCAGACCATAGCACATATGAGCTCATTTTTGTATATTAATGTTAATTCCTTCACATTCGTGTTTACATGAGATGTAATAGAAATCAGGGATCTCCTTGACATCATGAAAGGGTTAAGACAAGTAACAGCATTACTACAATTTGAGAGCATAATTTAGAGGGCAGTATTTTCCCCTGTACTTGTAATGTTAAGGTGCATAATCTTTGAAACATTGAGAGCCACATGCAAGTCTTAAAAGTCTGAGGAACCTTTGAGCAATCATATGCATATAACAGTTCAAATGGATTGCCCCACATGAGCTCTACATTTCTTTGGAATAAAAATGAATGTTCTAAAAGTAATTATTTCTTATTCTGTCTTTACTTTTCAAATATGATAACAGTCAGTAGAGTATAGGCTGTCTTACTTTACTTCTTTATTGTTCTCTTGTCCTGTGGATTGTTCATTATCCTTAACTTTTTATTATCTCCTCTAACTACCTGTCAAGCATTAGCCAATTGTTTTTTTTTTTTTAGTCAATTTCTAATGTAGTATGTGCATTGTGAATTTTTTTTACCACATTCAAATAACATGATAAAATAATTCCATGTGAAAAACAATATATAGCCATTAGCACTTATGTTTTATAGAGAAATTTAGGAAAGTAAATAGTCAACTTATGAAAATAGAACAGGAACAAAAGGAGTTAATACTTATTAAAAAAAACTAGTCGGTGTCTACTTAAGAAATGATCTGACTGACTAGTGTTAAAATGAGTTGTCAAGTTTACAAGATATCAGGGATACTGATACTTTATTAATAAAATGAATAAATATTTAAATGGCATTTATGAAAGAAATGGCAGATGACGAATTGAGAGTTATCATTTTTCATATCCCGTTCAGGGCATCCTCATCCAATTTGGGGGAACATTATTAGATTTGATCCATTAGAGGCTGGCACTTTCCTTTTCAAAATAGATTAGGCTTTAACAATCTGTTTATTACTTGAGTGATGTGTTGAGATGAAAAGTAAGGCAAAGTAATAAAGCAAAGATTCTGTATTCTTTACTGTAATAAAGTAAATCATAAAGAAGTATATTGCTGTTATCTATAATAATGACTGGAAATAATCTGACATCCTAGCATTTAGGAATCAGTTAACTAAATCATGGTACATCAAGTCAACAAGTATATTCAATCCCTAAAAAGAATTTTGAAAAGTATACCTAATAGTATAGAAATATAATTAAGTGAATTTGTATTTATGAACTTGGTTTTATAAATATTTGCCTTGAGGTTTTTATACCATTGCTAGCTTTTCTGGCTTTATTTATGGAGCAGCTAAATTGACCTATTTAGAAACCTTAAGTACCGAAAAGGGTATTACATTTCACCTATTCAAAATAAGCAATACTAATATTGGTGTAAGAAAATCCAAGTTTTACATTTTCTCATTATGATAGTTTCCTTGCTTTTTTGAAAACAAATCTCAATTATTATTAAAAACATGTATTTTCTTTAAATGACTTGAACATATGGTTAATGTGCCTACTGAGGAGAGGAGCATATGAAGCAGATATCATTTTGCATGTGGAGTCAATATGGAGTAATTATTTATATCATCACAAATTAATCAATTTTAGCAATAAAATATTGATGTATATCTATGTTTATATTGATAGTAAACAAAAAATTATTTTATTTTTATATTTTATATGTGTATTATATATTGATATATAACTACAAGTAAATATTATAAAGTGTAAATACTTTTAACTCTGGCCAGAGGGTTATATGGGATTTTATTTTTGGCCAGCCTTTTGTTTCCAAAAATTTCTGTATTAATTTGTATATTTTTATTGAGAAAATAATTTTGCTCCCCATATAAACAAGGACCTCTTTGATTTGCATGACATGTGATTTTAGTACAATTTGATCTTCATTAGTGTATCATTTTCAGAAATTTTATATTCCTCCCTTAATTTCACAAGTTTTCTAGAAACCACAGAGTAGTATATGTTCATATTAGCAACTCAAAGACCTAAGAAATCATTTTCAGATCTCCACACTATAAAAATCTAATTTAAGTAAATGTATTTTTTCTTAAGGTATTATCAAGTAAATATTATTTTTGTCTATTTCTACTTCACAGGGAAGGACCATTAGGTGTATGTCTCTTATATAGCTATATGAAATGTTATCCTACTTTATTAACTTTGCAGGGAAGCAAAACTTTTGGACTAAATCAATGACTTTTCCTCATTCACCAGTTAAATATTCTAGACTATAACTGAAAAATCAAAGCATGATAGATACTTGAATGAAGACTTACTTTATTACACTTGCTTTTTAAATTTCCTGTCCTAAATCTACTATTTACAGTGACAGTTTTATTCATGTTGACCAACAAAGTTTTCTTTTATCTGTAAAGAGTTATTAAAGGTTTGCTTTTCTCATTTATGCCTGTGCCATTTGTCATCAGATTTATGAGAATAAGCCATTTGGAAGGTTCATCCATTTACTGTTTCTGAAAATTATGAAGGCCTAAACAGCATTAAACAGGTTTTTAAAAGCCCTAGATTTGTACCTTTTTAAAATTTTAGAAAAAAAAATTAATTGTGCTAATTAGAACTCCCAGTCCTCAGTTGTCACCTACCTGCTTCCTATGTGTCCTTTGAGTCTAGCAAATGTATGCATATGATTTGGTGTCTTTGTAAGTATTGGAAGAATTAATTAGTACTAGGTAAAGTTCAGAGTTCAGCTAGAGTTTCTCTGGCACTTACCTAGTATTTATCACATTATTATAATATTAGTAACCTCTTGTAAGAATGAATTTGAGTCCATTTTAATTTTAAAAACTAGGTTTCTGAACAAAATTTTATAAATAGGGACAAAGATTACTATGAAACAATCAAAATACATTGATAAATGATGAATTCCCAGCATTATGCAGTATAATACAACAATATAGGCAACAAAAATATTGTTATTCCTGAGACACATGTGCTCTGGTGGGTGAACAAAAGCCAGCAATAGGACTGTCAATACCACAGGACACTCTGGAAACAGAGCTGAGGATGTAAAAGGCTTTGTGTGGCACCAAGAACTTATAACACCTCCTCGAAGGTTGTGTCACATTTAGAAGTTGTGGCCTGTGTGACTGGTCCTAAATTTAGCAGCAGCATAGACAAAGGTACAGAGGTGAGAAGAGAGCCAGGCACAGAGAAAGGGCAGGTGGAGGTTAGTGTTGGAGGGCAGGTGGAAGAAGGTTGGGAAAGAAAGATTGCATTATAAACTGGGAGCGTTCACTTCTGAAGGAATGGCCCTGTGAAGCCAAGCCTTTAGTGAGCATGTCTAATAGACATGTCCACATCATTAACATCCTTTACTGCATTTCTGTTTAGTAAGAGTGACAGACATTTCACAGGTGAGCTATTCCTTTTGTGAAGTGAAACAGAAGTGCAAAACATTTCACTATGAATGAAGAAGATGGAAAGTTGAGCAAAACTAATGTCTGTTTTGTTAAAGACATGCAGAAAGCAGCTTCTACTCAGGGTAATTTTCTTGTCATTTTGCAAAGTTCCTATTTTAATTTACATATTCTGTATTAACTCCCATTCTTTTATTTCTTCTGTATGAAACATGCACACTTATAAACACATGCTTGTGCATGCACACAAACATGGAAAATGTATGGAATTCACGTGAAGCTTTTTCTTACACACAATTCTGGCTTCTATATAGTTTTGCTTCTTGAAATTCACAGTTAGTGAATTATAATGTCTATTGATGTTATTTTTTAATGCTAATTTTAATTCTAAAATAGGAAAAAGATAAAGCTAATTTCAATATTCCTCAGGATTCAAAATCTGGTCTTCAAGGAGTTAACTTTTTGATGGCCTGCTTTATAAAAGATAAACCACACTTTGTTTTAATCCCCCAAAGCATATTCCCAAGTATGTAAAATTTCCCATTCATGCAAATGTTTTTAAATTATAAATAGTTTATTTCTTTTATATGCTTTCTCTTGGTTTTCAAAATAACTTTGAAGTCAATTTTATCTTTCACTGCCTTCCTATAAACTTATTACATGCTTATGAAAGTATACACATACTCTTTTAACACACCTTGACACAGAAACTGCTTTTTTTCTTTATCTTTTGTTGTTTGAAACTGCTTCTTATAAGTTTTTTCATTACACTTATACTGCAGATATGGCACACAGACTTTAGAAACAGAAAGTGAGATGATGACATGCAGCTGAATTTTTTATTTAGTTGTGGAAGTAAAATCCAGTTAACAATATTTTAAAGCTATTTAATATTAGCAGTATACCTTCTTTGGGGTTTGGGGTGGTGAGAGATAGAGAGAGAGAGATTGATTCTTATAAATAGACACAGAATCCCCACTCCCCCTGCAAAAAAGAATTTTCAAACATCAAAATCTTTTTGCCATACTTCTTATCTAGTTCAGTAAAAATAATTTTGATGTTTTCATTTTAATGAAACTTCTTTTCATAAAATGTGCCATTTCATTGCATTCTGTGCGTCAATAGGAAGGATGAAACTTGATTTTTTTCTCCTCTATTTGGGGAGCTCCGGGCTTTGTTCTATGCTGCTTGCCTGGCTTAGTGAACTATACTTAACATCGTGATGTTGTCCGTGTGACTACTGCAATGATTTCCCCTTACATTCTTGAAATTGAATCTATGTTCAACTGGTAGGCTCAGCACTCTCTGCAGAATGATTTATAAACCTGTCATTTTCAAAGATAACATGGAAAGTCTCTCAATGAAGTCAGTAGCACTGTGTCTTTCAGTAACATAATTTCTACTAACGAAATACATTTGAAGCATAATTTAAAATCCAAAGCAGTTAACTGCCATTGTTAGAAAGTAAAAAAATATAATTTTAAAGAGAAATATTCCATTTTTCTAGATGTTATTGAGTGTCTTTGATAAAACACTACTGTTGCATTGGAGAGTAATGTGCCCCCAGAGATAAGAAAGATTTCAACAAGACAGCTCTTTTTTAATTTTTATAAAAAGATTTCTTGATTAATCTCATGAAAAAATCACTTATCCATAACACTGTTCAGAAAACAAATGAACACAAAAGCTTCCATACAGCAAAAGAAACACATTCATTAACACTGAACTGCTTAGGCATTTAATTTAATAAGATAATGTTCAAATGAACAATGTACTAGATTTTAGCTTTATAATTTTTATTTTGAAGAGTATTACATTGTCATTTCTTTTAACAAATCATTGAAAGATGTCCACTGATGAATAATTATTGTTAATACTCTTCTTAAATTTAGAAGTTAGGGGCAAAAGAGACAAATTTAAAGTACATCTACATGGTATTTACTACATAGAAAAATAAAGAACCTCTGATCAGCAGATCTTATACCTCAAACTACAATCTAATTCTACAACATTTTAACTCAGATACTTCTGGCGGGGAATTTACTCTCTAAGGTCAACACCTTTAAATAACTTTTGAAAAGGAATCAGAAGGTTCAATACCCTTCAAATTAAAAATTAGATAAAGTCTAGTCAGTTGTTCACGGACGTGGCATTCATTACTCATTTCACCGTGTCTGATCAGGGAGCATGTTTCAGAACCAGCACAGCCCAGGTGGGCTTATGATCTGAATACTTTCAAACTTCCTCATCACTTCAAAGGAAAGGGTATCAGAAAACAATAGAATGTGATCCTCCTGTCCCAGCTCAACAGGAGCCTCGATTCTGAAACATTGGCCGTAGGCCATATGAGCAGGCCATTAATCTTACTCATAATTGCTCCCTAGGGAATGAAGAACAGTGCAGACAATAGCTGGGATAGAACAAAGATATATGTGTTCATATATGCACCATGAGTAGAACTCATTGAATGCATTTAAGGAGTTCTAAATATTTCATGAACAACCTCACAATTAAAGAATAAAACAATTTGTTCATGACTTAGCAATTGAGAAGGATATAGAAGTCTTTTCCTAATTTTAAACAAAAATTATCTTGAAACAACTAGATTTCATGAGATGACAATAGAACTGAATATCTGAATGGACAATATACCCTATTCCTTAGTAGGTTATATATACACATTAGACACACACATACGTGCATGTATGCACATGCCACTCATTTAAAAAGCGACATGTATTTATAGAAAGAGGAATCTACATTCGGTTCTAAAGCAATGGATCTTTGAATAAGAGTATTAATTCTACCATAGAAGACTCTTTCAGTCTACTATAAAAAAGTCGTCACCGAACCTTCTTTTGTTATTGACTTATTCAATAATTATTATTGATACTTTTTCTTTTTCCCAATTAAAAAAATTTATTGAGGTAGCATTGGTTAATGACATTATATAAAGTTCAAGATCACAATCTTCTATGACTTTGAGTTTGATTTCTGAAAAATAATCATTTTCTTTCTGTTACCATGTTATCCTGATTGTTCAGGGTGCTTGATGGTTTATTTCTCTGCTGGTACATTTGAAGTAATGAACCTTTTTCTTATTTGGATACCTTTTGGTTTTAACAGTTCAGCAGGTTGATAATTAGAGGTCTTTTCATTGCTGTTGTTTTCCAGTAGATGGTGGTATAGCTCAAGTTCTTGTTTCCTCTTACCTGAGCTCCTTACTCCTCTTGAGTCATGGTGAGAGTCACTACCTGAGTGACTGGGGTAGTGAGTCTCCCTGCTGTGTCTGTTTCCTCTGAGTCTCAGGGCGCCATTACTATGGTGGAAGGATGTGGCAGGTTGTGGGGAGCTAGGTTCACAATACAACCATATTGTTACCTGGTTCCTTATGGCCACTGGCATCCTGTGTGATAGCCAGGAGACCATAGACTTGTCTCTGCTGCTGCTCCCAGGCTCCTGCAATTGGTGGTGGGAGCTGGATTCTTGGGCACTAATGCTATTTCTCCTCCACATTGATCTTAAGTATGGGGACCACACTCCAACTCCTCAACTGCTTCCTTGTGCGGCAGGAACCCCATCTAAAGGTACCGTCCCTATGCTTCCTTCTGTCCAGCCTCCTCTTCGTGTTCCAATACATCCGCTTTCAGATGTACTAATGTATGGATCTCTCAGGTGTGCCATTGGGTTGAGTAGAGGAACAGTTTTGGGAGGATACAGATATGCAAATAGTTGTAGAATTAAGGGGAGATACAATGAGTCTTCTCAGTGATGCTGACATCACCAGTAATCACCTTAAATGTCAACTATTTGGAATATAAAAATGAGGTGACATCATCTTTTAATTAAAGAAGTGTACACAGTTGATGGAGAAGCACAATCCTAACCAAAACTCATTGACTGGTTGACAATTATTTTTTTAACTCATTTTTTTTTAGACACTTAATTCTTTTGGAAATTTACTGTGTGTATACAATAAATATTTATGAATTTAATACTGAGAAGCATATCCTAAAATAAGTTTGTCAGATAAAATATAGGACCCAAATTTAACTGTCTTGTGTTTTTATTTGCTACATCTTTCAACCCTTCTCTAAATCTCCTACCAACTGCCTTGCCCAATGCTTACTAGTGGGTGAAGTGCTCCAGAGTCAAAAACCAATGAGAAGAAAGACCTAACATGAGTCATTATTACACCTGGCAGGTACTGAATATCTTGTGGTAAGAAACATCCAATTGAATGGATAACTCATTACTCTGCTTTACCCTGATTTGAATCTTAATTCTCATGAGTCTTGGCTACGAAATATTTTGGTTCAAAAAGATATGTTTCATTACATCCTGTTCTGATTTTATTTTCTGATTTCTATCATAAGAACCTTAAATGACCAAGACTTGAGTTTAATGTAAAATATTTTACACATTTATCTTGGGTTTACTCTTTAATTATAGAAATTGTGACCATTATGTAGCTGATCTTGCATACACAAAATATTCAGTGCTTTAATTAAACTTGCTTTACTTAAGTGTTAAAGGAAGCAACAGGCCTGCAATTGCCCGGGCACTAATAGTACATAATATAGCCAATTGCAAACAGCAGTCTAATTTGTTGATTTCAAGTGAGGTGTAATTATATTGCTTCATTTGCTGAGCAAATCATATGAGAGTTTCTCTAAATCAGCCTGATTGTGTAATGAAGAGCTAATTACAAACAGCAGTGTTCTTTCAGCAAATTTATTGTAAGTGCTAATGCCAGGTTGGCTCCTTTGCGACAATGGCTCATTAGTATATTAACAAAAGCAACTGTGGAAAAGTGCTCAAGGCAGGGCTACTAGTCTCACAGTTTCAGAAGGCTGCAATGAGTACATCCTTCCACATATAATTACTAAGAAAATGGCATTTGATTTAGGTTTTGGCAAATTTAAAAAATGAACTGAAAGACATTTTTAGAGCAAAATAAAATGGTTTGGAAAGCCTTCTTGGCAGACTTAATGTGTGCTTTATTATACCAGGTGTGCCCTGGGACCCTCAAACCTCATTTAACAAGAAGCTCTTTCTGACTCTAGGCCTTTCTCAACAATTACATTCCAACATTTCATCATCCAAATGGAATTCCTGTATTTAGAAATAAATAAATGTGTGCATATACACATATACACACATACATATACAGGGTGGGGGCAAAAGAAGGTTTATAGTTGTGAGTACTCAAAACAGAGTTTATACTTGTATTATTCGTCGTCATCGTCGGCAGCCGTCCGTCTCGAGAGACGATGGTGTAGCTTCTTAAGAGTCTATCTGCACTGCCGAGAATGGCTGTGCAGTCCGACTCGGGAGTGACACGGTATCTGTCTCCTCCCGTGTTGAATTGACATCTTGCGATGACGCTGGAGTGTCCTCTCCAGTGAAGCTGAAGCTACAGAGCCTGGGCAGGGTGATATGGAGGGTCTGCTGTTGCCCATGCAGCAGACCCCCCCTCTCTTCGCAGCTGAAGGGTCCAAGGGAAAGACGGAATCAATACAGCTTGGCTTCAGGTGCGCCGCAGGAGTTGCCGGTGTTGACTACACCGTCAAACCGCCTTAGGGACTCCGGCTCCGGATTTTCTGTCGGGGTTTACTCCCTTAGCCTTTCCCCTGAAGAGGTATGCCGCAAGGCAGCGGAGGTTTTTTGGAGTCAGAGTTTTCCTTCTCTGATGTGCCCTGACTGGAAGATCGAACCAGCGACACTTAGCTCGCAGGCCGACGCTCAATCCACTGAGCCAAACCAGCCAGGGCAGACTTGTATTATTACTTATAAATTATTGTATTATTTTTTATACAAGTAGCCGTGAACCTACTTTTGCCCCACCCTGTGTATATATTCACATACACATATATACATATATACACACATATACATGTATGTGTATTTCCTTCCCTTGCACTGAAGTGATGCAAGTAAATGAAGCTGCTGCAAGTTAAATAACAGCAGTCAGTAAGATCTAGACAAGACTTTTTTTCTTCTAATTGGTCTTAAGATAGTCATTATGTCATTTTCACAATTCTAGAACACCTCCTTCAGAATACCCCTAACTGTTCATTCACCTCTTCCCTTTATTGATTTCATTGATTATCACAAAGTTTTCTTTTTCTGTTCTTGTCCTAAAATGGAGCTTTAAGATGTAGATTTTCTAAAGTCACTAACAGTTCAGTACATTATTTCAGGAACTTTTACTATAACATCCATGGAAAATCTCCCCTCCCAAAGGTAATGATAGCACTATCTCTGCAAATAATTATATATTTGTTCATTTTTAAAGCACTGTTGCATATATTTTCTAAATTGGCGTTATAGGATTTAAAGTTGCTGTATATAAAATCTAACTCTATTCTTACTTATCTCCAAACACTTTTATTTCATTTCTTAAAAAAGGAAATAATAAATAAATGCAATTCAAATAAAGTCTAGTTGGTATGAAGACCTTAATAAGAACACTTACTTTTACAAAACTAAAAGACTAAGTCAGAAATAGATTTTACTAGATAATTTTTAAAAATGTATATGTACACTAACTTTAATTCCCATTGAAGCTGGGAGTTAAAGACATAAGTTCATTATCAACACACACAAAAAATACTGTCTTCAAGAGAAAAAAATGAAAGTAAAGTAAATACTAGATTAACTTAAGTCCTTTTTTTATTTTTTAAAATTACAACTCAGAACCTTAGAAAGTTTTATATATTGTTAAACTGAGGAATAAGGAGGAAAAGTTAGATGCCGAAGTTCTTAAAACTATAATTAAATGGTAGAGCAGACGGAAAATATTTATTCTTTATCAGTCCACTATTCTCAGTTTACTAAGCTCAGTTTGTCACATATTGTGGCCCTGTCAAATTCTACATTTTACATTATTACTAGAGTAAACATCAATGTTTCACAAATTTTATATAAAATAGAATATTTTCTTATTTTCATGGCCTTTAAATTTGAAAATCCTGATAACTTTTTCAAGAGTTAATAGCTATTTTTGTCCATATATGTGTGGATAAGCATGCCATTATTTTGTCTCCTATCCCCTGCCCATAAATAGCTTACAGAATCATCTGATATTTATCATTATCATTTCTGAAAATCACTTTATGTAGGTCAGTTTTATTTATAATTTGAGTGTAAATTTTTATCATTGCATGTTCATTATAACCAAATGTATGGGTTTTTCAGGATCTTTGTGGGTCATCTGAAATGCACATAAATTGATTCTATAGTTGTAGGCCCCATTCTATTATAATCACACTTTATAATTGCTCTATAGTCATGGTTCTAGTCAGCCTTTTAATTTTCATGATTATAATTACTTAAAATATTATCCATATGAACTTTATAAGATCAATATTCCAATTTAGGTTATGACAAGGAAAATCAAGTGAGTGACCACAGACCAATGATGAATTCTTTGGTCCACATAGAAAACATTTATGCAAAATTATGGCAATGAAGTAAGCTGAACTAAGTGGTAAAAAAAATTCATGAGGATACAGAATTATTCAGGCATGTGACAGATTTTATGGCAACAACACCACAAACTTACATTAATATCTACTATGTGCAAATGTAGCATTGCTTTTATGTGCATTACTGTCATTTCTTATATCAATGCTTCACTGCTTTGATTTGCTTAGAACCTATTTGAATACCTCTTTATAAGATATTGAACTTTACATTGGGAAGAGGGATCAATCATTGTATAATGAATTCAATTTTGGATTATTTGTACACAACAACATAAAATGAATACCTGGTTTATTTGATAATTTAGACACTAGGTCCATTGGCTTTGTGGGCAGAATGATTATACCTAACTTTATGAGAGTCTAAAGAAACCGTATCCATTATAAAACATATATTGCATTTGTTCTATGTAGAATTAGTCTCAATAAAGAGAAAATGGAATTTAATGTTTAGCCAAATTCTATACAATAGCTTTACTACCCTATAATTTACTAGCAGCAGGTAGCATAAGAATGTGTTTTTCTTCAAGATTACTATGTAGAATAAAGAATCAAGTCTTTATTCTAAGGAAAATAATTTGAAAATATATTATTTTGCTAAACATTTTTAAAGGGATTACTGAAACTGTGGGAAATATATAGGAAGCCAAGTTAGGAAACACTACTTCTTGCTGCTAATACATAAATTAGAGCCAGGTTTTCCTCCTTTTTCCACAGTATTTGAGAATGTTTTGCACCTTGAGAATGTCTTTTGGCATCCCTTATTATTACTGAACCATGAACTTGAAAGTCTATCTTAAATCTTATATTCACACATAATAATGTGTGAATAGAGGAAACGTATTCCATTAGAACAAAAACTATATATGTATTCAGAATCCATTTCAGTGCTGTCATTTTTCTTCTGTATGAATTTTTATCTAAAATAGGAATAAAAGTGTGCTTAGTCTGTTATTGTTATACCTGTACCTATACTTAACATCTATGTAGATACAGGTATAGCATATGGCATAAGATGGATATGTTGAGAATGAAAAAGGCCTATCCATGGAATTTGAATAAGTCCCAACCAAAATTAACATATAAGAAAACAAGTTTTAAAATTGTTACATGTGTATACATGTATAAATATTTTATAAAATGTTTATATGTATGTGATTTATAAATATAAAATGCATAAAAATGCACACATTATGTCAGAATAAAAGTATTCAACCCATACACACCTATTTTTCCTCCTCTCTGCTTTTCTTCTCATTTTCACAGATAGCACCATTATTTAACCTATAACCATAAGGTGACGCATATGCTAATCTTTTGTTGAGTTACATTGATGATATTAGTAGGTGAGGAGATAGTACTCTGTATTGCTTCAGTGGAAACTATGGGTGACCTGATGGCTGATGTGATAGAAACTATTGTTCAAGTACCTGCTCTTACTGTCAGCTTGTTGTCCAAAGCCCCTATTGGAGCAGCTCTAGTAGAATATGATTTTATATAAGGTCCACACTAAAATTTTTTCTAATCCAGAAATTTACCAGTGAGAACCTTCATTGGTTTTATAATGACAAACATGATAAATCATTTACTATGCAAAAAAAAGTATAGAAGAATGGAAGAATAAGGTCCACGAATAACTAAACTTAAAAAAAAAAAAGGTGTTGTGAATTTTTAGTTCTAAAATATTTTATTATTGGAAGGAGTCTTTCAATCCTGGTATCTCTAGTTGAAAAGAAAATAATGCTTGAAAATAACAATAGTCATAAATAACCTTATGTGATTATCAATTAAAATTCTCAGTAATTCCTTTTTTAAAAAATGTCTTTCAGTTGAAAGCTAAGCCAATATTTGATGTAGCTAATAGGCAATTCAGATCCCAACTGAGACACACCAATTAACAATCAGTTATTATAGATGGTACTATTAACCACAGTAGTTAATAGTTATACAAAGTTTAGTAATAGATTTTATAGGGTCGTCATTATCAACATGCGCCTCGAAGAACTAAAGTAAATACAAATAATTATTGGACTTAATCATCAAATATCTAACTTCTTTTTACAGACGTACTTGCATGCTACTTATATCAAACAGTATTTGGATTTTAGAGATCATTAAACTTTATCCTATACTGTCTAATATTACATGTGTTGGTATTTGATGTTACTTTAATGAACTCATAATTGCAAGGCATGTAGTTCTGAATTTGAATAGCTTTGATCTTTTGAATATCAAAATTGATGATTTCTCAGGTTTTATACTACTACCAAGAATATTTTAGTGAAGAGAAGTTATTTTAAAATATGAAGTAGAAAGCTTTATTTGATCACATGTTCCATATTCCCATACATATTTTCTGATGTTGCTATTTAAAAACTAAGACAATGATTAATTACTCTTTTTAGGTATAGGTAAATTGATGAAGTTATTTAAATGTGTTTATATTCAGTAGCTTGACTTGCAGACATCATCAGCCTTTGTTTATTAATTCAGGATTGCCAGGTCTAACTTCGTACTGAAAAGGACACTCACATTTGTTGAGCATCAGCTATGTTCTAAGCACAGCATTATATGCTTTTTTTATAGATTATCTTGATGAACCCACATGCTTATTCTATAAAACTGGTGGAATTCAAGACTTAAAACAGTCTTGATATCTTGTTCAAGACAATGAAGATTCTAAATCTGAGGAGATAAAATTTTTCAAATGTTTTTCACATGATATACTAAATATTCTAGAATACTCACAAGAATCAATTTTATGCATTAAAAAATAAACAATACAATGACTTTCAAGATTAAAATAAAATCTATCTTAATTTTATATTTCATTAGCAACATTGTTGTACCTTTTTTTAATATTAAATAGCTTTTAACATAAAGTTTATTTTATTTTATTATACCTATGAAACATGTTTTTATTTTTTCAATTGTGGTAAGTTATATATAACAAAATTTACCATCTTAACCATTTTAAGTGTACAATTCAGTATTGTTAAGTATATGCATACTTTTGTTCAATTAACCTCCAGAATTCTACTATGTAATATTTTTAAATTTATTACCTGAGTAGAAATAAGTTTGGGAAATAATTAGGCACAAATAAACTCTTGATCATTGTTCCTAAAAATATCTCTTAAAAGATTTTAGATCTCCAGATGAGGCAAGTGACTTAATAGCTCTGTGGATGGTGAGGCGATTTAGTTCGTGACATTGACATTATATGGGAAATCTGACTTGCTAATTAGCTAACTGCTTTCAGGTATGAATGAGCCATCTCTTATTGTCTGAAAAGTTAGTGGAATATTTTCCTAATGAAAAGTTATTAGAAATTCAAAATTTTTTGTGTGGTCCCCTGAAGTGATCTTAAAAAACAACAAAGACAAGAAAGAAAAAAAAAAAAAAAAAAAAAAACAAACAGACAAATGCATTTTGTCTTTAAATTTACTTTTGTTTGTATGGAATCTCAAACATCATCAGTTAATTGTATGGTTTTTTTATTGGATCTTTTACTTCTCACTTTATTCTCTGGGTTGCTTTATGATGTTGTGACACATTGATTTTTCCCTCCTATCCCTCATACCAACAGAGTCTATGGGAAATAAAATATCTTTATTGTAATATAACTGCACAGCAAACATCTCATTTATTATGGAGCAAAATAAACTGAAGTGTGGCTTTTTGTTTTAGACAAAGAGAGCCACATTTGCAGAGACCCTGAGGTTTGAAAGATCATCAATTGTATAAATTTACAAAATAATCCTGATTAAATGAACTATGTCATCCTAACACGTCTTAAATTTAAAAGGAAAACCTATTTTATTTTTTAAATAATTCATCTTTAATATGTAAATATGAATATGTTTAGTCAGCAAACATAAATGTGTATCTGCTGATGAAGCAGTTACTTTAGGACCACAGGAATTGTAATGTAGTAAGGAACTGGTAAAGATTTATATGGGCATTATGGGGTATGATCTTATTATGGAAAATGATACATGACTCTTTACTAAAGAGGAAAACTCATTATTAAATCAACTGGTATGGCTGACATCATAAACCACTAATGCAGAGTTTCGGTAGTTTATACATATCAGAGGAAGCTGTTAATGCAATTACCACATCAGTATGCAGTTGGAATCTGGTTGGGGCCTTCAAAATAGGCTTCGAATGAGTCATTTATTTGCCTTGACATAATGATAATAGTGACTAAATTCCCACACCTGAAAAAAAAGGTGTTCAGGAAAGTTGTCTTTCATACATACTATACAAGAGCATGGGTTTGAAAGTAAATTATAATGGGATAAGCGGGAAAAATTTTTTTTCACATTAAAGCACATTTTTTTCTTTTTTTTTTTTTAAGTATATTATATTGATTATATTGTTACAATAGTTCAAATTTTTTCCCTTTTGCTCCCCTCTGCCCAGCATCACCCTTCCCCCAGCAATCCCCCACCCCACCCCCAGTCCATGCCCGTGGGTCGTACATACAAGTTCTCTGGCTTCAAAAGCACATATATTTTTTTTTAAATACAGCACACTAGAATATACAGAGAAGGCTTTTGCTTTTCAGGTAGAGACTCCGATTGTCATGTGGACTGAAGGGACAAAATCCACTTGTCTCACTTGCAACCCCCCTGGGCCATGAACTGAGAAGTCCTGCAATATGTAGAGCTTTCATCTATTCATTCACACGTACTTACTAAATATCGTGTGTCAGTTGCTTTCTGGGGATACTGAACACAGGAGACAAGAAATCCTGCCCTCCGGGAGCTTTTATTCTGAGGAGTGAACAAGCTAAAAAAAGGAAAATAGAGCATGTTACATTGCAACACTATTTTAAAATGAGAAAAACAAGGAATGGAGAATTTGAAATATATTTTAGATTATGAGCTCTGGGGAAGGCCTCACAGAAAAATAAGCTTTTTAGTAAAAACTTGGAGAAAATGAAAAGCTAATCACTTGTCAGACTGGTTTTGTGAAAGAATATTGTGAATGTAAGTTCTACATAGTATTTTCTAAGAATATATTAATTATTTTTCAGTAAAATTTCACGAGCTTATGTAATCGTATGTAACAAAGCAAAGGAAGAGCATAAAGAAGAGATTTTTTTTTTAACTATAACTTAGAAAATAACTTTCTAATACCTTTTCAGAGTGGATAGACAGAATTGGATCTATTCTCTAGAAGTCATGCACCTACAGGAGTTATAAGACTGAGAAACCCCAACCTGTTTCAGAAGATTCAATCTGTTAATTTGGACCAAATAACTCAAGCATCATCTAGGGACATAGTAGGGCAACAAATTCCCCAAATAATTACTTTGACTGCAGAAAAAGAGGTGAGAAGTGAACTGACTTCTACACTGTCAAGAGATGAAAATCAGAAAAAAAACTTATATTTGTGTTTCTGAGCCTTACAACACCAAAATCTAATTGGCCCTCCAGGATTACATCCTGTACTCTGAGAAGTTTAGTATTGATATACCAGGCCCACTTTTGTATAGTTAATCTTGGCAAGGCTAAATGTGGCTCTTTTATCTCATATCAACTGTTAGAAAAGGAGCAGGGCTTGTACTGGAATCATCATTAGCAGAGACAACAGAAATCAAAGCCCAGGCATGTCACATTGAAAATAAATAATGTTTAATGATTCTGCAAAGCTGCTATAGCATGAGTGAATCTAATGAACTATTGCCTTTGGAAGCCAGGCCAGTGTTACCATGGAGCTGAACTGATTAAAACACAGAAATGGGGATTATGGTAGTATTCTCCAGAAAAATGCATTAGTCTGTACACTGGTGGTGAGCAGAGCCCTTTCAAAACTCCCTCATGGGCGGTGCCCACAGTGCTGTTTACAAATCTTCAATACATTCAGTGGCAGTGTGGGGAAACCTCTTACCTCAGCATTTGATTATGGCTTCGATATCATGAAGCAAAGTCAGCATGACTGGCTCCTGTCACATGCCAGGAAGCCCCCAGATACTCCTGGACAAATCAAGAGAAAGGATAGAGTGACAGATAGAAAACTTGGATTGTATCTCCCTGCTAGTGTGAAGAGACGTGTGTATAAGCATTGTGCTTGAGATATACTAAGATCTGAATGTAAAATGTGCATGCCAAATTGTTTATAGAAATATTCAAATTACATATGTATTAGACATTTAACAAATGTCAATTGAGTCTGATATATTTTGCATTTCTGATTACATTTTATAAATTGCTTTAAAAATCATATCACATTTTCAATCTTCTTTAAAATTAAATTTTAAGATACTAATTTTACTAAAAAGTAAGTGAGAAAAATGACAAAACGCTATAATATTTGTTTGAAGTATATTAGAAAATCAGTTAAACTACTTTGTCCCATGATAACCTTAGATTTTTTGTTTATTTTTTATGAATTAGTATGGGTATTTCATATCAATGAGGTAGGCAGTCTTCAAAATGGCCCCCAATAATCCCTGCCTCCTGGAATTCATACACACATTGTACCAGGATTGGTCTGTGTAAACAGGAGTACAAAGGAGAAGTTATAATATGTCACTTCGAAGATAAAATTACAAAATTTGGCTTCCATTATGGGTGTCTGTGCCCTCTGGGTCTCTTTCATGTGCAAGCTCCCTTCTCTCTCTCTCTCTCTCTCTCTCTCTCTCTCTCTCTCTCTCTCTCTCTCTCTCTCTCTCATCATTCACCTGGGGAGAACTCAGCTTCATGGTGGGAGCGTCCCTGTGCTCAATCCCACTTAGTGAGAAACTGGTCTCCAGCCAGCAGTCATGTAAGTGGGTTTGGAAGTGGATGCTTTTACTTCCAGGCAAGTTTCTGATGATTTTTTCCTCCAAAAACATTTCAATTTCAACCTCATGGGAGACTCTGAGCCAAAACTACACAGCTAAGCCACTTGATATAGGAGACAATAAGTGTTTGTTGTTTAATATTTCTAAATGTGGGGATAATGTCTTATACAGCAATAGAGACCTAATACAATTACTTTAAAATTTAACCTCTAATATCAGTGCATTCCCATAAAAAATGTTTATTTCTTGCTCACATAATGTTTATCGCCAATACATTTCTGGTTAAGCAGCTCCTGGGTAGTTGCAGCCCCAGTGCCCCAGTGATAACTCAAGGATTCAGGCTACTTACATCTAGTGATGCCACCATCTTGTGGCTTTAAAGTCACCTGAGGTCAACAATGGAAGATTAGTGGAAGACAGAAAATGCAGAAATGAGTTTTGGAGATCCAGGCTTGGCAATGGCATACATTTCTTCTGCCCACAATCCATAGACCTTAGTTATAGAACCCAAACTAAATGTAGATTAACAGTGGGATTGGTGTACATGTATCATTATCTCTGTTATCTTTATTACTAACAAATTGTGACAAAGTTAGTAGCCATCAAGATAATATTTGAACAATCTGAAAAGATATCACACAGATTTCTGGCAGCTTCTTAGCATATTACATGGGCTGTATAAGTCATTTCATGAAACCGTCTTTTAATGCAGAAATATATTCAAGTAAAAATATTTTTATAGGGAGTTAAAGTAAATTAAATGTGAACAATGAAGCAGAAACATGCCATATTTACCTTAAGACATGACAATCTGAAGGCGACCAGACTTGTTTGCTAACATATCAAAAGTTAAGTGAAATCATATTAAGGCATCACTGGATACCTCTTAACTATAAAAATAAGTGCAAATGCAGGATCTGAAATCTAGTCTATTACAAAGAAATCATTGACATAATTCAATATGTGATATATTTTAAATTACTATAAAAATACATGTCATTGGGAAATGATGATATAGTAAAATCTAGGTATATGCTTGTAGAATTCCTCATATTCACAGACTCTTGGTAACGAGATTTGCAGTGGTATTTACAGCATAGCTTTGAAATACCTTAGTACCTGAAATTTCCTTTTTCAGATGAAATCATATCTGAGGTACAATGTAAAATTAATAATAATAGTATAAGCATATGTTACAATAGTTTGAATCTTCAGCGTTAGGCAGAAAATTCTTTTTCACTTGTGAATTCCCTAAATCAATTATTCTATGACCTCATGATTCCTAAAGGCATATCTTAAAAAATACATTACTTAAGATTATATTTGACAGCAAGTAACAGAAAATCCAGCCTTGTAGTCTTAAATGTGTTTTTTGATCATGTAACAAAATCAGAAGGCAAATGGACCAATAATGTTAAACTGATACCTGTAGACTTTTCAGGCCTTTGCGTAATGCTGGCTGTTTGCAGGTCACCAAATGGCCCATACAGCTCTAGATAGAGAGTCACATTCACTGCAGGGAAATGGAGAAGAAAAAAGCTGTGCCTGTCATTTCAAGACTTTTATCAGAAAGAAATGCTTTTCAGAAGTTTTTCCATCCCCAACCTCAGCAGACTCCCACTTACGTCTCATTAGCCTGGACTGAGTCACATAGCTATTCAGAGCTGAGGCAGCCTGGTGAAGCAAAAGCAGGGAAATCCTGACCGGTTTAAGTAGAGTTTATTTCCTGGGGCTGGGTTTATGCCACCCCAAGTAAGAGTAAGTTCTCTTACGCTAAAGAAAAGGAGAGAAAAGCTAGTGGGTAGGCAACGATGAGTATCCGCCACAGAAGATACTCTGCAACATCCTTAGCTTCACCTTTGTTTGCAGCCCCCTGACCCTGAATTCCATTTACACGCTAGCAACCCACATTATAACATTTCCCTGGAGGCAGTGCTAACTTAAAAATTGTGTCTAGCAATGTGTAACACTTGGAAGCAATTGTTCACAAGCATATGCCATGATAACAAATATTCTTCCATACATTTTCAGAAAAAATGAGAAGAGATGCAGATGGAGCTGTTTTACAACCAACTGTATTTTCAGATGGCAGCATAAATGAGATTAGGGATAGGAATTAGGGCTTTTACTGAGACCAAAAATGCATGAGCTAAAAACTCTACCTGACATGAAAGGGAGTAATGTATTTTCTTTGCATTAGTTTTTCTTGCTATCTGTGAAACTGGAATAGCTTTCTACTCTTACAGAGATTATATATAGATTACTTGAAAAGAAAAAGTGCTGTATGTTTCCAAAGTGCTTAGTAAATTGCATGCATTAAATTGCTTTTGGTTTGTTGGACACATCAGAAAAATTCAAATGGTATTTTTTAAGGTCCCCTTTTAATTTATCTTTATTTCCTGATCTTTCCACAACTTTCTAACAATATAAACAGTCTTTTATTTTTATCTCCTGCACAAAACATAGAGAGTTTATCTCCATAAATTTTCCGAGCTGTGAAGTAACTTTATGAATCTGTTTGTTTAGACACTGAGTCCAAAAAAACCTTCTGTATCTCACATAAACATATTAGTTTATAGGATATATTAAAATGTTTATTTCCTTATGATTCCATTTTTTTCAAAATTTATCTAATTTTATGCTTCTCTGACCACAAAGTAAGATAATAATGATATAACAGAATCACCCAAACTAGTAGTTATGATATGTAGATTTAATAATGCCTTTTTAATAATGAAAATTTTATTAGCTCCTTAAACTTAGAAAGTCACTTAAAATCTCTGGACCTCAGCTTTCTCATTTCAAAAAATAGGGATAATTCTACCTTCTCTACATGCACACAGAATTGCCACAACCTAAAATATGTCAATAGATTTCCCAAATTATATATATTTCCTATTTATATGTATGTAAGGATGCATATTTGATGTAATTATAAAATGGTTTCTACCTCTAAACCTAATATGTCTCATGTAATAAAAGACTTCTACCTGGAATGCTAAATCTTCGTTATAGATTACCTTTTGATATAGAGTAAAATATAATTTGGTTTGAGTTTTCTGTTGCATTTTATGCACATGATTGACCTGTATGCAGCACTGTAAACTATTTGGAAATATTATATATTTATTAAAAACCAGGAAACCATAGAAAATTGAATTCCATAACTAAAACTAAGAAAATATCACTTGATTTGCTTTATTCTCGTGCAGGTTTCATATCTGATTTAGGCACACCCACCAGGAGATTTATCCTCTTTGCCCAGTTTGATAAAGTCGACTGGCGTAATTGCAGAAGAGAGTATGGAATAGAGAGACTGCCTTCTCCTCTTGAATTCTTATTCAAAGACACTACAGAGTATCTATGAATGATAAATCAAGTATCCAAGAGAGATGAATAGAGAAAATATTTTCTTTTTACATTATGCTTTTTGGAGTATTTAAGTCTCTAAAAATTTTATTTCTCCTCATAGGCTATTGGTCCTGTCCACATGGTGAGCTAGAGACTGTAGAAAAACCCAGAGAATATTTGGTGAACACTCTGGTTACGGCTATAGTCTACCCTTTTGTGTGTTAAATATCCATTTACTCTTATTCTCCTACACATGGGAAGCATTTACTATCTTCCCAAAGAAATGCCCAGCCACTGCACCTAGCTCGAATCTTAAGAGCTTTCTGTAGTGCATTGTTTTCCTCCATTAGGTTTAGGAATTGTTCTTCCTTGTAGAGTACTAAGAATTAAATAAGACAAGTTATCCCCACAGAAATAAGCAAACTCACACACACATACACACACGCACACACACACACATGCAACGTGCAATGGTGGAAACAAGACAGGATATCTGAAAAGTACAGTATTCTTGACTAGAAACGGGAATAATGAAAGATATGTTAGTTGCTGATCTGTAAAAACATTGGATATTGACTAGACACTGTGGAGATCCCCTATCCTGGAGTGGTAAAAAAAATTGAATTAACATCCGATTTTATTATCGGAGATGACGTTCTGTGTCCATTATTCTTCATGGCCCCTGTCACCACATGCCAGATGAGTCTCCATATTTTAGTATGCTCCTTGATCACATGGGAGGTCTTGGCTCTGAATTGGATCTTGGGAGGTTAGGGAGAGTCCTTGTCTGTTTTGACCTGCTACTTGGTTTCTTTGCAAAACAAATTGCTCAGAAGCTTAGTGGAATTCCATTTCATTTGATGTTAGACAAGTACAATTGCCAATAACAATATCCAAATTCTTTTCTTAGAAGTTCTCAAATCTTTATTTCTTTGTTACTTCAGATCTAGCCCTCTCACTGAAGCTGTAGTAATAAAGCTTTCAGGTTTAGGTAGGAAGGCTTACCCATAATCTTATTATACCCTAAGGCACTTTAATCAGTTGAGAGGTTTTTTTTGTTTGTTTGTTTTTTTAATTGTGTACCACAGCATTAAAACTGTCGTGTTACTTGAGCTATTTTAAAATGAAGGATAAGTTTGGGCCTTTGTGCATTGAATTCTTTTAAAACCTAACCCTTTTCCAACTTGGATCCCAAATTTCTGATCTTTCTGTTTCCTTTCATGTACGTTTATTGATTAATTCTTTCGCAAAATACCTTGAAAAAATGTTATCAGTAAGAACTTTTATATAGTACTAGTAAGATTCTGTTTCTAGCCTTTTCCCTCCAGAATGAGTATTCCACCTTCAAAGTTATTTCAGGCAACACTTGGACTAAATATTTGCTATCAGATCAGATGGCTCACTAACTTTTCAGAATTACAAAAACAATGTATTCACCACCATGGCCCACCTGTTATGGCAACCCAGGGTTGATCAGGAATTCCGTTAGTTATTGTTTTATTTCCGTGACTGGTTCTCATACCAATTACACAATTAACCCCTAAATCGCATTAGTACATCACACCAGAAATTTATTTCATTTTGATGTTACATGTTCAACACAGCCCAATAAAGGATTCTACTCCACATAATACTCAGAGATCCCGTCTGATGAAAGCACCACATCTTGTGATACCATGTGGCGCCTGGGTTAAACGCTCATGGGTTATTGCCCAGAACTGGTGATATGGCCCAAACAAAAAAGGTGCTCTGTTAAAGGAAGGGACACTCAGAATAAATATTTTGTGAGTACTTTTGTCTTTGCCATACTCATCAAAAATCATGGTTTATATGAGGCTCTGCAAATGTATAGGAATATAAATCTGTAAAAGATCCAAGAATTTTTTTTTAAGATTTTCTGATTTTTAGAATAGAATCTCAGATAACACATTAGGAATAAGTGAATAAATGATCTTAGAGTAGGTACCATTAACCCCTAGTTTCAATTAATTTAAAATCAGGAAAAGACAGTTGAATTTTTGAATTGTCAACAAGTAACAGTCTGCATAAGTCATTCAAATGGAGTCTAACTTTTTAAAGGATTCAGGCTTACATCTAGAAATGTATGTGTCCCAGATGTACTATATAAAAATAGTGCAATAAGACTTAATTTAATATGGTTTTAGAAGAGAGAAACTAATACAATGATCATTATTGTACTATTTTCACTCCTTATGTATCTAAGAATACATATTTGTAAATTAAGTGAAAAGTCCCAAATTTTTTTATAATAAAATCAAGGACATTTATATGTGTTAAGAACATCTTTAATTTCTTTTTACTGATATTTTTATTCCTATAAATAAAAAATTTAATTCATGTTTGGCTTAAATAAGTAAAAAGTGCATACAAGATTTAACTCTGAAGATTCTTTCATCTGATGAATATTTTGATTAAGGTAATAAACCTTTAAAAGTGGAGATAATTATGGTAATGTAAATGTGATGCAGAGTGGCCGATGCCACCTGAGACATGAAACATTTAATTTAGAAATGAGTCTCCTTCAACATTTAGTTTTTTTTCTCATTGTCTTATTTCACTGAAATTAAAGACCTCTGTGAAAACAAGGTAATTGTTTACTAAAAATTCATAAGCTTCTGTTTTACATTCTTTCTTAAAGGTCTCAATCCATGGTTTAAAAGCTTATAATTGTTTGGTACCACTGATTGTAATTTCATGAACAAAAATAAGCCCAGGTAATCAATCAATAAGCATTGTGTAAATGTAACTTATCATAATTGCCTTTCTATGTGAAGTATATAGCAAAGCTAGACAACTAGGAAATATTAAGTAAAAACTTGGTCATTTTTTATTGTATTGATTCTCTTCCTGTTACTTTTTTTTGTTATTCAATCTCCTTTCTTCATAGAAAAATTATTTTTCTAATGCAGCAGTCATTTTAGTTTGTTTTAAAGACCCACTTAACTATCCAATGAAAGTCATATGTGGCTCTTATTCCCCAAGGAAAAATGCACACAAAATTCAAGCATAAGATTTCAGTTTGTTGCTAAGTCCCTGGTTAATAACCTTTTAAAAGAAAGAAATTTTCTTGATTCCAATTTGTTATATTTGTTGGAATAGATGATGCTTCTCCCTCTGGGGTCTAGTCATGTAGGTTCCTTACCTATGTCACTTAAATAATGCCCTTAGATTATAGACATACCACTCATGCAGAACTTCCAGAATTGCGTAAACTTTCAAAGTATGATTGTTTTTTATGTCTTCCTATAATCCCCCACCCCTAATTTCTACCCTCCACTCCCTTTTCCGGGACCTTCAACTGCGTTGACCATGTACGATGTGTCTCCAGGTGTATCCTATTTCTGTTCTGTTAATTTTGCATTGGTTTCCCAGTTCCATAAATTCACTTTGCTTCTGTAAGCAGGTGTTGTTCCACTGACACAAGAAAGTATATTCATATAACATTCTTACTTCAAAAGAGTAGAACCAGGGCGTCAATTTAAAGAGATTTCTGGGAATATTTTAAACCCTAGTACTTTAATTCTACCAGAGTAAATGTTTAAATAATGTCACTTTATTTTAGTGTGTACATTTAATTTGAGTTCCAGGAACATGTATTGAATAATGCAACTCAATATATTTCCATTATGTGATGGAAAATTACATTTTGAAAAATTTCTGCAAAGCAGAAGCTGACAATTACATCTTTTAATAAAGTTTTAAGAAATGGTAAAATTAAAGTCTGAATATCAGAGTTCATGTGTTGGATTTTCCTAAAATGTATCTGCTCCTTAAGAAAGTCAACTAGTGGGTCTGTTCTCAATTTCTGTACCTGTGAATTGACATATTGGGCTAAATAATCTTTAAAGATATTTTTCATAGTCAGTAATAAGGATTCTAGATTAGTCAATATTTAAATCATGTTTAATTCAAAAAAATGAAGTCAGTTAATTCACAACATCATTGTCTAGAATTAACAGCATTTTAAATTCAGAGTGATTTTATTTTCATGCTTATATCCAAGTTAATAGCTGAAAAAGGTTTTCTACGAGATTAAACATCAATAGACAAATTTTGTTATTTGATTTGTTTCCATGTCATAGATTTTACTCTAAAATCAATTGTCTTTTTCTGCCTTGAAGATTTGTTGCTGATGTTGTAGGTTTGGTAAGGGTGGCATTAGTATACCTGAAAATTCTACTCATGTGTTTGAATGTGTGTATGTACTTGTATATAATAATTCTGTGGTTATGAAGGTTTTTCAATCACAGATAAAACTCCATATACAATGAGGATTTTTCAAACCCTAATATTTTATCTGATATCCAATTGATTAAAAACTAGGATTTGAAATCAGATGACCCCAGGAGCCAGTTCTAGCCTCAGCTTTTGCATCTGTGTAATTGGATGATATTAATACTTAGATTATAGGTTTGTTGTGAGGACGAAGTGTGGTCATGTGTGTGAGACATTGAGCACAGTGCTTGGTTATTTTTATTATGATATATTGAGTGATTAAGGTTTTTTTTAATTTTAAAGACATCATATATTTTGTAATATCATTGTAACATTTAATAAATTTTGTGTAACTTGAGGCTTGCAATGCTGACTTTTTATTATAATGTGAAGGTCCCATAAATTTAAGATGATGTGTATAAAAATTTCCAGTGACTGTTAAATTAAGGCTTTATGAAGTCAACAAAATAAGAGTTCACAGTGGGAGTAAAATTACATTTAGAAATGAGAGCAGTATACATTTTAATAGACATTATTATGCTTCACATAACAAAGGATATCAAGGGCACTTTGTGTGTCTCTAGCTCCTTCTCATACATGAAGTCTTAGTAATGTGATAAAGGGACAATTTGTCCAGATCAACTCTGACCTCAAACTGAGCTATCTGTTTATTTGGTCAAGCTTTAATTATTTATTTTTTAAGGCGTGTTTTTGTTGCCTCTGGATTTTGTTTATTTGTTTACATCATTGCTAACTGCCGAAAAGTTTAAGAATTTCTTTAAGAAAACATTGATTGTGTGATTCTGTTTGGTTCCAGATATTTGTAAGAATAAGACAGCGGCTCTGTTCTGAATTTTTTCAATTTTGTGTGAAAAACAGAGAGATGTATATTTTAATGGATCTTTGACTAAATCATAAACTTTATATATGGCAACATTGTTTACTTATTTTATTTTAAAAAGTCTATTTATCTATGATTATCTGTCCAAACATGGGCTGTGTGTTTTATTGTACAATATTAGACAATGGGAAGAAACTCATTATTTTCTCTGCCTATTGAGTTTTTACTGTCTAGACTCTTTGTGATGAGTGAGATACTGTTGTTAAACAGAGGAGCATAGGTGTTGTCATAGGATCATTTAAGACTATGCTGACAAGAAGATTCTCTCCTTCTTTAGGTCAGAACTGATAAAGGGTGACCCATAGCATATCCTTGTGCATCATCATTAAAAATAAATAAATTTTGGAAGCATTAATTTCCAGCCCTTAGTGACAGTCACTTCACAGTGTAGTATATGCTATATAAGCACCACATGGTAGTATTAAGTGAAAAGATAATGTACTTTTTAAGTGATTTAGTATAAATGTAACCCTGTACACATGCCGTAATAGGTTGCAAAACAAATTTGAGAGATTGAATTACCTGTACATCCTTTCAGATGACATTCTCAATGAGCCTCAACATGATAGTAGATTTGAATGTTCCGTGTATACCAGATTAAAAATGGCTCATATTAGAAGACAAAAATAGTAAGGTCGGCAAGCTAAAATTTGTAAAAAAATTTTTATGGGAAAAAATAGAGCCAATTATTAGTATGAAATATAGCCAATATGTATACTAATTATGTACTATAATAAATATTTCATATGTAACTTTTTGTGAGGAAAACATAATTACTCCTTCTGATGATTCAGGCAAGATCATAATGAAATTTTGTTGCAAAGTTTTCAAAATTAGGGTATCTCTGTACCTTTCTGTTCAAAGGATGGCTCTGACACTGTATCACAGTGACTGAGTTATTTATCCTCTCTAAATTTGTTTCTCATTTGTAAAATAAAAATAATCATAGTTTTTACCACAGAAGTTTCTGCGGAGATTTACTTAAATTAAATAATGTAAATTAGAATAATTTGTAGCTTACACGTGCACAATAATTGATGCTATAAACATTTGTCTTAAAATTGTTCTGTGTGCCAGCATATGCAGAATAATTAGTTTCATAAATGAAATTATATTGTTTCTAGAAATATCACATAAAAATTTTAATAGCTAAGAGAGAAAAAATTAAAAATATAGATAAAATGACAAGAAAATATTTTAAAGTAAATTTATAATTTATAGATATATAACAAACTTAAATATTTTAGAGAAAAATTTTAAATAAGTTCTTTTTAAAATTGCATATGTTACATACCAATAAAATTGTAGATAGCTCTTCATAAGGAATGCTCTTATAAAAATTCTTGAGGATGTTTTAAATAGTACTCCATGAGGGATTAGCAATAAAATTCGGTTAAAATAATAATGAGAGACCAACTTCTGTTCTTGACATTTAATCTCTGAATAAGGGGAGTAAGCTCTATTGTCTCATGTGGTTTATGAATTTTTGGCCCTAGACATGTATAAAATAATTGTCATGTTGATAAATCCATTCTTTGTTGTAATTTCAAAGACAGACATCATAGAGTAAAAAACTTTTGAAGTCTTTTCTAGCTTTCACTTCTAGCTTTCCCACTTGAAAAAGTGTTTTTAATCTAATTCATAAAATGAGATGACTTTGACTGCATCCTTCCATTGCTGTACACTCACCAGTCTCTACTGAGAACCAGAGGAGATTATTCACTACTTAACACTGTGAAATATTGTTTTTACTTTATGCATTTTGTGTAACTATGTTGCAATTCTTTAGCATTTCTAAAAGAGCTCTGCAACAGTAATTAACAAATAGGCTAATAAATTATTTCCTCAGGAGCTACTGCCTCACTCTTTGCTATAATTTTTAGCAACTTTGTCAAAAAAAAAGTAGTCCATATTGTACCTCCAGTTTCCCTTCTCTTTACTCCCACTGCACTTTACTATTTCCAAGGATATCAATGAACCCATTTTGCTTAGTCCTATGACAGTTCTCAGTCCTCAATTTAGTTGACCTATAAACATCATTAGATTAATACTTTTTCTTCCTCTAGTTGCAGAAATGTCACATGCTCTTGTTTTTGTTTTTGTTTTTTCCATTCAAGTCCTCTTCTCTGGTTCCTCCTACTGTCCTCAGTTTTTGATTGTTAGAGTGCGCAAGACTTTGTTCTTGATAGTCTAACCTGTATCTGTACTCACTCCCAGGGCGATCTTATCCTGTCTGCTGTCTTTAAATGCCACTTTGACAACAGAGATTCCAAACTTGGATCTGTAGCTCAGATCTTCTCCCAAAATCCATACTCGTATATCTAAAGACTTTCTTATCATCTCCAATTAAATGAATAATGAACTATTCAAACTCAACATGCTCAAAGCTAGATTCCTGTTATTTCTCCTATAACCTGTTCCACCATAGTCTTTCCCATCTTGATTCATGCCAACTCCATCTTCCACCTGGTCATGTAATAACCTTGAACTAACTTTCCTTTTCCTTCTTGTACACATTCCACATCTAACCTGTGAGAAAATCAGTTTGTTTCTACCTTCATAATCCAAAACCCCTCTACTTCTCACCTTTTCCACTATCTCCTCTGCAGTCCAAGCTATATTATTCTCTCACCTGAATTATGCAATAGTACTGTATCTGGTCTCTGAGTTTACACTCTTTCCCCTCTCCAGTCCCTACTATGTTCAAAGTAATCCTTTAAAATATAAGTGACATATTATTCCTCCACAAGAGAAACCCTACAATGACTCCTCATTTCTTACAGAATAAAAACCAAAGTGCTAATGATGATCCACAGGCCTTACAGGATTTGCTCCCTCCTTTCATTAACTCCCTGGCCTCCTCTCATTACTCTATCTTACCTACATTGGCCCCATCCTGTTCCTTGAACCTGTTGGGTGCATTCTTGATTTGCTGAACTGGCTGTTCCATCTGTCTGACATACTTTTCCCACAGATATCCTCCTAGTGAATGTCCACACCTCCTCAAAAACCTATCCTGACCATCTACTTGAATGTGTATGCTGAATAGCACCATCATCCTCTACTCATTTTAGTAGTATTTATCACTGCTTGGAATGTCATATATTTTCTTATTAATTATACTTTTCCTTCATCCCCTCTGCTAAAATACAAACTCTATTAGGATAGACATCTCTGTTTTAGTAACTCACATATACTGTTGTAAGTGCTTAGGGAAGCACATGGCACATAGTAACCAATCAAGAAATATTTGTTAAATTATGATTAGGTACAACAAGGGAGAGTTGAATTTAAGGTAATATACTATCTCTTAATAATTATAAAATGTAAAGCAAAAATAAACTGAGTATTGAGAACAAGTTACTTTATGTGACTTCTCAGTAACAGTTAATACTTTTGATTTCTAACTGTATCATCAATGTTGTGTACCACAGCGTAAGAGCATTTAACTGTTTATTGACTTTGAATTGTGTTATTTTGAATATTTTATGCATTGTAAACTTTTCATTCATAACATCAATTTTTGATAATGTAGATTGGTTGCTAGGGTTACACAATATAATGGGTTCTAGATTTTCTGCATTTAAACTGTTCATAACTATAATAGTCTGCAGGTGGCCAAATTGTGGTATGTTAATATATTTGAATTATTTTTTTCTTAAAACTAATTATTAGAAGAAGTATTTTCATCACAGAGGGATAACTATTATATCAAATAGATTCAAATTATAAAAATAATTGAAATGTAACAGAAATTTATTTCTTATTCACATAACAACCAAGACAATTCCAGTCCAGTGGGTGTGGAGGTAGCAGGTTGCTGCATATGGTTATTCATGGGCCAGGTTAGTGCAAGCTTCTCACATTTTCAGACCCCAAAAGTAACCCTGATATCATTATCCAGCTAGAGGAGAAAAGAAATCATACCAGAGCATTTGTTGGAGATCTGTATGGTCCAGGATGAGCAGTGACATACATTTTAGCTCATGTGCATTGGCAGGCACTCAGTTGCATGGCCATGTCCAAAAGCAAGAGAGGGTGGGAAATGTACTCAATGTACAAAGAAGAGGTGAGAAAATAAGTTTGTTTTTAATAACTGGTAACCTCAGTCATCCCAAAGCCAGTGTAGAAAATTCTAATTCTTTTGGGCCTCAAGCTTGATAAGGAAAATGAAACTACTGATATTGTTATAAGCTTTATTGCATTGGGGTTATTTTTCTTCTGTACTATTTAGGAATGTGAATTTTAATATTTGCAAGGATGGTCTTTTTTACTTCCGTTAATGTCCTGGTCTCTTAAGTTCCCTGACCTTTGCCCTCTATGTGACCATGACCTGCACTCTCCCTCAGCCACTCACTCTGATGGCCATACTCTTAGTATAGACCTTATCATTATTTGTCACTGCAAACCATATATAACCCCACTCTCAACGGTGCTACTCCTACTTCCCAGGTCACTTGCTGTAGTCCATTGATTCCAATAATGCTTGGGCCACGGTAAAACCTAGAATTCATTGATCTCAACACTTTTTTATAATCCTTTCCCTAATTATTTCCCCACTTCCATATTTCCATGTTCAAGTTCTTTGGACCATCTCCATCATTATATGTTTTTGTTCTGTACACCCTCAACCACTATATTCTTCCCTCAATTAAAATATGACCTTGACAGAACCCCAGCACTGGTTAAATCCAACTTTCGCTTACTCTGCACCTCTGTCAGTGCAGCTAAAAGTGGCTGGAGAAAAACTCACAACCATGTTGACAAGTCTCATTTTAAATTCATGATCACTAACCTTAAATGGCACATTAGTGCCGCTTGGCTTTTTTTTTTTTTTTTTTTAACCACTACTTTATATCATTATTTCTCTCCTCACACTGCTATACTTTCCCTATACTTACTGTCAGGTCATAGACTTGCTCCTTCTTTCACTGAGTAAATTAAGGGGATAAGTGAAGAATTTCTGCATGCTTTCACATCCACCCACCTACGTATACCTGTGCCTATATACTCTTGTCTTCTCTGCAATGAATAGCCATGCTCCTGAAGCCAAGCTCTTCAAGAACATTGTATCTGCAAACCTACCCTCTCTCTCCTTATTATAAATATTTTCCTCACCTACTAAAGAGCATCTTGCTTCTTTCCATGTTTTTACAATGATGAGAAAAGCTGGTATAAAAACTCACATGTATGTTTTTGTGTGGATGTAAATTTTAATTCCTTTGGTAAATACAAAAGAACACAACTGCGGGGTCACAAGGTAAAGCCAACTCTCTTTCAGAGAAAGAGAAAGTGCCAATTCTCTTTCAAGGTGGCTGCACCATTTTGCATTCCCACCAGCAATGAATAAGAGTTGCTGCTGTTCCACATTCTCTTTGGCATTTGGTGTTGTCCGTGCATTGGATTTTGGCCATTCTAACAATAGGTAAATAGTTAGTTGTATCTCATACTTGTTTTAATTTGCAATTCCCCAATGATATATGATGTTAAGCACACACACACACACACACACACACACACACACACACTCCTTTTTAGTACTCAATACTCCCTTTTCTAACTTTATTTTTCTCCATTGTATTTATGATTGTCAAATATACCATATATCAGACATACTGATCTTTTTAGCTGTCAGGTCCTTTAGATAGTAAGTTCAAGAAGTGATGAGTTTTGCAGAGTTATTTTTTAAATTATATCTTTAGCACCTAGAAAATCAATGTTTAGACTCACCATCAATACAGGAGGGAATCCTGCTTCCCACCATCCCCTCAATAAGCATTTTATCAAAATGAGGTCTTTAACAAGACAGAATTTTTAAAAGTACCATCTTGTTTAAGTTTACATTTCCCTTAAAATGAGTCTTGATGAGTACAATTTTATTTTAGGAGTCAATTACATTTTAAGTGAATTGTCAAGTATCCATATTCTTTAAAAATATGTTATTGATCTTTTTTTACTGATTTATATCAACTTTTATATTAAAAATAGCCCATTGTATGCTATCAATTAAAAATATTTTATGTATTTGTCATTTGAATTATATTAACGCATAAAATTTTATCATTTTAGTTGAATTGATCAATATATTTAATAGTTCAGAGATCTGAAAATTCTTCCAAGTTTTCTTCTTATGTTTTATGGTTTATTAACAATTAAATATCTGTTCCATCCTTATTAATTTTTTTATAAGGTATGATGTTGGTATCCAAATTTATTTTTAGTTTAGATTGTTACAAAACTAGGCTACTATCATTTATACTTTTTTTTTTTCTCTGCTTATTGGGAATACGACCTTTACCATCATCTCTATGTTACACTAGTTAATTTCCAAACAGTAATTTCATTCATGAATCGATGACACATTGTTTTGATTAATATAGCCTTAAAATATGTTTTAATATCCTGGACAACAAATGCTCACTCATCATTCATGCTCAAAATTGTCAGAGGTATTTTAACTAGTACATTTTTCAGAATGAGTTTAAGATCAACTTGTCATATTTTAACTACCTAAAGGTACAAAGAATTAATGTTATTTAAGTTAAAATGGTAGGTGAAGAATTGCTTAATATCCAATATTCTAAATAGAGCCTCTAAAACATAAAAATATAAAAGTGCTTACTCTGAATCAATTGATCTGTTTTCTAATGCAGATTGAACATTTCCGTACTATGTAATTTTGAGTAAGTCCTTAACCTCTTTGAGCTTCTTTTATCACCTGTGAAATGAGGGTAAAGTTTTAATAATCTCATAACGCTGGCTGTTAGGAATAAATTAGATAATAAATCTCAGTAATTTGGCATGAGGCACACAGTAAGCATCAGCTACCATTATCAGTAATACTTTGTGCTTCCATTTTCACAGATAAATGTGAATAAGGACATAATAGAAAAATACTCTAAGCTATCTATTTCGCTGTTCATATAAATCAACATAATATTATACAGTCGACCTTCATTATTTGTGGGTTCCCTAATTACAAGTTCATCTACTCCCTAAAATTTATTTCTAACCCCCAAATCAATACTCAGGGTGATTTTGCATCATATATGATACAAATATGCATTTGTGCTTATGTGCTGTGGAAAGTATGAGTCACCCTTCTTCCTGGGGTGCAAAAAGGTGCTGCTCTACCTTCAGCTCTCATACTGTGAGTGGATGTCCTTTCCATGGCCTGTTGAATGCCAGCTTTTTTTGCATTGTTGTGGAAATGTAGTTTTCAGTGACCCTCAAGCATAGTACTCAAGTACCATCAAGTCTTCCTAAGCACAGAAGGCTGAGTGTCTTATGGAGAAAGTACCAGTATAAGATAAGCCTCCTTCGTTAGGTGTTTGCTGTTACTGTGAGTTCAATGTCAGTGAAAGAACAATATATACTTCCAGAAAAAGGAAGAGGAAGTTCATTGATCTATACAAGTCTGCCCCAGAAAATACTAAATTTACATCTATGGTGCCAGAGGGAGCTATGGAAGAAGTGGAAAAGTGGTTAAATTTGTAGATTGATGAGACAACAACTGATTTAAAAAATGTGTAACGTTGTGATGCTGAAAATGTCAGTGGTCAAGTATCAGGGTCCAGAAAATGGTAACCTCTTCTAAGCAAGTGTTTTATTATAAAAAAATACTATGTATAATTAATTATTTTTAAGAAATATATTAAATATACAGGGTGGGCAGAAGTAGTTTTAGAGTTGTTCATATGGAAAAGACTTGCAGGTTATGATTATTACAGTAGATGTATTAACTTTGTTTCACGTACCCACAACTGTAAACCTCCTTTTGGCCACCTCTGTCTTATGTAACGTATCTTTAAATGGAAACACATATTGATCAGCTACTGGAAATGTTGTGACCATAGAGGCTCACAGGAACCTAACCTTGTATTTGCCCTTGAGGGGGTAGTCCAGTGTTCACAGTAACTTTATACATAAATAACAACAATCATATGTACTTAAAATTTATAAACAATGCTCATAAGTATTTAGGCCACTCAGGAGATTCCTTACTTTGTATGACCTTTTACAACTCACAAGAGGAGACAACATAAGAGCTGGGAATGCTCATCTCCCTGTTATTTATCATACTCTAGTCATGCCACGCCTCAGAGCCAACAATAGCCAGAAAATCAGTTCATCCATTTAATCTAAATATATTTTGAGACTCCTGTAAAGTAAGCACTGTATTGGGTACTTTGGATACAAATATCAAAATGATGTAGTTTCTGATATTAACCAGCAAAAATGTTACTATAGTTGATGGCAGGGAATTTCAGTATAACCTACTTATTTTTAATGACGGGAAAAAAATCAATAACATTAAAGCAAATATAGAGACTGTCACAAGGAACCATGTTAATTATTGAGTTTCCTAATACTGCATGATTGAGGACATTTTCATTTTATCATAGAAAGGTCAACTCCTTATTAGAGATTAACTTTTTATCAATTGATGACTTTAAATTTTTAATTATTTTACTTTAAAAGAATAATCTGTGGGTCTTTTTTCTGATTTTAAAGTAGTGCTATGTCGAATGTAGAAATTTTTTAAACATTGTGAAAAATAGAGAGGGGAAAAATCTTCAATAATGATTCACATATATTAATAAATTAATTATACAAGTAATATCATGCAATATGTGTCTTCCTCCATTTCATTTAGCATGACATCCTCAAGTTCTATCCATGTTGTCACAAGTGGAAATTGATTTCCTTCTTTCTCATTGTTGAATAGTATTCCATTGTATGTATGTATATATCCATGCATATTATATCTTCTTCATTCATGCATTCAAGGACACTTAGATTGTTTTCTTGACTATTATGAATAATGCTACAATGAACAGAAGAGTGTATATATCTCTTTTAGATCCTCTTTTCACTTCCTTTGGCTATATTCCATGAATTGAGGTTGTTGGTTCATATAGTAATTCTATTTTTAATTTTTTTGAAGAACCTCCATACTGTTTTTTTAAACCATTTACATTCTACTCAACAGCGAATGCATCAGGTTACCCTTTTCTTCATATCCTTGCCAACACTTTTCATCTCTTGTCTTTTTGATAGTAGCTGAGACTCTAACAGGTATGAGGTTATATCTCCTTGTGGTTTTGATTTGTATTTCCCTAATGATAAGTGATCTTGGACACCTTTTAATGTACCTGTTGGACACCTGCCTGTCTTCTTTGGAAAAATGTCTGTTCAATTCCTCTGCCCATATCTTTAACATGTATTTTGAATAATAACACCTTCTCAGGTATATAATTTGCAAACGTTTTTTCCCATTTCTTAGGCTGCCTTTTTATTCTGTTGATGGTTTCATATGCAGTACAGAAGCCTCTTAGTTTGATGTAGTTTTCTCATTTATTTTTGCTTTTGTTCCCTTGCTTTTGGTGTCAAGTAAAAAAAAACAATCATTGCCCAGACCAATGTAAAGGAGCTTATCTTCTTCTTTGTTTTCTTCTAAGAGTTTTATACTTTCAAGTTTTAAATTTAGGTCACTGATCAGTTTTATGGGTTTTTTTTTTTTCAGTTTTTAGTACATAGATCACTTTGGCAGCTATGTGAAAAGCAGGTTTCAGAGAGAAGAAAACCCATTTGAAAGCTGGCTCAGTAATCGGGCAAGAAACAGTATGAGACAATCACCTAATTAAGAAGTGGCAAAGGAGATGGTGAGGGA
This sequence comes from Furipterus horrens, assembly GCF_987537825.1. Classification (NCBI taxonomy): domain Eukaryota; kingdom Metazoa; phylum Chordata; class Mammalia; order Chiroptera; family Furipteridae; genus Furipterus; species Furipterus horrens. The sequence continues at coordinate 31,006,370 of NW_028327180.1, forward strand.
GACAGACATGTGAGAACGACTTTATGTAAATGAAAGTCTTTAAGACTAACACACTTTATAAGTGCTTGAGCGTCATTTGTGAAATGCAAAATGATTGATTATTTAGGTTTATGACTTCTCAGTTCAAACAATCTTTTATTCTTTAAGTGATCTAACAGTTTATATTCCCTGAGAAGACACACTGAAGAAAACACTATTTGTCAGCCCAAATGTTGACAGTAGAAAAAATGCTCTCTTCATTGTGCTACTTCACGATTCCTTTGTTTTCAGGTCTGTTGCTACCAATAATTATCTAAGGTAAGACTATGGCAGTGGCCCTGATATCCTGTCCAGAAACTTGAAGAAGTGCAAATGACTTTTTGTAAATTGGTTGTTTTGGAGCTGGAAAGTCAATTTTGAAGTGGTAAAATAGAGATATATTTGTGCCTTAGACCTGGCTGTTTCTGGGAAAAAAAGACTAAGAACAGTACCTATGGCGGTAATTTTTTTTTTTTGCCAAGTTGTTGTGCATTGATATTAGTTGTATGCCCTAGAAGACAAACAGCAATAGAAAACCTGTTGAAAAGGCATGAAAAAGAAAATACTAATGTAGTAAGCTATTTCACATAATTTTCAGCTAACTAGAGAAATTCCGCAGAAGAAACTCTTCACCCCAATCCCCCCTGATCCACTCACATCAGCAAAATTGAATCTTTAATAGCTTCTATGTACTTCTGAACTTCTTTATTAGGAGAATGTTAGAACAAAAAATGAAGTAAGGGCACTAACAGTCTATCTTCTTAACCTTCATTCTTGGTCCCAAGCCAGGATTCTCTGACGTCCTGGAGTCTGACCTCAAGATACATGTAGTTGAAAACGGAGCCATGGCTATAACTCTGCCATTGGGCTATCAATTTAGGGAATAGCCAACAAGACGAGTCAGTCATAAAATATCATGCAAATGAGCAGTATGCAAACCAGAAAAGCCCCAGCCTGTAAACAGAGCACAATTTCCTCATAAAAACTATCATCCCACTTGAGATGTTCAAAGTCAAAACCTTCTGTTCATTGGTTCCTCTTCACTGAAGTAGCAACAACTGTAGCTAGAGCTCATTTTAATTGGCTCATTTATGTCTAAGGCTAACACATTAAAATAAGGTTTCTATTTCTTAGTAGTTTAAATGATTTATCTTGCCTAGTGACTTAATTTTAGCAATATACAAATTAAAAGCAAAACTACAGATAAGAACAAAATTTTATCACATTATTTATTCAAAATAGTACATTCTAAATCTAAATACATTTGATCATTTTATATTTCTCACTTGCCAGAGAAGTAAAATAGACTTTTAAGAAACCAAATCTCTCTCTCTCTCTCTCTCTCTCACACACACACACACACATACTCATTACCATAAAGTCATTTTTGTAGGAGAAAGTATAAATTGAATAGGTAAAACTGGAAAGCTGACTTTTTTTTTTCTGTGAGCCTCTGTCTGTCTGGAAATATTGTTTTATGAAATAAACACCTTTTCTTTCCTAAAATGCATGTGGTTCAGGAATTTCTTGAGATGTTCCTGCTTCCTTTCTTTCCCTTTTTATAAAATAATATTTTTTTCTGAGAACTAAATATACGTAGTTCCTTATTTTTTTACTTAGTAAATTGTAAATTATTTGAAAACATGGGTATGTCTATTTTTATTGAATTTATTGCGGTTATACTGGTTAACAAAATTATACAGGTTTCAGGTGGACGATTTCACAACATATCATCTGCACATTGTGTTGTATGTTCACCACCGCAAGTCTCTGTCCATCATCATTTTATCCCCCCTATACTCTCTTCCACCCCCTCCCACCCCATCCCACTGGAATCACCACACACATGATTTCCATGTCCGTATGAGTTCTGTCAATCTTTTTTTCCTTTTCTGCTCAGTCCCTCTCCCGAGGCCCCTTTCCCACCTCCAGCAGCTGTCAGCCTGCTCTCTATCTATGTGTCTGTCTCTGTTTTGCTTGTTAGTTTATTTTGTTCACTAGATTCCACATACAAGCACTTGCCTTGTTCTGACTGGCTTATTTCACTTAGCATAATGCTATCGAGGTCCATCCACGATGTCACAAAGGGTAAGGTTTCCTTCTTTTTCTGGCTGAGTAGCTTTCCATTGTATAGATGTATCACAGCTTTTTATTCACTCACCTCCTGATTGCCTGAAGAGGTAAATCAGAAAAAAAAATTGCTACAGGAAAAGTCAGTGATTTTTACTGCCTATCTTTTCTTCTAGGACTTTTGTGGTTTCAGATCTAACACTTAAGTCTTTAATCCATTTTGAGATTACTCTTGTGTATGGTGTTAGAAGGTGGTCATTTTATTTTTTGTACATATCTGTCCTTTATTCCCAACACCATTTATTGAATAGTCTGTATTTACCCCATTGTATATTTTTTCCTCCTTTGTCAAATATCAATTGACTGTGAAGACGTGGGTTTATTTCTGGGTTCTATATCCTGTGCCGTTGATGTATATGTCAGTTTCTGTGTCAGGCCATGCTGTTGTGATTTCTATGGACTTGTAGTATAGTTTGATATCAGCATGGGTATGTTTTCTCTCTTCCTTCTTTGTTAACCATAGAAAAGTTGGTGAATAGTTTTGTTTTTTCTTTCTTTTAATCACTAAAAGCATAAAAACAAATTTTAAAATAAGAGATAAAAAGGCTAAGTGCATCTTTAGTATCGTTATTTTAAAGTGTTCACTAAATCAGATAAAGCTTATTGAGCACCTGTCATATGTCAAGTGCACTTGACACTAGGATAAAAATGAAATAAGACATTATCCCATTATCTATACCCTCAAGTTCAATGCAGATGACATTAAATAAGTCAAAATTGTAATCAGTCTGAAACATCCTATTGTAACAAAAACAAAAACGACAGGAGAAATAATACAATAAACATCTGAGTTATATGTACCAGGAATTTATCCACACTTACATATGTTTGATATGCAGTGTCTCTTTTTGCCTTAAAACTATCCCAAAGAAGTAAATATATCTTCAGTTCACCTATTATTTTTCTCAACGATATCATCTTGCCTGAAGTGGCATATTTTACATTTGCTCATTCAACACATACTGAGCTCACAATAAGTATTTTTCTCCATGCTAGGCCTTAGAAACACAAATATTAGTGGATCCTAGTGTTAAACTTGGAGGATCTTATAGTTCTAAGGAAAAGAAAAATATGAATAAATTATGCCAACATAATGCTGAATGTGCTGCAAATAGTGATATAAAAAGGAAGCTATGTGACAAAGGTCAAATACATGGTTCAAAGAGTGGGAAAAGGTTTTCCAGAAGAGAACACATTTGAGATACTATTTCACAGAAATGTTCTTCCTGCCCCGCCTGCCTATGGTGTCCCTACTTTGGCCCTGATAGAGTTATTGCTTTAAGCATCATTCTCCCGCTTACACTGCCCTGATCTGCTGAACTGAATGAATCAACAGTTACTCTTTGGGGTTGTGTGACTTTGCATTTTAGAATGATTTGCATTTATAAGTTTAATTCAACTTATTAAGCAGCCACTGTATTTGGCATCTGTTATAGGTCTAAATTTTACATTTCCCCAAAGTTAGAGAAGGGGTAAAAGAATAATATGTATAAAAACTCAGTGTTGGTGTACCTGGCCTAAAGCTAGCAGGGAAGAATCCCATTTATTATAACAAATATCTTTTAAAAGCCTAATGTAAATGTAAATGATAGTTTTATGAAGTAAATGGAGATACTAATGTATTTATGGCCAGTGTCAAGAGTTCAATGAAAATGGTCCCTATATATTGTGCTGTCTTGAGTTCAGAAAGCCTTGTAAGTAATTTTATAGATTTTTCTTGATAAAAACCAGTGAAAGTATATACTGCTTAATGTGGGTCAGAGCCTACACTTTATGTAAAGTGCACATATTATTTTATTACCAGGGCAAGGGATAAATAAATACTGTAAGATTTTTAGAAGGAAATGCATTTTATTTTAAAGACAAGCTTAGCTTTTAGAATAGGCTGTCTTCCAAAAGTTCAAATTGCAAGTTAGTTATTTTGAAATTAGAACATATTAACTTATAGTGGTATTGTTATAAGTCATGGTATTTTAAAGAAATAATATCCAATGTCAAGGTTAGGTTTTTAAAGCGGGGTTAATTTTTTTCCCTAAAGCATGTTTGCTAGAATAATCTACTTTAATCACTGCCTTATTACTCCTGGGTCCAGGTGTATGCACAGTTATTGTTAACCGGGGACAAAGATGGCCAATGTTGTTGGTTTTCCAGTTCAGAAAGAATCCTCTGGTTTGGCATTTACGATAGGAGGTTCTAGCACTTCGGTGTGATGCTGTGAGTGGCAAAGTCTAAAAAATTCTCTTGTAATTTCCAACAGCACATATTTTAAATACATTTCTGTGGTTTGTCATGAGGACATTGAAAGTTTTTCTTTTCAGCGTTTTACTGCATACTTTTAAACCTGATGTTATGTTGACTTCCTCTGGAATGTCTCAGATTTTCTTCAAAATTTGACCCAGCTGAGACATCTTTAGACAGAAATCTGGTCTTTAATATGTCTTCATCCTATCATCTTTAATCAAGATACAAAGTGTTCACTGTTTTAGGATACTGCCACATCAGAGGTTACTCACAGTTCTAAATTAGGCTTTTTTCAATGTAAAATAAAAACAAGACACACATTCCAGGGAATCACGACCCATGGATTCAATTATCCCCTCTATTCTCTACCCAGGGAATGCTATGGAAACTTTCAATATTATTTATTCTCCTTTTTAGCCTTCTCTAAGTACAGAATTACTGAAACTGAGCGGCCTAAGAGCCATCTGAGATGGCCTAGTTCATTTGGTTTTGCAGAACAAACATGAAGGGTTTTTTATACAATTCACCATAGTGGCGAAGACACATTGGTAGGACTTTTTCTGACCTTTCAAGTTACCTCTTCTGGGACAGAAATTGTTGGGAGTGACAACATTTAGTTATAATCCTATTAATGTATCAATGCCAGGAAATCTGGTCTTACATAATAAATTCACTTTCCCTCTTAATGAGAAGATAATATCGTACTTTCTCTTCTTTTCTTAAAATGCTCGTTTTTGCCCTGTTAACTGTTTGTCTCTCAACTTATTAACTTTCCTTTTCCTAGAGAAAATTAATAGAGAAGAACCCCATCATTTTCCCACCATTGGTACCACAATCTGAGCTGCACTGGAATCTGAACATCTGGCCTTGTTTCTTATAGTGTTGGGAGAAGGCCCCTGCTCCATGCTTCCACGTGTGCTGGGGATGCTATGCCTTTTGTCTTTTGGAAGAAAGATCTCTACAGCATTGCTCTTTCACCTCTAGTGTCTCTTCCTTTCTACCAGTTCATTCCATCCCTATACTAAACATGTAATAATGCCGTCTAGTTAAAAAATATTTATGTACCACTACAAATACCACTATATTGGAGGCATGAAGCTCACTTTCACAGGAAAACTCCTTAAGAAGTTATCAATACTAACTAATTATACCTCTTTACTCCCCATCAATCCAATTCTAAGCAAATTCCCCTTCTCACTACCCCAGCTGAAATACTTTCTTTAGGATTATCTATGCCCTCGTCGTCGGCAGCCGTCCGTCTCGAGAGACGATGGTGTAGCTTCTCAAGAGTCTATCTGCACCGCCGAGAATGGTTGTGCAGTCCGACTCGGGAGTGACACGGTATCTGTCTCCTCCCGTGTTGAATCGACATCTTGCGATGACGCTGAAGCTACAGAGCCTGGGCAGGGTAATATGGAGGGTCTGCTGTTGCCCATGCAGCAGACCCCCCCTCTCTTCGCAGCTGAAGGGTCCAAGGGAAAGACGGAGTCGATACAGCTTGGGTTCAGGTGCGCCGCAGGAGTTGCCGGTGTTGACTACAACGTCAAACCGCCTTAGGGACTCCGGCTCCGGATTTTCTGTCGGGGTTTACTCCCTTAGCCTTTCCCCTGAAGAGGTATGCCGCAAGGCAGCGGAGGTTTTTTGGAGTCAGAGTTTTCCTTCTCTGATGTATCTTGCTTAAGTGGATGGCCAGTTTTCCATCCTTGACATACTTGAACTTCAACACTAGTTGACACGATTGGCAATTCCTAAATGCCAGAAAATTTTTTTTTCCTCTCTAGGATCCATGAATTTTCAATCTCTCGGTTTTCCTTCTGCCTCACTGACTTTCTCTCTCAGTTTCCTTTTCTTGCTTCTCTCCTATCAGACCTCTGAATTTTGTGATGACCAAGAATGTTTCCTTCTGTTATTTTTTATTCTTTATTTATGCTTCCTCCTTGGGTAACTTCATCCCTACTCACAGCTTTAATACATACACTGAGGAGTCTTAAACTAGTATCTTTGATTCTAGAACACTCTCCCACATTATAGACATGTATATTTAACTGTCTAGTCAATGTCTCAATTTGAATGTCTAATAGACACTGAAATCTAATATGACCAATATTAAATCATTTATTTCAACTTCCACCTCCTGAATTTACTCCTTCTGCCCAACTCTTCCTCAGTCTATTAAATAGAACCATCACCCGTCCAATTGCTGAGATCAAATAATTAAAAGTAATCCTAGATTTCACTCTTACCCTTCTACCCTTGTGATCCATCAGTAAGCCTCCTCTTTTTTTACCATCTCCAAGCTATTTTCATATTTTACAAAGTTATTATAATATCTTCAAATTTAACTCCTTTACTCTGTTTTGGTCCCTTCCATTTTAATCCTGTGTATAGGAGCCAAGTAATGTGTCTAACACACTCATCAGATCATACCGGCCCTGTCTATAACTCCAGCAGTGCCGATTGTCATCAGGTTAAAGAGCAAATACTGGTATTTGCTTGTGCGTTCCTTGACTTCCTATCCAAACTCATTCCACCCATGTTGGCCTCCTTTTTGTCCTTTAGACAAAGCAAGCTCATTCTTGCCTCCGAGACTAAAAACTTAATGATATTTTTCCATGAAACACTCATGGCTGCCCCTTTTTATGGTTCAAGTTCCAATTCACATGTTATCTTCTCACAGAGGATTTTTCTAGCTAAAATAGACTCCACTCATTCTCATTCATGTTAATATTTTTAAAATATTTTTTACATAGCATGCATTAGTACCTGAAACTTTCTATATTTATTTGTTTATGTGCTATCATCTGCCTTCCCCTGTGATAACATGCATTCTAGATGTCAGGGACTCTGTTTACCACAACATTCCAACTGCCCAGGCTCTGCCTGGCATATAAGAACCACCCAGTGAAGGTTTGTAGCAGATTCTAAAGTCAGGTCACTATTCTCTATTGACAATATTAAATCAGCTAGCAAGCATAATGTCTAGAAAAATTTCTCATCATGATTTAGTTATCACTGCATGTTCCATTTTATATAATTTAAATATTATCTTTTGGTAAAAGTACACAGAGTTCTTACTCTGGTATAAGTAAAGCAGACACAGTTTGCTAATTCAATTTGTTTCTTTAAAAAAAAATGATACTGGGAGATGTGGTGAAGAATTTGACTAAGAATCTACGTTTCCCAGAGCAGTCACTAATTCAAAACAAATATTCATATATTAGATTATTTATAATAGTTCTTGGCACTTATAGAAGACCACAAAGCCCTGTTTAACCTTTATAAGCAAGACCCTTAGATCTCTGCATGGACAAAAAAATTTACAAAGGATGGATCATCAGCAGATAATCTAGAAATGATAAGAACTGGCTCAAAGAGCAAAGTAAGGAGGAGGAAGAGGTTGGTTACCTGACACTTTAACTTATAAAGGTATAAGGTGAGTTGGAGACTCCTGCAGCTCTATGTCAGGGGAAGCAGTCCAACAGAGGGTATGATAAAATAATATCATATATATTAACTATCATATTATATATATGATAAAAAATATATCCTATATAATATTAATGTAATTATCATATAACTTTTAAAAAGTCATCAACAATAAACTTAAAAACATACAGGTATAAGCTTTTTGAATTCAGAGTCCTGCAGAGCTAAGTCTGCAGACATGCTCCATGAATGCATGAATTGCTGATATGACTGTCCATGTGTCTACAAATTTAATTAGAATCCAATGCTACAGCAACTACACTAATCAGACTGTGACTGGGGAGGAAGCGGGAAGCTGAAAAGTCTATCAGTATGAAAGACTAATCCATACATATAATTATATAAACAAAAATATATTTTTTAATGTGAAGGTGGGAAAATAAAGCAACAACAAAAAGAAATAAAATTTTAAAGAGACCAGATCAGTTGAATATCCAAGTCCTATCCTAATCTCTTCCCCTAACAAGCTATGTTTCCATGAATATATTGCCAACTCTGAATTTCAGTGCTCTTCACTCTAAGAGGTAAAGCCTGAACTGTATATTTTATAAGCTCCCTAACAAAAAAAGTTGATGATTCATATTACCAAGGAAAATTTTTGGATAAATCTCTTCTGCCAGGAAAACAAAGTCAGGCTCTGTATTTACGATTTCAGATAATGCTGCTCATGAGTTTTGGAAAATAGGTGGGTAAGTCCATTTCTCTAAACAACTGAACTTGTGTTTTTAATATGAAAACTGGTTTATTTAAGTAAGTTCTATGAGGAAGATTTGTATTACATATAATGTAACTACTGATATGTGATAATTCCTGATGGGTTAGTACACATATCATCTCATAGAGATGATATGTGTAAAGTTGAAATCTCTTCTCTTTGTTAATAAGCCCAAAATTTCTAGCAGAAAAAAGACTATCATGAAAGGCATTGACAGCTAAACTTTCCTCAAATTAGATGATGTGTAATATGAGAGGTGAGACATGGGGCCATTAACATTATCAAATTACTACCCCTTATGAATGCTGATCTACCTGCTGAAGGCATGTCTTTGTTTAAGAAACATTAAATTACTCTAGAAAGAGGACAGAGAATTTAACAAGAAATGTATAAGGAAGATTGGACTTTTCATTAACAAAGCTATGTGCTTGAAATGGTGATTATTTTAACTCTAAATCATGCCCCTGACTCTCCTTGAAGCCATTTAGGTTTAAAGCTGATTTACTGAGAGTCACCATGAATTAAATGAAATTTAAATGACAACTCCACAGTTGACTTAAGAGGAAAGGAAAAAAGATTCATTCGCACACACTTCCAATCGCAACAAGTATTTACAGTCTACTTAATCTTCTTGCTTAACTATTTTTCACCACCTAAAATTTGTCACAGGCTGAGCAAAAGGTCATGATTAAAATTTAAAAACTTTTAGCATTGGTAGAGGAAGGTATCAGAATGATACACCAAATCTAATGACTTAATAAAATAGTTTTCCTTTTATTTCTTGTTCTTGCAAAGATCCTGAATGCATTTGCCATTTTTTAAAAGTCAACAGTCCATGAGAGCACCCTTAGGAAAGGGGCAAATAAATCCAGATTGTTGTAGTACTTCGTGGTCGAGGGCGCGCAAGTAATTCCAGCAGACAGAATGTGGGACGGTCGGAGGGCTGCCACTCGCTCAGGCAGGATCAGAACTGAGCAGTGCAAGCACCTTCCTTTTATTGGATTTTGCAGATATGCTAATCAACAGGGAGGGTCCAGGAATGAGCTCACAGGCACATCCCAGGAATGATTACAATGTACTTGAAATTTACAACAGAGGAAGCTTAAAGGATTAACTGAAGAGAACACTTCCTGATAAACAAGTCTATATATCCTCTATAGATTCAGAAACAGAGAAACAGAAATCCAATCACTTATTCTTTTAAGGCTATGGAACCGATGCACTGTTCCTTAAACACTAACAGAAAGCAATCAAGGTTAAACACCATTTGTGCTTAGTTTTGTTTGATTTCCTTATCAACATCAGGGAAGATGGAGTACTCAGCAAGATTCTTTTTAAGTCACAGGATGTCTTTAAGATCCTGAGGCCTGAGCAGTCAGAGACTGTCCGCACCAGCGAGTCCAGCTCCCTGCTAGGATCATTAGACATCTGGACCGAGAGGCATGTAAACATACCTCAAATCAGAAGTCTTGATTTCCAGCATCACCAGATTACTAAACAACAATAAGAAACATGACATAAACTATTTTCATTTCTGAAAATACATCCCATTTGTAAACTAAATAAGAACATCCAACATTAGGTTCAGCTAGAAAGAAATATAGTAAAAATCCTGCCAAGGACTTAATCTACTTCATTTCCTGATTTGGATCACCTCCTTCACTTCCATTTACCGAGAGCCTCCTGAAGGCAGCTGGTGTGCTCTTACTGCACCTACTCCAGGCTCTGCCCCTTGCACAATGATAATGTTGTAAAGGAGGAAAAAGACGAGTATAAAATTCTATTCAAGGGCCAATGACATACATTCCATAAAGAAACACGGGGCTTCAGGGAGTCAGAAAAGGGAGATATTATTGTAAGTTGGGAACATTAGGGAAATTGTACCCATGTTATTGTTTTGCTTTGTTTTTAATCTACATGTGCTAATAATCTCCCACCTCCAGCCTTGGTCCTGCCCCAGTTTTCTGCTAAAACACAACTGAACCAGAAAATATACCATCAATTTCAGTCTTATCTGATGACCAAGGTCTTTCCCTAAATCCCAAATCCTTTGAACCCTGGGCTCAAAGGTGTGTGGGTCCCTGATTCTCAGATAACCGTCTGGCTGTTGGGGCAGGGTGATATCTACAAGGATAGGGAGCTCGTTCTCTCATCTATTCGAACCTCCCAAATTTCATGTATCACTCTGAGGAATCTGGTGTTAGTAAATACTTAGCCGAACTGCAATGTCTCCTTTAGTGGAATGTTTGCTATTTAGCCAGCATGCCAGATAAATCATGTTACCTGTGCAGGTCCATCAGCACAGGTGCTCATTGAAAATCACATAATACAGGGTAGGGCAAATGGAGTTTTACAGTTGTCCCTTTACAAAATAGTATAATAATTAACAAATAATAAAAGAATAAACTCCATGTTTTGCATACTCACAACTGTAAATCTACTTTTGCCACACCCTGTGTTTAATGTATCATGAAATCTCTAGGTTGCAAGCTTTATGAGTATTGGACTCTCTGTTCGCTACCAAATCACTAAAACTGTGTACAGTAACTGGAAACTGATGTTTAAGAAATACTTGGTAACTGGCTGAAGGAATTGGAATTGTATATGTAATGTAAAAGGAAAAGTTGAAGTTTTTTTTTTCAGCCTTAAATAGTGGTTAGGATTTCAGAAGGTCAGAATTAGAGTGAGGGTACTCCAATAAGGAAAACATCTTAAACAAGGATAATCTCGTAAGGTTTAGGAATATAATGGACCTTTTTTGTGAAGAGTGAGTAATGTTGTCTGCATCACATATACAAAGTTTTAGGTCTGACTATACACACCAATCTTGTTATACTCTTTATTGTGCTGTATTTGCTCAAGAAATCTAAAACCTTATATAGTTACAGTTAGTTTATTTTCCTTATGGTTTGTTTTACCTTCTGTTCAGGGAGATAAATATGAGAGCTGTTTAAAATACAAAAGCTTAGACATATTGTAAGTGCAGTTATTGATTGAAGTAAAAAGTAAGCATAAAATATAATTTATTGCTCTTTCTAGACCACGAGGGAGAAAAATAAAATAGGGGAAAAAAACAAATCTCTTCCCAAGGTAATGCAAGACTACACTAAAAAATTTACATACTCAGGAAGAGAGGGGAAAAATAAATTCCCGAGAAGAACCTGAAGAGAGGTTAGTAGGCAGACATTTTGGAGAATGTAACAGGGTTATTTATAAATGTAATGTGTAAGTTGATGTGTAGATAAGCATAAAACAATAAGTGGAATACACTTTGAATACAAACAAGAAACCCTTTGTGCTTTGTGAATGTGTATGCTGATTTCATTCACCTCTTCATTTGTTCACCCACTCGAAGCCATGCAGTGTACTAGCTCATAGGGATGCAGCAGGCTGAGGTGGTCCCTGGTCACAAGCTCTTCCTCTAAGGAATAAATAATTATACAATGAAGTATTCAATGACAGTGTGACAAGGGCTGAGAAGGAGAATTACAGGGTGCTATTGGAATGTTTAACTGGAAGACCCTAACTTAGTCAACAAAACTAGGAAAGACTTCCCTGAAGAGATAATTTTGTAGTATGCCAGCAATCTGTGGGTGACTATTCCATGGTTGTTGCATGAGCATCCTCTGATATATCCTATCACACTACAGTATTCCTTCACTTATCGTCAGTATTACGTCTAGACCCCCCTGCGAAGTAGGAACCTTACATTTATTCTACACTGTTAAACCTACGTAACTTTAACAACATACGTATACAGTACCACAAAATCCCGTGATATAGCAAAAAATCCGCGATAAATAATTAAATATAATATGTTTTAAAATCCTGCTGTACAATGAGGCTGCGATAAGTGAACCGCGATATAGAGAGGAACTACTGTATTCTGTTTTTATGTGTTTATTTATTTTACATTTAGAGATGTTTAGATTTCAAGGCATCCTAATTAAGAAAACAATACTTGTTTCTGTTTCCTCTACCGAGTTTCTATGGCTTGAACACATTATTAGTGTGATTCGTGACTTCTTTTTACTGCCATTGAGCATTCAACTTGCTGACAATGTTTCCGTGGTGGATGGCTCTCTCAACATCTCCATGCTTTGGGCATGCAGCACTAAGAATAATAGCATTTGGTATTTAATCAATTGAAAAAAACATTTTTTAGAAACCTGCCTGTTTTTACACTTGATGCTCTTCTCTAGCCAAACTAAATAGGAATCCTGGCATAAATGTAAAAAAATAATGAAAATTAATAGCATCCAATTGTGGGATCCAAGTACCTGGCATATTTCTAATAAAAACAGAATTTCATATACAAAAAAATCTTACACACCTGGTATTTTTTACAGAAACTTTTGTCCTGAATTTAAGAAAACCATATGTTTATCAAACACCCTTCATTCAGGAAAAACATGTTTTTCTGAATCACATCAATGCCTTTTAAGTAAAATATTCAATTATTGCATTGAGTAATATGTAAGTTCTTAGTATAATTTTTAAAAACTACTTTGTTGCTTTTGTTCATTATTTTACTTTCTAAATTAATGTAGATTGATTTCCTATCTTACAAGTCAGTGTTTCTTTTTTCCAAAATGGTTCTGATTCTCAAGGGTGTTCTTCATTCCTTGAAATGCTTCTATAAAAAGAATTAAAATGGTGTATTTTTATCATGATGCACTTACTTCATAAAACATGTCTTTAATGAATTTTAAAAACATTTTGAAAGAACAATGGAATTACTACTATTCCTTTACTATTTTCCTTTATTCGTTTAGGAAAATCTCCCAAAAGATGGCAAGGATTAAACCATAGCTGAAAAATAATCAAGATGCTACATTCTAAAAAGCACTTATCTTGAGATTAATAAAATATGAATTAATTTAGAATTTATTTTTGAAAATATGTAAAAATAAGCTGGTAGTTGAATTTCATAACATGATTCTATAAACTTCCACAAGTAATTAAAAACCACTGTTATATTAGCAGTAAAGTTTTAATTTCTGAAAAAGCCAATACCAAACCAATGCAATCCTGTATTTTTATTTACTCTTCTTTATAGCTTTGCATATCACTATTTGCAGCTATGCTGGAGTTAACAAATCCAGCACACTGTAAATTGAGGTTTATTGAATAAAAAGATTAGGTGCTTTGTGAAAAGCATTGGCCTTTGCTTGAGATTTTATATTCCCTTCACAGGTAAAAAACACCATATTATTAAATTAAGTCTATACTCATATAAGTGTCACTGATTTATCAGTTGATACATTCGAAGAAAAAGTCAAGCTTCTTGCACCTAACAGGAGCTCGGATTGGACTATGCACTGTGTTTAAAATGTTAACAAAGCCAGCAGGAAGTCCAAATAACATTATCATAGATAATTTTCATTTAAAATTTTCCTTTGAACCATGGCTAGTATGGCTCAGTTGGTTGGAGCATCATGCCATAAACCAAAAGGTCGTGGGTTCGATTTCCAGTTACGGCACTTGCCTAGGTTGCAGGTTCAGTCCCCAGTTGGGCTGTGTACAGGAGGTGACCAATTGATGTTTCTCTCTCATATCAATGCTTCTCTCTCTCTCTTTATATCTCTCCCTCCCCTCTCCTCTCTCTAAAATCAATAAGCATGTCTTTGGGTGAAGGTAAAAAAATTGCTGTGAGGTTTTAGATAAACAGTGTCACATACTGCACATCTATTGTCTCATTTATTTTCTTTTCCTGTTTCAGTACGTTTACAGACCTCCTTCAGAAGGCCTTGAATCTTATGAATTTTGTGATTACATTTTACTTTGTTGCAAATTGCACTCCTTAGTAATGCTGAAGTTGTTTTTAGCTTAATGACTGTCACTTTGTGCTATTAATTATCTGGGAGAAAGTCCAGAACTCAACTGTACTACTCTATCACTAAAGTATCTTTTTAACCAATACAATGGACTCTTAGGGCATGAAAATTTGAAAGATACACTGGAATAATAAACATTATTTCTAAGCTAAGGTGAAGGAAAGTTTAACAATATGAAAGGTAAAGGGTAAAGATAATTAAAACCAGCAGATGTTAGACTACAGTTGGACTGAATCACACCTATAAATTTTTCTAAAACCGCAAGTGCATTGTATCAATAAGCTATTGCACAAGAACTATAAAATTTAGTACTAGTTTAAAATACCACCAATTGTTTAGAGTATGTGAAATTATTTGTTAACTAAGAAATAAATCTATTATATCTATATATATATTTATACAAGTATATCTTTCTATGTTAGCCTTACATTTCCTGATATAACGAGGACATCGCAATGTCCCTAAGTGTTAGGATGTAAAGCAAACGTGGCAAAAAGGAATTAGGGTTAGGAGGAAAACATTTGAGCAAAGACTGCCAGGGAAAACTCACTGAGGAGCTAGGACTTGCATTGGACCTTGAAAGGTCTTGGTAGTTGTGCTAATTTTCAGATTTGTGCCTCTTTGTCCCAAACCTACTTTTCTAAACTTGTCTTCGAGATGTTTGAGTTGAGACTAGAAATCCATTTTTCCTTTGCATTTGGCTCCCTGTCAGACCCTGCCAGTAGTGGGCACTAGAGAGAGACTAGAAGCCTCAGGAGGGAGAAGAGATCTGCTGTCTAAAAATGACAAAATTTATATGGACCTGGAGAACATTATGATAAGTAAGCTAGTCAGAGAAGGACAAGTACCATATGATTTTACTTATATGTGGAATTTAATGAACAAAAACTAACAAACAAAATAGAAAGACTCATAGATACAGAGAACAGACTGACAGCTGTCAGAGGGAGGGAGTTTGTGATTGGAGGGCTAGGTAACAAAAATTTTAAAAAAACCTCATAGACACAGGAAACAGTATGGTAGTTACCAGAGAGCATGGTGGGGCAAGATTGAAGAGTGTAAAGAAGGTCCAATATATGGTGACGGAGACTTGACTTGGGGTAGTAAACACAGAATACAATATACAGATGATATATTGTATACAGGTATTATACAATTTACACCTGAAACCTATATAATTTTATTAACCACTGTCACCCCAATAAATTCAATAAAAATAAAAAATAATTTTTTTAAAAAATGACAAAACTGGAGCTATTCTACTTCCAACACATCATGAGAAGGCAGGGCTCTTTGGAAAAAAACAATAATGCTGGAAAAAATAAAAGTAAGCAGGAAAAGAGGAAGACCGTATAGGCGTGAGTCACAGGAGCTGAGCAAGTCTGTTGCGGATAGGACATTGTGGACATCACTCATTCATAGGGTTGCCACAAATTGGAACCAACTCAGAGGCATGTGACACACACAGCTGTCATCACAAAAACACTTCCAGTGACAGCAGTTTCTTCTCATAGCAGCAGCTGAACCCAGCTTGCAATTTTTCCAGCACTTGCAGGGTGAGATTCACTGCCCCCTCTCTTGGAGACACCTTCATCAACATGCTACATAGGTCTGAATTCCTTCTCTGTGCTCAGAGATGCCCCCACCACTGCTCAACTCCCTCTCTCCAGAATGCTGCTCTCAGATCCACAGTGTGCCTTGCACTTGACAGTTAGACCTCTCAGGCCTTTCCATTACCTAGTTAACTTCACTTCTATATAATTTTTTTTATTAAGTTGTTCATACTCAGATAACCAATATGGTATCAGTCTGTTGCTGGTGGATATGAGCAGGCAATGAGTATACCTGGGAAAGACTAGCCTATCCGTCATTTTAGGTACCTTAAGAATTTTTTTTTCTAGGAGACTTCAGCCTAAGAATGGCAGGGAGCTAAATGATTAGGCTTTGCTCTGCAGATAGTGCGTTCACCTCTGTCCCTCTCCTGACAAAGGACAGGATTCATTTGAAAATGGAATATGTTTAGTGCATGGAAAGACAGTCTGGAGAAATAAGGACAGGAGAAGGTTTGGGAAGATTAAAGGACATGATTATAAAACTGGACTAATTTAAATGGAAGACGTGTGTCGAGAAATAGCCAGAAATAAGCGTAGATATAAAGGTAGACAACCTGAGAAGTCAGGAAGAGTTGCTGCTTGACAAACACTGCCACTGTGTTATAGTAAAGAAATGTTTGAAATCACAGCTTGCATGTACACTTACTTAGTGATGATGACAAACAAGTCACTATTTCCATTTTAAAGGACAGACAGAATATAATTGGTAATTCTGTAATGATTTAAGTTGCTTATTATATATTCTACTTTTCTGTCTCCCAAAAAATAATTTTCATAATAATAACAGCAACAATAAAACTTAATTCAATCCCTGATTTTAAATTTCACTGGAGTGATATGAATGATGGACCAATGATCACAAGCTAACTGGGCACCTGCTATAGGATAAGAAGAGCTGAATTGACTGCTATTGTCAGGCTACTTAAGGCCCGTCCTCAAGAAATGTAGCATAGCTGCAAAATACGGGAGAATGGTGCCCATTTTTTGTTTTTGTTTTTTAAATGTCAGGCAATAATGAGGACAAATTAGATCCTTCTATTTAAAGAATTTTGAAGCTATGCCAGGCCACAAGGAGACCAAGGTATAACACAGTGCCAGCCCATAAAAAGGATACCTAACATTTAGTAAACATATAGAAGGTGCCAGGCAATATGCTAAGTGTATTGTGTGGGATGTTTGATTCAGTTATCAGGATAACCTATAAGAGAGGTATCAGTGTCCCCATGTCACAGAAGGGAAAAAGAGGCTTCAAGATTTAGTAATATCTCCATGCAAAACCACAGACACCAGAGCTCACTCTTACCTAGTATGCTTTAATTAATAACCACTGAAAAACTAGTGGAATGGTTACATGCAGAAGGAGGAGTCTTGTTCTCCCCTTGCTTAATGCATGTTTTATATTATCTTCCATAGATATTGAGCTCACTGTAGCACAATCTACTCAAAACCAGGCAAATAATACTTAAAATACAAAAGACTTTCAAAATCAATTAAAGCACTGAAACTTGGTGGGAACAGGCTCTTAGTAGTGCTGATATAGTGCCTTAACTTTTGATAAATTGCACAACACAAGATCTTGTGAGCCATTTGGATTTTGAGAATCATGCTTTCATGCTCTAGGGAAAGTCTTACTATTTGCAAAAAGAAAAACAAATGTTATTCTGCTTCTTTCAATTAATTATACAGAAGAATTTTTCTCCTTAATTGGAACTACTGATTTCACAATTCAATCTAAAAATCAAACATATCTGCACATGAAATATAACACTCATACAGTCATCTGTGTGTGCCTGCACACACATATACACCCATATACACAGATTCAGAGAATGTTAGAGATAAAAGGGCCACTAGAACCATCTTGTCCATATTCCCCAGTTTTGCATATTTCACCCCATTAGTTCATAGCTCCAGGTGTTATTCAAATGATGTGCACCACTTTGGACATACCTGTTAATAACTTCAGAGGCAGCTAGAAATTAACCACAACTACTCCCTCTAGTCTCCTGAGGGTCTCCAACTCTACTTTGCAACCAGGCTCCCATAGATTTTATTTCAAGATGCATGGGTCCATTAACTAAAGAATGAATTTATCATACTATAGCAGATTGAGCATTACTTTTCATGTCACTTCTGGATAAGGCCTAACTAGAACCCATGTTTCCAGTGCCAAATCCAGAGTTCTTCCTTGTTTGACTTTCTGCCTTTCCTAAACATTAGTATTTCATTGAAATTCAAATACAGCCCTTTATCTGTGCTGCAAAATTCTGAACTTAGAAATTTTAGTATAGCATTTCTTCCTTCCATAGATACTTAAATCTTTTTAACTTATTCTGTTTATGTTGAAAGATTTTCTCTACTTCATTGCAGAGTTTGTTGATGCCACTGTAATTCCATTGCACTTCTATTTCACATTACTTTTTTCTTTAAATGTTTTATCTCCTCATCTGTGTTTCTCCAATTTTTTTTTCAACTATAGCTTTTTCTTTTCTTTCTCTTTTATGACAGTATTTCTCCTAACAACCATGTGACTATCTGCAAATTATACATTATAGTCATAGTTGAATGAGTTGCATATCTAAACCATTTTTCCTTCTCTATATATTATTTCAAATATTTATTGAAACTCTAAAAATTTAACTAACAGTGATTCAAGAAAACTTACTTGATATATAGTGACAACATTTTGTGTATAGTGCTCAGAATCTAAGTATTTGAAGAAGCTTATTATTTATTATGGTCTGACTTTAAGTGCATTCATTCAGTTTTCAAAATGATGAAAATAGCCTAAATTTCTCTTGCCTCATTTAGTTTTCACATCAGCCATTTCCTTGATCAAACAACCCTATCTTTCCCTATACTCTCTTCTAAACCAAACAATGTTATCATTCATATTTTTAGGGAAATGGAAAAGTAGAGGTGAAGAAATTCAGGACTGGTTCATCTAATGGCTCAAGAGTTATACAGAGTGTGGCAAAAGTAAATTCACAGTTGTGAGTACATGAAACAGAGTTTATTCTTGTACTATGGTATATTAATTTAGGGTATTATTTTCCACATGAACAACTGTAAACCGACTTTTGCCCCACTCTGTATTTTATAGTGTGTTACAGTCGCTGACCTGGATTCTTCTTCTTAAAACTATTGTTATTACTACTCTCTCTGAGGACTACTGCTGTTCCAGCACTCCACCGAGACTGCTCTCTCAGGACCACCAGTGGCTTCCATGCTCAAGCCAGTGATCACTTCCCATTACCCATCTAACTTCACCAATTGTCACAGCCATGGCACACAGCTTTCCTCCACTTAATCTTTGTCCTCCAGCAGGTTAGCCTAGGACTAGGTACAGAAGAGAGAATTTAAGCACACAAGGCTTCTTGGGCCTGGACTTCACACTGGCACATTGACATTTCCACACTATTCTTTTGGCCAGAAGATTCACCAAGACATACTTCACAGGGTTTGCAGAGTTTCAAACCATCTTAGTTTTACTCCTATGTCATTAGTTTCTTCTGGGTATCTTGCTACTTACTTCTCCCTCTCCTGTTCCTTTTCCTGTTGAAGTACCTCAAGACTCAAGCTTGTTCTTGGTCTTTTTGTCTTCCTCTGTCTAAAATACTCTGTTCCTTGTCTCATCCAGTTTTATTCAGATGCTTATGACTCCCAAATTGATATCCTCATTCTAAACTTCTCTTTGAAGCTCTAGATTCATAGGTACATCGATTGTTTCTACCACTGTGTCTTAGAATCTATTCCTAATGCAGTAGCCAGAGTAATACATGCCACTACTCTATACAGAGCCCTGTACTGGCTTTCTGTTTGACTCACAGCAAAAGCCTAAATCTTCAAAACAGCCTAAAAATTCATCCATTCTCTGAACTCATCTGTCATTATCTTCTCCACTCTCCAGTGACGCTGCTCCTACATACTGTCTTACTTGCTGCTACTTGAATAAGTCTTCCATACTCCCAATTTAGTCTCTCCTCTGGCTTTTTCCTCAGTGTGGAATCTTCTTTGCTTGGATGTTTGCTTGGCTAAGTCACACACATCCCTAAAATCTTTATTCAGATCTCACTGACTCAGTAAATTTTCCACTGGACACTTTATTTAATACTACAAGCTGCCTCATCAGCCATGGCCCCCAAGCCCCTAATTTCCTGCTCCACATTTCCTTTCTGCCATAATAATTTAATGTACTTTACAATTTAATTATTTATCAAGTTCTATTTTTTTTCCTATCTTCCTATGCTAAAATGTAAGCTCTTCAGGGGCAATGTTTCTAAACTGTTTTGTTCATTGATGTATCCCAGTGTATGCTCAGATCTTCACATATTCTAAATGCACAGAAAACATTTGTTGAATGAAGAAACTATAATAAATGATGGCTGTATTTCTGAATATTAGTGTGAATGTTAAGATACTTTTTTACTTCAAATCTGGAAATAGAGTTCTATAGGAAATATGGGCATTTCCATAAGTTTATACTGGCCTACTTTTTATAACACCTACATAAAAATAATTACTGGAAAAAGAATGTGGCAGTTGTAGGTATTTTCATAAATATTTATTGTTTTATATTGTTCTCAACTGAATAAAATATTTTTCTTTAGGTCATTTGTCATAAAACGAAAAATTGAAATGTAACTATTCTGTTTTGTGCACTTTATTCCTTACTGCATTTCCTAGCACAATCAATACTGGTTTGCATTAATGCACTACTAATTGCCTCTACCAAATGAGACTCCAAAAGTTTCCTCTGAACAAATTGGAAAAATGGTAATAAATGTGCAGCAAATCTCAAACCATAATTGGATAGCTGTGTCCCCAACTGGCAAAAAATTGTATGAGGTGCTGAGTGTAATCTTATTTATTGATTTCCTTCATTCTAGAGTTGGTGAAGGGCAAAGAGAGGAACAGTTAAATCAAACTGTTGAGATTTATTAATAGAAAAAATGTGTCACATCTCTCTGCACACCTACAAAATTGCTTATTTGTCCTTAACATATTTTCAGAAAGTATTTTTATTTGGGAAATAACTACCAGAACACTTTTTAATACTGTTTTTCTTTCTGCCAAAAAAAAGTTTCACTTATATGTTATGAATCGTGGTAAGTTATTTAAGATATCAGACAATTGATCTGAAAGTATATCATGATTTCCTTCAATTTTTATTCTTAAATATTTTAGTTACTCAGGTGGAGTAATTCCAGCAGAGAGAGGCTTGGCCAAAAAAAAAAAAAAAAAAAAAAATTGACAGGTGCAGTATTGGGCATCCGAAAATGCAATCAGGCAGGTATTTTTCCAGAGGATTGTAAAGTATGGTGAGTCAAGTTGGCTTTTTCTGAATTTTCAAGCTAGACACAGAAATATATTTATATATTCTTCTTAGTCACTTGGTTCATAGGAGAGTTCGCTTGAATTTTATTTAACCCTGAACTTAGAATTTCAAATTTTGTAAAAGTTTAGAGCTCAAAGTTGCAATGATTTTGGACAATCAAATAACATTAAGTTTCTATTAAGGGATTCACTCAAAGCAGTTTTAGTTTACGGCCTCTATATAATATGTACAATTGATCCTTAGGTTTTTTCTATGAAGATAGTGTTTTATAAGAATGTATTCCTCCATGCCAGTTTGCTCTTGGCAGAGTTCAGTTGCATCAAGACTCTACAGTGATTTTTCTAAATGAATTAAAAATATAACTGCAGTGCCAAAAGTGATGACAACAGCTCTTATAGCAGCAATGATTCCTTAGACTGTGCTATTTGACATGCAGTTGAATTGGGAATTCGATATAATATATGTGTATGTATTAAATGTAAATTTGTAATTGACAGCCTAAGGCTTGAAGTTGTCTACAATAGGGAGAAACTTTCCTGTTTTCACTGATAAAATACCTTACTGGATAGACTTTCTCTGTCATCCTATAAGCAACTGGCCATCATCACATGACCAGCCAGACACTTTGTGTTCTGCAAATCTTTTGTGGAGCGCTGAACAATTTTCCATGAACATGGCACCTTAAAGATAACACCTGAAGAGGTATTTGAGATGTCCACCCAAGCAGAAAATATGTTCTTAGATTTTCCTATTAGAAAGAAACTGAAAAAAATCACTGTACTATTTGATTAATAAGGTAGAATACTTGTTCCAACTGGTCAAATGCCTGAATTGTATAACACTTAGAAAATAGTGGTGTTTTATTATTTTTTAAATATGGAAGAAAATATAAAAATGGCTTGAGATATTTTAAGAAATGCATGTTTAATATAGAAAATCTCAGAGAAAGACAAATACCGTATGATTTCACTTATATGTGGAATCTAAAAAAACAAAATAAACAAATGAAAACAAACTCATACAGAGAACAAACC
Source organism: Furipterus horrens (assembly GCF_987537825.1). Taxonomy (NCBI): domain Eukaryota; kingdom Metazoa; phylum Chordata; class Mammalia; order Chiroptera; family Furipteridae; genus Furipterus; species Furipterus horrens. The sequence goes on from NW_028327180.1 coordinate 31,028,782, forward strand.
AATGGTTGCCAAATGGGAAGGGGGTAAAGGGTGGGTGAAAAAGGTGAAGAAGATTAAGAAATACAACCTACCAGTTATTCAGTCAGTCATGGGGATGTACTGTACAGCAAAGGGAATATAGTCAATAATGTTGTAATAACTATGTATAGTGCCAGATGGATACTAAACATAGCATGGTGATCACTTCATAGGTTATATAAATGTCTAATCACTATGCTGTACACCTGAAACTAATATAATGTTGTATGTCAACTGTAACTGAAAAATAAATTTAAAAATAAAAAATAACAAAATATTAAAAGAGAACATTTGTAAGAATATTATAAAAGGTAAGGTGAGGTAGGAGAGACTGCCTATCTATGGGATTAAAAGAGACAATAAACTCTAGAATAATAAAGGAGAAAAGTTCTAAGGGATAGTTTCTGTGTAGTTGCATTTGATTATTCTCCTTCTGTTACAATAGAAATTCGCTCAGAAACAAGACAAAGTAAAAGGTAATGAAAGACTGAACTGACTGGTTAGTGCCCATTATCCCCCCTGAACCCCCCTCCATCTGCTTGTAGTTAGAACAGATTGCGGGGAGGTCCAAATCTATACTTTGATTTGTTATTCACCTAATAGCAAAACAAGAGATACGGCAGCTTTTTATTAACTTAAATTTGGAGGTTTGTTGTTAAATGGTTATCTCTAAAATTCAAATGTATGTACAGGGAGGATTCATTTGACTCTTGTCATCAGCATAAGCAAATCAGGGGTGACTTTTTCCCTCAAAGTTTCCTATTCTAGAAATAGAATACCCAGTAGGGAAAATGAAGGAGTACCTGGTCTTATTGGGGGGAAAAACAAACAAGCAAACAAACACCTCTGCACTTTATTTTCTTTGAATTACTGTGCTTCACAGATTAGCCCAGAAGACAGTGACTTGGGGGTTAGCAGCTGTCTGTTGTGTAACTGCTTGGTCTTTGCATCCGAGCATCCTTACCTGTGGAGTCCATGAGACAAGAAGCAATTGTTCTTAGAGCGAGCTTCCCTCACTTCTCCATGTGTATACTTGTATGATCCACCAGAACAAAATGCACTGAAAAGTGTGGATCATATTGGAGAGTTGAGTTATGAAGTGTTTGCATGCTTTTTACAAATAACACAGGACTGTGTTATATATCTCAAGCTCCATAGAGTTGGATAAAATTACTTGGCTTGAAAATGTCAGTTTACTGAATATTTCATCAGACATATCTTATAAAGTAAGGCACAGAAGGCAATATGAAAGGGCTACATACTGTATGATTCCAACTCATGACATTCTGGGAAAGGAAAAACAATGGAAATAGTGAAAAAATGAGTGCTTGCCAGGGGTAAGGGAGGGGAAGACATGATTAGGCAGAACAGAGAGTATTTTTAGGGTAGTCAAACTATTCTGTATGATACTATAATGGTGGATACATGTCATTGTACATGTTTGCAAGCCCATACAATGTACAAAACCAAGAATGAATGCTAATGTAAACTATGGACTTGGGATGATAACGATGTGTCCAATATAGGTTTAACCACTGTAACACATGCGCCACTACTGTGGGAGATATTGATAATGGGGGAGGCTGTCTGGGACAGGGGATATCTTGGAAATCTCTGTACTTTCCTCTCAATTTTTTTGTGAAACTAAAACTGCTCTAAAAAAATAAAGTATTAAAAAACAAGAGGGTAGGGTCATTCTTGGAAAGGTGCTCCTCATTTCTGTTGTCTTTTTGGCCATCCTAGCCAGACTACTGTTCATTTCCTTATTTCATTCTCACTGATGACCCTCTTTGTGGCCTCTCTAAATTAAAGTCTGACTTAATTTAGATTTAAAAACTATTACTCTTTTAAAAGCTGTTCTTATCTTATTGGATCCATGGTCAAATCCTTTAATAGCTAAAATCAGTTGAGCTCATTTAAGTAACTCTGATGTAAAACACAATGAGCTAGGAATTACCCAGATATGCAAGGATGAGTGAAATAGAAACTTGCCTAGAGACTATCAATTAGCAGTTGCTGTATAATAACTCATGTCAAAATTCTGTGGCTTAAAACAATAAGCGTGTGTTATTGTTCATGAGTTTTTGATCAGCTGGACAGTGTTTCTGGGCTCACTTATTTTCTTTTTTTTTTTTTTTTTAATGTTTTTTATTGATTATATTGTTACAACAGTTCCAATTTTCTCCCCCTTGTTCCCCTCCACCCAGCACCCCTCTCCCCCAGCAATCCCCCCCAAGTCCATACCCCTGGTTCGTAAAAATTAACTATCCCCCCCTCTCAAATATTAGGACCCTTTGTAATCTTGTAAAGGACAATGGGCGAAGGTCTCAAGCTCCTCTAGCCTGCTTCAAGCTGGACATGGTCGTCGTCCTACCTACCCTTGGGTCCAGAAAACCCTAATAAGAGTGGGGGTGTGGAGGGGAGGGTGGGCTTCCCACATGGGGAAGGATCGTGCAGACTCCAGGTCAGTTGGCTGTCTCCGGTCAATGACGTGCTTGGTTTAACAGGTTGGTGTCCTTGTTGTGTTCTGGGGGCAACAGATTTGGTGAAAAGGGTTAAAAGACATCATTCAATCCATAACTACTAGATGACAAAAGGCAGGGATTAATTTTTCAATGTTCCATATTAGGGAAAAAAAAAAAAAAAAAAGCTTCTTTGTAAGAAGGTGTGCTAGGCACATCTCACCTGTCCAAAACCCTTTTGCCCATTATACTTAGTTTGGGCTGAGGTAAATAGTTTAGGTTTTTCCCCCTCTCAGACCTCTGGGCCTTTTCTGTCCAAGCCATTAGGATAGAAAAGAGAAATCCGTTTTAAAGTGAAGCCCACAGACCACCCCATTCTTCCCCAACCCAGCCATTTAGTTCAGCCAAACCGTTGAGTCTCAGGAGGCAGCGCTGCAGAGAGGATTAAGTGAGGCTTATGCGTACAGATAATCACTCAGGTAATGCGATCATTGGCTTATGTCCTTTGAAAACAAAAAACACGTGTTAATTTATGTAACATAACCCGCAAACAAGTCTCTAAATCTGAAGAAGAAACTTTTAAGATGGTTAGTTGCCCTGTTTTATACTCTACTACTGATCATTGTGATTTTCCTTGAATAATAATTTTTCTCCCTAAGGTTACCCTCCTTGTCTTTAAAGGGACTACATTAAGTCCATTTTTAATTTATCCTGTTCGTTTGCATAAACATAACAAGAGCAGCAAATGATCACTTATGATCTTTAGTTCTGCTTTGCTGGAACTTACCCAAGGAATATTTGGGGTGACCTTCAGTCTGTTCTTCAGGGCACAGAAGCTGTGCCACATATCTGGCATTCATCCTTGCCTGTACACACCTGTTTTTTCCAAGTCTTTCTGGTCTTTCCTTGTGCCTTAAGGTTGGGCTCACTTATTTTCCATGGTCTAGATTTGGGGCAGGAAGGCAGAATTTGGTTTGGCCTACTCTCTATCATATGTGCTGGCAGAGTTATTAGCTGTCCTGAAGGCTGGTTTTGGCTCAATATCCAGGCATTCCTCCACTTGATCTTTGTTCTCCAGGAGGTTAGCCTAGGACTGGGTGCAAAAGAGAGAATTTAAGCACACAGTGTTTCTTGGACCTGCACTTCAAACTGGCACATTGACATTGCCACTCTGTTCTTTTGGCCAGAGCAAGACACAAGTTCAGGCCAGATTCAAGAAGGGGAAACAGGCTCCACCTCTTGATGGAAGGAGTTACACTGAACTCCTGTCACATTGAAAAGGGCGATGATACAGGAGGATATTTGTACAGGACATAAATGTATTTAATCTACCACAAAGTAAAAAAAAAAGCAAATGACACACACTGGATCCTTGACCTTTAATATTCAAAACTTTTAATTTGTGATCATTTGAATGCTCCCCCAGAACATGTGGCACTTTGACATGTAGCAGCTGGAACATGCTTCTTTATTTGACAGTGTTTTTCTTGTTCATCTCCCTACTGAAATGTAAACTCCTTTAAACATATTTTCTCTCTTATGCATCACTACATTCTCAGTATCTGCAAAGTACTTTGCAACAAGTGCTCATTAAGCTCGTTGTTGACTGAATTAATTCATTTATAATAGGTCTGAAGAGATAATTTATGTTTTTATTTACAATTTCTATTACAAAGTTACTTAATTTGTAAATGGAAATAATATAAGTACTATCTCACAGAATAGTTGTATGGATTAAAATAGTTAACATAGGTAAAATATTTAAAACAAGGTGATTGGCAAAGGGAAAATAATACATATATTTTTGTAACTATTCCATATATTCATACATTGTGCACAAAAACACTTTTATAATATTTTACTTAAAATTTAATATGAAAGATTGCTCACTAAATATTGTCTTATAACTTGAGGATTTATAAACTTCTCTGAGCACTCTCTCAAAGTCATATTCTACAAACCAATATGGAGTGTTCAGATGAAGCAGAGACCAGAGGAAGGGTTGAGGAGAAGCTTCTGAGAGAGAAAGTATCTGAGATGGATCTCTGAGGGAGGAGTAGAATTTCATAAATGGGGTGAGATTTTCATAGAAAAGGGAACATTATAAAGAAAGTCAGGAAAGGGTAAAATAATGGGCAATAAAAGGCCAGTGTGTAGCCTGACTAGGGAAGAATGTAATGGGAAAATAATGGAATGTAACCCTGGGCAGTAGGAAGTCCATCTCAAATGGGCCCATGTATTGGCCTTTGCAATTCGTAGACCAAGAATAATTAATCACAGTCTTTTCAGTAACAATGGTTTGTGCTCCTTGGTAGAAAAATGCTTTTGGCCAAGATGTCTAGCCCGATTACAACTGAAAAGTAATAGAAGACTGAGAGGAGAACTAGGAAAATAGTGTCAGAGTTTAACTCTGAAGTATTTGGGGGTCTTGCATGGGAGCAGTGCAATGAACTGAAAAGGGAAGAAGGAGATATGAGAAATGTTTGATATTTGAAGAAAACAGCAGGTCAGGACACAAAGAGAAGAGAGGCGATGACAGTCTAACAATGTCCAGTTGGAAGAAATGGCGGGGGGGGGGTGCAGATTAAGTGAAATTGAGAAGTTAGAAGAAGAGGTTTGAGACTAGAAGAGTGGATAAAAATAAATAATTGGGATGTAAAGAATTTACATGACAGCATCACTTCTAACTGGACACATCTATAATATGGGTTTAGAGCTCAGAGAGTATATATAGTGAATGTACCTTCATAGAAGAAAAGAATTAATCCCTGAGGATGAAGGTGGTCTCTGAGGAAAAAGGAGACAATGAAAAATGGTTCACATACAACCCTGAGGAGGGGTATTCATTTAGAACATGCTCCTTGTTTTGTTACAAATTTCTTTTCATGTCGCTTAGCTTAATAATTAGTTGGGGTTTGTGTGTGATATACTCTGTGGAAAATCTTAGATAACCTTGCAGAAAATCAGAAATGCTCCTAATATGTTGCACCATGGTTCCACAAATATTGGCCATACATTATTACAAAAAACGATGGCTAGAAATTAGGAAAATGGCTTATAATCTAGTTGTGATTGATTTTTCTGAGATAAATAGCATCTGTTTGGAATTAGAGTAAAGATACTGATATAGCAGGAAGTATATTTAGGTAATAATTAATAGTGTGCTTTTGATGGAAAGTGCTAGTTGGAAACATTGGTGCTGTGGATTTTTATTTAACGATTTTTCCCAGATTGCTGAATAATTGACATGGATGAGGAGGTGACTCAGAATCGATTTTATATTGCTTAGAATGGTTTGTTGAAATGTCAATAGCAATAGCACCTTCTTAAGTGCATCACATCAAGAGTAAATATTTCTAGTAAAGCTCTCTCTACAGAGTTATTAGTGATTGCATGTTATTTCCTTATAAAAAAAAATAAGAATTACTGTCTCAGTTTATACAAAAGAAAATAGGCACACAGTTTTTCTCTGAAAATATTTTTAGTTAGTGACAGAATTATAAATGGAACTCAATATAAACTTGTTTTGGAGTTAAAGTATAATTTTACAACTTGTGTCATCAAAATTGAATATATATGTGTGTATATACATATATATGGTTTTAAAGGCTATGTTTTATTAATGAATTTATTTATTTATTTATTTTTAATTTTGGTTTTTCAATTACAGTTGTCCCCTTTTCCCCTAATTTCTCTCCCCCACCCAACCCACCCCCTCTCCCACCATCATATCCCTCCCCTTTGTCCATGTCCATGAGTCTTTCATACAGGCTCTTTAATTAAACCCTTCCCTTACTTATCCCCCTTCTCTCCTCCTCCCCTCCCCCCTATTGACTGCTATTCTGTTCTTTGTTCTATTTAGTTTCTTTGTTTCTGTTGTTCTTTAGTTTCCTGTATTAGGTGATATCTAATGAATTTATTTTTAAATTAATTGTTATTTTTAAAGGATCTGCATTTTTAATATGAAGTGGTATAATTAGAAAAGAAATATTATGGAATAGATTTTATTTTTTTCAGTATTTTTATTTATTAGAACAAATAGCGTGCCAAATGATTATCCTAGTAAAAATAAAAATCTTGTGCAACTCATACAAAAGTGGAAAAATAGACATTTTTGTTCTACATAAAATAATAAAGATAACTTCAGGTTGTTGTATTGTCCCTGGTCTCCTGCCCCAACCCCTTTTTTCCCTATTTTTTGGTAATCTAAACTTCATGTTAATGCTATTTATTTACCACGTGGTGTTTTTGACTATACAGAATAATGCTTTTAAACTGTGGGTCACAGCCTATGAATCAACTTTATGATTCAGGATCAGAATTTTTAACATGTAATAATAGAATAAGTAGAATAAAAACATATCAAGATGTATCTCACATAGTGTGACTAGGTTTTGTTTTATAAAATGTTTTTCATATATGTTTTACACACATATGCATATGTGTGTTCAGTCTCAATGTAACATGCATTTTTTAAAGTGGAAAATGCTATAGCACTTTCAAAGATTACTATTGTGAATTATGTCTTTATTGCAAGTTAGCTTTCAGTAATTTGTTTTTTAATTATTAAGTACCTACTATGTCTATAAAACTTAACCACCAAAAGAAATATCACTGATCTCTAATATAAATAAGTTGACATTCAGGGAAAGATTTGTATCAAAAAAAGAGAAATGGAAAAACCAGTGTGTGCTGGGACATTGTTTAATACTAGCATTTTTTATTTTAGATCTTTAAACTATATACCACTGTAACTTATTTTCATGTCAGAATTATTTCTAATGTTCTTAAGTAGTAAAAGTGACATTTTAAAGCAGTAAAGAAGTTCTCCATGAAGCCATGCTCTAGCTTGTCTGTTTTGCCACAATGGAATAATTCTGAGAGGAGTATGGTAAAACATGTGTATTGCTCTGCAATGCCACTGTCTTCTGTTTACATTGATTAATCTTTGTTTCAATTTGTTGTATTAAGTTGTTTTTAGAGCTGTTTAAGTTTCACACAAAAATTGGGGGGAAAGACAGAGATTTCCCCTATGCAGCCCCCTCCATTATCAACATCCCCCACCAGAGTGGTACATTTGTTCAAATTGATGAACCTACATTGTAATCACCCAAAATCCATATTTTATCTTAGAGTTCACTCTTTTTTTTAAATATTCTATAGATATGGAACAAATGTTTAATGGCATGTACACATCATTATGAGATCTTACAGAGTCTCTCATTGCCCCCCAAATCCTGTGTTCTGCCGATTCATCCCCTCTCACACACCAACAGCTGGCCACCACCACTGACCGTTTTACTGTTGCCATAGTTTTACCTTTCCCAGTTGTCATATGATTGGAATAACACAGTGCATAACCTTTCAATATTAGCTTCTTCCACTTATTAATATGTACTTAAGGTCCTTCTGTGTTGTCTCATGACCTCATTTCTTTGTAGTGCTGAATAATATTCCATTATCTGGATGTACTGCAGTTTATTTATCCATTGACCTAATGAAGGACATCTTGGTTGCCTCTAAGTTTTGACAATTATGAATAAAGCTGTTGTAAACATTCATGTGAAAGATGTAGATATTTGTTTTCAGTTTCTTTGGGTAAATACCAAGGAGTACAATTACTGGATTGTATGGCAAGAGTATGTTTCCTTTTGTAGGAACCACCAGCCTGTCCTCCAAAGTGACTGTACCACTTTGTAGTCCCAGCAGCAATGAGAGTTCCTGTTGCTCTACAACCTTATCAGCATTTATTATTGTCAGTGTTCAATACTTTGGCCATTCCAATATGAGTATAGTGGTATCTCATTGTTTTAATTTGTATTTTCCTGATGATATACAATGTGGAGCATCTTTTTATCTCATTTTTAAAAATTTTATTGTTGTTCAATTACAGTTGTCCCAATTTTTCCCTCATTGCTGCTCCCACAGTTAATCCCCACCCTATTGTCCATGTCTGTGGGTCCTTTATACTTGTTCCTTAACTAGACCCTTCCCCTTCCTTCCGCCATTATTCTCCTCCCCATTCCCCTCTGGTCACTGTCAGTTTGTTCCTTATAGAACATCTTTTCATATAATTATTTACCATTTTTATATCTTCCTTGGTGAGCTATTGGTTTATGTCTTTAAGCCATTTTTTAATCAAGTGGTTAGTTTTCTTATTGTTGAGTTTTAAGAGTTGTGTATTTTGAATAACAGTACTTTAACATATACCCCTGGCTGGTTTGGCTCAGTGGATTGAGCGTCGGCCTGCGAGCTAAGTGTCGCTGGTTCGATCTTCCAGTCAGGGCACATCAGAGAAGGAAAACTCTGACTCCAAAAAACCTCCGCTGCCTTGCGGCATACCTCTTCAGGGGAAAGGCTAAGGGAGTAAACCCCGACAGAAAATCCGGAGCCGGAGTCCCTAAGGCGGTTTGACGTTGTAGTCAACACCGGCAACTCCTGCGGCGCACCTGAAGCCAAGCTGTATTGACTCCGTCTTTCCCTTGGGCCCTTCAGCTGCGAAGAGAGGGGGGGGTCTGCTGCATGGGCAACAGCAGACCCTCCATATCATCCTGCCCAGGCTCTGTAGCTTCAGCTTCACTGGAGAGGACACTCCAGCGACATCGCAAGATGTCGATTCAACACGGGAGGAGACAGATACCGTGTCACTCCCGAGTCGGACTGCACAGCCATTCTCGGCGGTGCAGATAGACTCTTAAGAAGCTACACCATCGTCTCTCGAGACGGACGGCTGCCGACGACGACTTTAACATATCTGTCTCTTGCAATATTTTCTCCAAGTCTGTGGCTTGTCTTTTCATTCTTTTCATATCATATTTTACAAAGCAGATGTTTTTAATTTTAATGAACTCACATTTATCAATTACTTCCTTTTTGAATCATGCCTTTGATGTTGTATCTAAAAAGTCATCACCATACCCAAGGCCATCTAGATTTTCTCCTATATTATATTCTAGGAATTTTATAGTTTTACATTTTACATTTAGGTTTGCGATCCATTTTAAGTTAATTTTTGTGAAGTGTTTAAGGTCTGTGTCTAGAGTAATAATATTGTTTGAAATGTGCATGTTCAGTTTTTCTAGCTCCATTTGTTGAAAAGTACTATCTGTTCTATTGTGTTGCCATTGTTCTTTTGTCAAAAAGTGTTCATTATATTAATGGGGGTCTATTTCTGGGAACTCTATTCAGTTCCATTGATCTGTTTATCTATTCTCTCACCAATACCATGGTGTCTCGGTTGCTACAGCATAATATTAAGCCTTGCCTGGCAGTGTCAGTCCTCCAGCTTTGTTCTTCTTCAATATTCAGTTGGCTATTCTGTATCTATATCTGTTACTTTGTGAATGCACATGCATACACAGCTGGCTGGAATTTTTATTTAAATTGCATTGAATCTATTGACATCTTGACTGAGAGTTTTTATCATGAATATATGTTAGATTTTGTCAAATGTTTTGTCTCCATCTATTGATATGATCATGAATTTTTTTCAATTTTAGTCTGTTGATGTGATGGATTACATGAATTGATTTTTAAATTTTTTAACCAGGCTGGCATAACGGGGATAATTCCCACTTAGTAGTAAGATGTAATTCCTTTTATGCATTGTTTGATTTGATTTCCTAATACTTTGCTGAGAATTTTACATCTGTGTTCATGATAGATATTGGTCACACATAGTTTGACATTGCATTTAGGCACATACATTCTTAGAGAATTGACCCTCTTTATCATTATATAATTCATTCTTTATCTCTGATACATTGAAGCCTTCTTCTGCTAAAATTAATATAGTTTATATTTTCCTTTATCCATTTAATTTTAATCTATGCATCTTAATAGTTAAGATGGGTATATTAGGGTCTTGTTTATTTGATCCACTCTGACAATTTCTGTCTTTAACTGGTACATCTAGGTAGTTGATGTTAAAAGTAATTATTGATATAGTTGGATGAATATATATCATATTCTTACTGTTTTCTATTAGTTGTTCTTATTCTTTGTTTCAATTTTTGTCTTCCACTCATTTTTATGCTTTTTTTGGTTTTGAATTAAGCATTTTATATGATTCCATTTTCTCTCCTTTCCTAGCATTTTAGTTATATTTTTTAACTTTTGAGAGTGATTGCCATAGAGTTTATAATATATATTTACAGTAAAACCAGGTTCACTCTCGAATAGCACTATACCACTTCAAGGATAGTGTGAGTATATTATAAGATTGCTCCATCTTGTCCATTGTATCACAGCTATTATTCATTTACACCTACAATAAAATATATTGTTGCAGTTATTATTTGGAATAAATTATCTGTTAGGTCAATTAAGAATAAGAAAAACAAAAGCTTTGATTTTCTCTTCTTTTATTTTTTCTTTGATGCTCTTCTTTTCTTTATATAGATCCAAGTTTCTGACCTATATTATTTTCCATTTCTCTAAAAATTTTCTTTTAACATTTATTTCAAAGCAGGTCTCCTGTCAACAAATTTTCTCAATTTTGTGTGTCTGAGAAAGCCTTTCTTTCTTCTTCACTATGAGGCTAATTTCACAGGGTACAGAATTCTGGGTTGGTGATGATCTGGAGCTGCCCTGGTTGGCTGATGAGTACGGCAGAGGGAGATTTCAGTCTAATAGAGGAGACTAGAATACTTTATTTTCCTATGTGTTTCACTTCAGTTTATAGGGATTAAAGAGAAGGCTCCTAGCAGCAAGGGGGGGGGGAATGGCTTATATATGAAATCACTTTGTTATATTTGTGCAGGTCAGTGTGTGAGCAATTATTCTATAAGGTTATAGGAAAAACTAAAAGGCTAAGGACAGATGGTGAAAATGTCAAGGAAGAACTTCTGAGGTATCTCTTTGACCCTCACTTAATTTAACTTAGAGAGCTGAGATATGAGGAAACTATTGGATCTGATATGCTTGGGTATAAACCTAAAATGGAAAATTTACACTTATATCACTTAGCATCTTGTTTCCGAGTTCCTTAAAAACCTCTTTCCATTTTGATGTCATAAGAAAGATAAATCAGGGCGTAAGAAATGTTCATAAATGCCAGTCTTGCTAGATCGTTTCATTCTACAGTAGACTATTAGATTGCCTCTAGTTTCACTCTAGATCACTGTTATAATGACCTTGCAGATAAGCCTGCATTTTTGTTTTTGCTGTCTGCTAGACTGATTTTGCATTTAAACAGCTTATGTATTCTCCCCATATTTCCTCTGTCATGTACAATCTTTCCTTTAATAGTAGCCTTCTGCTCTCTTGCTGCAGACCTGCTGAGATGCTCTTATGCATAAAAAAACAGATGCCCCGCTTTTTCCTCTCAAAATTATCTATACAACATCTAGCAAATTAATCCAAACTTTCTTAAAGTAAATTAAACATGCTCATGAATAAATAGAATACCTCAACAGAGTAAGAAAAACTTATTTTAGTATGTATGAAGCAATGTATAAATATAAATTTTTATGAGATTGACAAGCAGTATAAATCATTTACTTTGACAAAAAAAAGTAAGATGATAAAACTTATATATCTATGTATTCCTAATTTAATGCAAGGCTGGTACCCATAATGATGAACAGCCCAATTGCTTTCTTGAGAAGCTGAGTCCAGAGCAAGTAATAAATTTTCCAATAAAAGATCTTAAGTAGAGAGAATGATTCAAGTAATAGTAAAAAAGTAATAAAACTTGAAAATAAGTACAAAAGAATGTAGTAAAAGGTAAAAATTGAGATCTTTGCTAGTGCTTTAAAAAAAATTGGTTAACTACTTTTTGACATTTCATTCCTCAATGCATAAGGAATCAACTTAGTATTAGACATATATTAGGAAATTGAAACAGAGAAACATATGTAACAAATATAATAAATATCTGTAAGGCCACATATATCTGGAAGATGTTCATGTCTGAGCCCTACATCACTGTAATGTCTCTATCCTAAGGTTCAGAAGAATTAGATATTACTATAGGATTATTTGAAAAGTACAACAGAGAACATATAGAGTAAGGCTACCAAGTAGAGGCATTCCCTCAGCTTAGTCCCAAATTCTCATCTTTAATTACTAATTTGAATAATGATGCAAACTATTATTGTATCCTTAGAGTTATGAAAATGCACATTTGGAATCTAAGAATACAGAACAAAACAAGAAGGAAAGTATGGAGGACTCTGGGGGTCTTCTCAGTGTAGCTACCTCATAGCACACTGCAGGAATTGTCTTACCAAGTACGTGTAACTCATTTTACCTGTCACAGACCTAGAAAAGATAAGTTTCATTAAAGCAAAAACCAGTATGTGTTTTAATTACTATCACTGCAAAACGAGCCTCCTCAAAATGTATTTTATTAAACTGATAAATTCTGTGGATCAGGAATTTAGACAAAGCGCAGTAAGGATGACCTCTCTCTGCCTCATAATGGCTGGGACTTCGTTTGGGAAGATGGTAACTGCATGGCTAGAAAGTTGGGGGCTGAATGTCTTTGCAGATACCTTCATTCACATATCTGGAGGTAGTTACTGACTGTTGTCTGGAGCACATAACGTATCGGGACGGAGCTCCATGACATGGCAAGCTCAGGGCAGTCAGATATCTTACCTGACAGCTCAGGAATCCATAGGCAACTGTCAAAGGATACCAGGCAGAAGCTAACATCACCTTTATTTTATTAGCTCCCTAGGTCAAATAGCATCTCTTTCTTGTACTTTATTGCCCGGAGCAGTTACAATCTGGCTTGGCTTCAAGGGAAAGGGACATAAACTCCACTGTTTGATGAGAACTGTGCCAAAAAATTTATAGACACATTTAGCCACCAGAGCAGGTAAACATTTCATACCTCAGGTGCCAAGAAATTATGTATTCTGTCCTCTGAATGGAGTCCTGGCAGAGGTAGCTACTAGCTCTGTGGATGAGGGATCGAGGCAGCATTCTGTTCCATGAGATTATGTTTAAGACATTGTCCAGAAAGAATGACATTACTGAATATTCCTAATGCCCTATCCATTCCATCCCTCTAATCAAGACAACAAAATTAGAAATTGCTGTGAAAAGCTTAAAGTAAAATGTGAAACAATATGTGTAACTTTTCCGTTTCACATTTATACCCAAGCACATCTTATTATATCTAATAAGTTTACTGCCAGTTCAGCTCTCTAGGATGCTTTCTATCTTTCTCAGTTTAAGAATCTTACTATCAGTATTCCAGAGACCTTGCAATTTACCCAGAGCAAAATGTCATCCAATTGTACCACCTGAATAATGTGATTCCCAAAAGCAATTGAAATTATCATTGTGTCTTTGTAGCATATACAGGCACATATATACACACAAAAAGATATATAAAAACAAATAAACAAACACTTATACAAAGAGTAAGCATAAAATAACTTTTGAGGAAAGCAGACTATAGAATTTCAGAGGAGGGGTACTTACTTAATTTGAAATTGAGTTATACTTGTGTGTATACATTTATATTTATATATGTATTATATATGGATATGTATACTCACAGGACAATAAATATGACTGAAAAATAAAGAAGTTTGTCTGTGTTGCATTTTATACTAATTCAGAAGTTATTTTATGATTAGTAAGCATTTTTGATTAAATAGGAGTTTCATTAACTATTAATTTATGCATCCTTGCTTATTCATTTTAGTAAAATTCCCAGAATTATGTTTCTTATGTTTACCTTGGGACTATTTCAATGCAAAGTCACATCTATATATTCTCAGCACTTGCTACTCAACAAGGAATATGTCTGCCAGAGAAGAGTTAAAACCATTGGTCATATTACTCCTAACACCCATTGATTTTATGGTTGGAACATTTGGTTAGACTGTACTTTTATTAGATAATACAATAATTACCAGTTTTGCAAGATGCTATCCTATGCAGTTACATATATTTTACCACGCTGCATATTAGATACTGAGGAAAGGCATAAAACTGTGGGTTAGCAGGCTGCTATAGCTTCCAACATATGCGGCCAGTGAAGCAGATGGGATTGTGTTCTTGGGATGTTTAAGGACTTTGAGAGTGCCTCGTATCAGCAGCATCTGGAGACCAATTACCGAATGCTCTCCACAGGAGGCTTGCCTCTGAATGTTTAAATGGATGAATAATATATAAATTTCATGATGTCCCACTGAGAGAGACTGGAGCAGCATCAAAAAGAAATAGTATATCTGAATTGAACTAAAAATAAAATAATTTGAAATTTGAACTAAAGTCCTTCATGTTTACATATGTAGCTGGTTGTAAGGTTGCAATACAGGGCATAATGAACAGGAGGGAAAAAACAGTGTAACCTCCTGCCTTTTCCTGAGTCTAGAAGAAAAAAAAAGCAAAAGGATAACTAATTTCTCAATCCATTCCTGAAAATGGCTTAGGTAAGAATTTGTAATATTAAATGAATGGAAGAAATTTGCTACATGTTACATCCCTAATGTATCTCAGAGTATCTCATAGATTGTCTATTTCAGACTGTTCATATCCCATAGGTTCTGGGGGGCCTGAAGAGCTTAATAATTTGCCCACAAACAACTATTAACAGAGAGGGTGCTGGATTCAGGTGTTTATTCTATCTACCTCACTGCTGTGATCATGTTTTGTATAATACAATACTTACAAAAATAACAGCAACGCTGTGTACATGGGGAAATTGTTCCCTCTAGGTTACAGTGAGAGATTCAAATACATTATCTCACTTAATTTTAACAACACAAAGCTATGTGGCATAAATTATTATTGCCATTTTACTGGCGGGAAAACTAAAGTTCAGAGAAGCACTAAGAATCTGTACCAGGCCAGAGAAAGTCAATGTCTTTGGTGAAACTTACAAAATCTACCTTATACGGGTTTTCTGGAAGAGTTAGTTTGTACAAGAAGTTAGAAAGATTCCTGAAGAGTACCTTCTAAGAACTTCAGTAGCTTACTTATTCATTTATTTGTTCATAATCATTTGTGAAGCACATATTTCTCCCATATGCCAAGCCCTGAGATAAAATCTGGGGATACAGCAGTGAGCAAGGCAGGAGTTTTCCTAGGTCCCATGTAGCTTGCAACCACATGTTGTAAAACAAATGAACAAAAAAAGTCCTTATTGTCTTAGCTAAACTACAGTTACTACATTTTACATGTGATGACAATAAGAGAAATGTTAGCATCAGTATGAACAAAGTCAAACTGAAATCTCTTAATTCCTAGAGTAGTTTTAGTGTCCTTACACTAATAATCAAATTTTGATTTAATAAGAATTATTAGCCTTTAATTGTAATTGATTAAACAATTAAAAGTCTGGTTGCCTTCCATTTAGGCTATGCAAATACAATTTATGAATTATCCATAGTCTGCCCTTCCATTTAGTTGTAGTATTTTTTAATGGTTTATTTAATAAGAAGAAATGAGAAAGGGGGAGTAGGTAGATGCTGATGTAGAAAAATGAAAATAATTACATTATTGATGACCAATTATAGTTTCTAAAAAAATTATTTGGGGTAAAGCTCTAAAGCCCAGGACTAATGGAGACTATCTAGTATTTTCTGTCCAAGTTCTATCTTTCTCAATTTGCAATGGTCAAAAATTTTTATATATATATGTATATATATACATATATATATATGTGTGTGTGTGTATATATATATGTGTGTGTATGTATATTTTTTAATAAAAATAGCATTTTAAAGAGTTAGAAATTTTGAGATTGTTGGTTTGCACTTGAGAAAAAGAACTGACTCTTCCCTAAGTGAAACTCTTGAGCAAATTTTATTTCATGGTCCAAACATTGAAATCGTCTCTATTACTTAACTCAAAAAAGTTGAACATGAGACCAGGAGAACTACCACAGGTTCCCTTTAACAGTCTCTCAGCCGTGAGAGCATCAGCGACCACAAGAAGCAAACAGAGGAAAAGTCTGTTGTTACTTTCCAAGGGAGCTTCTGATGTTAAGTTCCTTATGGTGAAAAATTTCAAACATGCACAAAAATAGAAAAATTCCCCATAAAGCCAGCTATCACTCAGCTTCAACAATTTAGTTTATAGTTTCATCAATATTCTTAATATATTCCTCTCTTAATATTGTCTTTAAAGAAATTAAGACAGCATATGATTTTCTCTGTAAATATTTCAATGTGAATCAGAAAAGAAAAAGACTTGAAAACTTATCACACTCAAACTATTTCAATAGTAATTTCTAAGAGAGAATGTTAGAAGAGCAAAATGAACATCTTGCAAAAGAACTAAAATAAAACTCCAATTTTAACTATAGTAAGTGTATCCAGTGCAAAAAGTAAATTTGTAGAACTCACTTTTAGGGATTGATTCTTAAAAATTGAGAATTACAATTGACAATCTACTCACAGTAGAAAGACCAGCAATTTCATCATGAACACACATACATATGCACACAAATACAAAGCAGTTTGGCTTTCAATGTCTTCTGCCTGCTTGGCATTATTTGTGTGGCGCTGAGATGAATATTTTTTTGCTATTACCTGTAGAGTGAATCTCTATTCTTATGTGTAGATATGGCAAAGTCATCTAATGGATTAACATATCTCTAGGATTGATATTTGAGTAACAAAAATTTCTGAGGCTAGAACTGGGAACTCTGAGGCAGGTTGGAAGGAAAGCCCCTCTGACTGCTCTCAGGCTGTTATAATGCAGAAGAAGCAAGCAAACAAAATTAGAAGGGAATGGAAAAGGGGATAAGAGAAAAATTAAGAGTATGAAAATTCACAGAAGCAAAGAAGAAACTACTTTCTGAAGAAAGGTCAACTTGTGGTAAACTGCTTCCAGAACACTACATCAATGTACTCTGAAATCTGTCCACTGGATAAAATTATCTGTATGCATTTTCAGTGAAGTGGTGAAAGAAGCCATATTGTGATCAGTTGAGTTGTAAATAGAAAGAAGTAAATGCTGTATCTGATGTTTTCTGTAAATAAGGAAAGTATGAAATAACTAGAGGAGAATATAAGGTCAAGGGAGGTTTTGATTTCTTAGTACAGATTAGAGAGACCTAAGAAGATGAAATGCTATTGAGAAAGGTCTAGATGCAGAACACAGCAGGGCATGGGGGCGGGGGGGTGGGAGGGGTGGTAAGGACTGGAGCAAGATCCCGATAAAGCAGGAGGAGATGTGTCTCAGAGCATGGGGAGTTGATGGGACATAGGAAGACCCATGGATGCAGATAGAATAAAATGGTAGATTCAGATTTGAAAGTTTATTGTGGGGGAATATTGGAGCTTAATTTTCTCAGTAAAGGAGAAGCTAAGGTCAGCTGCTGTGAAGAAGAATACACGGAGGAATAATTGGATAATTGGATTCAATGTTCAAAAGAATGCCCTACATTAGAATTGCAGCTGAAGTGTGTAGCCATAAAAGACGAGGTAGCACAAGTTAGTGCACTATTAGTTTCCAGTGTTTTAAAATTTGGTATTTACTACAATACATGTAAAACTGGGGATTGTTCTCATTGTTATTACTTAATTTTTTAATTATTTAATTCAGTTAAGAAAACATTTTTTCCTCCTAGTGGAATCAATGTTTTAAGAATCCCTGAAAAACCATGTTTTACAACCTCTTTGAATACTTGTTACATAGAGATGTAAAGGCATTCGCTCTAATACCCTGCCTGTCTAAACTTTGTAGAATATTCATCTCTCTCCCCTATCTGCAGCTGATCTATTATTATTCAATATATTGCTTTTATATTTTCAACTGACATGCATTTTAATTTTGAAGTATCATGATTTTTCACGTGAATTTTTAAGAACCGTGTTCACCTTTTAGGCATTTATCCAACTTACTATTAGGATGTTAACATCATATTTAATAGTAAGAGCTAATAAATATCAGAATGTTTATATGTAGTATTTAAGGGATGTCAAATATATTATTTAGAGACTGTCAAATATACTTGCAGTTAATGATTATGTGATTTCCTTTCTTTGGCTTAGAGCCTGGAAAATTTCCAAAGATATCAAGAATTCTTAAGAAAGTCTTGCGTTATTAAAAGTTGGATAGTTTACCAAGAACTTATTTTTGTTTCCTACAAACTGAAATGTAAACTATAATTTGAGAGTTTAGATGGGTTGTTGCCATTAACAGAAAGGGTATCTTTAAAACTTTTAAAAACTTTTACCCTATAAAAGTTTAAAAAACAGTAACTTGGACATTGGACTAAGGACAATAACTAGAAGATATGAGCTTTTATTTCAGAGAAAGATGTGTCTCCAAAGAGAAAAAGTACCTACCTAGAAGGGCGATTGCCTTGTGCAGCCCAGTTTTCCTTTACGAAGGTTACGTGTTCATTTCCTAAACTGATACCTCTGGATGACTGATATTTCCAACACTTCTTTGGTACCAACTTTAAGTAAGAGTAAGGCTAGTGATTTCTCTCAACCTTAACTGACCTTAGGGAAAACTTTCTGAAAAAAGTCCACGATCCTTTCGGCAAGTTTAGCTGAAGAGACAGTGGTTTATGTGGTGCATTTTGCTAAGTAACACCCCATTTTGAAAGCTTCATGGAAATTCTGCCGGAAATGCAGTTATTAGCTTACTCTTAGAGTCCTCAATTCAAAGGCAGTCTCTCAGAGCAAAGCCTTGTCCTCTCACTCTCTCCATCTAATTTCAACCCTCTTGACAAATACCCTCATTGTGAGATTCCGTTTACTGTGTGGATCATTCCTAAATTTCTCCCTTCTCCCAAAATTCTTCCCAGTTATACCCTGTATATATCTGTATCACAGCTCTTTAGCAGAAAAAAAATATTTAAATTACCTTTTATCCCACAAAACCAAGCACTACGCTTAGAACAAGACAATAATCTTTGTACAAAACAACTGGGGAGCAAAAATGAAGTTTGTTCACCACCTTCCCCCCCTGCACCATACAAAGCTCCTGAAATATACATTCTTTAAAGTTATATAACATTTCTCCATGAAAATATTTTCAGCCTTGCTATATAGGAGTAAAAATTGAGGTTCAAATAGATTAGCATACCCAAGACTATGATTAATGGGGTCAGGATACAAACCCGATTTTCTCTTCATATTCTAAATGACATTTTCTTTTGACAACATGATATAGAGATGATTAACCAACATGTCTCAGCACTCTCCCCTTACATCTTCACCCAACACACCCCTTGTGGATGGACCCAGGAGCTGGGCAGCTTGGGAGTGAATACCAAATGAAAACATGGGATTCAGACAACCTTTAAGAAACCCAGCTAAAGAGAAGGAGTGCAATCAGAATTGACACATGACAAGTTTTTCCAAAGTAACAAATTGAGCATGTTTACATGTGAAGAGTTAGAGGCAGAAATCAAGACAAGGCAAAGGTAAGATAATAAGCCATCATTGATGAAGAAGCAGAAAGAGAAGAAAGTCAATGAAAAGTTTCAGACCATACATAGTCAAGAGGCGGGATGGTTGTTTGGAGGAAACTTTGTAGAGAGGGCAAGGTGTTACTGATGCTCCACGCTGCTTATTGAATTGAGGAAGCATAATCAGCCTCAGAACAGTCTCACTGTTAACTGATCAACAACAGCCTTTCCAGTTCAGTAGATAGAACTGTACATTTTGAGGCTACCAAGCTCTCCTTCATGCTCTTTTCCTTCTACCAAAACTTTTGGTCTTTGTAATCCCACGCCCCTTACCCCCATGTCCTCTGGCAGACCAGGTCTCCTGGGTAGTTTATCCATCACATTCTACACTATTTAGTTCTGCTGGACAGAACAGTGGAGCTTCAGGTCCTGAAAGTGGAGAGGGATAGTGGGAAAAAAATGCACCTAATACTTGATTTTTAAAATATTAATAATATGCAGACTAATCAGCAGTCTTAACAGGGACCTATAAGTCTGCATTTCTAATAAAATTTCATGTGGTGCCAAGGCTGCTGATCTGCAAACTATGTTTTGAGTAGCGAGACTCAGAGTTTCAAACCTAAGAGAGAAAAAGAAACTAAAAGAAGGTTCTGCTTCCAATTAAAAATATTGTGATGACATACACTTTCTCTTTAAGTTGGCCTCGCAGTGGTGACTGTGCCTTATTTTAAAACACTGGGCCCCCCCAAAATTTCTAATAATTATATAAAATGTAGCTGAAGATTAGTGTGAGTTTATCTTTGTGGTTACAACAACTAATGGAAAATTAATACAGTATATAATTTCTGTGGCGTTTGATTTCTCCCATTATACCTATATTTTTAAAGTATGATTCTATTCCTAATTTTTTTTAAAGTAGGTAGAAAATAGAATGCTGAAGTTTGAAATCCAGATACTCTATACTCCCAATTCCCTCTTAAACAATTATTATTTTACCCACTTCCAAAATGTGCTTTAAAGTATTTAGCATTTTATATAAAGTCCATAGCATTCACTCGAAGAAAAACATACTTTACAAAATAAGAGAATGTCTGAAAAGTTGACTAAAGAGTAAACGTTTATCTTTTTGATTTCTGGATATAAATTGTATTTCCCTGACCCTGGCTGCTGTGGCTCAGTGGATTGAGCATCGGCCTGGGAACCAAGTGTCGCTGGTTCAATTCCCAGTCAGGGCACATGACTAGGTTGCACGTCAGGTCCCCAGTTGGGGGCGCGAGTGAGAGGCAACCACACAGTGATGTTTCTCTCCCGCTCTTTCTCCTTTCCCCTCTCTCTAAAAATGAACAAACAAACAAATATAAATTAATTAATTAACTTTAAAAAATAAATTTATTTCACTTTTGAATTTTATTATTAAATTTCTATTGTATTTGATGATACAGAAAATATCTTCAATAATATAGCTAATGAGAAATAGTTACTCAGTATAGTAGTAATACCACTCAACTTACAACAAAGAAATTTATGTCAAAATTCTTTGTCTGCCACTGCTAGCTCTAAAACTTCAGGATAATAGCCTATCTGGGCTTGATTTCTCCCATGTGTAAAACAGTAGTTTTGGATTCCATGAGTCCCTCCAGCATTTTGATTCTGTGATTATTTGGATATCAGAAAGAATTTTCAAAGCATGTCCAATTGATTTTCAGTGTAAAACTGCAGTTTGAAAGTATAACATAAAATCACAATGGCATCTTAAAATAATATCTAAACTAAAAAGTAAAGCCCTTTTCAATTAATCTTCCTAAATTCTCTTTAGCAGGGTAACTATATCTGATGACTTTTTAAAGGTATTTTAATTGTTTCTTTTTGTTACCATTTATTTAATTTTACCACCTTCCACCTTCACCCACTCCCCTCCCCCCCCACCACAATCACCACCCTGTTGTCCGTGTCCATGAATCCTTTTTCTGTTCCGCTCAATCCCTCCACGCCCAGTCCTCCACCCCAGAGCTGTCAGCCTGCTCTCTACCTATGAGTTTGCCTCTATTTCGCTTGTTAGTTCAGTTTGTTCATTAGGTTCCTCATGTGAGTGAAATCGTATGATTTCTGAGCAGTTAACTGAAGCTGCCAATTCTTTAATGGGTTGATCTTCATAAGTAGGACTTATAGTAGAAAATACAAAATCCTAACTCTGAAATGGATTAGTAAATGAATAAATATGAAAACATAGTGATTGGATTCAATGAAGAGGGAGTTAATGGGTAGAAAAGGTTTGGTGATAGCTTTTTACAATCCCTGCAACTGAATAGTGTTTTTACTCCCTGATTTATAATCTTAATTATATGCTCAATTCTTTGTGCATCAAAATCACCTGTCAATTTTGTTAAAAATTGAGATGCCAGACCCAGTCCCCACCCATCACTTACTTATTAGATTTGGAGATCCTTTGACAATTCAGGTACATAACAAAGTTTGTAAAACTTTCTAATACATTGTTTAATTTGTCATACTCAGCACCATCTTTAATGCTATTTTTTTTCTTCATGAAGTGTGGTGAGAAGTGTCAGTCTCTTAATTAAGTCCCCATTTTATGTATTCCAATGAAACAACAGATTTTCAGTTGTACTCAGTGTCTATTAAGCAGTTATGTCAGAATTTCAGTATTATTAAAAAAATCTCCAGACACATTATGTTACTTTCCTAAAAATCCTCATTTTGCTTTGAACCTGAAAAATTAGTTCTTAGTAATTATTTTTAGGTGCTTTTGGTATTAAAATGCCTAAGAATACCAAAGGAAGGAAGAAGGAATAAGTATCATGTTCCAACTTATCACCTTTCTGGTTTATGAAAACAAACTCATAACACAGAAAGACAAGTTCTGGTATTAATTTTGGTAAGAATTATGCTAGAAGAATTCATGAAAAGTTTCTCTACCCTCAAAAGCTGCAATATAGCATGTGTATATTTCTCTATAGCATGTGTATACTTTCTTCAGTAGTTACAAACTTTAGAGAATGAGTCATATTTTATTCTGGTTTTAGTAAACATTTATACTAGTTCAAGTAAACTGCTTGCCCTAAAGTTGTATTGACTTACAAAAATATTTACAAAGGTGATTATTTGTAAAACTTTTCTGATATTTATATTCTATAATATTAAATAAACATGTCATTTCTTTTCCATAATTTCTAATTTTTATACATAATGTATTAACTTTTGGGGTTACAAAGAAAAATATATCTAATTGTAGATTAATGTATTTGATGACACATCCAGTTTTAATTTGAGTATCAAGGTAAATCTCAGTTTTAAATTTACTAAGCAACTACTTATAAAAATTCATATTAACTGAAAAGCTAGAAAATAAATAAACATGAAAACTACATAACAATGTGAGGTATTGTAGCTTAATGGAGACATGTTGACTAGTGCACATTCTTGGAGTTCAATTCCATAATCAGTTCATAACGAATAGGTTTTTGAGGCTCTATGCCTTAAAATTTTCAGCATAGAATAGGCAGTTTTTTTTATTAAAAATCAATTTATAAGTAAATCATTATGCTAAAAACTGTAATGCCTATTTTGCTGCAGATTTTTCTAATATTTATGGTTAGCTTCTAAAATGACACTTTTAGAAATCCAACACAGTAAATAATATAAAAATGTCTTCATATTTAAATAATTCTTAAGCCATATATTTCTTACTAAAAATACTAAAAATAATTTTACTTGTTAAAATATATTTATTTTCTTGGCATAATCAATAAGCACATGTGTTTAAGTCAGTTGCACAATATATTATAAAGAATACCTTGTAAACAGACCTCATGCATGCCCTTTCCAACTACTTACATCATTAATTCAGTTAAACTATTTATATCATAAATTACAACTTTATATAAATCCCTTGTAATGCGAACTACTGTGTTAAAGTCAAATAACCCACAAATCCTTATAGGTACAACTTGACTGTTATTAAGTCTATTTTATTCAGATGTGCCTTTCAAAACCATAATATTATTTTATGGTTTCCTTAAGTATTCAGGAACTACTGAGAGATGGAACAAACAGGCAATTTATTTCAGTGCTCTGACAGTTTTCATGAACCATCTCTACTATTTGACTTACATCCATGTTTGGTTTCCTCCAACATCAAATTGTAACTAAATGCACATTGATTAAAATAAGTCATTTCTCAAATCACAACTTCAGTCATAAGTGAGGACACTTCAGCTCTTATAGGTGACTCTTCATTCAAAGGAAACAGGTTGGAAGTATATGCCTTTCATAAGGTGAGTTTCAGGTCAAGACAGACTCTCTCCCTTCAAATACCATTAATATGGGCTAAGTTTTGTATATTCAAGAATGTTAAGTCCTGAGATGTTAAACCCTCTGACTTTCTAGAAATTTAGCCAGTTTAATGAGGAAAAAATATGCTTAATAAAGACATAACCAACTAGGGAGCACTTAACACAGTGTTTCAGAAGAACTCAACATGTGTGGGGGCCAATTTCCTCTTAGTGTCTCAGCTTACAAAATGATCTCAGGCAGAGGTTCCATCCTTGTTCTGGATCAGAGCAGGTGTCCTAGTATGGTCAGCAACAGCATGACCTTTTGGCTCTTTCAGACCATACCTTAGATTAATCTTTTTTTTTTTTTTTTTTTTGGTTTTTCAATTACAGTTGTCCCCTTTTCCCCCAATTTCTCTCCCCCACCCAGATTAATCTTAAAGGAAAGAATTTAATAGAGAAAGCTTGTAAATATTTATGAAGTAATAGCAAACTAATTACAAAAACTCTAGGTAACATTTTAAAAGCTCAAAATTTCCACCTACACAAATGGAACCAAAACCCCCCAAAAAGCTGCCTGGATCCCAAAGATGGGAGCCTGGGAGAATGTGCAATAACAAGTTGAAAGAGCAAAAAGGTTCCTGAGTCACATTGTCATGATGTGGCAGCAAAGTAACTTGTGTGGGAAGAGTTCATCAGAAGCCAATAAAACTGTCCCAAGTCTGGCTATTTACTAAAAGTTCTTATTTAGGTAGTTACTAGACTAACCCTACAAAAAATTAATTGGTCATTAGCCTTAAAGTAAAATCTCTGTAAGCAAAATGTCCTATTAAATATTTAACAAGGACACAGTACACATATTGCTTAATTTAAATAATCTAATTATAGCAAGCTAATCTACTTAGCTGATCATAACACTTAAAAGTCATTTACCTGAATTCAGCTCATCTTGACTTTGGTTTCTGTTTTATTTTTCTCAAGCAATTGTTTTACCATAAAATGTTTCTTCTTAAATAATTTTTCAATAATCTTAACAATATAAGACTAAGAGTTCTTAAGAACTAATAAAAGATAAACACTATTCTAGTATGCAATAAAACATGGCAGTTAGTAGAACAGATTAAAAGAAAAGAGTATAGATAAACACACTTCTGCAAAAAAGGATTTGAATCAAATACGTAGTAGAAAAAGTGGTGGTGGTAATGGTGATGTTCATAGTGTTGATGGTAGTGTGGAGATAATGAAGCCCAAATGATTTATTTTAGAGTATCTGAATTTGACTGTGAAACTTTAATTTTTCTATATTTATAATTTATATAAATGACTTTGAATTTCATAAGAAATGCAGTTTCACAAAGAAAAAAGGATATACCTAGAGAATATAGCATATTTAATGCAAGACCATAGATATCATTGTCTGACATTATTAACAGATGAATAAACCTTAAGTCTATGACAGTGAGTAAAATTTCTGATTAGGATTCTATAAATCTAAATTACAAACTACCGCATGTACATGCTCAAACTGTATAGCAGATCATGCAATCTTTAATGTGTGAAATTAGTATAGATACTTACAAGACCTTGTGCAATACTATGGAATTTACCAAAATGTCTCAAAAGTGAATTCAACAATCTGTACACAGAAACACTTTATCCATGCCTTTAACAACGAAAATGGCATTCTAAACAGAAAAACAGCAAGAGGCAGCTTTAATTAAGTAATGGAAATAACAAAGATTACATCAGAATAGGCAAGTAATGCCCAAGGGAAATTCTATTGTTCACAAGAAAATAGGTTTAAGGATACTGAAGTAAGTCCAAGCACAGATACAAATCTTTAAGAATCTCATCTATTTTATTCTGCTTGAAATATATAATACTACCAACCTGAGATCTTAATCTTAGTTTGTACAATATTTAAAAAGAATAAAGAGGAAAGCAACAAAGAAGTTTATATTAAATAAAAGAAACAGGTTATAATTAAGATGAAGTAAGGAAAGCAAAAAAATTACAATTATAAAACTTGCTCATAACTTGTTGGTACTAGTCCTACTCTGGGAGACAGGTAATATGTAGATTGATTTATCATGTTTTAAGTAAGGTATCCTATTCAACAACTCATTGTTCAACTAATCCAGAATTCTTCACAGTTAATTCTTAACAGCACATTCCCTTGGAATAATAGCGCATACTTGTTATTTGCAAAGTCATCAGTCTCAATAACTTAGCTTATAGAAGACACTTTTGGAAAAAAGTGTCCACCAAAGTTAGGCTTTTATAATCCCACAGAACCTGGGAGATTGGGGTCCTATCGTCCTTGAAGATTACATTCAAAGAGATGATTCCCAGATCCTTAAGAAAGACTTTGCTGGGTCATAATGCTGACAAGAGGTTTATTTAGTTTTTTTAAAGATTTGCATACATTTCACAGAGACTTACATGGATCTACAAGTTTTCTAAAGTAAATGCTCTAAGAAAGGGGGGTAGAGGAAAGTCTTCTCCCTTTCGTTGTAACAAAGGAGAATTATGCTCTTATTTTTCATTTCTAATTGTCCTTACAATGCTGAACATACAGCAAATGGTTCAGAGTTTTACACACAAATTCAAATTACATCCACTAAAGTAAGATTTTTATCCCATTGTATGTGCCTTGCAAATTTTTATATTCATGCAGAGAATACAAAGATTTTGGATATGTGACACTCAGATACCTATTTAAGTTTAATGATTGAATTTATGTATCTTTATCTTCATTTTTGAAAACTAATCTTGCTAAATAAGAACTTGTATAAATTTTCATCTGGGGGATGTGCTGGAAATGAGGGTTCTGGGAAAGGTAAGAAAGATGAACTTCTTTCTAAATGATTATAATGTCATTTTCAAACTATGCATTTTGAGTTGTTAATTCAATAACTTATATCCCATATTTCAAGTTTATGAGTAATTTGAAAAATAATTCTATTAACATGAAACTTTGGTTAGAACAATTGCCAGATGGCTACTCCAGTGCTTTCTGTTATTAATTCACAATAATGTATATGCAATTATTAGAATTTTCAATTCCCATGCAGAGCAGCCATCCAGGTTTCATTATTTCAAGAAAACACCTGCAAAGATTCACTTATTTGTTTATTAAGGAGCAATGATACAGAAACATACCTTGAAATTAGAATCATCCCATTAAAAACCTACCTCTGCCTAGACCAGGTTGTTTTAACCAATGCCACTTCACGAAGAGAATTTTTTGGAAAATGAGTGTGTAACGATAGGGTTGGGCAAAAGTGGGTTTAGAGTTGTTCATATGAAAAAATGCTATAATTAATAAATAATATAAGAATAAACTCTGTGTTTTGCATACTCATCACTGCAAACCTACTTTTGTCATACCCTGTATAGCTATTAATCAGAAATAAACATATTTCCAGAGACTTCTGTTTTGATGCAGAAATGTCTAGTTCATTACTCTGGTCTATCTAAGCAATGCTCTTTCTTAACTTTATCGTTATTTCACATTTAAAATTTACCTGAATATGAAGCTATTTTTCTCTCATAATGAAATTATTCCCAGATCAGGTAATGGCATCTTTAAAAGCACTCTTCTGCCCAGTCAGCTTTATTTTTCCTTAATTGTCTTCCTCTCGTCTAAAATTAGTCCCAATTCATACCATGTGTTTTTTAACATGCTTTGAACTACAGGGAAAAAGCTGAGCGCCTGGCCTACAGAGCTTGGATTTAAGAATAGCAGCCCAATAAAACCTCAAGAAATCCAGTATTATATTTAAGGCAAGGCAGAGTGGGGAAACTCAAGTTACATTTCAAACAAATATCTGGGCCAGACAGTAGAGGGACTTCGTAGCACCATGAAAGTTTAGCACGAGGAAACAAGTTCAGAGTTATGTTTTCAAATTACGTTATCAGCAACTCTTGTTGACACTATATCCCCAAAGCCCTAATGCTTGCTCCATTATTCCCCTTGCTATCACCATGCCAAGTCACATCCCTGTCCTCGATGACTCGGACAGATTCCTGGCCAGCTCTGCTTCCCCTCATGCCCACCTACAATCACCTCTTCACTCAGCAGCCTGAATCATATTTTAATAAGTAAATTTTACTGTACATTTCTGTCTGAAATAATCCACTGACTTCCCATTGCACATAAAACCCAAGCTCTCACCCTGGTCCCTAAGCCACTGCGTTCTCCAGCTCCTCCATCTGTGCTAAACAAATCTTCCTCCACTTTCCTCCTCATCATTACTCACAAGCCTTCTCATTCTTCACACAAGCCAAGTGTATTCATTCTCTGGAGCCGTTGTGTGAGCTGTTGCCTCTTCTGGTGACTCCCTGAAGAGCATGGCTAAGTTATATTCTTTCAGATCTCAGCTCAATTATCATACCCCACAAGAGGCACTTCTACTCATCAGCTACCTAAAGTAGGCACTAAGTCACTTTCTGTCACCTATTTTAACTTTCTCCTTGGCTATTATAATTATATTTTTAGTTTGTTGATTAAATAAAGCCTCTAACTAAAGTGTAAGGTCCACAAAAGCAAGGTGATTGTCTGTCTTGCTCTCCAGTGCACCATAAAAGAGCTATATACCAGCACCTATAGCTCAGTTTTAGTAGAGTCTCAATACATACTTGCTAAATGGGTGAATAAGATTATTTGAATAGTTTTTTTTAACTGTAGGTAGGGAAGCAATTGTATAATTACTGACATAGTCTTAGCAAGTAATAAAAATTTAAACTATAATTAGACATGGAAGAAAAGGACAGATGTGAGGTGTTTGTTTATTTAATAAGAGCAACGATACATGAAAAGCATTTCTTTGTGTGGTGGGAGATTTTGCTTTATTTGGATGTGTTAATCAGATCAGGATAAAAGCCACATTGTATCGAGGAATCTAGGGAAATGCTGAAGCAGTACTTGTCTTCAGTAAATAGTTTGTTGATCATTGATGATCTCAGAAACTATACTTTCAGCAGAGTGAGGAGTAGTCAGGACCGGCATATAACCAATACAGGCCAGTATGACCTGGGCTAGAGTCCTTATCTGGATATTTTAAAAATAATTCCTGGCTGCAAACATGATTTATACTGGTAGATAAATGTTTAGAAAAAAATGAAAGTAGTAAGTATAGAAAAACCCTCTGTGGCCCTGGCTGAATAGCTCATTTGGTTAGAGTATCATCCTGCTATGCCAAGTTTGTATGTTCAATCCCCTGTTAGGGCACACACAAGAATCAACCAATGAATGTGTAAATAAGTGGAACACAAATCAACCTCCCTCCCTCCCTTCCTCCCTCTTCCTCTCCCTCTCTCCCTCTCTCTCAAATCATTAAATAAAAAATTTTTAAATCCTTTATGAAGAAATGAGATAATGAAATAACAGACATATAGCAGTGTGTCTCATTACATATACCAGGCAAACACTAATCGAAGAACACTGGCAATTTTGTAGGTTACTATTGTAGATCAGAATAAGGCATCTGTCCTCTCCTAGTACTTGCTCATGAAATTAGAAATTTTTGAGGTAGAAAATAGATTACAAAGGTTTTATGATAGCAATTTTTATTAATAGAATTAACCTTGGGGGCTAAAGTGGAACAGGGAGAGCATTAAAAATTAAATTCACGACTTATCTAAAGCTCTACTTTTGGCAACCATTTCAGTTTTCCTATTAATCTAAACATATACCAAGTTCAAGTTGATAGGTTATATGTCTTTTTTAAAAAACATGCATTGTCTTGGGTTCTATAGGTGATTCCTAAAGACAACCACAGTTATTGAATTTTTCAGAAGTTTCAATTCAATAATCTGCCCCCATATGCTAATAAAAGCTGATAAGACTATGAATATTGCTTTTTTAATAATAAAATTAGGGTCACCAAAAGACTCTGGAGATTTATTAAATAGTTTCTAGCCTACAGGATTATAAAACCTTAGAAAAAATGATGATAAACAGGAAAGCATGCTAATTTTATTTTTATCTATTTTTCTTCTTAATTCTTTGGAAAATGATTCAGGAATGTCTGAAAAATAACAAGCCAAACTGGAAAAGTTGAAGGAAACATTCTTGGATAAATGACTTAGTCTCAACTGAAATGTGTGGGCCTGAATTTAATAAATAAATAAACATCTCCTGTTTTTAAGGAAAGCAGCATATATTGTTTATTGGAGACGTTCTTTTCTTATACTCAATCTGTTCTCACACATAATGACAACTTTCCCGATGATAGAAATATGTGCAATTTCTGCAGTGTTGAAAGCATTCACCCCCTCTCTTTTTAAAATTATTATGATTCAGTTTATCCCTAGGATATCCTTTTTATTCTTTGCTCTCAGATTTTCAGGTCAGATTTTTATATATGAAATATATTTTAATTGATAACTCATTATAACTTCTAATAGGTAAAATTTCAAAGTAATTTTCTAAACAACTTCTGAAGTCTTTTGAAAGAGACTTAAATATCCATATGTAGAGAAATAAATGCAATTACAGTTCAAGAAGCTAATATAATAAGAGATTAAGTAATTAAGGTACATTCAGTCTGGTGTGCTTACAGTGTTATTGCATTACCTTAGAGGTGAGTTTGAGTGTAGCAAAATAAAACAAAGGTGCTTAGTCTCCATTTCAACTATTTTTCTATCTGTAAACTGATGGTGTTAGGGAAAGGCCATTGAAAAGCATTTACAGTGCATGGAGCAGAACCGATAATCTCAACTAAAACCTCGTAATGATTATGGTGAAATTATAAGTAAGTCATCAGGGTGTCTCACAATTTGAACTCCATGTTTTCAGTAATGTATTTTAGGGCAGTGGTCCCGAACTTTTTTGGCACCAGGGACTAGTTGTGTGGAAAAGAGTTTTTCCATGGACTGAGGTGTTGGGGAAGGGGCATAGTTTGGGGATGATTCAAGTGTTTATATTCAAAATCACCTCCTGCAGTGTGGCCCATTTACTAACAGGCCTGGACCAGTACTGGTCCATGGCCTAGAAGTTGGGGACCCCTGTTTTAGGGGACACACACATGCACTTTTTTGACTCCTCCAAAAAAATGTGATAAATTATGGCCACTTTCCTTACAGCCATGATAAGTAAGCAGGGATAATATAGGTTCTAGCAAAAGGAAAAAAGCAACAAAGCTCAGAATAAAATCCTACATAACTACCTTCCCTAACTAGTAATTAACCAATCCTCTTGACCATCAATGTGAAAATTTATTACTAAGTAATGCTTATGCCTTCTCACAAGGAAATGTACTCACCTTTAATAAATAGTGAATGACCACACTCTCTCATAGTCCACAGTTACCTGTAAATTGCATAATCTCCTTCATTTGATATTTGGGTTTCTGTCCTGATCTACACTTTATTTAATCAAAATAGTGTAACTATATGTAAAGTAGTTTATTAAAGAAATACTGAGTAAAAGAGATGGAACTGAGTGGATCTGGGTTTCTTGCCCATCTTGCATTCAGTAGTCCCTCTCTATATCGCAGTTCACTTATCGCTGCCTCACTGTATCACGGGATTTTTAAAAATATTATATTTAATTATTTATCGTGGATTTTTTGCTATATTGCAGGATTTGTGGTACTGTATGCATATTTCTATGTGTTGTATTTATGATTTTAATGATTTTTGCCTTAAAATGTTCAAAAAATATATAAAAATATATAATAAATGATTCTAACATTAAAAGAATATTAAATCAAAATAAAATACTGCACACTGTTTACAGTATGTATTTCTCTTGCGGAAAAACACATTATGCTGAAAATAAGATGTACACTTGAGCTCGTTTGCCTACGTGAGATTGTACATGGCACACGATTGGCTGATTGATGGAAGGCGACCAACCAGAGCATTGTCTTGTGTATCCTGGACACTGACTGGCTCAGTAACCATAGCATCAGTCTGTCTGCTATCCCGCACTGTGCACATATGTTCAGCATCTCGCCTTGTCCACTTCACTCCTACCTCCAATAGCTGTGTGTAGTTTTGCTCTGCAGTGTTGTGTTCTGTGAAATTTTCCTTAAAGACTGAATTTATTGCAAGCCCTACAATGCCACCCAAATATTCTGCATCTTCTAAGGATTCTGGCAGTGAACCCAAGCGCCAGAGGAAGATGCTTACCATAAAAGAGAAGGTGGAACTTCTCAACATGTTGAAGGAAGGGAGAAGCTATGCACCTGATGGCCACCATTACGGGATCAACGAGTCTACAGTTCGCTATATAAAGAAGGACGACAAGAATATCAGGTGTACGGCATCAGTGACTTTCAACAAAACAGCAAAGAGGGTGCTTACTTCCCGCAATAAGATCATTGTGAAGATGGAGTCTGCATTAGCTGTGTGGATAAGTGATTGCAGAAAAAAGAATATCTCGCTGGTTACAAACACCATCTGGATGAAGGCTAAGCAACCGTATGATCATTTAGCAGCACAAAGGGATGATCACAACAGTGAGGGGAATGAAGAAGAGGACGACAACGCTGAAGCAGAACTTTCGAGTGCTTCTCCAACTAGACCAGCCCCATTCAGTGCAAGCAAGGGCTGGTTTGACAAATTTCAGGAACACTTTGGACTCAAGAGCATTTCTTTGCATGGAGAGGCTGCCTTTGCGGATAAAGCCATAGCTGAGGAGTACGTACGTGAACAACATGTTCAAAGACATCATCAAAGAAGGAGGCTATAAGCCTGAACAAGTTTTCAATATGGATGAAACAGGCTTATTGTGGAAACGGATGCCGTCTCACACTTTCATTATGAAGGAAGAAGCAAAAGCCCCTGGTTTCAAGGCCCAAAAAGATAGGGTAACTTTAATCATGCATGGGAATGCTGCAGGCTTTATGATAAAACCAGGGCTTGCTTATATGTCCAAGAACCCAAGGGCCCTAAGAAACAAAACTAAGAATGTGTTGCCTGTGTACTGGATGCACAACCCCAAGCCTTGGATCATGAAACTCCTCACAACTGATTGGTTTCATCAATGTTTTATCCTGGAGGTTAAGGTTTATCTGGCAGAGAAAGACCTTGATTTCAAAAGGCTTCAGATAATGGGCAATGCTGGAGGCCATGCTGTTGACCTGACATATGATGACGTTCAGATAGACTTCTTGCCGCTGAACACCACATCACTCATTCAGCCAATGGATCAAGGCATTATCTGTGCTTTTAAGGGGCTCTACACCCGAAATGCCCTGCAAAACCTTGTTGAAGCTATGGACTCAGATGAAGACTTCTTGCTAAAGGTGTGCTGGCATGAGTACACAATTGCATCATGTCTCCAAAATATTCAAAAGGCCATAAAGGAAATGAAGAGTGAGACTTTGAATGCCAGCTGGAAAAAACTGTGACCAGAAGTGGCCCATGATTACAAGGGATTCTCTCCTGATGAAATCCATCACTCTGTGGTGGATAAGGCCATGAAGATGGCAAAAATACTGGGAGGAGAGGGCTTCAGTGACATGACTACTGAAGATGTAAATACCCTGATTGACATGCACTTTCAACCGTTGATGGACAAAGACCTGGAGGAGCTAAGTTAGCAAGTGAAGAAGTGGATAAGGAGCAAGACGAACAAGGGGTTGAAGAAGAGGAGGAGGTTGGCCCAACACTTGATCATCTTGCAACCATGGTCAGAATGGCCAAAGAACTTCAACATGTGGCTGAAGAATGAGACCCCCATATGGTTCATTCATTGCAGTTTGCAAATTCAATCGACAGTACCATGTCAGTTTACAAAAACATTCTCAATCAGGAGAAGAAGTAGCACCAGCAACTCCCTATAAGTACGTTCATCACTCAAACTAAGAGGTTGGTTACGCCTATGCCTTTAGCAGAAGTAGAAGTTATGCATGAGACCAAAGGTCTGATGAAGTGGTGCCTTTAGAAGAGCTGTAACGCTCTTCTATGCTGTGCAGTACATTCATCTCATCTTCATCATCTTCATTGTCATCAGTACTGCACAGCTAATTCATCATCTTCATCATTCAAGTTGTAGTATACTTCACTGTTGAGTACCCATATAAAATTTTACAGTACTGTATACATGTGTTGTTAAAGTTATGTAGGTTTAAGAGTGTATAATATGTTTAAGAACATAAGTAGTGTTTATAAAAGTGCGGAAAACAATAAGAGAGTGGGAAAGGTTAATA
The DNA here is from genome assembly GCF_987537825.1 of Furipterus horrens. Lineage (NCBI taxonomy): Eukaryota > Metazoa > Chordata > Mammalia > Chiroptera > Furipteridae > Furipterus > Furipterus horrens. The sequence continues at coordinate 31,063,049 of NW_028327180.1, forward strand.
AGGGACTAGAAACGGTTTATAAGTGTGTGGGAAGGGTTTATAATGCCTTAAAATATATATAAATACTAAACTAAAATAAATGTAAGGTTCCTACTTCGCGGATTTTCACCTATCGCAGGGACATCTAGATTGTAATACCTGTGATAAGTGAGGGAATACTGTAGTCTCTCTCTCTTGCTCTTTTATCTGCTTTTTTTTCTCTCTGGTTGAGTGAATTTTATATGGTTCAGTTCTTGATGACCTGACAAACAAACTACTAAATCTAATAGCATCTAGAAAATAGAAACTTAACTCTAATAGGCCTCCTAAATTATCATGTTATTACAAGAACATCAAGGGTAAGATTTCTCCTTGAACTAGACTTTTTAGTGAAAAGAATTAGCTGATAATTACAGTGTGTGCTCATAAAGACTTAAATTATAACCCTTTGAAGGAATACTTTATTTTTGAAGTATGCTGTTATCAATAATAATGTTTTATATATGTGTGGAGTATTATAAAAACATCATCTCATGTAAACAGTACAGCAACCCCTTGCAGCAGGCTTTGTTATTCTCATTTTCAGAGGAAGAACGAAAATACAATGATGCCGCCACAAAGACCTGAACACAAATTTCTTAATACACAGTTGCCTACTCTTCAAAGGGCCATGCTGCACTGTGTTGGATTATAGCCTACATTTTGAAATAACCATAATTAATAGAGAATAAATATTTTCCACTTCATTTTATTGTTTTTTTTCTTGTCACATACAGTCCTTTCTGGACTGTTGTTCATGGAAATTACTCTAAATAGCAAGAAACTTTGAATTAGTGCTTACATCCATTTACTGTTAAACAAACTGATTATATATAGTGATATTATACTACCCAAGACCCAAGGCTGGTGTTGTTTTTGTAGTTATTAAGTCTTGAGTTTTTTAGAGCAGTTTTAGGTTCACAGCAAAACTGAAGGGTAGGTGCAGAGATTTCTCATATGTTCCCTACTTGGATACATGTGCCACCTCCTGTATTATCAGCATCACCCATTACAGTGGTGCATTTGTTACAACCCATGAACCTACAGTGACATTAGAGTCCAAAGTCCACAGTTTACATTAGAATTCACTCTTGAGGTTGTGAATTCTATGAATTTTGGCAAATGTATAATGACATGTATCCATCATTGTAGTATATCATACAGAGTATTTTCACTGCCCTAAAAGTCTTCTATGTTTTTCCTGTTCATCCCTTCATCCACCCCATCTTACCACAACCCCTGGTAACCACTGACCTTTTTATCTCCCTTGTTTGCTTTTTCCAGAATATCACAGTTGGAATCATAGTATGATATAACCATTTTAGATTGGTTTCTTTACTTAGTAATACAGTATGCACTTAAGTTTCCTCCATGTCTTTTCATGGCTTGATAGCTCATTTAACACTGAATAAATATTTTATGGCATGGAAGTACTACAGTTTATTTATTCATCTACCTACTGATGGGTGTCTTGGTTTGTTCCAAGTTTTGGCCATTATAAATAAATCTGCTATAAACGTTGATGTGCAGATTCTTATGCTAACATAAGTGTTTTATTCATTTAGGTAACTATTGAGGTGTGTGATTGTTAGGTCATATGGTAAAAATACATTAATTTTGCAAGAAACTGCCAATCTGTCTCCCAAAGTGTCTGTATCATTTTGCATTCCCACCAGCAACAAATAGAAATTACTGTTGCTTCATATTCTTGTCAGCATTTGGTATTGTCAGGGTTCCAGATTTTGGCTATTCCAATATGTATGTGGTACTGCTGTTTAATTTGCATTTGCTTGATCACATAGGATGTACAGCATCTTTCATAGACTCATTTGCCATCTGTGTATCATCTTTGGTGAAATGTCTGTTAAAGTCTTTGCCCGGTGGGTTTCTGTTTGTTCACTTATTCCCTCTTTTTTACTCTGTTGGCTAGTCATTTTGAGACAAAAGTGTTTCAACTGTATTAAAAATAATTAAATATATGTAAAGAGATATTGCCATATGAAGCATTTATTTTCCTCTTTGAGAAATGTAGATGTATAATCAGTTTCATATCGATTTGAAAATTATACTTTTCCCCTTAGGAATAAGAAGTATTTTGGTGGGTAAAATTTCAGTATTCTAATCTAGAAATTCAACCATAATATTCTCATTTACTATTTCTATTATTGTGAAATAGTCAAGCTTATTGTTGAATAGAAATAGTTTATAGGTGTACTGTTTACCTGTGTCTACAAAACACAAACATAAAATGCTACTTTCAAAAATGTCCCTGTGAGTGAGATTTGCATCAAGAAATTTTTAGCTGAAAATTGATTTTTTTCCCCAAACAGGTGTAAAAAATAAAATTGTAGGATTGTAGAGGAAAAACTGAAGACATATTTCCTTCATATTTGCAAAAATATAATTTCTCAGAGTCTATACAATTTTAAAATAGTTATTTTTGAGGAATACAAAATGTAGATTATAATATCTAGAATGAGATATCATAACCATAGCATAGACTAGAGCATAAATAGGCTGTACATTTTGTTAATCATTCACTCTTTAAAATGGGAGACTAAGCTTTGAGAGAGCTTCTATTTTGTTCTATAATGCTATTGCTACACTCTGCAAAGACAATCTGCAAATAGCCTCTGAGCACGTTAGTGATATATAAATTCTTCTAATTATCAGTTGGTATGAGACATTTTATCATAAACAGAGCTTTGTCATCTCTAACACATTGTAAACAAATGTTACAATTTGCTCTTGGTTTTTAGTACCTCATCATAAAAGAAAATCCATAACTTTATTCTCTAAATATAACCAGCTTATTCTTACTGCTCTTTCTACTATGACCTGCCAATTACAAACAATGAGTGATAAAAAACTGTACCCTTTGGAGTAGCTAATTCTCAGAATCATTAGTTTTCTTTAATATTCCAGTTTCCTACCAGGGATGGGCAAGACAAGAAGTAAGACATTTCATGTCACTTTAGAATAATATCATGTAATTCTAGGGTAATAAAGAATTCATAAGTAATCTGATAGTGGAAATTTCATTTACATTCTCTCCAGAGTTTTATCTCTTCAGATGTGACCTTGTATAATTAAATATATTTCAAATATCAAGAGAAATGGCAGCTAGGCAGACAATGGAATTCCTTATTTTATGTGGGATTGAAATACAGTGAAATTAAATTATATGAAGCAGTCAATGAAATAGCAGATAAAAGATTCCACTGAAATTCTTTCTATCTGATCCTATTCATTACCATTTTATAGGAGAACAATTATACCATGTACTATATAACTTGATTTTAAAACTGGCACTTTATTCCATTAATACCTCCCCCAAAAGACTCAAATGAAGTGTCCCAGAGATTCATTTGTAAATGTTACTTAATTCAGATCTTTCATGTATGCAGTTGGACCTAACATAAAGAATGCTTCCTTTTAAAATAAAAGAGTTTCCAAGGAAAAAACATTAATTCTCTGTGTTGCAATTGTAATTTTGATTAAATGTATCAAGAAAGATGATTAAATTATATCTTATATATTTCTAAAATGAAAGATCTTTGAAGAAACACTAAGAAAATGACATATGAATTAATTTTCAAGATAGAAGTAATTATTAAAAACATAAATGTAATTTTATCTGAGTACTTTAAAACTAACATTCTCTTAATTTAGATTTTAGAGATTTATCTTTTCCTTCATTCTCTGGTTACCAGAGATATAAAGTGTGTTTTACTATAATCAATCTAATTATGAGGATGAGAGTTTTAATTCTGTGTGGATTCTTTACCAATCATTTGTCATCTACAAGGTAGAGGAATTTCTAAATTCATTATATTACTTAGCCTCTCTTACTATGACATATATATGTACAGAACATATAGAAATTTTGCTCTGTGCTCAGATAAATAAATTTATTATAAACCAGATGATCATGTAACTTCTACCTAGTCAAGAAATCAAACAATACAGTATCCTGAATCCCTCTCTTGACTGCTCCCTATAACCAACCCTTCTCTCCCTGCTTCATAAGGAACTACTAACCTGATGTGTATGATAATAAATTTTGCTTTTGTTAAAAATTTTATCACCTAAGCAAACATTGTCTCTTTCTGAATTTATATAAATAGAATTTATGTTATTTTTGTTCATCATTATGTTTGTTAGATGACCTATGTTATACTTTATTTCATGCATTTTCATTGTTGTATGATGTTCTATTATGAATATATGACAGTGTATTTGTGTGCTATGTTTAGAAGCACCCATAGACCTGAACAGGAATGGTATCTGCTCTGGCTCTGTTTCACGTGGGACTGCTCTGGCTCTCCTCAAGCTACACAGACTCTAGGACCAAAGTGAAAGGATAAAATTTTTTTAAATTTTTTTAAATAAAATGTTTATGCATTTAAATGTGTGATTAACTTATAATCATATTAAAATCTTTTACTTTAAAGAAAATGGTACAATGAAATGAAAAAACACATCATTTATAAAAGGAAATGGTTTTGATTTTTGTTTTCTGTTTTTTTTTCATTTTTTTAAGTATGTTTTATTGATTATATTGTTACAATAGTTCCAATTTTTTCCCCTTTGCTCCCCTCGGCCCCGCATCCCCCTCCCCCAACAGTCCCCCCCCAAGTCCATGCCCATGGGTCGTACATACAAGCTCTCCTGCCTCACCCTTTCATATATTATTATTTTTTAAAATAATTAATTAATTAATTAATTTAACAATAAAAAAGAACAATTCCTCCCTCTCAGACTTAAGACCCTTTATAATCTTATAAAGGACAAGGGGTGAGGGTCTTATGCTCCTCTAGCTGCTTCAAGCTGGACATGGTCATCGTCCTACCTACCCTTGGGTCCAGAAATCCCTAATAAGAGTGGGGGTGTGGAGGGCAGTGTGGCCTTCCCACATGGGGAAGGATCGTGCAGACTCCAGGTCGGTTGGCTGTCCCCAGACAATGGCATGCTTGATTTAACAGGCTGGCATTCTTGTTGTATTCTGGAGGCAACAGACTTGGCAACAGGGTTAAAAGACAGCATTCAATCCATAACCACTAGATGACAAAAGACAGGTATTAATTTTTCAATGTCCCACATTAGGGAAAAGAAGGGCTTCTTTGGAGGAAGTTGTGCCAGGTATATCTCACCTGTCAAAAACCTTTTGCCCATTATATTTAGTTTGGGCTGAGGGAAATATTTTAGGTTTCCCCCCTCTCAGATCTCTGGGCCCTTTCTGTCCAGGCCATTAGGACAGAAAAGAGAAACCAGTTTTAAAGTGAAGCCCACAGACCAACCCATACTTCACCAACCCAGCCACTTAGTTCAGCCAAACCATTGAGTCTCAGGAGGCAGCGATGCAGACAGGATTAAGTGAGGCCTATACATACAGAGAATCACTCAGGTAATGAGATCATAGGCTTATGCCCTTTGAAAACAGAAAACACATGTTAATTTATGTAACATAACCCACATACAAGTCTCTAAATCTGTAGGACTGTCTTATCGGAAAGACATCCAGTTGCAAGGCATTTGACATTCTTCTTGCCTGTAAATTAAACATATTTGATAATACCACAGACATAGTTTAACTTTCAAATGAAAACAAATTTTAAATGAAAAGAAACTTTAAAGAAGGTTAGCTGCAGTACTTTATAGTCTACCACTGAGCATTGTGATTTTCCTTGAATCACAATTTTTCTCCCTAAGATTACCCTCCTTGTCATTAAAGGGACTACATGAAGTCCATTTTTAATTTATCCTGTTCATTTGCATAAACACAACAAGAGCAGAAAATGATCACTTATGATCTTTAGTTCTGCTTTGCTGGAACTTATGCAAGAAACATTTAGGGTGACCTTCAGTCTGCCCTTCAGGGCACAGAAGCAGAACCACATACCTGGCATTTAGCCTTTCCTGTAAACACCTGTCTTTCCCAAGTCCTTCTGGATTTCCAATGTGCCTTGAGGTCCTTTCTAGCCATCTTTCAGGAAAACAACCTTCATTTCTTCCCTGGAAAGATTGCCATGGACCGCACATCCAACCAAGGTACCAGGCCTTTTATCTCGTGGGCTTTTATTACCTTCAAAAGTCAATCCCAGTTCCTCAGGGCTTTTTGGTAACAACCAGAGCCCAAGCATGTCTTTTTTAGACATGACATTCCAGTCAAAGTCTTAGTCAAAAAAAAAAAACCTCTATTAACAACTGATCTTATTAGTTTTATGCAAAAAAAACTTATGTCATTACTTACTTCTTTAGAATGCCAAACTCTGGAGGGATCAGATAGGGAGAAAAATATACAGTGTGAAGGAAAATCCTTGTCCTTCTAATATTCACTGAGCTGACATTTCCATTCTTCATATTTTCATTTTTCCCCAACTAAAAAATTTTTTGTTTGTTTTTCCATTACAGTTGTCCCACATTTTTTCCCCTCTTGCTTCCCTGCACCCTATCCCTCCCTTCCCCCACATTCAGTCCCCACTCAGTTGTCCATGTCCGTGGGTCATTTATACATGTTCTTTAGATTCTTCCCCTTCTTACCCCCTTCTCTCCCTCTCTCCTCCCCCCTTGTTACTGAGTCTAGTCCTTGTTTACATACCTCTGGTTCAATTTTGCTCATTTGTTTGTGTTGTTCACTAGTTTTCCATAATAGGTGATAGCATAAGGTATTTTTTCTTTCATTGCCTGGCTTATTTCACTAAGTATAATTCTCTCTAGTTCCATCCATGTTGTTGCAAATGGTAGAAGTTCCTTCTTTCTTTCAGTACTTATTCATTCTCATTTTCCCCTTTGTACTTGTGTTCCTCTCTGTCTCTCTCTGTTTCTTCATCTTCTTAAGGCAGACCCTTTAGCATCTCCTGCAATGCTGGTTTGGTGGAGATGTATTTTTTTAGCCTTCTTTTGTCTTGGAAACTCCTTATTTCTCCTTCCATTTTGAATGAGAGCCTTGCTGGGTAGAGTATTCTTGGTTGTAGGCCTTTGTTTTTCATTGCTTGGAATATTTTTTGCCATTCCCTTCTGGCTTGTAGTGTTTCTGCTGAGAAATCTGGTGATAGCCTTATTGGAGCTCCCTTGTATGTTATTAGTTGTTTCTCTCTTGCTGCTTTTAGGATTCTCTCTTTGTCTTTGAATGTTGGCATTTTAATTATGATGTGTCTTGAAGTGGGCCTGTTGGGGTTCATCTTCATTGGGACCCTTTGTGCTTCCTGGACTTGCGTGACTCTTTCTCTCCTCATGTTAGGGAAGTTTTCTGTCATTAGTTTTTCAAAGAGGTTTTCTATCCCTTGCTCTTCTTCTTCTCCTTCTGGAATTCCTATGATACGGATATTATTATGTTTCATGTTGTCCTGCAGCTGTCTTAGAGCCTCTTCAGTCTTGTTCAGTCTTTTTTCATTTTGTTGCACTATCTGGGAGTTTTTGTCTACATTGTCTTCCAGGTCGCTAATCTGGTCTTCTGCTTCCTCTGGCCTGCTTTTAATTCCTTCTACTGTGTTCTTCAATTCAGAGATTGTATTCTTCATTTCCTCCTGGCTCTTATTGATAGTTTCTATGTCCTTTTTCATGCTGGTGTAATTCTCAGTAAGTTCCTTGTAGTTTTTCTGGAGTTCCTTGTAGTTTCCCTGCAGTTCTTTGTAGTTTCTGCTGAGCTCATTGAGCTTCTCCATAATCCATGTTTTGAATTCCATATCTGATAGTTTGCTCCCCTCTATTTCATTTAGCACTCTTTCTGGGGATTCTACCTTTCCTTTTGATGGGGGGTTGTTTCTCTGTCTCCCCATTTTTGTGATTCCTTTTGTTTGTTGGTGCTTCTTGGAATGATCTGCACTTCCTGGATCTGCCCATGGTGGCGTCAGATCCTGTACCAGTCTGGGCCTAGGCAGCCTGTTGCAGACTTCCAGGGATCTACTGCCTTTGTCTCTCTTCTTTAGTTGTTACTATACTCAATCTGTGATCAGCCGTCAGGCTTAAGGACCATGGGATGGCAGCTTAATTCCTGTAGGCAGGGCTTTTGCTTCCCCTCAGGCTGACGCCACTCGGAGGGGAATGATCTGCCTGCAGTACTGGGGATGAGTCAGCACCTGGACCCAGTCGGCTGCCTCCCCTCAAAGCCAGTTCTCCCCTCAAAGCTACCGCCCCAAACTCTCCCCAAGTGTCTCTAGTCCTCTCTGCCTTCCCTCCGCTCAAGGCCAGGGTAAGTGGGGGCCAAAATATTTTTATATGTGATCCGCTTAAGAGCTCTTTTCCTCCCGCTGTTTCTCTCTGGCTAGCAAGAAACCCTGTGGCTTTTCACTTTTCACAGCTGGACACTATTTTACTTTCCACTCTGTTGCTGTAGGCTGGGAAGCTCAGCTGGGGGTTTAGACCCCGCCCTTCTCAGGGGGAATCCCTGGCTGCTGAGCTGTTTCTCAGTCCCTTCAGCTGCCACCCGTATGAGCCCAGCCAGCCCTTCCACGTCTCCGCACTCCCTACCGGTCACGTTGTAATGAAGTGGCCTTTTCTGTCTCTTTGTGATGATAAGACTTCTCTCCAGCTAGTGTTCCGTTGGTTATTCCAGATGATTTCTCCAAAATTAAGTTGTAAATCCAGACTAGTTCTGGGAGGAGGTTAGTGTAGCTTCCACTTACTCTTCCGTCATATTGTTTCCCCAGGATAGAATATTTTTTAACACTTCATTTGGAAGAAAGAATTCTAAGATACACCCAATATTTCCCACCTCACCCTATGTACATGCATGCCTGACATAATCCTTGAGACTGTGAATATGATGGATTTTATTCCCATAACTAGGTTATGTTGTGTTATTTATAGTCGTCATCGGCAGCCGTCCGTCTCGAGAGACGATGGTGTAGCTTCTCAAGAGTCTATCTGCACCGCCGAGAATGGCTGTGCAGTCCGACTCGGGAGTGACATGGTATCTGTCTCCTCCCGTGTTGAATCGACATCTTGCGATGACGCTGAAGCTACAGAGCCTGGGCAGGGTGATATGGAGGGTCTGCTGTTGCCCATGCAGCAGACCCCCCCCCCTCTCTTCGCAGCTGAAGGGTCCAAGGGAAAGACGGAGTCAATACAGCTTGGTTTCAGGTGCGCCGCAGGAGTTGCCGGTGTTGACTACAACGTCAAACCGCCTTAGGGACTCCGGCTCCGGATTTTCTGTCGGGGTTTACTCCCTTAGCCTTTCCCCTGAAGAGGTATGCCGCAAGGCAGCGGAGGTTTTTAGAGTCAGAGTTTTCCTTCTCTGATGTACCCTGACTGGAAGATCGAACCAGCGACACTTAGCTCGCAGGCCGACGCTCAATCCACTGAGCTAAACCAGCCAGGGCAAGTTATTTATAGTATACTGAACCATATAGGTCAGTGGTTCTCAACCTTCCTAATGCTACAACCCTTTAATACAGTTCCTCATGTTGTGGTGATCCCCAACCATAAAATTATTTTCGTTGTTACTTCATAACTCTAATTTTGCTACTGTTATGAATCGTAATGTAAATATCTGATATGCAAAATGTATTTTCATTGTTACAAATTGAACATAATTAAAGCATAGTGATTAATCACAAAAACAATATGTAATTATATATGTGTTTTCCAATGGCTTAGGTGACCCCGGTGAAAGGGTCATTCAACCCCCAAAGGGATCACGACCCACAGGTTGAGAACCACTGATATAGGGAGACTTGATGATGTGAGAAAATCCAGCCTATTCAGATGGGAAAGTATACAAAAACTATGAGATTGATTCTGAAAGCATGGCACAGAGAAAAAGCTGAGGTTATAGTGTGGGACCTTTCGCTGAAACTTGAGAAAAAATGAAAAGATCAGAATATTCAGTCATACATGTTACTCTTTCAAGACATTAAGGGGATGTCTCACAGATTTGGAGACAGAAACTGGAGGCATGTTCATAGGATATTTAATGTCCTTGCTCCTCAAAAGTCTCAACAAAAGCTGAAGTTAGAGAAGGAATTCTCTTTAAAATGTCTGCCAGTAGGACTTTGCGTAAAGGAATGAAAAGCAGTGAAATTCATGCAAGGTTAACAAAGTTCTGGAGAATATTATATTAGCAGAAACACTGACAAACTTAGACTTAAAAGAATAGAGAAAATCTTAGCAAGCAACAGGCTAATAAAGATACTCGGCTACAAACATGGGCTACCCATCATGGAAATGGAAAAGGGGCTCAGAGGATCTAATCAAGAGACTAAGAGTGGAGCCAAGATGGCAGAGTTTAGAGCCACAGGTAATTATTCCCAGGCCTGGAACCTATCCAAGGATCTATGGCTAGAGTTCACCAGGCTGCATTTTAAAACTGTGTTGGACCAATTCATTTTACTTTTTACCTTTTATTTCCCCCCTTTTTAACTGTTCCAGTCCCATCATTGTATATGAGAAGTATTGGGGAATGTTAGTTACCTCTTTAGTTTTATGGACACAAAGAGAGAGAGTTATTGTGTCCCAGGTACTGTAGTTAACAAAGGAGAGTATACCCAGAAGCCTCATCCACACCACAGCTGGTTTAGGTAATTTAGATAATGAGATTTTTAGACTTTAAAGCTTGATGAGATTTTGGACTTGAAGTGATACAGCAGTAGGATGAAAACTCTGAGATTCTTGGGAGGAAATAAATTAAGTTTGCATTTGGAAAGTCCATGAGTCTTTGGGAGCCAGAAAGCAGACTGTGGCAGGCAGTTTTCTAAGAGGCCCCCAATATTTCCCTCCCCCTGCTGTCCATGCCCTGCATAGCCCTGGAAGTGGGACTGGGACTGTAAATATGGATTTTACAGCTGACACTAGTTTATGTTAGATGGCCCAGTTGACCTTAAGGCTGGGAAGTGAACCAGGTGGGCCTGACCTAATCACATGTGTCATAGAAAGCAGAGTTTTCTCCAGCTTGTCACAGGAAAAGAAGTCAGAGATTCAAAACACAAACAAGATTTGAAACCCCTTGAAAATGGAGAGGGTCATGGGGTCAGGAAACTGGTGACTTCTAGGAGCTGAGAAGAGCCCCGACTGCCAATCAGTGCAGAAACAGAGCCTTAGTCCTGTAAGTGCAAGAATTTTTTTTCCCAAAAACCAAGGAATTTTCAAATCCCTGATCCTTAGATGAGAAGCATAATCACAGCCATACTCAACTGTCAATTGCAGGTAGATTGTGGATCTAACTGTGAACGGTAAAATATGAAAGCATATAAAGCAAAACATAGGAAATTTTTTTTGATATAAAGGTAGGAAAAGATTATTAAATCGGGCAAATGAAACAATATTAGTCATGGAGGAGAAAAATAGTTATTTAAACACTCTGAAATTTAGAAATTTTGGGTTTTTTTATTGAAATATACCATAAAGAGTGTGCCAAGAGAAGACAAAGGTGAGGAAATATATTTGTACCATATATAATTAAAAATGGTTCAACTCCAGAATATATAATATATTCCTGCAGAGTCATGGGCACATCAGAAATGTGTACATGTGTATACCAATAGATCTATACAAGTATGTTCATAAAAGCAGTATCCCTAATGTTCCCAAACTGGGACATATGCAAATTTTTACTGATAGGAGAGAGAACAAATAAATTATTCTATATTCATTCAATGGCATGTTGTTTAATAACAAGAATGAATGACATCTAACTACTCTACAAGATTAAAGGTAAATCTCACAAACACATGCTGAGCAGAAGTATCCACAGAGAGTAGAATACTCACCTTTGCTTTGTGAGTAGTTATATGTCATTCTTATTATTGTGCAACATCTCACATTTAGATATAACATCTATATATTCATATAAAAGCACTATGTAAACTATATAATTCTATGGAAAAATGCTATGTTACTATGTGCAGCTTTAAACTGTTGCTTTAAATTGTAGTTTTAAATCTATCTTTTAGTTCAAACCCTTCCCTCATGTGGTGAGATGAGAGCTGTGGTCAGCGTGAAAGTCAAGTGGAATTTTAATATGATGGTTTTATCTAGTCCTATATTAAACTCTTTGCTCTTTATATACATGTCATTACCTTGTTTAAGGAAATTAGTTTCCTCACCATCTCTCACTTTCTTCTTTCTAATCATTGTCTTTCACTCAATGAGAATCATCCCCCCCAACCACCATCTTATCCATATGCACTAGTTATGATTGTTATAAGCTGGCCTGACAAGGAAAGATATTTGGCTTCACTCTACTGTAAAATGTCACCAGAAACCAGAGCCAGTGCTGTGTTGTGCTTACAGTGGTGGCTCCTGGATGGATGCGGTCACTGGAGGAAACTTTTATTATTTTATTTTTAGTTACCTTACAAAAGTTTGGATGTATGTCTAACCCTTCTTTTTGATACTGTATAATTACATACAGAATAACCACAAATCTGGATTACAGCACCATAATAATGACATTCAAGGTAAATCAGGTAATTTTAAAGTAATTTATGTATGAGGTAAAGGGAAGAATTATAATAAGATCTTAACAGGGATACTTCTGCATTTAAAGTAGATTTTTTTGCTGGCAACACATCTCATATAGAATTCTGATCCTACAGAGAGCCTTTTCTTTCCCCTGGTGTAGTGGCTGATATAGACCCTGACCTTAGGTTACAAGGAAAGGGGATATTTTAATTGCCACCAGCATATTGACTGAGTTGCTTAAAATTCTTATAAATTGCATTTACATAATTGACTTGAATAAGCTTGAAATAAATACAGCTAGTTGGCCATAACAAATATGTAGATATATCCTAGGAGAAGATTATAGATTCTTGCTTAGCCAGTTAAACGATGACACCTCATGGTGATATTGAACATCCTCAGTGAAGTAGCCCTTACACCTTCTCATAGCAGAGGTCTTCTGTCAAGGCATGTTTTAAACTGCTTGCCATTTAACCAGGTTTTGTGCTGCTTCAAGAGCATTCTTGACTTTAAAAGCCCATGCACTGCTATGCTATGGTCTTGGGCCCATAAGATCAATGCACATTAAATGTCCCATTTAATACATTATGATTCTGTGGCTAACTCCAAACAGAATTTACTGCCTCTATCTTATTTCACTTACAACTTTTCAGTGTGTTTAAACAAGTTTCAGGCTTTAACAGGGCTCAGACATCATGGTTTTGTTATGTACCACAAATTTATGTGTCAGCCCATTAGGTGGCAGGATTGAGATTTCTGTCAACAATGGTTTAGCTTGGAACTCAATGTTCTTAGAATTCAAGTTAATACAAAAAAAATAAAATAAAATAAAAATTCAAGCTTTTAGTTAGTTAACTAAGATTACAATTTTTCTCAAAAATTGTGTATGATTTTAATTCGTAATGTTAATTTAAACTCAACTGGCATATATTATTTAAATAATTTACAGCTAGTACGTAATCCTGGAAGTACAAAGTATTCAATCAGCTACAGTATTCAGAAGTCTGGTTTTTCTTTACTAGAAATCTTTTAATTCCACAGTTCACAAGGAGCAAAAATAATTTCTGATCCTTGACTTGTAGACCAACACTTTGAGGAAATTAAATTTGAACTTGCTATAATTTCTGAGATTTGACTTTTAATTGCTGGTCTGAGAATGTAGGGAAATTTTTAAAAAATTGATGCTAAAAATATACCAAACTATTTAGGAAGAAAGTTACTGCTTCATAATTTTTATTTTAAGAATTTGCCGAACAATCAAGTCATCATATTTTAGAAGCTGAAATATTTCTGGAATTGAAAATGTTTTTCAAATTTAAAGACTTTTTTTTACTTTCAAGCAAACAATGTTTTTTTGCTTCACCAGTTTACTGGGTTCATTCTATGTATTCATACAAATCCTGCTATGTTTCATGTACTGTGCTAGGCACTTACACATACAGTATATAATATTTAATCATCATAAGAACACTGCATTCTAAATATTATTTTAGTCTTAGTTTATAAAAGACGAAATTATGCCTCAGATATTTTAAATCTTTGCCCAAAAAGTTCATGTATCACAAACAGTAGAAGCAGGATTTGAACCCATATTTAAATTTTAAGTGCAATGGCCTCTCAACAATATTACATTGGGTTATCAATGTAGATAACTGGCACTCAATTCAACAAGTATTTCTTAAGTGACTACTGTGTTCCTAATGCTGTGTAAAGAAATAGAAAGGTAAAATTATATTCTATGTAGAAATATCATTAGTCTAAAACAGTAGCATTTCTAAATTGATTTTAAATGTACTTGGTGTTACAATAGTCCCTCGCTATATCGTGGTTCACTTATCACAGCCTCACTGTATCGCCGGATTTTTTAAAATATTATATTTAATTTTTTATCGCAGATTTTTCGCTATATCGTGGGATTTTGCACTACTGTATACGTATGTTGTTAAAGTTATGTAGGTTTAAGAGTGTAGAAAAAATGTAAGGCTCCTACTTCTTGGGGCAGTCTGGAATGTAATACCCACAATAAGTGAGGGAATACTGTATATTTTACTGGTTTAGTTTAAGAACCTTTTATGTGTTAATTAGTTGATAAATATTAAGTTATTCCCTATACTACTACAGAGCGAGAAACTGCTAAATAATAATCAGTAATAGAAGACCTATTGATGAAATTATTGTTTTCCCTTCTATTCTACATGATGCTTACAAGTTCATTTTTAAATAAATAAGATGTGTGTTAGAAATATCACAGAATGTTTTGACGGCATTTTTCTTGCAGAATATGCCCTCCAAACATAATCAGCTTTCTGAAAACCACACCTGTATCATGAGATTCAAGGATCCCCTGCCCCTCTCCGCCATGTGTATTGTCTCAGAATGAAGAGACAACATATACACGAAATCAGAATCCCTAATTCATTTTATATGTTAGGTTACTAGTTAAAGAAGCTAGAAGGAAATTTGGATTTCACACTTAAAATTCTTCCATATGGCAAGGGCTATCTGCAAATTTTAAGCAGCCGCTATCTCTAGGACTGTCCTCCATCCCCGTCCTAATTGATATTTCAGAATTAAAATCAACCTCCATGACAGAGGCATCCAGTCCAAGATATGCCTCCTTTCAAAATCCATTGTCAAAGACTTCTTCA
Source organism: Furipterus horrens (assembly GCF_987537825.1). NCBI lineage: Eukaryota > Metazoa > Chordata > Mammalia > Chiroptera > Furipteridae > Furipterus > Furipterus horrens. The sequence continues at coordinate 31,078,117 of NW_028327180.1, forward strand.
GGTCTCCCACATATGAAACTTTTCTCTTTTGAGAAAAATATTCAATATAGGTACTAAAGGGAAAACTTATATGCCTACTCTCTCTGGTCCTAAAGGATTTTGATTCCATCTTTAGCATTCAAATTTAATCTTACTTTTATTAATATTAATTGACCTAATTAATCAATTTTTAGTTTTTGATAAGACAAATGAGTTTTATATCCTGCTCTGCCATTTGTTATCTCTGCATCTTTGACAGATTACCTCTCTGAATTACAGTTCTGTAAATAAGGATATTATATTAGTGTTTCCTCATAGAGGTGTTAGAAAATTAAATATTTAAGGCACTCTTAAATTATTTTAATTATAAAGAGTGAGTAGCTTCTTATTGTTGATAATAATCTTGCACTGAGTATTCATGATATATTTTTAAGGGTAAATATATGAGCATAAGAAAAATTTTGATAGCTTTGAAATAATATTGACAATTTTATAAAAACTTTTCATTATCATGACAGTGTTCAGCTTTTCAAAGAAAAATAAAACATTACACAACTTACTGAAGTTATTCTGAATGTAAACAATGTTTGTAGAAAGGCAGGACATGTGTAATCATACCTGCTGTGTGATATATACAAGAATTTCCTGAATATAATTTTTCAATGACAAAAACAATTCATCACAATTTTAGATACAGGAAGCTCTTGGTTTGTCTGCATCAACCACTTGCACTGGTTTGTATTCAGATGATGCCGATGACCATCAATAGAACTGAGGTACTGAAAGAACCCAGAAATGGTATTAAGACCTATATAGGTTTTGAGAAAGTTCATTATATTTTGGTGAGACTTCTAAATGCTTCTCAGAAAAACTACTTATTACAATTGTCTGTGGCTAATGCGTACTTTAGTTCGGTGGGGAGCTGTATAGCATGTGGCAAAAAGTGGGTCATGAAAGAGTAAATGAAAAGGCGAAGGCAAATTGCCTGGGCTCTCTCAAAAGAGCTGAAAGAGTGCCGCACAGAATTAAAAACTAGAATTTTTTTCAAGGTTTCATTAGCAGACGTGGGGCTTAGAGAGTCATGTGAACTTCTTTCTGAGCTCCTCGAGGACTACAGAGCATCACAGAACCTTGCTTGCTAGGTTGACTGTGGGAACGAGGCGGGGGGCTGGCAGAGGAAGGCAAAAGGCAAAGGGGGGAAAATGGGGACAACTATAATAGAATGACAATAAAATATTAAAAAAGAAGACAAATACAAATAATACAATAATTAATAAATAATATGAGAAAAAATAAAAACCTTACAACTACTGAAAAAGTCACTTCAAGATTTCTAAAGAATCAATCATCTATAAGGACCAATCTTACAGATTATTTTAATATTTATATTAATTTTTTAAAGATGTTACCAGATAAACTAAAATGCATTCTTATTTTATTTTACTAAAATTATCAAGTGACTAGGAAATTGACTGAAAACTGGAACTAAAGTGTAACTTCAGTTTGACAGCTGGTGTTTAATTTCTCTTATGAGAATATGTGACTGTCTACTTTTTTCTTAGACAATATAATAGAATTCTTTAGCTTTGTCAGCATAATGGGTTCTTAAAATTCTCTGAAATATATATATTTTGCCAAAGATTTACGGATTAGTCTACCTTCTATCTAGTCTGTGAATAAACATCTCTCTTATCATTAAGCAGCCTGCTTATTTATTCTTTTGTCAGAGATCATCCCCAGGTATTCCTGACAACTAACTCAGTTTAAGCAAGCTTTAACTATGAGTCATAATCCCAATTTATGTCTGTTGATTTACTGCAGAATATTTTCCTGCATGATCAGTTGTTGTTGTGTTTATTTGCTTTTAATTTTGCATTATTTCTCTTCTATTTAATTTTTAAAATGTTACCATGAGTAATCAGGTGCTCAGCTGAGAGGCAAAGATAAGGACAACCAAGTTAGAATTTAGTCCAAATGGAATGAAAAAAAAAACCCCAAACCACCACCACCAACAACAACAAAATCACAATGGCTTCTGGGATAACCATTAAGTAGTAACGACTAGAAGCGGAACCAGCTACCTCGCTTGTCCCACTCAATACAAAACAAAAATGTAGGCCTCCTTAAAACACTTTTTAAAATTTAAATACAAAACATTTTCTTTATTCCACACACTCTGGTAGTTTTATAATTTGCTAATTATATCCCTCAGGCATGGGGATACTTTCTAAACAAGTGCAGACCCTCCCAGGGTCCTCTGCCCTACACTTTGGTGTTAACCACTCACTGGCTGAGGCACCCTCCTACCCGACTCTCTTGCTGGCAGTCAACTGCTGGAGAGATGCCCTGTGACCCAGCCAGTAGGAGCAAATCAAGAAAGTCTTCTTTACTTCGGTCTTGTCACCATCAGAAACCAGTGGATGAGTGATTCCCAAGAAATGCAACCTTCACACCCGGTTGCAATCAATACCTGGATCTGGGGTGGCAAGAGGTTTGTCCCTGCCAAGTCACTCACAGAATGCGCAGTGGTGCCGCCAACCACCGAAGAAGCACCTTCATATTAGTAATATGAGAACACAGTTTATTTATTCCAGTGATTCTGACATTCAGAATTCATCTTTAAAACTGGCCTAAGATTTCTGAAAAAAAAAAAAGGTAAATAAATTCATTTCTTTAGAGTTACACTTTGTTTCTAACTGTAAAATTGCATTACCAGGTTGATCATCTGTTTTCCACAGACTTAACTGTGAATTACTTTTCGTTGTGGCCAAAAATATAATTCCTTCTCTAGATAATATTTTGTCACTGAAAATATTTTTAAAAATAAGTGTTTGAACAATAGCCATATGATTAAAGTCCAGCTTCCTCAACTATTTTAGACAATACATAATAAGATACATACATTTCAATACATACATTTTTAAAATGTTATTGTATATAATAAATTAACATAGACCTAACTTAGGAAAACTTAAGAAAGGAGTAGCTCATGAAGTACTTCATAAAATGTTTTTGGAAAGCTTCAATATTCATGGATGGCTTCATAGAGGAGGTGGCATTCAGTTTGGGCTCTATAAAATGATTACATTTTGACAAATCAATGAGGTTACAATTCAGTATATTAGTGATAGATTATGTGTTTTTGTTGTTGTTGTTGCCATATAAGATTTGATATCTGTAATAGAAAACATTTATTAGAGTTCTAAAAAGAAAAATAATTAGACACATCTGAATACATTGAGGATATTGTGTCCTAGAGAATAATGGAAATCAGATTATATAAATCTAGTGGAACCAAGATAAAAGAAGACCCTGACAGCTACCACAAAGTGATCATATGTAAGCAGTAAGGTACCACTGCACATTTCATGCAATATTTGATAGAATGCCTCAGCAAAACAATTGGTTAGGAAATACTATATGAACTGGTTTAGAGCTGGAGAGCATAAAGTCAAGGAAATAAATAAAAAGACTTCCAAGAGGTCCAAATTATTGACCATCAAGGTCAGAAGGGAAGCAATAGAGAAAAAGAGAACAAATATAAAAGCTATAGGTAGAATAAGGAAAAACGATTAAGATTTTTAAATTAGCTACATTTAGACACCAGAAAAGAGAAATGAGGCAAAGTGAACCACAGCATTTCAAACCATGATGAGCAGAAGATGCCACTTTCTCAGAAAGAGAACAATAATGGCCCTGGCTGGGTTGCTCATTTGGTTAGAACATCATCCCAATACACCAAGGTTGCAGGTTTGATACCCAGTAAAGTTGCATACAAGAGTCAGTCAATGCATGCATAAATAAGTTGAACAGCAAATCTATTTTTTCTCTCTCTCTTTCTCTCTCAAGTCAATAAATACATTTTTTTAAAGGAGAACAATAATGAAGCAAAGGATGTGAGATATTCAAAGAGGGACATCTCTTGAAAATAATTTTGAGGTGACAGTAGCATAATTTAAGAAATAGGTAATTAATGCCATCAGTCTTTGCTCAAAGTTCATAGATACATAGATAAATAATAGGTAGATGATAGATAGGTAGAAAGAAAGATACATAGATAGATAAATACATAGAAACATAGATGATAGATAAATGGATTCCCAGGCCATAAAACCTCTCCACAAAGGTAGAAGGGAAATAATAGTTTTGTTATTGAATAACTATTAAACCAGTATGTAATATGTATCACAGGCAATTCTTGAAAGATATTCAAAGACAGAAAGAAATCCTACCCTTTTATATAGCCAAGCACATACAATCCATATAGTCTCAGGATGAACAACAACTAGTTTTCAAGAGAACTTGACAGCACTATTTGTCACATATAGCTTATCCAAAATTTACATGGTAATTGAGGTGACCATCAGTGCTAGGTAATTGGTTCTATAAAAAAAAATATCAATTTTTCATATCTTTCTCATAGGAGGTAGTTTAGTTAGACTACTACCCTGCTGTAAAACTGGGAGAGAGGGGCCCAGTCTTCCTCGATAATTACATTTTAAAGAGCCAGTTCCTGGTCCTTGACAAAGACATTTCTGGGGTTTAGAGCCAACAAGAAGCTTATTTAGCTTTTTAAATGATTTAGATGTAATTCAAGGAGACAGCGATCCATTTCCATGCCTCCTTGCCCCGTCTGTCCTCTCTGGTTTCCTGATCACGGAACTCAATTCTAGCACAATGTATTGTACTGTCTTCATGTTATGCTTTCTACACACCACTGGCTTCTGGTTCCTATATCTTTGATTTGGGTTTCAGTTTTCAAGTGTTCTCTTCATCATCTTTGACCCTCCCAATCCAAGCTTCTCACCCATTATACATCCACTCATCTGTACCACCTGCTACTGTCGTTCTAACACACTGGTGGACCTGCACAATGGGCACTCTGCCTGGGGGGAAATAATTGAATGGATGACTAGAGTCATTTTTTAAATTATATTGTATTGATTATGCGATTATAGTTGTCCCAATTTTTCCCCCTTTGCCCCCTTACACACAGCACCCCAGCTGTCTCAGGCAATCCCCCCACATTGTTCATGTCCATGGGTCATGTGTATAAGTTCTTCGGCTACTCTGTTTCCTATACTGGACTTTACATCCCCAGGGCTATTCTGTGACTTCCAATTTGTACTTCTTTATCTCCTCAGCTCTTCACCCATTTTCCCAAATACTCGTCCCATCTGGCAACCATCAAAATGCATTTTACATTCTTTCCTTCTTCTCTCAAACATATGTATTATCTCTCTCTTTTTCTAAGGAAAAGAGGATTAATGGAAAAATACATGTCTTTTTTACCCAGAGAATCCTTCATTGTTTTTTTAATGTGCTAGTATTTTAAATGAAGTGAGACTTTTGCTTTTCTAATATGACTAGATCTTAATGAGTCTTCATTTTAGCCCCATCATACATATAGTATGAAAGTAAAACATAACTGTTGAATTATATGTGTGAAGAAATAAATTTCCAATCACATATATGCAGAGGCCTGTGAAATGTAACTAGCCATCTGTTTTATACTATGTAAGAATCTAGATATTTTTTTACTTCCCCGAGATTTTGATTTATGCTTACCAAATCATAAATAATACTTGTAAAAATGCACTGCAGATTTTCCCCAACACTTATATCAGTAAATGTAGAGTCACAGAGGATGACTAGAAATTTACACCTGCCTCTGTGTGTCCCTATGTTCTACTACAAGATACATATGTTATATATTTAATAAACTCACATTTCTATCTTCAATAATTTACTCCTCTAGTGCATAATGTTTAAAATTCTTGCATATTGTGAATGTGACATAATGATTTTTCTTCTAAGAAATAAGTGTCAAATGTACAGCACAGCCATTACTGAATGTACAATTGGCGGAGTAACTAAGGCACAGCTAGGTGATGCGACATAGCTGTAAGAGTTCAAAGTGCCCAAAGCTGTCACACTGCCTCTGTTCACCACTTTGTAAGTTCCCTCACTATTCATAAGCGCTCTGAAAGCAAAAGGCGAAGACATGTGGGTGTGAGAAAGTAAGTGAACCCTACTGTCACTGTTGTGCCAGAAGAGAGAAATTAAAATCGCCCAACCTCTCATCCCTGCAATTCATCTTCCACTTGGGAACGAACTATCTCCCTAAGTATTCACTACGGTGTTATTGTATCCCAGCAGAAAAGCCTTGTGTGGATGTCTGCAGCCTGGGCAATGAGCTCCTAGACAAGCCTGTTGTGGGACACATCCAACACTTTGCCCTTCTCCTTATTCTGGAGCTTATAGTACTGCCTTTTACCAAATCATTTGCTCAAGGGTTTGTTTTCTCAGTTTACATACCTGGAAAGCAGGGACTTCTTAGATCCTAGCATGGTGCCCAGCACACAGTAGACCTTTGATAAAAGAAGAGTGGATGGATAAATGAAGAAACCAATGAATCAATGCATACATTGACTGGCATTTACTCTGACAGACTCATAATTAAACTTTGTTCCTGAATTGTTTTTGCGTTAGGAATATACCTGTTGACTATATATTGAGTTATAGAAGTACCAAATTTTTACATAACAAGCTACCCAGAGAATGAGACAAGATCTGTATCATACTTGTTTAAAATAAAAATTATAAAAGCAATAATAAAGAATAGTACTTACTATTTATTAAGTATATACAATGTGCTAAGTAAGGCATTATTTAAAATATAGTTTTAAATATGTGTGTATAATAGATATGCACACACACACACACACACACACACACACACACACACACATATATATATATATATAGTGTCACAATGTCAAGAGATGGGGGTAGGGTCTGCATTTTATGAATGGTGAAACTAAGTTTCACAGATATTGAATAACTTACACCCTCGTCTCCATTCAGGATAAGGAGAAATTTTTAATATGATCAAATTAGTAAGATCACAGGCCATTAACAGAGCTGTGTTTTACTCACAAATTTATTCATTTATCTAGTTACCTTTTATTGAGGTTGGGCAATATTTCAGCAACTGTGCTAGTTGAAGGGATACAATACTGGCAAAACAATAAGATTTGTTCCTCCTGTTCATTACCAGAGTGGCCATGAGTGTGTCTTCTTGCCTTCTGGTTCCACATCACAAGTAAACTTAGACAAGAGCTGCCTTCTGGGAGCAGCTCCTGCCTAAATCTCTTTCTTTGCCATTTGCTACAATGCTAAAGTCAACAAAATTTGTTTTGCAACACTGAGTCCCTTAGATTCAAATGTATTAAAGGTAAGAGGATATATTTTAGATACAGAATCTTATAAATATTTCTATGCAATGTTAAAGCTATTTTTTAAACTATGGTAAAATACACATAACCTAAAATAGACCACCCTAACCATTTTTAAATGTACAGTTCAGAAGGATTAATTACATTCACACTGCTGTGCAACCGTCACCACAGCTATCCCTAAGAACTCTTTTACCTTTCAAAACTGAAACTCTATCCCCATCAAACAATAACTCCCCATTTTTCCCTGCCCCAACCACCATTCTGCTTCTTGTCTTTATGAATTTAACTACTCTAAGTATCAACTCCACTTTTATAGGAAAGCCATTCATCAGTGAACATTGATGGTTTATGTGTATCTTGCTGACTTTGTAACATGTTTTCCATTTGGATGCAATTGCCTCTTATGGATGAGAGGTTATGAGCAGAAGTTGGGATACAGGCATTGTGTGTGTGTCCCTGTCCACAATGCCATCATGACAGCACCAAAATTCAAACTCAATCTCGATATCCATAGTGATAGAATGAGACTCTAATTCAGACCTATCACCTGCTGACTCCTGAGCTAGTGCTCTCTTCATTATGCCAGAGTAGGGACACCACCCCTTTGGATGTTCACCTGTTTCAAGCATATTTTTCTTGATCAAATACAGCTTACTTTTCAAAAAACTGATCCTGTGCTATTTATTCTCTGTAGGTTGCAGATACCTTCCTAAAGAAAAACTATCTGAAGGAGAGGAAATCATTATAGTTATAAAGTCAATCAGAGTATTCACTATATATGCATTGATTTTTTTTTTAATGCCTGCATCACCTTGTGAAAAGTTTATGAGTAACTCAGGTCTCTTTATATCATTTCTTATTTCATCCTGAAGACAATCTCACTTATACTATCCCTGTCTTTTTTCCTAGAACTAATGATATGATCTGATCTCTCGATGACATTTTTTATTAAACTTAGCAATAAAAATGGCAAGCACTAATGGCTGTGACCCTGTACATTTTTCTCTCCTTCTCAATCCTGATAGAAAAATAACTTTTCATTCAGGAAATCTATATTTCTGCTCTGCCTCTTAGTGGTTAAGCCAGCTCCCCACTGTGCTAAGTCAACCTTCGCAGAAGCTAATCTGTCATCCTCAAGTGGCCTTGCTTCTGAAATTGGTTTGGTGCTTTAGCAGAAAAGAGTTTCTGTGTAGTGCAGGTCACATGGGTTTAACAACCACTCTGGCTGGGACTTGTCCTATTGCCTTAGAAACAATGACTTTGTGTGTCTGCCGTAGAGAACAGGGGGGAAGTTGGTGTTGTATGAATCTGTTGAGGACTCCAAGTAAAATTAACTTTCAAGAATATTGAGGAAGTTCTTTAACCTAAGTTTTGTGTGTGTGTGCGTGTGTGTGCGTGCATGTGTGTGTGTGTGTGTGTATGATTTTCATTTTGAATGTGTCAGCATCGGTGAAGGAGCCAAAGAATTATTATACCTCTTCCTCACTGCTTCCCTGGAGAAATATTTATTTTTACATTTATAAAGCCCTTTGATTTTAACAATAAATTTTGTAAAAGATAAACATAATACCTGCAAGTACAAAACCTTTACCACCTGAGGTGACAGGGATATTGGGGGAGGTCACCGCACATTTACATAATGAAATGTAGCTATTGGGAGAAGAATCCACCTGTTCATTTTAGAGAATGAAAGGCAGGACAATTACATTAACAAGGTTTTCGTAGGAATGCACATTCTCACTATTAACAAATGGTTTTAAGCTCAAGTTGCTAGTATATGGTACGTGGTTTAATTTCAGTTATATAAACATTGGAGCAATCTAAATTTTAAATTACATTTTAGTTATATTTGAGGCTGTACTGTCCAGGAAAATGCAATTTCAATTTCTATAAATATAAACAAAAATCAAAATCCAGTGACTGCCTTCATATTCATAACATACTGTGTTAGTAGGAGAACAAATTTTAAAAACAACACAGTATATATTATTCATATTCCTGTTCAGGTTTATACTGTTTGCCAACTGTTTCCAGGTGCTAGTATCATAGTATGGGGCATCTGTGAATAGTAAGGAAATCTGAAGTTCTCTATAAAGATGATGAGAATTTATGCAGACTATTTAAAAGAAAGTTTTATAATATAAAAGTTTAATGTTCTTTTCTCACAGGTTATTTCCACTTACTTTCTAAGTACAATAGGTATTGGACTAGTAGGTAGACATTTTGTTTTCTTCATTATTGATGTTGTGTTTTATTTTTAAAAGCAATTTTTTGAAATGTAATTTCCTTTTTTAAAGGTATATATTCTATGAATTTTTATTAATCCCCACAGTTATAACCATTATCCAAATCAAAATATAAAATATTTTCATCATATCAAAAAGTTTCTTTGTGCCTCTTTGTGGTCAACTTATTCTCCCAAAGCCCAATCCTTGGCAAGCACTGATGTTTTCATTTTTGTATTCTTATTAAATAGGGCATTGTGGGAGTAGATTGCAGGATGGTTTGAAGCATAAAGGGGACTACGGAAATGATTGTTTGTATCCTAGATTTTTCCAATGCTCTTACCACATTGCACTGTAATGCCATTTGAGCTTGCTAGCTGTCATCTCTCCAGGAGACCTTCTATTGACTAACATATGCCCTGGGACCTAATTTCACTTATGTTACTTCTGACATGCCACTTAAAACATTTTTTGTTTGTTGTCATTTATATAACATGAATTAGGAAATATATAAAATTTTAAAGTATTTAAATCTTTTAGTCTAATTTCTCAAGGAAACTCTAGTTTATGCAGTTGTGTAGGTTATTTTTAACTGTCCACTACAACCCAAAGAAAAATGACAAAATTTTGCTTGCTTTCTCTGTTTCTTTACCTTCAGCATCTACAGAGGATAATTTTGAGTGATCAACTTTTTAAACAATATTGTCTGGATTTTTAAGTACAGAAGTATTGCAGGCAGGCTAGAAAAAAGAAACACCATGTGTACATACTAAAAGTGAAGGTGCTCTGTCCCATCCTTTTACTTTTTACTTTAAAAGATACCAGTTTCAAGAGTTTGATGGATATTCTGCCAGACTTTCCATTTACAGATAACATTTTTAATGAAAAGAATGGAGAAAAACAAAAAATGCATACAGTGCTCTTTAAACTCAACAACTTATCATAAATATCTTTCTCTGTAAGTAACATAGACTTAAACCACGTCTCTTAATGATTGAATAGTTTCCCATAGTAAAGTTTTGCCATAATTAACATTCAAGCAGTGATAAACATGCAGTTTGCCTCATATTTTCCTTCTTCATAGATAACAGATACACAATAGTACAATCGTGTGACTATTCCTTATAGTGAAGATACCAAGAGATGAAATTGTTGTTACAAGTGATCTGTGCATCTAAAATTTTGATGTTTGTTCCATTTGCCTTTCAAATGAGAAATAGTAATTATACTTCCATCAATATTGTGAGAGTTCCCACTTTCTCACACCCTTCTCAACAAGGAATGTCAATAATTCTTTTCATTTTAGCCAGTCAAATAGGCAGGATATAGTCGTCGTCGGCAGCCGTCCGTCTCGAGAGACGATGGTGTAGCTTCTTAAGAGTCTATCTGCACCGCCGAGAATGGCTGTGCAGTCCGACTCGGGAGTGACATGGTATCTGTCTCCTCCCGTGTTGAATCGACATCTTGTGATGACGCTGAAGCTACAGAGCCTGGGCAGGGTGATATGGAGGGTCTGCTGTTGCCCATGCAGCAGACCCCCCCTCTCTTCGCAGCTGAAGGGTCCAAGGGAAAGACGGAGTCAATACAGCTCGGCTTCAGGTGCGCCGCAGGAGTTGCCGGTGTTGACTACAACGTCAAACCGCCTTAGGGACTCCGGCTCCGGATTTTCTGTCGGGGTTTACTCCCTTAGCCTTTCCCCTGAAGAGGTATGCCGCAAGGCAGCGGAGGTTTTTTGGAGTCAGAGTTTTCCTTCTCTGATGTGCCCTGACTGGAAGATCGAACCAGCGACACTTAGCTCGCAGGCCGACGCTCAATCCACTGAGCCAAACCAGCCAGGGCTTATCTCTCAATATGTACATACTGGTATAATTGATAGTAACCCATGCAAGATCTCTGAGTCTCTTCTCATTTTTTTTCTTTCAGTTCTCCAACTTGAATAATTTCTATTTTTCTATCTTCAGATTTTATGATTCTTTCTTCTTCGATCTCAAATCTTCTGTGAACCTTATAAGATTCTTCATTTCAGTTATTTTACTTTTCAATCACAGAATTCACCTCACTTAGTTATTTTGTATAATATACCTTCATTAATATTCTCCATTTGATTAATCATTGTTATCATACTATTCTTAAATTCCTTGTAAGTGACATTTATTTGTTTGAATATATTTATAATAGCTTCTTTGAAGAATTTGTCTGCTGAGTCCAACAACTGGACTCCTCAGAGATAACAGGTATTGACTTTCTTTTTTCCTTGAGGCTGGGTCACATTTTCCTACTTCTTTGTATGTCTTACAGTTTTGTTGTTAAAAACTGGACATTTTAGGTAATGTATTGTAGCAACCCAGGATTTCTCTTTTTCATTTCTGGGGGTTGTTGTGGTTGCTACTCAATGTTTGTTTCTTTATTTGTTTAGTAATTTACCTGAACTAATTCTGTGGAGTCTGCCTTCTTCATGTGGTGTGATCACTAAGGTCTTTGTTCAGATTTTTCTTATTCTTGCCTTTATTTGTTGATCCTGGCTTCATAGGGGTTGCCTTTGTGTTAGCATAGCTTAGTGGTCAGTCAGTGATTGGTCAGAGGTTGTACTCAAGCACCTTGAGTCATTCTACTATTTGAAAATAGAGCTGTGTAGGCTGGGAAATGAATTTAAAGTTCAGGTGGTTTACAAGACTGCCCTGACTTTTAACTTATATGTGTGCAAAGCCTCATGATCAGCCAAGATGAATATATGGCTAGGGACCTCCCCAGTCTCTCCTGAGTATATGTATAGCCTAACCATGCACACAGACTTCCAGATGACCAGAGCTATCCTAGAGTTTATCAAGGTCAACTATGCCGAACTCATTCCTTGGCTCTTCCTGTTAAATTTCTTTCTCCGACCAGGATCACAACTTCAGGCTAATTACAATGTTGGCCTTCCTTGTTTGTTTGCCACCAAGTTCATACTATTTTCAGTAACACTTAGGGATGTGATATTTATTCACACTATGTTCCAAATCAAGTCATCCCCTCTAGCAATGAAGCTTCTGGTTTTCTTAGCTTGCCCCACCCTAACGGAACTTCTGCATTGACCAAAATGGGTCTTCTGGATGGCAGGAGTGGTAAGAGTCCCAGGCTAAAATGCCATAGATTTTCACAGTTCTAATCCAAGACTCAGTAGATTGTTTAAAAGGTTAATACTTCTAAATTTATTGTTATATATTTGGTGGATTTATTTCAAAAGTTATAAAGTGATTGTTTTTCAATATTTTGTTCAGGTTTGCCACTGCCTTTTGTGGAGCACATTTCCTGTCCTCCTCACTTCTTCCATCCTGAAGGCTTGCCATCTAGAATAAAATTGTGTGTGTTTAGAACCACAGCAAGGGATTATTGAGGGGAAACAATCTAGAAAATATCACTGTAATACAAAAAAAAAAGAAAACCTTACAATTATCCTGCAGTTTGGAAAATATTCTTGAATAGCATGAAAAATAAATAATAATTTAAAAAAGGGTCATCTGGGAATTGAGATACTTGGGATCTGTTTCCGACTCTGCGGCTAATGAGCGGCTAACCCTAGTGCATTGCTTCATTCAGCTGAGCCTCAGATTTCTCGGCTGTCAAAAAAAAAAACTACTGGAGTTAAATTCCCTATAAGGGCCTTCCTAAGACTCATATCTGCAGGAAAACATGCCTGAGAGATCCTTAAAGGATATAGTACATCGCTGTTATATGAGTTAGAGCCTCCCTGTCAGTAGGAAGGTTGAGCATCTGTTAGAACTTTAGAACTTTCCTAGGAATTTGTATTTACTCTTCGGTGAAGGTTCAGATCACAGTCAGTACCTGGTTATGTTGATTGAGTCGTGAGTCTTCAACATGAATTTGAAAGATTCCTTTCAAGGAAAATTAGCTCTTTATTATAATATACATTACAAATATTTTCTCTGAATCTACCTTCACATTTTTAATTTTGTTCAACACTGAAGAGTTAATTACTCATGTTTTTCTCAAGAGCAGTGGTTCTCAACTCATGCTACTGATTTAGGATCATGGTATAGCTTTACACAAAGACTGCAGACCAGGTTCCCACACCCATGGATGCAGGTTAAATTGATTGGGATGACATTGGAGCATAGTCCTCCAGGTGAAGCTAAGGTGCAGACAGAGTTGGGAAGAACTGCTGACTGTGCATACAAATCGCTTGGGAATTTTGCTAATGCACGGATCCTGGGGTGAAGCCTTCGACTCCACACTGCTAATAACTTCCCAGCAGATGTGCATGCCACTGGTCTAGAGTTCACAGTTTGATTACCAAGGGTTTATGGTGCCTGGTTTTTGGCTCTTGCCTAAGAACACTTAATGTAATTAAGATTATAAAACTTTTTTTCTCCTAAATTTTCTTATAAGACTTTTTATAGAGATTATAACTGCATTTGAACTTTCGTTTTTTACAATATATATATAATTTTTTAATAATAGAGATCTAATTCTCTTTTTTAATTGATGTCAAATTGAATCAGCCCATTTATTAGGTAAATGTAAACATTTTGACATTTCAAAGTAATATAGTTTTTGTTTGTTGAAGTCTCCCAAAAGTTCATACATTGATAAAAGTAGAATCTTTCATGGTTTAACTAATATTTAGGTTTAATTTTTTTAATTTACATATTTTATTTTAGAAAAGAAAATTATATCCTAAAATTAACTAAAATTTTAAGATCAAGGGATTTTTTTTTTTGTCCATTTGATCTTTAAATTTAAAATGTGTTGATTTTCACCACTTAAATGTGACTTAAAATTAAATGCCAAATTCAAGAAAAGCAATCATGGGGCATATGTCTATTTTTATTTACATTTATGATGACTTCATAGGATACTGTGACGATCTCATCCTCTAACAGTTATTTAGTAGTAAGAATTCTTTTGTTTGAGAGAATATAGTGCCAACAGGAGCCAGCTTCTGCTAAATTCAGGGTACAAACTCTTTCTCCCAACATTTTATACCTACTATCGTGTACCAAAAAAAAAAAAAAAAAAAAAAAAAGCCAGAGCTGATGATTTTCAAATAACCATGTTATATTATTGATGATATTGATACTTACAAGATGAACAATGTAGCTGCTTTGTGCATAGGTTAAGGTAATCAACTCATGCAGTAATGTAAGGAATGTAAGGAGAATTTTAAATGTGTAGTAGTTTAAATAATGTATGCTGATAAATCAGGAGTATAAATAGAAATGAAAACTGAAGTAAGTCTTATAACCTATATTAAATCATTTTACAATATAAATACTTGTACCAAAAAGATAAATGATTATTGAATAAATGAGTTGTGCACCAGCATGTATTTTGCTAATTTAGTGAAGTTATTTTCCATTATGATAATCTAGTAGAAATAAATTTCATTGAATAATCTAGCCCTTGGGAACGCAAAAGACATATGCTTTTTTGTTTTGTTTTGTTTTTCAGTAAAGCTACAGCTTATTTAATGGAATTGGTCACCAATGCCCTCTTATATGTTTCATGCATTTTTACCCAAATGTTATTTATTTCTTGCAGTAGAGAGTCAAAGGATCTTTTTGTATTTGAAATTATGTTTTTCAGAATTTTTATAGCTAAATAATTAAGTTCTATAGCTCAAGATTTTTATTAAAAGAATAATGACTTTGGAGTTCACAAAGCAAATGTATTTTTATTTTTTGTTAAGCAAGAAATATTATTCTTTAAATAGTAAAGAAAAAAGAAAGTCAATACTGAGAATTTTTTATTACACAATACTTATTCCAGAAGACACTGACCCTAGGAACAATAAAGGCAAATTTCATGATTGTTTTGTTTATTTCTTTAACGACAAATATTAATTGATAAAATAAGCTTACAGAATTAAAATCTGTCTACCTTCTCTTGTAAGTTGTGTTTATAAATGCACCAGACACTCCTTTTTTAAAAATGTAGTGTGAGGGTTAATTTTTTAAAGATTTTTTATTGTTATTCTATTACAGTTGTTCCAAGTTTTCCCCCTTTGCCCTCCTCCACTCATCCCACCCCCATTCCCACAGTCAGTTCCCACACTGTTCCCATGACCAAGGGCCATTCATACATACTCTTTAACTAGTCCCTTCCCCTTCTCTCCACCATTAAACCCCAGCTCCCCTCTGGCTGAAAAGTCAATTTTTGATTGGTGCATTTAATCCATTTATATTTAAAGTAATTATAGATAGTTTTTCATTTATTGCCATTTTATTCTCTCTCTCTGTATCTCTCTCTCTCCTTTATTCTTCTTAAAGAAGACCCTTTAACATTTCTTGTAATACTGGTTTGGTGGTACTGAACTCCTTTAGTTTTGTTTGTTTTTTGTTGTCTGATAAGTTCTTTATCTCACCCTCAATTTTAAATGATAGCCTTGCTGGGAAGAATAGTCTTGATTGTAGTTCCTTGCTTTTCATCACTTTGAATATTTATTGCCAGTCTTTTCTGGCCTGAAGTGTTTCTGTTGAGTAATCAGTGGCCAGCTTTATGGGAGCTCCCTAGTAGGTAACTAACTGCCTTTCTCTTGCTGCTCTTGAGATTCTCTCTTTATCTTTAACCTTTGCCATTTTTATTATGATATGTTTTGGTGTGGACTTCTTTGTGTTCAACTTGTTTGGGACTCTCTGTGCTTCCTGAACTTGAGTGTCTTTTTTCTTCACCGGGTTAGGGAAGTTTTCACCCATTTTTCTTCAAACAGGTTCTAGGTACCTCCTTTTCTCTCTTCCCCTTCTGGTACCCCCAAATTAAAAATGGAACTGCCTTATGACCTAGTCATTCTACTTCTGGGAATATATCCAAAGAAATCAAAAACACTTTTTCAAAACAATATATGCACCCCTATCTTCAATGTAGTACTATTTACAGTAGCTAAGATTTGGAAGCAGCTCAACTGCCCATCAGTAGAGGAGTGGATAAAAGAGCTGTAGTACATTTACACTATGGAGTACTACTCAACCCTAAGAAAGAAAAGATCTTAACTTTCACAACAGCATGGATGCACTTAGAGGATATTATGCTAAGTGAAATAAGCCAGTCAGAAAAAGACAACTACCATATGAGTTCACTTATATGTGGGCTCTAATGAACAAAATAAAATAAATAAATAAATAAACAAACAAACAAAATAGAAACAGACTGATAGATATAGAGAACAGACTGACAGTTGTCAGAGGGGAAGGGGGCAGGAGTGTGTAAAATAGGTAAAGGGATAAAGAAAAAAACAACAGCAACAACAACAAAAAAAAAACCACAACACATCATAGACATAGACAATAGTATGATGATTACCAGAGGGAAAGGGGGTTAGGGGCAGGTACAAGAGACTAACTTGGGGATAGATGGTGACAGAAGGAGACTAGGCTCTGGATGGTGAACACACAATACAATATGCAGAGGATGTATTGTAGAATTGTACACTTGAGCCCTGGCTGGTGTGGCTCAGTGGATTGAGTGCTGGACTGCAAACCAAAGGGTCACTGGTTCAATTCCCAGTCAGGGCACATGTCTGGGTTGTCGGTCAGGTCCCCAGTTGAGGGTGCACAGGAGGCAACCACATATTGATATTTTTCTCCCTCTCTTTCTCCCTCCATTCCGTTCTCTCTATAAATGGATAAATAAAATTGTTTTTAAAAGAATTGTACATTTGAAACCTATATAATTTTATTAACCAATGTAACTCCAATAAATTCAATTAAAATAAAAGAACTAAACTTTGTTGGCAGAAATCAGAAAATGCTTAACTGGGAAGAGTAGAGGGGAGATGAGGGAATTTTTTCAGATGATAAAAATGTTCTATATCTTGTTTTGGGTGTTGATTAAAGGTATATACAATTGTCAGCATTCATTGAATGGAACATCTAAAGTCTTTGCATTCTATTGTAGGTAATTACACATCAATAAAATATTTTAAACTCAAATAAATAAACATAAATATTTGTAATAAAGGAGTCAATTTTCAAAAGTTAAAAGAAATCTACAGTATATTATCTTTATCAAGATGATTACCAATCACACGTGCAGTTAGAGAAATATCATTGTAACTCTTAGATGTCCTGAAATCATTAAGAAACTTTCTTCCTTACAGTTTTATTGTCTTTGGTTAGGTTAAATACATAACACTAGCGAAGTATGCGGGGCATTTGCACATGCACATATTGTCATCAGAGCAGTCCTCAAAGAGTAGTCTGCCCTCATTTATATCCACAGTGTGGATTTTTGTAGATCCTTTTATACTGCTAACAATAATTATGTGTGTATATATATTAAGTTAAATCATATGAAATTTCCAATGTTTGGCTTTTTGACCTATAAAAATAGAAGTTTCATATGGGTCAATCTAAGATTTTTATTTGGGGTGAAAATTAATAATTTACTTCTTGACCCTAGGCCATAGTAATATGTTAAGCTTCTTCAAATTAGTTTGAGCAACATCTGTTGAAATAGAGCCTGTGCTCCCTGGACCTTTGCAGATGAAGCCAGCCTTGGGACCCCTCAACCATGGTGAACTATTTCTGGTGATTTAATGAAAGCTATTATCTGCTCCTGATTCATTTTAGCTGCCAGTTGTTCCCTAAAGTCTCTTGGGATCCTAAAATATGTAGATTTTTCATTTGAACTACATTTTCCTAAAGAAAGAGTCTTTCCCCTTAAAATGAGGGGTTAAATTTGCCTTAAATTTTGTACTTATATCATTAGTATCATGTTCATATATTTTCTAATTATATACTGAACTACAAAAATTAAATGATTATGATTTATCACTAATACAAAATAAATGATTGTCTTAACAATATTTTCTGAGTACACAATGTAATAGTAAATACACTATATGTAGGACAGAAGATTTTGCAACACCTGTGCCACAGATCTGTAGAAATTTTGCTTTTGCCTTAGTTTTATGAGTCAAAGGATAAGTCTGTATTTGGCATCTTATCTCTGCTTTGCCCTTGTTCTGGTCACCATTGTCCAGTTTACCACTTCCCAATTCCAATAAATCCTCAACTCTCTATTCTGATTGACACTTGATCGGTTCTAAAACTGGAAACTATTTAAGATTAGGTTTATCTCATTGGTATAGTTCTCATCAAAGCACTGCATATATTTCCCCTAATTCTAATTAATTATTTTGGCAAATTGATATGGCAAGGATGTGTATTGGGCTTACTTTTTTCCTTTCCAAGTAGACATTGGTTTCTGAATAAATCCACTGGAAACTACAAAGATTGGCAATACAAATGATAAAACTCTCTTTCTTTTGCTTCTCTAATTCAAATTCTTTTAGTTTTAAAAATTGCATTTCAATTGAGATATAGCATATATAGAAGAGTGGCCAAGTCATAGGGTTGATTTCAGTTAGATCATGTGGTAGCCAGAATCCAGGAAAAGAGACAGAACACTATTAGCTCCCCAGAAGCCCAACACATTCCTCCTTAAAGAAAGAATCACTTTCATTTTCAATACCACAGTCCAAAGTTTCTGACATTAAGCTTTATATAACTGCAATCATACTGTTTATGCTCTTGTGTTACCTATTTTACTAACAGTGTTTTTAAGAATCATCCAAGTTGTTGTGTGCAGGTATAATGCCTTCATTCTCATTGTTTAGAGTACTCTATTGTATGAATATACTACAATTTGCCCCATTTTCTCTACTGTTGATAAAAATTTGGGTGGTTTCCAGCTCTTGGCTATTGGAAATACTGCTGCTATGAAAACCCTGTAATTTCTGTTGGTGCACAAGCACACGCATTTCTGGAATTGCTAAATTATAGGATATATATGCGCATATGTGTCAAATTCAGTAGGTAACAGCTGCCAAATAGTTGTTCCAAATTGCAGTAGCAGTTTGCATTCACACTAGCAATGTTTGATAATTCAGTGTGCTCCAGACCCTCACTAGCACTTGGTGTTGCCAGTCTTATTCAGTTTAGTTATTTTTACAAGTGTCGAATACAATGTCATTTCATGTTGATTTTTATTTTAATGACTACAATAAGTTTGAATAACTTTTTCATATTTCTATTAGCCCAAAGCACAGACTCATAAGAGTATTTTTAAAAATCTATAAATTTAAAATATGCCTTTAAAGGATGAAATATAATAGACTCACTAAAATTGTTTCAGCTGTGCTAATATTCTAATTGTAGAAGTCTACAGAAAGGTAATACAAAATCTCCTCATACCTATACATTTGGAATCTTGCTATTTGTGAGCACTGAGAATTTTTAGCTAACTTTTCACCACATGTTGTGCATTACTCCAAGGATTTTTCAAATATTAACTGATGATTTAATTTTCATAAAAACCCTTTAAGTCAAGTACTATTATTATCTCAATTCTACAAATGAAGGAATTAAGGCACAAGGACATGAAATAAGTTGCCTGTGGCCACACAGTAAGTGACATAGCCAGGGTAACCATGCCATGAGCCTCCCCAGTTTTCATTATCATATCAGAAAGTATTCTAGACTGATAAATAATTATCTCTTTTTTTTCTGAATGATAACTATAGAGAGAGCAAGTTTGAAATAATTTTAGAAAGTGCAAATTGAATATTTACACCATATTTAACATTTTCTAAATGTAAAAAATTTTTTGTGTATGTTACTAAAACAAAATACAACACAAGTTTATTATGACTTTAATGAAAGACTGTGAGGTACACAAATATGTTTTAAGAGAATTTTAACTCTAGGACTGAGTAATTCTACATTAGTGTAATGAGAATATTGAAAATTGAAATATGTTTAAAATATGGAAATGTTAATGATACTGAGTTGCACATATTTTGTGCTATGAACAACCTTTCTGATTGTTAAATGTTAACTCTGTTATGCACAATGCATGATGTGGGTTAAGTAAATGTTGCTAGGGAACTTTCACTGTCTAGATTGCCTTGCCTTTATATATTTAAATTTGCAAACTCAACGTTACGTTAGTATACCTTCTGGCACTTAATTAAGTTTCATCACATGATTTTAAATTTAAATGTGCTTTAATACAGAGCATTGTGTTATTTTCATCTTCCATTCTGCTCCTTGTTCCTTCCTAGTAGTTATAATACTGAAACATAGTATATCAGGGCACTTTACCATTCCTAGTAGACTTGAGTGCAAAATATATTTAGAACATCTTTGAACATTTTTATGAATATGTACTGTTATTCTCCTAGGTAGAAATTCTTCTTTTTATGGGTTATTGAATTTATAGCTCCTTCAGCACAGGAGCTATCTGGATGTCATGACACACCCATATTAAAGGCACAGAAGTCTGAGGTTATTAACACGTTGTGTTCGGATGGCGAGAATTGTCGTCATTTGATTGCATAATTTTAAACAATTAAATAAGGTTATTTAGACATTCGGTAGTAATTTTTCATTTGCTTTTTTATTAATTAAGGATAGTAGTAGCTTAAATGTTAATTTCCTGAAGTCACTTAATTAATATTAGCCATATAACCATATTTAAATCTTAAAAATCTGCCAGAACAGAGGATTAAAAGGCATTTAAATACCCCAGTACGCAACGTGTTAAGAGAAGGTTCTCTCCCCACATTCCAGGCACACATCTAGGCCTCTAACTAAAGTTGCACAATTTAACAAATAAATATATGAGACACCCAGTTAAATTTGAATTTCAAATAAACAATACTTTTTTAGTGTAAGTATATTCCAAATATTGCACAGAACATACTTATACTAATAAATTGTTTATCTGAAATTCTAATGCAACTGGCTATTCTGTATTTTTATCTTGGAACCCTAACTCCAGAACAGCTCAGGGGAAGAGGATTGACACATAAAGTCAACTACTGCTACAACTCTCCTAAAATGTTTACTGTACTTTGCTCACAACAATAAATCAACACCACCTTTTAGGGTTGGTAATGTGTACCAGGTCCAGAGACAGTTAGAGAACCACCTTTCTGATAACTAGATATAAAGATGATTTAAGGAGATAATCTGAACAACACAGAGACAACAAACCCTTCTTGTACCTTGGAACACACAGAAATTTATAAATCCTATTGAACACCCTAACATACTTCCAAAGTATAAAGCCATTGGACAAGGCTATTAGGAAGTATCATGTTAAATTTCTTTTTCTCTTAGAGAAATTTGAGTTAATGAATGTTTATTGGGCATATTTTTCCCAAAATGTTCTCCATAGAATATAAATGTCATAAAAATGACGTATTAGGTGGTCCTTGAAAAAGTATTCATAAGTCAAAAAGAATGTGTAATATTTGGTTACCTTTTCCCTTTTGTAGCATAATCAAGAGGAGGCTAGCCAGTGGCGATAAGTATAAATTACATAAGTTCAAGTCCTGGTTCCAGTTATGTTAGACTTCAGGCAAGTGGTTTAATAAGCATATGCCTCAGTTTCTTCATCTGTCAAGTAAAAACAATTATAGCAGTTTCCTTATAAGATAAAACTATGAATATTTTAGAAGAAAGCATTAGACCTTGGGGTTGGCAAATATATCTTAGCTCTGACATAAAGAACTAACCAAGAAAGAAAAAATTGGTAAGCTGGATTTTATCAAAATTAAACATGCCTGTTCATCAAGAGGTACAATTAAGAAAATAAATATGCAAAGCACGGACAGAGAAAAATGCTTGCAATACCTGTATCAGACTAAGGCTTTTATAATGAATATATCCAGGATTTCTTCAACTCAGTAAAAAGATTTAAAACTTGAAGAGGATAATAAGAATAATGGACAAAAGACTAGGAAAGATATACAAATGGTCAATATACATATAAAATTGTATAATAACAGTAGTCATAAAATTTTAAAATAATAATGAGATACTGCTACATATATACAAGAATATCCAAAATTAAAAAATATTTACAATATTGATGGTTAACAGATATTTGGACCAACTGGCAATCTTCCACATTTTGGCAGGAGTGTGGAAATGGTATAACCATGTTGAAAAGAGAATCTAGCATTTTTCAAAAGAATGTTAGGTATATATCTACACTACAAACCATAAAACTCATTTCCAGATGTTTTCAAAAAGAATAACCACATTTCCATGAAAAGAGAAAACTTGCACTAGGTTGGTTTTAGCAACTTTAATCATGAAAACCCCAAACTAGAAACAACCCACATGTCCATCAACAGAAGAATGGATGAAGAAACCATGATGTGTTTACATAATGCAATACTATGAGCTTATGTGAAAGAGAAGGCTACTGAAACACAAAAGAACATGGATGTATCTTACAGACCTAATGCTAAGCAAAAGCTTATTCACATGAAGATCTGCAACAGGCAAGAACTAAACTATACTGAAAAAAGCTGAATAGCTCTTGTGTTTTTCTGGAGCAAGTCCGAGAATGACTAAGAAAGGGAAAGAAGGAAGTTTCCAGAGCAGAGAAAACCTTCTACATTTTAAAAAAGGTGTGAATTAAATAATGGTATCTCTTTGTTCAAACTCATCAACCCCTATACATGAAATCAGGGATTTCACTCTCAGCTGCTAAAATTATATAATCAAAACTACTGCACACTTGTGCAGTAAGATTATTATAAGGTTATAAGATTTAGAATTGGGGAAAGAGTTGGAAATGTTCCTGAATTTTCACACTTCTGTCTTTTCAATGCTTTTGCTGTGGCATAATCTCAAACAATGTACTTGAGAAGCTAGAACTAAACAAACTACCTACAGTTCCCTAAGATTATACTGATGGTGATGAGGAGGAGGAGGAATCTGATGCAATTTGAGAACACAGGTAATGATTAAGCTATACAGTTTTGTGGAGGCCTCTTATTTTCACATGGTTGACAGTGCTAAACTTTCAAATGGATAAATAGGCAGATAAATTCTGTTGCTGTGCCAAAATCCAGAATTTTTCAGAAGTTACCCTGCTAAAATATTTTCATTCTTCTCACAATGACATAACAATCTGGATTATGATCCCTATATTATCATTAGGCCCTATAGTATATATGTGACTATAAATAGTATTGCTTTGAATCTTTACTTCATAGTGTACAGTTTAAAAATAGTAATAATATATTTTTGCATTTCTGAGAAGTTAGTGAACTTAGTATTAAGTCTAGTGCTTCCCATTCATTGAAAATTCTTTTGGATATTTTAACATTAGAATTTTTTTTAATGGCTAAAAGTGGTAGTTACAAATGACCTAATTTTAAAAATTTCTTCAAACTTAATCACTTTTAATGAATATATTGATAATGGCAATGATAGGTATTTCTTTCCTTCTTTCTTCACCCACTCCTAAAATGTATGGTTATATTACATTTTTGTTGATGCCAGTTTACTACTCAAAAATATTGCTTTACATAAATAAATATTGATGTTCAAACATGGTAAAATAAATGATTATGAATTTGCGACTCATCCAGAATCAGCAAATCTATATTTTCCAATTTGCAATCAATATTCAACTTCTATCCTCATATCAGCAAAATTTTATTAGGATAAGATATGAAAAATTAAAGTCATCAAAATTTCGGATTCAAGTTAGTAGGTCTGTGACATCTTGAGGAGAATATTCTTGACACTGAAAGTTCTGCTTTAAAGAACCACAGTTTTGTTTGGTAATATTTGCAAAAGGCTGTGAGTTGAATAACAGAACCAGAGTTAAGGAAATTTAAATCTGCATTTAGCGACCCTAAGAATACAGAATGCAGTTTTAGAATCTTCTCAGACATCCCTTGCTAATTGGAGTATGAGTTAGTTTGTTATTATTTTCTTTGTTTTGGTTTTGGTTCTTTTTTTTTCTCATTTAAAACTATCGAAAGAAAAGGAAATATTGAAAGTCTCAGTTATAAACTCATTTTCTATCTTTTGCATATATAAGTGATTTTGTAATTTTTTTGTAATGTTTCATACTTTTTATTAAATAAATGCATTAACATTTTTTGGTACTTTATCAGTGGGAAGCTTATATTACTTTATATATTTATAAAGCCAGAGCAATTATAATTCAGACTGAGGTGGGAAAAAAGTCTTATTTCAGAAGTTTACCTGTTTATGTTTCATAATAAAAAGATTTTGTCATTCAGTATTTCAGATTACAATGTTTCAAAGTTGATATAGACAACATCATTAAATGTGTATCGATTTAGCAAGATATTTAATGGATATGACTGTATACATTGCAGAATCAAGTGATAATAAAATAAGTAGTAAAAATGAAATAGGAAATTTTAAATCTTTATGAATTTTAAAATCCGTATGGCAAAAGAGCTGCCAAAACATTTCACATATGAATAATAGAAATGATATGAGCTTGCTGTGCTCCTCACTCTCCTAAATTCTTACCCTCTTTTATTCTCACAATAGTTTAATGAAGTAAATACTATTCATTTCCTTATCAGGAGGTAATACTACTTTTGCCTCCATTTTAAAGGTCAGAAAATTTAAGCACAACAGGTCAACAAAATGTGACCAAGTTCACAGAGCTAATCAATGGAAGAAACCAGACAAGAACCTAGACAAACAAATCCCTCAATCTGGAGTCCTCACTGGATCCTTTGTTCTCTAACTAGTTTTGTTTTCACTTATTTGTTAAGGCACACATGTTGTAGACTTCTGTCACCATTGATTAATTTGCTCAACCAACATTTTGTATGCAGCAACTACCACATGTCAAGTACTGATCATTTAGTAATTATTAGTGATAGATCATTTCAATAAGACCACCATCACTCTTCTAGGCAGTTTGGACCACCTCTCCAGGTAGTGTGGCCATGATGCCGGGCCAGAAAAACATCCTACAAGTAAATGCTATTACTGTTTGTTTCATTGGCATGTTAATGCGCTGGTTGTCAAAACTTGACACATTTTAGAATCACCTCCGAAGCCTTTTAAAATTCCAGTGTCCAAGCTGCATACCACACCAATTAAATCAAAATTTCTTGGGGTGAGACCAGGCATCACTATTTTTATAGCTCCCCAGCAAATTCAATGTACAGCAAACTTTGACAACCCATGTGTTAAAGTATATTTTATTTAGCAGACTGTCTAAAATAACCTCAAGTGCCCAATTACCAACATGAATAGTATTATGAAATATAATTGTTAAATTATCAGAACCAGTAAGATTCCATAGCATTGAGGTCAAGCAAATGGTGATTCAAATCTTGACTCTATTACATCATAGCTTTGTAACTCTGGGAAAATCACCTCTTATGAACCTTGACTTTATGATCTATAGAGTATGATAATTATTACCTGAATCCTTGTAAGAATTAAACAGAAAAGCTAATTAGAAGCCAAAATGTTCTGCCTTCCCAGACCTATAATGCAGCACCTGTTGCCATTAATTACTGGACTTAAGTACCCATTAAGCTGATCCCCTGACAAAACATCTCTGATCTCTTTCTGTAATCAAAATAACCCTGATATTTCTCAGGGTACCCTCTCATGCATACATGATAAGAGTTCCTTATGCATTTCCCTTCCTGCCAACCCCTTGGCTCCTAGGAGCAGCAGCCCTTACTTCGGATTAGCGATACAATCACTCATTTGAAATGTACTTTCCTCTGCTGGCAATCACTGCTCTCAGCTTCAGTTTGGCCTTCAGCTCCACTATGAGACAAGCTACTCTTCTAAATTCATAACAGCACCACAGAGAACAAGCTACAACATTCATCAAGAATTTATTGAAGGTACAAAAATGAAAGACTGCCTTACAATGGCTATTAGATATTATTAAGTTTAGAGCTCACAAACCCACTCTTGACCTTAAGATTCTTTACCAGGCCTCCTTTCTGTCTAGCTCTCCATTAGCCTTCTTGTACAATGGCCAGCTTACCCTTTATCATGAGGATGGATTTTTCAGTGCAGGGTTGTAGTGTTGTTGCCCCAAACATCAGAACACATTTGTCAAGGGTCTAGGTCATTTGGTCCTGAGTAGCCTATAAGGAGCTGCATTAAGTTCTGTCCGTCCTCTTGTCCCAGTCTCTCCTCTGACAGGAGGTATAAATCCTGCCTGCGAGTCACTTTGCTGCTCCCACAGACAATGCTCGGTGATTTGTAATCACTGATCATTCACTGACTACATCTCAATGCCATATTCATTTCTCTCCAACTTTAACCACAAACATATTTTGATATACTTCAAAATTTTCAGTAAATCACAGAGTTTTCCAGCACAATGACTATCTGTATAAAATAGAAATGGAAAGGGAGAGAATAAAAATGAAAACTGGAAAAAAATAGCAGACAAAGTTGATCCTACCCTTGCCTCTCTGTTCATGAGGCTACAGTTAATATTTATAACTTTATTCTTGCACTATCTATTTGGGGTTTTCATTGCCCACAGCTGGTTCTTCAGCATTTGGGGTTTATACCATTATGAGATGACCTAAACCTTTATTTCTAAGGGG
Source organism: Furipterus horrens (assembly GCF_987537825.1). Classification (NCBI taxonomy): domain Eukaryota; kingdom Metazoa; phylum Chordata; class Mammalia; order Chiroptera; family Furipteridae; genus Furipterus; species Furipterus horrens. Next base: position 31,104,945 of record NW_028327180.1, read on the forward strand.
GCTGAGCTCTCCATGATCCTACCTGAGTTAGATTTCTCAACTAGTAGACAAACAATTTGAGGATGCACCCAAAGGATGTTTTGATTTCATGTGTGGCAGAGACATATTTCCCACTTGATAACCAGGATCAATTACCTTAAGCAGCATAGTAATCCCTGTTATTGCCTAAGGGTGCATGATATGAGGAGTCCAAAATGATAACTCATCATTCTAGAGTACAGTTGGAGACAGACTATCACACAGCAAGATGGGAAAATGGGATACTTACTGGATATTCCCACAATCACCCAGGAAGTGATCATGAAAATATAAATTAAGGCAATGACAGGAGATTCAAGATGGTGGAGGAATAAGTGGAAACTACACTAACCTCCCAGGACCAATCTGGAATTACAACTTAATGTGGAGAAATGACCTGGAATAACAAACTGAACAGTAGCTGGAGAGAAGCCTAATAACCACAGACAGACTGAAAAGGCCACTTTATCACAACATGACTGGTAGGAAGTGTGGAGACGCTAAAGGGCTGGCTGGACTCCAACGGGTGGCAGCTGAAGGGACTGAGAAACAGCTCAGCAGCCAGGGGTGCCTCTGAGAAGGTCGAGGTTTAAACCCCCAGCTGGGCTTCCCAGCCTGAAGCAACAGAGCAGAAAGTAAGATAGTACCCAGCTTTGAAAAGTGAAAAGCTGCAGGGTTTTGGGGGTGGGGGGGTTGTTTGTTTGTTTGTTTGTTTGCTGGCCTGAAACAGCAGGAGACAAAGAGCTCTTAAAGGGATCATGTACAAAATATATTGGCACCCTACCTTGGGCTCCAAGCAGAGGGAGGGCAGAGAGAACTAGAGACAGTTAAGGAGAGTTTGGGGCAGTGGCTTTGAGTAGAGAACTGAGGGAGCAGCTGACCAGGTCCCAGTGCTGATTCATTCCCCATACTGCAAGCAGACCACTCCCCTCCAAGTGGTGTCAGCCTGAGGGAAAGCAATAACCCTGCCCCCAGGAATTAATCTGCCCCACCCTCTGTGCTTAAACCTGATGACTGATCATAGATTAAATAGATTAACTACTAACAGAAACAGAGAAAGGCAGAAGATCTCTGGTAGTCTCCAACAGGCTGCCTAGGCCCAGACTGACACATGATCTGATGCCACCAGGGGCAGATCCAGGAAGTGCAGATCAATCTAAGAAGCAGAAACAAACAAGAAAAGTCACAAAAATTGGGGAGACAGCGAAATAATACCCATGAAAAGGAAAGGAGGAATTCACAGAATGAGTGCTAAATGAAATAGAGGGAAGCAAACCATCAGACATGGAATTCAAAACATGGATTATAGGGAAGCTCAATGAGCTCAGCAAGTTCAAAGAAAACTACAAAGAACTTCAAGAAACTGCAAGGAGCTTACTAAGAATTGCACAAACATTAAAAAGAACATAGAAGCTATCAATAATAGCCAGGAGGAAATGAAGAATACAATTTCTGAATTGAAAAACACAGTAGAAGGAATAAAAAGCAGGCTAGAGGAAGCAGAAGATCAGATCAGTGAGCTGGAGGACAACGTAGAAAAAATTCCCAGGCAGTGATACAAAATGAAATAAGACTGAAAAAGAATGAAGAGGCTTTAAGAGAGCTGAAGGACAACATGAAACATAATAATATTCATATCATAGGAATACCAGAAGGAGAAGAAGAAGAGCAAGGGATAGAAAACCTGTTTGAAAGAGTAATGACAGAAAACTTGCCTAACTTCATAAGAGAAAAATTCATGCAAGTCCAGGAAGCACAGAGGGTCCCAATGAAGATGAACCCAAAGAGGCCCACTCTAAGACACATCATAATTAAAATGGCAAAACTCAAAGAGAGAATCCTAAAAGCAGCAAGAGAGAAACAGCTAATAACATACTAAGGAGCTCCAATAAGGCTATCATCAGATTTCTCAGCAGAAACACTACAAGCCAAAAGGGAATGGCAAACAATATTCCAAGCAATAAAAAACAAAGATCTACAACCAAGAATACTCTACCCAGCAAGGTTCTCATTCAAAATGGAAGGTGAAATAAGGAGTTTCCAAGACAAAAGAAGGATAAAAAATACATTTCCACCAAACCAGCATTTCAAGAGATGCTAAAGTGTCTGCTTTAAGAAGATGAAGAAACAGAGAGAGACAGAGAGGAACACAAGTAAAAAGGGGGAAAATGACAATGAATAAGTATCTATTGATAATAACCTTAAATGTAAATGGATTAAATGCACCAATCAAAAGACATAGGGTAGCTGAATGGATTAGAAAGCATGGCCCACATATATGCTGTCTACAAGAGACCCACCTCAAAACAAAAGATCTACACAGACTGAAAGTGAAGGGATAGAAAAAATATTTCAAGCAAATGGAGATGAAAAAAAAGAGCAAGGGTAGCAATACTTATATCGGATGAAACAGATTACACAGCAAAGACCATAAAAAGTGACAAAGAAGGACAATTCATACTACTTAAGGGAACAACACATCAAGAAGATATAACCCTTGTAAACATATATGCACCCAACATAGAAATACCCAAATATAAAAGGAAAATTGTGAAGGACTTCAAGAAGAATATTGACTGCAGTGCACTCATAGTAGGGAACTTTAACACCCCACTTTCAACAATGGACAGATCTTCGAATCAAAGAAACACCAAGGATATTGAGGCCTTGAACAACACCCTAGATCAAATGGACTTAGTTGAAATATATAGAACTTTTCACCCCAAAGAAGCAAAATATACATTCTTTTCAAGTGCACATGGAACATTTTCTAAGATAGACCACATAGTAGGACAGAAAACAAGCCTCAACAAATTCAAGAACATTGAAATTATATCAAGCATCTTCTGAGATCACAATGGCTTGAAACTGGAAATCAACCTCAAGGAAAAAACTCAAAAACATTCAAACTCATGGAGAATGAATAACATGCTATTAAATAATGAATGGGTTAACAATGACATCAAGGAAGAAATCAAAAAGTTTCTGGAAACTAATGATAATGAACACACAACAACCCAAAACCTATGGGATACAGTGAAAGCAGTCCTAAGAGGAATGTTCATAGCAATACAGGCCTACCTAAAAAAGCTAGGGGAATTTCTAATAAAAAATTTAACCCTACAGCTGCAAGAACTAGGGGAAGAACAACAAGCAAAACCCAGATCAAGTAGAAGGAAGGAAATCATCAAGATCAGAGCAGAATTAAATGACATAGAGTCTAAACTAACAATTCAAAAGATCAATAAAACAAAGAGCTGGTTCTTTGAAGAGATAAACAAAATTGACAATCCTTTGACCAGGCTCATCAAGAGAAAAAGAGAGAGGACCCAAGTAAACAAAATCATAAATGAAAGAGGAGAAATCACCACTGATACCACAGAAATACAAAGTAGTGTAAGAAACTACTATGAATAACTGTATGACAAGAAATTTGACAGCCTATATGAAATGGACAAATTTCGAGAAACATATAATCTTCCAAAACTGAATCAAAAGGAAGCAGAAAGCCTGAATAGGGCAATAACAGCTAGTGAAATTGAAGCAGTAATCAAAAACTTCCAGCACACAAAAGCCCTGGACCAGATGGCTTCACAGGTGAATTTTACAAAACATTTAGGGAAGAACTAATGCTTATCCTCAAACTATTCCAAAAATCCAAGAAGAGGGAAGACTCCCAAACTCTTTCTATGAAGTCAGTATTACCCTAATTCCAAAACCAGGTCAAGTCACAACAAAGAAGGAAAACTACAGGCCAATATTGGTGATGAACATAGATACTTAAATTCTCAACAAAATATTGTCAAACTGGATCCAGCTGCACATTAAAAAGATCATACACCAGGATCAAGTGGGATTCATCCTGGGGATGCAAGGATGGTTTAATATTTGCTAATCAATAAACATAATACACCACATAAACAAAAGGCAAGACTAAATATTACATAATCATATCAATAGATGCTAAAAAAGCATTTAATAAAGTATAAAACCCATTTATGATGAAAACACTCAGCAAAATGGGAATAGAGGGAGCATACCTCAACATAGTAAAGGCTATATATGAGAAACCTGAAGCCAAAACTGAAAGCATTCCCCTGAGATCAGGAACAAGACAAGGATGTCCACTCTCTCCACTCCTATTCAACATAGTCTTGGAAGTTTAGACACAGCTATCAGACAAGAAAGAGAAATAAAAGACATTCAAATTGAAAAGAGGAAGTAAAACTGTCATTATTTGCAGACAACATTATAGTGTACATAGAAAACCCTATAGGCTCCACGAAAAAAACTACCTGACCTAATAAGTTAATTTGGCAAAATATCAGGGTACAAAGTCAATATTCAGAAATCAAAGGCATTTCTGTAAACCAACAATAAAATATCAGAGATAGAAACTAGAAAAAAAATCCATTTTTTATAGCAACGAGAAAAATAAAGTACCTAGGAATAAACTTAACCAAGGAGGTAAAAGACATGTACTCAGAAAACTACAGACCTAGTGAAAGTACTTCAGAAATTTATATGGAACCAAAAAAGACCCCAAATAGCCACAACAATCTTGAGGCAGAAGAACACAATAGGAGGAATCACAATACCTGATATCAAACTATACTATAAGGCCACAGTAATCAAAACAGTCTGGTACTGGCATAAGAACAGACATATAGATCCATGGAACAGAATAGAGAGCCCAGAAATAAACCCAGGTCCATATGGTCAACTAATATTTGACAAAGGCGGAAGGAACATAAAATGGAGTGAGAAGAGCCTCTTCAACAAATGGTGCTGGGAGAACTGGACATTCAAAAAAATGAAACGAGACCACCAACTTACACCACACACAAGAATAAACTCAAGATGGATCAAAGACTTAAATGCAAGCTGTGACATCATAAAAGTCCTAGAGAAAAACATAGGCAGGAAAATTTCAGATATCCCATGTAGCAATATTTTCACCGATACACCTCCTAAGGCAAGGGAAATAAAGGAAAATAAACAAATGGGACTACACCAAACTGAAGAGTTTCTGCTCAGCTAAAGAACACATCAGCAAGATGAAAACAGAACCAACCATATGGGAAAATATATTTGCCAATTATACCTCAGACAAGGGAGTAATCTCTAAAATATATGAAGAACTTATACATCTCAACACCAAGAAGACAGACAACCCCATTAAAAAAATGGGCAAAGGACCAAACAAACACTTCTCCGAAGAGGACATACAGAGGGTCCATAGACACATGAAAAAATGCTCAACATCACTAGCCATCAGAGAGATGCAAATAAAAACCACAATGAGATGCCACCTCACACCAGACAGAATGGCCATCATCACAAATCAACAAACAACAAGTGCTGGCGAGGATGTGGAGAAACAGGAACCCTAATGCACTGTTGGTGGGAACACAACTCGTGCAGCCACTGTGGAAGACAGTATGGAATGTCCTCAGAAAACTAAAAATGGAACTGCCTTTTGATCCAGCAATTCCATTGCTAGGATTATACCTGAAGAATCCTGAAACACCAGTTAAAAAGAACTTATGTACCCCTATGTTCATAGCAGCCCTGTTTACAATAGCCAAGGGCTGGGAACAGCCTAAATGCCCATCTGTAGATGAGTGGATCAAAAAACTGTGGTACATTTCGTCGTCGTCGTCGGCAGCCGTCCGTCTCGAGAGACGATGGTGTAGCTTCTTAAGAGTCTATCTGCTCCGCCGAGAATGGCTGTGCAGTCCGACTCGGGAGTGACATGGTATCTGTCTCCTCCCGTGTTGAATCGACATCTTGCGATGACGCTGAAGCTACAGAGCCTGGGCAGGGTGATATGGAGGGTCTGCTGTTGCCCATGCAGCAGACCCCCCCTCTCTTCGCAGCTGAAGGGTCCAAGGGAAAGACGGAGTCGATACAGCTTGGCTTCAGGTGCGCCGCAGGAGTTGCCAGTGTTGACTACAACGTCAAACCGCCTTAGGGACTCCGGCTCCGGATTTTCTGTCGGGGTTTACTCCCTTAGCCTTTCCCCTGAAGAGGTATGCCGCAAGGCAGCGGAGGTTTTTTGGAGTCAGAGTTTTCCTTCTCTGATGTGCCCTGACTGGAAGATCGAACCAGCGACACTTAGCTCGCAGGCCGACGCTCAATCCACTGAGCTAAACCAGCCAGGGCTATGTGGTACATTTACACAATGGAATACTATGTAGCAGAAAGAAAGAAGGAACTCCTGTCATTTGCCACATGGATAGAACTAGAGAGAATATGCTTAGTGAAATAAGCCAGGCAATGAAAGACAAATACCATATGATCTCACCTAATACAGGAAACTAATGAACAGCACAAACAAACAAGCAAAATTAAACCAGAGGCATGTAAGCAAGGTGCCTCTGTGACAGTGACAAGGAGGGAGGGGGGAGGGAGAGAAGAGGGGTAAGAAGAAAAAGGATCAAGTCAAGGAACTAGTGTGAATGACCCATGAACATGGACAATGGGGTGGGGATTGACTGTGGGAGAAGGGGGGGCAGGGTAGGGGGAAGCAGTGGAAAGAAAAATGGAACAACTGTAATCGAAAAACAATTTTAAAAATTATGGAAAATAAATAAATAAATATAATTAATTGATTAATTAAGGCAGTGAAAGATGAGGAGGAAGAATTGGCTATTAAAAATAATAAATGAAGTCACAAATGCCTTCACTTACCTACCACATGTTGAAGGTAATAGAGAAATATCTCTAGAATGATCTTTCTAAAATAAAAACATAATCTACTCTTTATGTTAAATAAGTCCCTGTGAGACATATAGGATGCCTGATCTAACATGAAACACTTTTAGGCTTAATAATCTTTTGTGGTAAAGTGTTAGGAGGTAAACATTAAAAACCTTGAATATTTAAATTTAACTGTAATTTATGCTTCCCACCTCTTGAGGAATATTATAGTTAACACACCCTTCAAGATATTCTGGTTATTTGTCAGGTCTTTAAAATATCCCCCTACTGTTATTAGATGTCTTACTTTGTATACTTAATCTTAATAGATTTCAGTGCATTTGATGCACCAGAAAGATAGCATTGAAGTTTTGAAAGTACATATTTAAAATAGACTAATAAGTGTTAATCTCAAGGTACCTCTGTGTATTAAGTCAGTCATACCTACATTCTTGGTGCTTTCGAAGAAAATATAAATCTAAATATATGATATAGAGTTCTAAGTATGTTATTAACAGATGAGGATAATGGGATAATGTTGAAGGTATTTATGGAAGAACATTTCTACAAATATGTTCCTTCAAGTTAATTTACCCCATTCCTGACCATTTGAAACTTTAAAAAATGACATTTACATTTTTCAAATGATGAGAGATTTTAAAAGCTTTACAGACTCCCTTGGTTTAAGATCTCCTTAATATTTACAAATATGTTAGTTTTATAATTATAATCCTGTTCTTAATATTATAATCTATTTGTTATTCACCGACAGTATTGACATTCCCTTGTGCTTAACTCTGCCTCATTAAGTTTTATTTTCTATTACTAGGCCACATTGTGTATTACCCTTCCATGTTTTTAAAAGACTCATTACAATTTTATTCTTTAAGAAAATTTTACAGTTCTCTGTTCCCTTTGTGTTGGGTTCTGTTGGTAATCTACACAAGTAATTAATACTAAAATAAGGAATTAACTTCATATTCTCAAAGAAATCAGTATTATATTTCTGAGTGGTTTAATTTGACTTATAAATAGGCCAGCCATGGTGAGAAGAGAAAGAGTAGAGATAGAAGTAGTTTATAAAGCATAATCTTCTAATTCACCTATGAAGTCTTTCCAGTAGGAAAAAGATTTCTCATATGTGACTATTTGAGAATGAAGAAATACTAACAACAAAACTCTAAATTAATTTATTTTCTAAAGTTTTATTGAATTTGCCATGACTCTTCCCATAAAGACGTTAAGGCAAGTTACAAAGATATTTTAAAAGGAAGTTAGTATAAATTGAGAACTGAATGAAGGAAGAAAGACAAGCTGAGTGGGGCCAGTTGAAATGTGTACCTCAATTAGTACCATCTTGATGCTGCTACCACTAAGCCCTAAGTTTGACAATGTTACAACAGCAGAACTGTAGAGAGAAAACAAATCAGTTCTATAGTTCTTAGTAACCCAAGACAAAAACAAATGAATTGTGTAGAACGAGTATTCTTCGCATCAAATCAGATAGGGGTTTCTCTAGTGCATTCTCTTGAAAAGACTATACACATGGAATTACGGACATCTTTGATAGCCTTGTGAGTAGATGAAACGAGTTTCCAGGAGCCGTTATAATCCTTACCCTCATGTATGTAGACAGAACCACACTAAAGGGAGTTGTGTAAAACAGCATGAAAAGGGTTTTGGTGGGAAGTCATGTGATGATTCTAAAATAAAAGTATTCACAATTTCCATTCACATCATAATCAAAAACATGGAAGAAAATACATAATCCTCTATTAAGTTAGGGTCTTAAAATCCAGCCACTCGGTAACATAAGGAGGGATGGCAATGATGAAGAGCCACCAGCTTATTTCTTCCCTTCCATCTCTGGCTCAGTCAACTGAGAACCTACTACGTTCTCTTTGCAGACTCCACCTATGCTAACATCTTCTGGTGTGGGGTCTTGTCATTGTTGTAAATTTTTTTTCTTTTTTTTACAATTTTATGTTACTGATTTTATAAGTTTGGGGTTTTTTCCACCCTGGCCTCACCTGCTGTGAACTTTTACACATTAAGGGTGGCCAAGTGCCACTGCCTGTGGCTGTATCATTCTTCTGGTCCCTTGGCCTTAGTTGTTGCTGTGCTGCTCTTGTTCCTGCAGAAAAGGCTGATGTATACACAAGAGTAAAGAAAAAGAAAAAGAAGAAAGAAACTGGAATAACTGTCTCTTTGGATGATACAACAAATACATCAACTTATTTGCTGTGTATTAGTCATGTAACTACTCTACATCACAACATATTTCCCTTGTAAGTTTCCAAAGGGAAACATGTGACCCAAGACTGCCACAATGTTCCCAGTGCAGGTTTTAAAATACTTGTTAATAGAACGCAGGGATGCTGTTAAGCTGATCAGAAAGAGTAAGTCTTGAAAACCAGTATCTTAGTACTTAAATCTCTTGGTCTTCAAAGCTTTTCATTGAGTTCAAGAAATTCAGCATAATTGGAGAGAAAGGTGAGACCGTTATTATTGTTGAATTGAAGACAAAAAAAAGTACACCATTTTCTTATCCTTGAAAGATTATGAAGACCTAATTTAAGCAATTCAGAACAATATGGGAAAGTATGTGGCAGATCACTGTGGTTTCTAATAAAATATTGTCATTTTCTTTTCCTTCAAAGCAGTGTACCAGACATTTTGTTCATCCCACAGACTCTGGTGTCTCTGCCATATGTTTTCAGTCCTTGGTTTTCTTATTGTCTCTCTCTGCTTCACATGGCTCGCCCTGCAGGCACTCTTCCTGATCCTCCTTGAACATGCTCTTCTCCCATTTTGTCACAATTCCTGTGGATTCTAACTCTGTTATTCAAGGTACTAGACATATCTTTCAATTGGTGGGGACTCATAGCTCTGGATTGAAATGATGGTCATGGCAATTATTACCTATAATCTGCCAACAAGTCATTAGATCCCCTCATGCTGTCAAGTCTGTCACCTCTGTTCTCTGCACATTCACCTCACTGTCACCATGTGTTACATTTTCTGTCCACAGTGTGGACTCCCTAGTATTTAGTTTGCACTCTCCCTTACAAGTGATATTTCTGAAAGGTAATGATAATAACTAAGAAGAAGCAGCATGCTACATAGCCAGACTTTGTAATAAAAGCCTTACATGGATTACTATGTTAATGGCAAAACACAGTGAAGAAAGAACTATTATTAATTCCATTTTACAGATAAGGAACTAAGATTCAAAATAGCTATATAATTTACTCAGAGACACACAGCAATAAGTTGATGTATCTGATACTCAAGTCTGCCCTCAAAGCCTGCAGACAGAACCTCTATACATTCTCCCACTAAGGCCTGAAAATCATTGTTAGATTTTTAGGTACAGGTCAGAGAAACTCCTTTCCATGTGACTCCCAAAGCCCTCCACTCATCTCTTGAATTCTCCTGCTTTTGTATAATCTAAGTTCCAACCTTGACAAACCAGTTGCTATTTTGCAAATAATTTATTAGTTTCTGTGCTTCTGGTCTCTTGTACATGCTGTTATTTCAGTTTTTCCCCATATTCCATCTGAAGAACTTGCATGTCTTATTTTAGATGTTACCTACTTGATTAATAGATAATAATTTAATTATATTATCAAAAACTTGCTGAAGGCAAAGTGTTTGTACCTGTTGCTTTATAGATTAAGTTCTGTGTTTCTTAAATTTAATCTTTATAATTGGGTTTTGTGCAAACTTAGTTAAAGAATAAAACGGTTCTAATACAAAAGTCTCTTTGACTTTATTTATTAAATATCCTAGAATTACTGAAGTTAAGTCCTGATGTTTTCCCTTTACTCCATAATATCACTATCTAGAAAAGAGTGTAATTACTGTTAAAACTACTGGAAGTGTTTATCCAAATACATTATTTGTCAAGTTTGATAGTTTTAAATGGATCATTTTAGATCCAATTCATTAAGCATCAATAAAAATAACTAAAAACAATTATAAATTGAATTTCCATGCAAATGTGGCCTTTTCCCTATACTGGATGAATGCACATTCATCAAACTGCTATGCCTTATTGTTGATGTAATGGAATAATCAAAATAATAAATATAATAATAATAACCAGTTCTAATTGTTTTGCTAGTTGCTAAGGTCAAGATTCAGTTTTTCCCAAAAAAAGTTTATAAAGGTCATTAGAACCTAATGAAAGTTTGGGTTGCCTTCTTATCAAGAAACTGTAGAGTAATTCTCATAAACATTTAATTAGGCCTTTGAAAAAAAATAGATCTATATTTCCATCAACTACAGAGAGAATTATTGCTAAATTTCTCTCTGTTATAAAGGACTTGAAGCAGTTGTGGCATTTACAAGAATTATCTGGTAATTTATTATAATGAAAAATTAAGTGATATTATAATGTGTAAGAAACATTAGCTAATCTTCCCACTATACTTAGTCGTGATCTATTCCTTTTCAGAGCACTGGTCTAATTGAGTCTCAGGAAAGGGGGTATGTGGAACCTTTCCAGAAAGTTCAGAACAGAAACCCTTAAATGGATAATACAAAGTGCTGAAGGGCGCCTGAGGCTTTTGTCTATATGCATTATATTTTCAACAATGTAAAATCTTGCCCTGGTCAGTGGCTCAGCTGGTTGGAGTGCCATCTCATACACATGAAGTTTGCAGGTTCAATGGTTCCATTCCTGGCCAGGCACATGCTTAGGTCAGGTCAAATATCGGAGGCAATGGTTGATGCTTCTCTCTAATCTTTCTCTCTCTCTCATTCTCTCTCATCCTCTCTCTCTTCCTCCCTCTCTACCCCCCCTATCTTTCTCTCTGTCATCTCCCCCTTCCTCTCTTTCTATAAGCAATAAATATATCCTTAGGTGAGGATTAAAAAAGAATGTAAAATCTTTTATTCAGTTCATGATTCAGCACTGTTAAAACAACCTCAATTTCAGGGTCAATAATACCTTACGTGGGTAAATCAACATGATTAGCTTAAATGATATTAATATTACAATTAATGTTTCTGAAATTAACCAAAGTAATTGACACAACCTCTCATTCACTGAATGTAAGGTTGTCACACTTGCCCACCATTAATACTACTACCTCTTAAAGTCTGTGCAGAATTTCACATTTGTAACTAGAATTAGCTCTGGGGAAAAATATTTCCCTTTTTAAATATAATTGTTACCTCTGTGAATTTTATTTACATTTTGTGTTCTAGTGCTATCAGATTGTAACTGAATTAGGGTGACTGAGAAACATGTTTGTAAAAGTCTGATAGCCTGTGAAGAAATTGCTAAAGAAAAGGTAAAAAAAAAAAAAAAAAAAGGAAAAGAAAAAAAGGGAAAAAACCCTAATGCATCAATCTTATAATGTTTAAATTAATTTTAAATCAGTTTTGTAAATGCAGTCCTAGCTTCAAAGCCTGAAAAATCGACTGGCAGACAGTCTTTGATGGGAAAGATGTCACATGAGATTTTATGCAGTAGTGTGATTATTTGGCTGTCAAATATCTCTGCTTAAAAAGTACAAAGTAACTAGACTTATGGTGATTTCATTGTAGGTATATACATATCAAATTACTATATTATATGCCTGCAATTAATATATGTCAACTACATTTCAATCTTTAAAAAGTTTATTAGAGTCAGAGACTAGATAACCAGAAATTTCTATTTATTAGGAAATTTATAACAGACAAAATGGAGATCCTCTAATAAACAAATAGAATATGCAACAATAGGATTGGGGAGAATTACAGCTGTAAATGAAAAAAAACAAACAATCACAAAATGCGCTTTTTTTTACTTATTTATGTATTTATTTATTTTAATCATTATCTGATGACAATTTTTCATTGCTTTTAGGAAGAAGGAAAGAGAGATAGGAAGGGAGAGAGAGAAACATCGATCGATTGCCTTCCATATCTACACTGACTAGGGATCAAACCCACAATATTTAGGCTACGGGATGCTGCTCCAACCAACTGAGCCACATTAGCTAGGGCTTCATGAGCTCATAACTAAAAGGAAAAAAATAATTAACTTATAGTCTATAGGCTCAAATTTTATTCTTTTTTTTTTTTTTCAAATTTTATTCTTAAGTTTATGTTCAACAGATATGTTATAGTGGAACACCCGGAAGAGTAGTACTTAAACATACCTAGCTCCTTTGCATTTTATCTAAAATATAGAAAATTATCCTATCATATTTCTGTTTCTATTATTTTCTATTTATGTGTTCAAAAAATAATGTATATTCTTAAAGACACATGAGCACACACATGCACACACACTTGAATAGAAAGGCTCCTGTGCTCTCCAATTAGGTGGACCTATGAGAAGACAGGATATTTGGAGACAAGACCTGTCAACACTTTATGTGCCCAGACACCACTTATGACAAGTACAGACTCAGACATGGGCAGGAAAAAGTCATCAGTGAATTTCTAGCCTTACCATCACAACTCTTTATTCATGACATGTTTCTTCTATATGTGGAATATACTATTGTTAGTTAATTCCAGAAGTATGTTTGAAGTTGTAATTAAATTCAGCATAACTTAGACTCTTTGTATTCGTGTTTATCCATTTTTAAGGAATTTTTCTTAGAACCATTTTTCTATTAATAATACCTTATCTTTATTGCTATATTAGTCAAGTATTTCATAAACATAGTGTGTGGGGGACTGCTCCTTGTGATTTTGGGGTTTGTAGCTCAAGCCGTGAGCCAGGGCCCCTGATCCCAGGAGGCCTTTAAGTCTCAACAGAAAACTGGAAGGCTGAGACAGACAGGACCGAAGGCCACTCAGAGGATTCTCATGGGAATTGGGTTTAAAGAATACATATTATGCTTTAGAGCTTGCTCTGCATTTTTTACCTCTTAGTTAACTATAAACAATCTCTAGCAAGGAATGTATGAAACCTTGCCCCTAATGCCAGTGTAGCATCAAGATGTTTAATAGATCCTGACACAGACTGGTCACTGTGCCCTCTATATTGATATCTATAATCTGTAACTGTTAACTATAATCCGGGCACCTAAAAGCTAATTGATGATTTATGAATTTTACCTTGTATCTCCCATGCATACGTTTCTAAATAAAAGGCATGAAGAACGGAGGTCTTGCACTTTCTCCACTAGAGGGAACAGCCACCTTCTCCTCCCCAACCCCCACCCCCAGACAAAATATAGTGTCCTGGATAAGTTTGTTCTGCTGTGGTTGGGCAATCGCTGCTGGACAGAGAAGTTTCCAACCGAGCCAGGGCATTGGAGGCAGCTCAGCCTTAACAGTGAAAAGTTTAACTGTTGTTTAGGAAATTTGACCAGTGACTATCTACTGTGTAGATAATTCACATCAACCACCAATGATCCTTTCTAGTTAAGTAATACAGACCTATGTGTACAGGTATGGAAATCAGCTCAGAGAGGTTACGAAAACTGTCCTTCATCACCTGCCTAGCAAGAGATAGAGATATTTAAAAACACAGCTATCTGGCTTCAAACACATGAGCTTCCACAAATTCTTGTTGCCTCCTTGCTGGTAAGAGAGGGCCCTATCCTGCTATGAACTCTGGATCTGTTTTAACATACATATATTTTTTAAACCCTTACCTTACTATTTCACTTTCTAATATTTAGGCTGGAGCATTGACACCATGGTCAAATTTTATTTTAATTTTATAGTTTTCTGAAAGGAATTCCAGCTGTGTATTTCTCTGTTATAACCATTGAAGTGGTAGCATGACTTGCCACCCTACCTCTTAAAGACAATATTTGAATTAGAAACCACTTCTGAACATAATGCATCAGCATTTCAGATTTTGTTGGGTTATGGTCTTGTGATTTGTTGATGTGGGATGTTGATTAAATCATTTAAATTGCTCTAGTTATATAAATTTGTTTTAAGGCATTGCAGTGTTACTAGTTGGAGTTTTCACAGAAGTCACTGGCCTCGATGGTGTCCACTCTCAGCACTGCATTCTGTTTTATTTCACCATTTCAGAGAACTGGTTTTCTTTTTTAATACAGACTGAAATTCATAAAATGCTGACATGAAGTGTGACAATTGCAGATGAATTTTGTGGTGCCAAGAATACATTACCTTAGTTAAATTAAACAAGGGCAGAGGATTTGGGCAAAGGACTGGACATTCTTTTGTAGGCTGACCTATTTTCAATGTTTCTTAACCAGTCATGTGTTCCTTTAGCAAGTATATATCATTATCAATTACATAATGACTTAAATCAGAGAGAACAAAGCTTTCCAGGTCTGTAAACTCTGTTAAATAATGCATGTCTGTTTTGATTAGGGTTTAATTAATCTATAGAATACAACTAGACTCCCTAGTTAAAAATGCTAAATCTAAACACACACAGAGACACAGAGACACAGACAGAGAGATAGAGAGAGAGGAGATAGATTAGGAAGTAGTTTCCTTTACTGGTAGTTCTATTGAAGGTCAATATTTTTACTTATATTTAAGTAAATGTTCCTGTTTTAGAAGATTTGAAAAAGTACGGGTCAGTTACTTTGCTAATTGTTCTGCCTTTTATAATAACTATTATCTTATTATCTAAAATCTAGAATATATATATATACAAACATATTTTTAAAATCTCTTCATACCTAGAATTGATACTTTGCAGAAATACATTGCTAAGTTTTTTAAATTGCAATATACTGTCAAGTGATTCCAATTTTATGTAATTCCAATAATGTGTAGCCACTTATTTTTCAGGATATCTCTTGGCTTTTTGGTTTAACAACTCTGAAGTCAATATACTATTAATATTTCAGAAATCAAAAAGAAATTAACCAGCTAAATGAACATGAACACTAAAATAGGACATTATCATAAAAATATCTTTACTGCCATCCAATATTAATTTCTTTTTCTCACCTCTACCTTGCAGTGTAAATTCTGGTTCAATGGCTTGCTCATAAGTAATAAGTAACAGAGTATTGGGTATTTCAGTTACTTTATTTATCAATCTAGTGTCTCAGAGAAACTTTCCATCAGAACATTTTCTTTAGCATCAGTTTTTCACGTTCTCTTTTACCACCTCCTGACAAGCTGAATAAACTTCTTCCTTTACGTTGCTATTGCTAAAGCTGGAGAGTGATGTTTATGGAGGATTCTCAGGTTACCTGCTGAGTGTTCTTTTTTCAAGAATTTATCCACTTATCTCTGGCTCCCTTTTTACAAAGTTTTATTCTGTATCATTGATGTTGACCTCCATGACATTTTCTGTTATCCTAAAACTGGTAGAGCCTTAGTGTAATGCTTTTAGGTAAAGGGTTCCTGTGGACACAATGTGCTTATGATTGATCAATTTCTACCACAAAGGGAAAAGTTCAGCTATGATTCATTGAATTTGATCATTGTATACAGTATACCTAGATAACCCATATTCACCACAAACAATCTTGTTTTCAAAAAAAAATCTGCTCAATAGAACAAAAGTTCTTTATTCTGGTTTCTTTTAAGTGTTTAAGATAATCAGAATGAATGTTTCAATGTTTCCATTCACTCAGTTGGTCAGATCATTCATACCCTCGATGTTAAAAGAGCCACACGCTAGAAAGTTCAGTGTCAATTTCATATTCTCACAATAACTATATAATCTCTCCTGATGAATAAAAATTTTTCAAATGTTGTGAAACACTTTTAGATTTACAGATGATTAGCATATTATTTCCTCTGCTCAAAGCCTTCATTTTCTAAGTATATTTTAATTAGCATTCTTTTAATTTTATATGAAGCTGCTTCAAATTCTTTCTAGAAAGCAGTAGCTCCCTAAACCTTTAACTATGTTAGAGATGGCATCAGTTGCATGATGTGGGCATTGCCCACTTTAATGGCCCTGATCCATGCTGACCATAGAATGACATGCTCAGAACAAGAAACGATGGGGGACCTGGGGAGACAGAGTTAGGTACTCATCTATAAGAGGGCATTTCCATTTATGAAGTGTCTTCTAGTTGTAATATACTCCCCTAGGCACTTCAGATATGTTATGATATCCTTGCTCATAAAAAAAAAAAAAAAAAACACCTTAATATAATAAGGATAGAATGACTCAAAATATATGTAATTTACTCAGTCTTACCTTCCATAAATAATGGAGTGAGCTTGGATCTGAGGATTGTTTGAACATGGAAGTTCATGAATAGAATGAAGGAAAGAACGTGCATTCCGAAAAACCTACATGGAATCCTGACTTTTGCCATTTATTAAGTTCTATGATTACAAATAGATTCCCTTGCTTGTCTGAGTTTTATCCTTCTTTTCTGTAAGATGTGAATGATAGTATCTGCTTCCTAGAATTGTTGAGGGGGTGAGATAAGGCCATGTATGTAAAGCACTAAGTAGACAACTTGATACATTCTAGACTTAGTAAATGGTTTCTATTATAAACATTACCAATAAAAAGTTTAATGAGGAAATTATTGCCCCAGGAGATTTTGAGAAGTTCGGGATGAGCACCAACAAAACAGTGAGAAGGAAAATGTTTTACATAGAAATTGAAAGTAGTTGGCTGTCCCTCTATAGGTTTTGCCAGTCAGAAGTTCCCAGCTATGGGGATGCACAGGTGAGGGGTGGGATTTGAGAGCATACCTTGAGCAAAGTGGAGAACAGTCTATATCACAGTCTCTCAGTCCCTGGAGTCGGTCCCATCAATCAGTCTCTACCTGTAGTCACTGGCGAGAGAGGAAAATAGGACCAGCGCTGTCCACTGCAGTAAGGAGTCCTTACCTCCCTGGTCTCCAGAGGAGGCTTTCCAAACAGCTGGACAATTCAGATAAACTCATTCTCCTGAGTCATCTTAAAGAACCGCTCAATGAATATTTAACATCTCTGCCCAAGCAAATATAGAACTTTTACTATTGCTGCCATAGTAAAAGTAATGTTGGGTGACTTTCACCATAAGAAACTTTTTAAAATGGTTTTTGGAGATTAAATTAAGAGATGAGAAAATAGCGATGTAGCCTCAAAATCCAAAATATGTGAAACTACTTATTTATTGGTTTTCTCCCTTCATATGTTTCTTCTTTCATGTCCATTTTAAACTAATTTATTTATATTTTCATAAAATTGATCTACATAATATGACCATAAAATATATGAAGGCTTTATCTAAATTAAGAGATCCCAGGTCATTCCTTTCAACAGTTTTGCCTTTCGACAGTTTTGTAATAGCTAATGCCTTTCTCTCTTTTTCCACTGCCATAGTCAAGATCAGTTAATACAATGCCCCTCCCCATAAAAATTATATTAACCACTGATATGCAAACCTAGAAGATCATACACACACACACACACACACACACACACACACACAAATACACTGCTTTTTGAGCACCTCGGTAAATGTGAGAGTAAAATAGAGATAATAAGGATGATGATAACAATGCCTTGCAGTTTTATGGAGCTTAATTCTTTTCAAGTACCCTCGTATATAATATTACTTTAAGCACAAACTTTCAGAAGGGATTGATACTAAAACTGAGACAGACAATGCTAGTGTAAACTTTTTTCTGCCATTATTCAATACTATACATAGAAAAAAAAAGTTGACTGAGGTCATAGAATGGCTTATTTTGTCTTTTATGAGGGGAAGAAAGTATGATTTCTTACAAAAGCTAAAGGTGGTTTTATTGCTAGTACCTACTCACTTATGAAAGTAAAAATTTCCATACTGTTGGTAAATTATGAGCTCTTTTCACCACGTTTTTATTTCAAACTTTCCAGGCCGATTTAAGCAGGTACTCACTCTATTAATGTAAGAAAAACACATAGAACACATGTCCTTTAACCTAGGCTTCTTATCTTCAAAATACTCTTACGATATGGTATTAACACAGCCAATGTATATTTATATGCTACTATGTTTAATTATTTTGCTGTTTGCTAATTACTGAATATAAGATTTCTAAAGAAGAGGAATATCTCCAGATATTGCCTCAAACCCATCTCCTCAACTTTTCCAATAACCCAGATAACTTGGATGGTGTTTGTTTATACAGGAACTATTTCTGAGTAATTTATTCATTTATTCTGAAGAAGAGCTCATTGAGCTCATTTATTGACCAATTAGGTGGTCATTTTTCTCTGATACTTCATGGCTTCACAAAATTCCCTCAATCAAATTTTCAACTAAAAGTGTTAAATAAATTATATTTTAAATCAGTCTACTTTTATGTCCTCACTCAGACAGTATACATATTGGGTGAGCCCCTGTGTTTCCACCGATAATTATAGCTATGATATGGATATAACTATTATATATATGACAAAGAAATTCAAATCTTCATGAGCAGCCTGTATTCTTATTGAAGGCAAATGACGAGTGAGGCTTTGAAACGATGACTCACATTATCTCCTTAAATAATGGGAACCGACACGAACCCACATTAATGTTGCTGACAAGTTGATTGACATTCAACTTCAGATAATCAGCTGACTTCAGTGGTGAAAATCTGATTTTATAAACACTAACATTTTCCCAGAGACAGTGATTAAAAATATAGAACTTTTCCTCAGTGCAGAATATTTTAACATCAGCAAATTATGTAATATGCAGTAGACAGAATTCTATGTTTATCCACTGACATCAAGTTATACTGACATTTCCTATTTAGAGGCAACTAACACATTTGAGTCCCAACTTAACACTACATTTTTTTACATAATGTAGCCTCAGTATGTTTTCAAAACTTGTTCAACTTAACAAGTTTTTTTTTTCTTCCATTTCTGGTGATAGACTATGTATTCAGAAAACCTCTGCTGGTATAATGTACATAAAATACCAAAAAAAAAATGTGTATATGTACTTTTTCATATTGTGACTGATTAAGTAAAGACTTAACCATAGTAAGACTTGTTTTGGAAGCAAAGTTTGACTCAGGGGCAGTTGCCAATTTTTCTTTTTAGATTTTATTTCATGCCCCTGACCAGGGACCTGGCCCATAACCCGAGCATATACCCTGACCAGGGATTGAACAGGACCATTTGGTTTGCAAGACAATGCCCAACCCACTGAGCTACACCAGTCAAAGCAGGTATCTGCCATTTCTGCTAGTCTTTTCTAGACTCTAGAATACTACAGAGCATTGTTCCTCAAAGTCTATCACTCACCTCAGGACTCTTTTTCTCCCACATGATTCAAAATATCCCAAAACATGGAAATTGTACCTTATTTGGGAATTACTGACCTAGAGCCTGGGTCTTGATGCATCATTAAGTTGTTAATTGCTATAGCCTGGAGTAATTGTGTGACTGCCTTTGCAGTTAGACTTCTTCACAGTGCCAGGTTTCTCAAGTGGCAACAATTTCCATGATTAGACCAGGAAAGAAAGAAGGAAGGAAGGGAGGGAGGAAAGGAGGGACTTACTAAGCTCATAAAAGTAGATTTTAGTACCTCTACTTTAGCTGAAGGACGAGTTTAAGAAAATCAACAAACTCCTCTAAGAATTCCTAGTACAAATCCATAGGCATATATGACCTGAAAAGCACCAAGTCAAATAAATGTAGATGAAAATGGTGCCAGGTTGATAGGACACCCAAGAATCTGGCAAAAGTAAACATGACTTTATTTTAAGTAAATACAATTTAGACAAATACCTCAAAGATGTCTTACAGATCTATTTCTGAGGAACATGGCCTCACAATACAATATATTCAACACATGCAGAAAACATGCCACCATGAGCAAAATCCGTGGAGACAAGGAAGTATTCACAGAGACCCCATATATGAATTACAATTTTCAGATTCAGCACATAAAACAAATATTTGATACATTTAAAAAATAAAATCAGGACATGAGAGCCTAAAAAGTAATAGGAAACTATCAAAATCAGTAAGTTATATTTGAAAAAGACACAAAACAACTTCTATTTTTAAAAGTGAAGAGTTGAAATTAAAATTCAATTAACAAACAAATAACAGAATAGAGTGGAACAAATTACACAGAACATAAGCCAGACAGACAAACACATAGAAAAATTTTAAATGAAACTTCTTAAATTTTATTTATTCATTCTGTTTTCCTTCAAATTTAGTCTTTGTTTCTGAAATGAGCTTTTCAAATGTTTAATTATCTAAGTAAATGTTAATTTTAAAGAGTATCACCATCTCTCTTTTCATGTCTACCTTGTTGCTAACAATCTCATTTATGAGCCTTTATAATTCTGATTAATATGGTTGTTTTATATGTACTGTCATTTTCAAAATCCTTCTATCTAGCTTTGAAATATTAGGTTTCATTTTGATATGTTTTTAGGTACATGTCTTCCTGGAAAACACCTATTGTCTATAAGAGAAATTATTCTCCCTGATTTCTTGTAACAATTTTAATAAATTTTAATGGCCTTAATAACATTCACTCATTTATTAATTTTAAAAATATTTTTGAAAAGGTACTCTATATAAGAAAAAAACAAGACATTACATATAAAAATACAGACAGAGCTAATGGAGAACATAGACAAATAAGTAATTGCAATAAAATATAAATAATACAAAAAATATATGAATGCTCTGTGCAAGCAATATCAGGAAATTGGGGAATTAGAAAAGGCTTCTGAAAGGAAGCAGAATAAGGTTCTGAGGCTAGGCAGGTAAAGAGGTAGAAAAGCACATTTCCAAAAATTGGTAGGATCTGAGCAAAGTTGTATATGAGAGGAAGAATGTTAAAAATAAATTTATTAGACCAGAGAAGAGAGTTATAAACAAAATAAAATATTAGAGATAAAACTGTAGAGATTACAGAGGACAGATCTCAGAGTACTGGGAATCACATTAGAATGGGCAAAGAGAAACTGTAAGGACATTAAGCAGTGCAATGGCATATCTGCTTTATATTTTTAAAGAAATTTCGCTAGTTGTCACATTGAGAACAAATGGGTGGGAAAGGATTAGATGCACAGAAACAAATTAGGAAGTTATCATGAAAGAATAGTGCTTACATTTGGAGAAAAGGGGATAGATTTAAGGAATGTTAACAAATTAAACTTGCTGTGATAAAATGGATATAGTTGTCAAGAATGACTTCCAGCTTTCAAGTGTGAATAATGGGTTGATGTGAGGTCGTTTATTAAAATAGGAAATGTAAAAGTGGAGCTGGTTTGAGAGGAGAAATAATGAATTCAGCTTGAACAAGTTGAGATTGAGGAGCAGGAAACTAGGTGAAGTCTGCACTCTCTCACAAGGTGTATTTGGGCTGTGAATTGAGGTCTGAGAATTATTATTGAGGTGTTAATTGAGTCATAAAAGTGAATGACATTGTCCAGGTAAAGTGCATGGAAGAAAATGAAAAGAGGGCTGTGGACTGAATTCTAAGGGACACTGACATTTAATGGTTGGCTAGAAAGAAAGATGATGCAAAATAGCCTGAGCAGTCCTGATTTAACATAGGCACTGATCCGGGAGAATGTGATGCCACAAAAATACACTCTTTCCAATACTGCCAAGAACTCAGCAAGACAAGTGCTTAAAAAGCCTCTGCTGAAATGACCAATATGAATATAATTGATGAACTAGAAAAAAAGTTTTGATGAAGTCTAGTGGAGAAGTAGGTTAAATCTTGGTGCTCTTATTTCTGATGTGTTTTATTTTCTGTGAGGAACTTAAATTCTTCATTGTCTGTCTCTCCAACTACACTTTGAACACTTTATATTCTTTATAACCCAAGTGCCACTTGTTGAATGAATTAATGAATGAATATCTTATTTTCCTTCTCTATAAAAGAGAGAAACCCTATTTTCCCTCCCCTCCATGTGATGTTTTATGGATAATAACTTACATGAAACAGTTCTAAATTATAAATCCTACAGAAATGATAGTTTGCTATTAATTCTCCATCCCAGCAATTCAAGACTAAAATAGGAAATGTGTTGCAAGACAGTTTATGATTTATTGCCAGATGAATGTTTACCAACAACAGCTCCTCTGGGGATTCAAATAGATAGGGCATTTGAGAAGGGAATAATTACAGGGATACTTTGAAGAACTGCTACAAAGACATTCAAGATGGTGGGGGAGTGAGACATAAACAAAACTTAGGATCTAGGTTTCAGGAATGGTGACCAAACCAGTGAGATTAGTTCAAGAGAGTCTTCGAACTTTGAAATTCATTTTAAATTCTTAGCTTGGACAAGAAAAATGCATTATTAAGTTTCAATGATTGTTTTTGTAAGAATACCTATAGTACTGGATATTCTACAAAATGTTTTATGATTCTCATAACAGATAAGACTTGCACATGAAAGCTAATTTATCCTCCTATTGTATAGATGGACTTCACCTGAGAGGGAGGGGTAGAACAACTGTTGGCCTAAATATGTCTCATGATTCCTTGCTCCCAAGTCGACCTTCGAATTTGGAAAACAGACTTGACAATATTTTGAATGGAAATAAACCAAGTTATTTTACAATGTAAGTTATACCAGAGAAATGTATTGATTTTGAGAAGCTATGGGTTATTTCTTATGAGGATAAAGTGACTATAATATCCACAGGCTTAGAAGTAGAAAGAATGTGAAGAATATATGTGTGGGTGCATATGTGGAAATGTCTGTGTCTTACAAAAATTGTATGGAAAAGCTACACAGTCCCCTGTTCCCATAAGAAAGAATACAAACAGATAAAAAGGAATCCTCAGACTTCTGAGCCTTGCTCTGAGCTGTATAGATGACAGATAGGAAATGAAACTTACAGGACTCCTGCTTTGACATTCCTACAAAGAATAAAAGGGACTAGATCACTATTATTGAAAGCCACTTTATATTTTCATCTATTAGATGATCTCTTATCTTCAATTTCATTCCCTTCTTATCCTTCCTTCACAATATTGCCAGAGGGATCTTTGTTCAACATATATCTATCTGATCATGTCACTCCTTGTCATATCACACAAAGTTATGACTCACCTTCCCTTCAATATATAATCAAAACTCTTTAGACTCATAAGCAAGTCTCTCTGCAACATGTCTCCCACCAGCCTTTTCAATTTAACCTCTTATTACCACCCAACATGCACCCTATACTCAATCCTAAAATATTGCTTGCATTTCTAAATAGCCTATATTTCCCCCTTGTCTCAGCACCTTATATGACTGCTTCACTCCAGCTCACAATCTCTTAATTATCCTTCAAGGCTCAGCTCCATCAATGCCTCCTCCAATAAGATTTATGTGAAACACTACCACTCTTACCAGCCACAATAGTTCATGTGTGCATATGCAAGAGTGTGCATGTATATGTATGTATGTGCATGCATGGTGATGCACATAAATGGCATTTTATTCCAAACCACCCCAAGCCTATGGATAGCTAATGATTTTTTATGTATTTATTTTTACTTCTCTGTTTCCTGGCAGATTGTGAGGCACTTGAGGTCTTATTTATTTCACACATAGGAGGTCCTCAAAACATTTTTCCTAAATATTTAAGTGAATAACAGACTCAACAACAAACTAAAGATAAGATTGATATTCACAGACTTTGCCATAGTGAAAATATTTATCCAAGGAAGAATAAAGTTTCTAAAGTACCCTGATGCTATTTATGTCCAACTGTAAAGCACTTGTTGCCCCTCCCCCCAGTAAGGAATTTGACACAGTCTATTCTGGTTCTCACCAAGAATGTAATATTATAGCACACTCTTTCAATTTTGTTTATGTTAAAAGCAAAATACCATGTGTCGAAGACACATTAAAGGACCCAAGAGTCATGGCTAGTTATGTGTGCCTAGGAGTAGTCACCTGACCACTATATGATTGTCTTCCAGTTGGATGTCTCTGTAACAGTCTTCTCTAGAAAGCAATTAAGTAAGTGATTATAATGTGTGAGTCATGAATAAATGCTACCAAAGTTTGAAAATACTACTTTCTGAATATAGGGAAACATAATTTCTAGTGATGCCATCATGTATGGATCTTAACAGTGCTGAATGTCAAACATAGTTGTGATGAGCAATTCCAGAAAACTATTAGATAACTCTAGAAATATCTCTCATAATAATGAAGGCAGTGATGTAGAGGGTTCCTATGAGTTGAAAAACATTGAAGTGAAATATGGATGTGGAAAAAGTATTATATCTAGGAAAATGTAATATTTTATATGCATGACTTAAAATATGTCTGATTTGTACTTCTGGTCAAGATGGAAGCATAGGTAGACATGCTTCACCTCCTCATGCAACCATAGAAAAATTAAAACCAGATCTCAAAAACAACTAACACCAAGAACAGTCAGAAAATTGAGCTGTGTGGAAGTCTAACAATCAAGGATTTAAAGAAGCCACATTCATCCAGATGGGGAGGAGGGGCGGAGTCACAGAGATGGGGCAGAAAGGTGGTGTGACACAGAGAGGGGGCAGCAGTGGTGGCAGTGGCAGAACGGACAGTCCCACATTCACATGTGGTGGATAAAAATCAGGAGGGATACTGTGGGAGTGAGCAATCCCAGCCCCAAGCCAGACTGCAGACCCCAGGGTTTCAGCACTGGAAAGATAAACCCCCATTACCTCTGGCTGTAAAAACCAGTGGGGGTTAGGAAAGTGGAAGAAATTGCTGGTTTTCCACGGCTTAAAGGACACGTATGGGCTTATAACGTCCACAAACCCGATGGCAGTAGCTGGAAGGGCACCAATAACGTATAGGAGGAGGATGAAATGACTAGAAGTGTGGCAAGTACTGAGCAGGCCTCCAGAAGCCAAGCAGTAGCATTGTTGTCTCTCCAAACTGCCCCCCAAAACACAAACACAGAGCCACAAAGTGGTGAAGTGGGTTTCCCTGCCCTAGCAAGTGCTTAAGGCTTTGCCCCACACAGTTTACAGGTGTCTTTGCTACACGAGCCATGCTACTAAAACCAGGAGTCAAAGCAACCCTAACTAATACATAGAAACAAACACAGGGAGGTTGCCAAATTGAGGAGGCAAAGATGTATGGCCCAAATGAAAAAACAGAACAAAATCCCAGGAAAAGAACTACACAAAATGGAGATAGCCAACCTATCAGATGCAGAATTCAAAACACTGGTGATAAGGATGCTCAGAGAACTCATTGACTATGGCCACAAAATATAGGAAGGAATGAAGGATACACTAAATAAAATAAAGAAAAATATACAGGAAACCAGCAGTGAAGAGAAGGAAGCTGGATTCAAATCAACTATTTGGAACAAAAGGAATAAATAAACAATCAGGCAGAACAGAAAGAAGAAACAAGAATTTGAAAAATGAGAATAGACTGAGGAATATTTGGGACAACTTTAAATGTGCCAACCTCCAAATCATAGGGGTGCCAGAAGGAGAAGAGAAAAAGCAAGAAATTACAAATCTATTTGAAAAAAATAATGAAAGAAAATTTCCCTCATTTCATGAAGGAAATAGACATGCAAGTACAGGAAGCACAGAGAGTACCAAACAAGAGTGATACAAAGAGGCCCACTCCAAGGCACATCATAATGAAAATGCCAAAGGTTAAAGATAATGAGAAAATCTTAAAAGCAGCAAGAGAAAAGAAGAGAGTTGCCTATAAATGAGTTCCCATAAGACTATTAGCTGATTTCTCAAAAAAACTTTGTGGGCAAGAAGGGATTGGCCAGAAGTATTCCAAATGATGAAAAGCAAGGACCCACAACCTAGATTACTCTATCCAGCAAAGCTATCATTTAGAATGGAAGGGAAAATAAAATGCTTCCCAGACAAGGTAAAGCTAAGGGAATCCATCATTATCAAGCCATTATTACATGAAATGTCAAAGGGTCTTATTTAAGAAAAAGAAGATCAAAACTATGAACAATTAAAATGACAACAAACACAACTATCAACAACTGAAAAACAAACTAAGCAAACAACCAGAACAGGAACAGAATCATAGGTATGGGCATCATTTGGAGGGTTATCAGCTGGGAGGGGGAAGGGGGGAAAATGGGGAAAGGTACAGGAATTAAGAAGCATAATTGATAGGTACAAAATAGGGGGAATGTTAAGAATAGTATAGGAAATGGAGAAGCCAAAGAACTTTTATGCGTGACCCATGCACATGAATAATGGGGGGATTGCTGGAGGGAAGGGGGTACTGGGTGGAGGGGAGCAAAGGGGGGAAATTGGGACAACTGTACTACCATAATCAATAAAATATAAATAAAAATATGAATGATTTGTAATTAAATTAATTAAATATTGTATCTAGTCATTTGGCTATCATCTAGTTTGCAAAAATTATATATTCTGTATGATGTATTTGTAGGAAAATCTTTCCTAAGGAACCATTGTTTAGGAAAACAGAGAAATCATCTATATATAGGCTTCCAGTGTAGAATAGTAAGGTCCTACTAACTTGAGGGGAAAAAAATGGCTCCATTTTTCTAATTATCAAGAGTAGACAAGTCAATATTATTTGAGATTTTAATCTCAGGACGTGTATAGACCTTTAGAAAAGGATACATTAACTTGTATGCATGTGTAAATGTTATTATTTCTTAAAAACTAAAAAGCTTGATACTTCTAGTTTAAAATTTTCTTTCGAGTTTGAGAATGTCTTATTGATACATGATTGAAAAGGCCTACTGAGTATTGATTGAGTTCCCAGTACCTCTTAGATAACTCACATTTTTTTTAGAGGAAAGCAGGCATCATTATAGAGAGAGGTTAAAAACTAAACCAGCCATTCATAAATAGCCGCTTTTCCAGTGATACCAGCATTGCTCTTATACGTCCCAGAAAGAGCAATGCTGGTATCACTGGAAAAATGGCTGTTTATGAGTCTAAATTCTAAATTTGCTAGCCTTAAAAATTAAATGCATGCTGCTCTGGATTCTGGAGGTTTGCAACAGAGAACGTTTCCCTACATCTCCCTGCTACTTTCCCAAATAATTTGCAGATTACTTCAGGAACGTCTTAGTGCAACATTATGCTTTCTGTGCTGTTTTATTAACTCTGAATGACTTGCAGTGTTATTTCTCTCTCTCTCTTCCTCTCTAATTCTGCTGTCTCTTTTGGAAAATTGACTACTTCTGAGAATGCACATAATGGACCAATTTTTTTACCCTGTGTAACTATAAATGAAATGTCTGCAGACTAATAGAGCAATCAAACCCACACTTCTAAGCCAAATAGCAATGGAGGAAGGGGACATAGGGGCCCATGGCACCTGTCTTTCCTGTTGCTTGTTAATGCATCTTTGCACAAAACAGACATTTTGTTTAAAACCTACCACACCTCCTGCTGCTTATTCTTTTCCAAATCACTCCCTTCCTTTGATGATATAACGGTTGATTTACAGGAGAAATATTACAACCCAGTTGTCCATGCACTGCTTTCTAATAAGGCGATGAAGCATCAGTATTGGCTGACTTCTCATCTAAATCTCCTGAGCAAACTTTTAGTGAAATGGCAGTAAGGGG
The DNA here is from genome assembly GCF_987537825.1 of Furipterus horrens. NCBI lineage: Eukaryota > Metazoa > Chordata > Mammalia > Chiroptera > Furipteridae > Furipterus > Furipterus horrens. The sequence continues at coordinate 31,133,076 of NW_028327180.1, forward strand.
AAACATTAGCAGATGGACTATAGATGGACATGCAAATCCTGTGAAACGCCCACTCTTCTTTTTCCGAGTTCTTAGCATTTCCTTGTCTGTGGTATATTTATTGGGTATTCAAAAGAAAGGCACTATCTCAGATCTACCCAAATCACACTTCTGAAATCCACTTTGCTACCTCTTGTTAGCTCGGGGTCAGTATCCAGCCTACTACCAGTGCCTTGTGCAGTCGTTGGCCCTAAATAAATCTCCCCCTCAATTTAACAAAGACAAAGCCCTGAATGAACTCTGTTCAGAGTGAATATAGTATAATTTACTTTTCAATTTCACACCCAAAGATTCTGTAATGGGGGAATGTAGGCGGTTAAGTTTCCAGTCATACCAAATGGGTTTTTAATATTTAAAATCCATCTGTTTACTTACAAAGAGTAAATGCCTGGAAATGAGGCTTCTGAAATTCAAATGAAGAGCTACAAGACTTATTTCTGCTTGAGAAAATTCAACACTTTTCTGACAAAAGAAAGTAATAATAGCTCCTGTAGAATACAATAATATTATAAATGATATTTGATACAATCATGCATGATATGTGTATGGGGAATTCTGTGGTTGCTTGTTTGTTATGATTGCATTATAAAATACTTCATGAATGTGAGGAAAGAGAGGAGAATCAAATTAGCACAGTACTCTGAAAATAGTCAGCTATCACAATTTTGAAATGCCTTGGCTTACAAAAACACTTAACAAATTTGAGAAACTAAACACTATTTCAGAAAAGGTAGTTTCTACTGCTACCCATGGAGTACTAAGGCGTAGGTAGACCACTGCTATAGTAGTTTTATACTGGAATTTAGCCTCATTCTTTGTTTGATTAACTTTGAAAAATTAGAGTTTACTTTTTAGAAAGTTATTCTCAGATCATGATTATATAAAGGATCATATCTACTGGAACTTTCTGTAAAAATTATTATTAATATACACAAGTTAAACATTGCTAGGTCTGTAAATAAAATGTTATGATGGATTTTTTCAAACAATCTGGTATGCCTTCATTTGAAGTTACTGACATTAAAGCTCAGCTGGGTATATCCCAATTGGTAGGTTTTCTCAGAAACTTTTAAGTATTATTATTTTACAGATTTTGATTAAAAGTATTGTTCTGCCTACCTAATAGAGCAAGGCCATCAAAATCTATCCCCCTTTTTTTAAATACATCCTTTTAGTTCTTGGAAAATGAATATGCTATTTAGGAAAATGCTATATACCACTATTTTAAAATCTACAAATACATAATGGCTAAGCTGATAGAAATATATTTCTCATTCACAGAAAGTCCCAAACAAGTTTTCCTGGTTGGCAGAAAACTCACTTTCCAGTGGCAAGTATCTTGCTTATTGGAACTGATGCTTCTTCCATCTTGTGACTCTTCCTCCTGTCCCTGTGACTTTGATTTTACTCTCCAGAATAAAGTCTTTCTTTGCCTTTAGGAAGGTCACCAAACACTGCTAGAGCGGACATTCTTTCAGTTCAGGGAAATTTTTCAGGTTCATAAAATCATCTCAGGCTCCCTATTGGCACTATAGATTGTAATTTTAATGTTTCCATTTTTAAAAATTGCTTATACATGGAGTATCTCTTACATTCACTCTCTTAACAAGTTTGGTCTCCATAGCTTTGCCTTCCCCATGGTTCACTCTTATGGAAGTTTTCCCTGGGGATCATGGTGCATGGCTCCCAGGCCAATGAAAACCAGAGTCTTTGCAGGCAGTCTCTTGTCCCCCATCACAATCCTACTTCTTCAATCGGACCCCATAACCCCAGTTTCCTGTTTGTTGGAGGGTATTTGCTTAATTCCCTATCGAATTAGAATTATAGCACATGTCCATACCACACTAGTAGAAATGTTTTAGCGGGAGAAAGAAATCAACATGTTGTTCCCAATGCCCTGCTGTCTCCATTACCTCCCTCCCTCCTACAAACCAAAGTCAGGGCACTAAATGTATTTTTTAAATGTTAAAAAGACATTAAAAAATATTTTATGGAGATTTTCTTTACATTATACTCAGAAATCTAAAACGATGAACCTAAAACTACTCTAAAAAATAAGTTCTATGTAGATACATAGATGGATTAGTCTGTCTCTATCTCTTGAGATCCCTTCACACTAATTTTGACCTATTTTGAAGCTGATGAAATATCCAAAGGAGCTTTGTTTGCTGTTGAGTTTGACATTTTGATGTTTATTTATGATTAAAACAAAATGAGCATGTATGGCTAATTTCCTTTGCATTTTCTTCTGTAAAATAATTGAATGACAAATTGCTCTAGAAGCATTTTTTATTTTTATGGCCAGGTTTTTTAATCTGGGGAATTGAAATATGAGCATTTTTAGTCTGATTCAATTCTAATTAGAATAATACTCATTAAGTGCTTTCCCCCAGGTTATGTGATAAATGGCATTAAATTGGAAAAAAGATAACCCACATTGATAGGCTATTTATATTCTAAAAAGCAGTCATAGAAAATGTTTTTCATTTTTCTTTTCTCTTTGATCTTTATAATGACCTGCTAGATGCATCTGTTAACTCTGTCTAGATCGTTTACAGACATCTCAAATATAATATGCAATATAATTTTATTCTCTTATTTTTTCCTAATCTTACTTGTCATCTTCTTACATTATTTTCTAAATTTGTCAACTCCATCATTATCAATACAGCTTGTTCTCTATTATTAAATACTTTATTTTCTTCTATCAGAAAATATACACATTTGTTAGCTTTTAGGCCAATAGTTTCTATAAATGGGTATATTCTCTGTACCTGCCAGCTGACTAAGCATATAGAATATGCAATGGAAATATTAGAATAATCAATGATGCTGCCTAAATTTCACCTATGAAAAACCTGGAAGGAGAAAATTATTTTTCACTGATTACTCTACTGATGGTCAACATTCACTGCAGGTATTACATAATACGAGGCCGGTCCAGAAAAAGTCCAGCCATTATTAATATAACAAGAATGGTTTGCTCCACATCAGTGTAACCTGGCAGCCAAGGAGAGTGGCCTGTAATGCACATGTGTGAATAATGATGACTTCACTGTACTAGTCAGTGGGGGCAGGAGATGCCACTGAGTGAGCATGTATATTGTGTGGCTATCACCTTCAAAATGAGCGAGTAGAGCGATAAATCTGCATCCAATTTTGAGTTAAGCTTGAACATTCCTCCCAGAAACTATTCAGATGGTTCAAAAGGTCACAGCTATGGGCAACTGGTCATTGGCAGCTTCACCACAACAATGCACCCACTCACACATCACATCTTGTGCAGAGTTTTTTGGCAAAACATCAAATCACTCAGGTGACTCAGCTTCCCTATAGCCGGGATTTGGTGCCCTGTGACTTCCGGCTCTTCCCAAAATTCAAATCACCTTTGAAAGGGTGGAGATTTCAGACCATTGGTGAGATTCAGGAAAATAAAATGGGCAGCTGATGGCAATTGGGAGAACTGTGTCAGGTCCCAAGGTGCCTACTTTGAATGGGATTGAGGCATCATTGTCCTGTGTACAGTGTTTCTTGTATCTTGTATCTTCTCAGTAAATGTTTCTATTTTTTATATTATGTGGCTGGATATCATCTGGGCAGACCTCATATACCTCAATAACATAGTGTGAGACTCTTGGTGGATATTAACTTATTTTTTTGATAAAAAGGCAGGCACACTGATTACTCACTAAGCATTCTTTGCTAGATCCCACCACCTTTGGGATAGATATCATTAGGAAAACTGAAGAAGCACCATTCTGGATCAGGCAAATATCCTCTCCACTGTGGCACCAAAGGGTATTGGTACAATACAAGATTTTCCTCCAGGAAAAAACCTGAAGACTTTAATGATGGAAACCATATATTTTAACTTATATTAGTAACCATTTCTATATCTATCTCTATTTTAACTCTTCTATGAAATATGTATAGTTTGTCTTTATCACTTTAAAGTAATACTCAACATTGGGAGTATTGGGAAACTCAACATTGTAGTCCTTTCCCATTGCTCAAAAATGGGTTTTCAAGTTAAGTCATGGTTATATTTTAATAGTATTAAATAAATATTAACTATATATGCTTCAGAATTTTATAGATTTCAATCGTATGTGCTCTCTACATTATAATCTACTTAATATATCTTTTTACAAAATGTAAAATAAGGGATAATTTTTGTTTGAAAAAGTATCTCAAAACATTATCTTTAAAAATAATCTCTTATATTATGATTTACCATTATGCCAATTTTATAAATTAGATATAATTTTAGTTTTATAGTTTCATTATTGATTTAGTTATAGTATAAATCAAAGCATACCTACATAGTTCATGCCTCTTGAGAAATATTCTTTTTTGGACTATCTGTGCATTATGAGCAAAAAAAAAAAAAAAAAATTAAAGAAGAGTACTTTTTAAATATCTTGGAATAGTGTTAGAATCATCTATTTTAATACTTTTTAAATGATAATTTTAAGAAACTTGAGTCATTTTAAACTATGTCTACATACTTCTTCCACCTGCAGTCTTAGAATATCCTAGACTCACACCGTTGACTTATATTCAGGCATGAGAATAGGAGTCACTGAACCAATCCACTCTTAAGAGAGACCACAAGAAAAATCTTATCTATATATTCCCACCTGTACATTCTTCTAATCCAGACCAATAGAGGGAAAACATTGTTGATAATAAAAATAGTACATACTGTATATTTAGACTATATAAGTCTATTTAGGTTTATAATAGAATAAATAAAAGGGAAGTGACAAAGAAAAATTTATAAGTGTCTTTAGTAATGAGTAATTTAACAATAAATTATATTTTTTTACATTCCATTAAAATGCCAACATTTTTTATATATATGGTATCTATGTGTGTGTATGTTTGTGTATATATACACACACACACATAGAGACATATTATCTGTGTGTGCAGATTTGAAAAAAAGCCCGTGAACATATATAGAATATGTCATTATTCAAACTTATATAGAATTTTTAAATTTGAATAATTCTATATAAGAAGAAATTTTTATATTTATCAGTAAATCAGGGATTTTAACACTGAAATGACTCTTTCATAAAACTGAAATACAACAATTCGGGGGAAATTATAATTTGTAAAAATTATTCTTTTTTAACCTTATATGAAAACTCCAAAAATTAATTGGTTAAGTAAATCCTATTATTTACCAGTCGTTGGCAGCCGTCCGTCTCGAGAGACGATGGTGTAGCTTCTTAAGTGTCTATCTGCACCGCCGAGAATGGCTGTGCAGTCCGACTCGGGAGTGACACGGCATCTGTCTCCTCCCGTGTTGAATCGACATCTTGCGATGACGCTGGAGTGTCCTCTCCAGTGGAGCTGAAGCTACAGAGCCTGGGCAGGGTGATATGGAGGGTCTGCTGTTGCCCATGCAGCAGACCCCCCCTCTCTTCGCAGCTGAAGGGTCCAAGGGAAAGACGGAGTCGATACAGCTTGGGTTCAGGTGTGCCGCAGGAGTTGCCGGTGTTGACTACAACGTCAAACCGCCTTAGGGACTCCGGCTCCGGATTTTCTGTCGGGGTTTACTCCCTTAGCCTTTCCCCAGAAGAGGTATGCCGCAAGGCAGCGGAGGTTTTTTGGAGTCAGAGTTTTCCTTCTCTGATGTACCCTGACTGGAAGATCGAACCAGCGACACTTAGCTCGCAGGCCGACGCTCAATCCACTGAGCTAAACCAGCCAGGGCATATTATTTACCAGTATAACTGGGGATAGTCCCTACCCAAATACTGCCAGACATAATTAATGTCCTCAGGTATTGCCATATTAGCATGCATACTGATGGGCTGGAGTCAGAAAACTAATGAACTTACTACCCAGAGACATCAACCGGGCATGATATTGCCTCCGTTCTCTGCACACCTGTCCAAATGTCTTAATTATTATATGATTACTTTTCATGTGATATTACAAATTACATTATATCAAATGACTATACTGAGTGAAGCCTGTGATATGATACTCTCACTAATTAAAACCCTTGTTCTCTCTGTACTTGAGTTAATACAGTTATTTATCTTATTTCTTACTAACCACTCCCAAAATATATTAGGAAACGCTTCAGGCTCAGCATTTTTCATGCCCTTAAATAATAGTTATTTGTGCTTTCCCAGATATAAAAAGGAGCCTACATTATTTTGCTTTGGGGAAAACTATGCAACAATTACAATAAGTGCAAGAGCTCCAGTTCTCTAAGATGTGAAATTCTAGTCAGATATAATTTGATAGTCTAAACAGACTACTGAGTAGCATTCCATTTTCTTAGAGACCTCACCAGGAAGCACCCATAATCAGTCAAGTTTAATTTGCTGTCAATATAGCACTAGGACAGAGCTTTGAAAACTTCCAGCATGTATTCAGAAAACACCAGCAGTGTCAATAAGATTGTTTTATTGCAGGGACATTAATCAAGTCACACAAGAAGCATCTGATTACTCCTTAATGTTCTATATCACTTTCTCCATAAAACTTTAAAAAGCCCCAGGCAAACAGGATTCTAGTTAGAATGTGGCTGCCTTTTTTTTTTAAGGTGGGATATTTGGGTCAGATTTCAATTGTAAATGGAGAAAATATGCTGCTTCAGATGTTCTCTCTCCGTAGCATTTTTTTTTTATTGTCAAATAATTGAATCGGTCATGACATCACCACCTCTGTTATTTCAGAACATAAGGCAAATTCCCATGCCTAATCGCATGAAAAATGATCTCTGGCTATACAATACGTAATTTAAACAACAACAACAGAAAGCTTTAAAAAAAAATATAACTGGGCCATCTGCCTTGGCTAGGTGGAAGTATCTGAAAAGGCAGCAAAGTCCTAAAGTGTATGGTCTGAACATATTGACTGACTATGGTCATTTTTTCTTTAGAAAATCAACTAAGAGAACCTTTTTCTTTAGCAGTTTGAAACAAATGACTTCATAATTATTTCTAGCTTCCAAATGCCAGGTGGCTCATACAACAGCAAAATGTAATAAGAATCTGCAAGATAACTGCCATTAGAAATATGCCCTTAGTATCAGTATCAGTGCATGCCAGGCTTTTGATCGTGTCCATAAATAGCCAGAAGACCAGTTTGCAGAGCCCGATGCAAGCTTGGCATTCCAGCTGTAAGAGCAACAGAAGTGAATGATTAAGAAGAAGGCATTCTCCCTTCAGCACCTCTCAGCATTTGTTTGCTGTACAAATATTTTTAAGTTTAGATCTATAGTTTCATAATGGATTTTCATAGTTTTAAATAATGTAATTTGATACCAACCATCGATTTAAAATATAAACACATGAGCAATGTTTTTAACCAGTCAGAAATTTTATAGTATTTCTTCTTCTCCTTGAACTTACATATATACTTTAATTCCAATACCCTTATAGAATACTTTTGCTTTTAAGCTTTATTACTTACCCTATCATCTGCAACAAATATGTTACCAAATAATTAACATCATTAACTTTATCATTATTGCAAACTGTTCATTTTTTTTCTGATGTATGTTAGGCTTTTTTTCAATTCCAGGACAATGTACCATCGTAAGATTAAAAAGGATTAAGGGGCACATCTTTTTTTTTTTTTTTTTTTTTTTTTTGAAAAATACAAGATCACCTGTGAAAGGATAGCAACCTGCTACTGCTGTATATTCCTAAGCGAATTTGGTTTAGGAAATAAGTGTGTATGGAATTTGAAGATCTATAGATTTTTCACTTAAAACTGTCCATGTGCCTGCTTGACTTCATGTACTAAGGTTGTTGGCAGAGTGCATTTGCCCAAACCAATTATAATCACTTTTTAAAGCAATCATTTTCTTTTGGACAATATTGGACATTGCTAAGAGCTCTGAAATAAATAAATAAATAAATAAATAAACCAACAATAACAAAACAGAGTAAGAAATAGCAGAAGGTAAACTCTACTTTAGGAATTAAATTACAATTAATGTGTCTATAATTAACAATACTGTATGCTAAAAATTTTGCTAAAAGAATTGATCTCATGCTAAATGTTTTTATTGTAATAAAAATTTTGTAGTGGGGGAAAAAGAAATAACAGGAGGGCAACTTCACTTTAGTAATTAATTAAATATAATTAATTAAAATATTTTTAAAACAATGATATTGATATTTATAGGATTTTTGTCCTCCTATACACTGATCATATTGAACCTTTTCTTCTTTGTCATTTTACTATGAAAGCATAATTTTTACCATATATCTGATTTCTAAATATCAATACTTGATTCCATACAGAATAGGTTAATCTTGGTGGCGTTACTCATTGTTCACCTCTTTCTAATTAAGGCACAATGTGATGACTTAGATTGCTGTTAGAACAACCAGGAACGTGGACAAAGGGAAGAGATAGACTTCAACTATTTTGCATCAGCTAGTTTTTCTCTATTCTACAGGTACAGAAAGCATCTCATGCTAACTGAAAATTTTATAAATATATGCCACCCTTTGAAGGAATAAGCTGACATGGTAGATGGTCAGGATAAGAGCTTCTTTAGTACCATAAATAAAAGCAAAAATCTGGCCCTGCTAAGTGGTGAATTAGTAACATGATGCCTTGTCAAGAAGTATTACCATAATATGATTTTTATCATTCTTTATGCTGATTTGGAATGAAAGGTATATAATAAACTAGAGGAGATTAATAGGAGATAGGATGTTTCTTTCAAAATCCTAAGGGCTATAGAGAAGAAAAGCTGATTAGCTTTTAGTTGCTTAAATATATACTTACATAAATAAGCATATATGTTATATATACACATAGGTAACAAAGTGAATTAGAAAAAGAAGATGTGGAAGTACCAAAGAGAAATACAAACAAAAACTCACAGACATAGACAGCAGTATGGTGGTTACCAGAAGGGACTGGAGGGGAAGGTTAGCAAAGGAAGAAGGGGGTCAAATATATGGTGGCTGAACAACATTTGACTTTGGGCGGTGGGCACACAATGTAACATACAGATGGTGTATTATACAATTGTATATTTGAACCCTATATAATCTTATTAACCAGTGTCACCCCAATAAATTTAATTTAAAAAATAAATAAAAATTAAATACTAATTAGAGCTATCCAAGAAGGAAATAGACTTGGATAGGCTAATGGAACAAACACCATAATCTGAGATGAATTTAAGCAGTCAAATAATGGATATTTGCCAAAGATACATGAAGAAAAATTATGTCCTGAGTAAAATATTTATCTCTAGGGCCTTTGAAATTGGAAATTCCTTTATTACATGGTAATATCTAGAGGTGTTTAAATTTAGAGGTAACAAAATTAAAATATGATTAAATATCAGATGAATATGTTTTAACCTTTGAAAATAGGAACAATTGTCCAAATAAATAGTTCCTTGTCATTTTCTGGTGAAGATTTATTTTCCTTATTTTTCCACCACTCTAGGTTATTGACTTAGAATCTTTTCCGCATCTTCAGGATTTGTGAGTCCTTAAAAGCTTCAGTACACATGTGAGTGATTAGCTGTAACTGTTGAGATCTTTTAAACTTAAAATAACATTTTCACTGTAGATCTCATGCATTAATCTTCACTCCAGGTTTCTGAGAAGCAAGCAGGCTCTGCTCTTTTGGGAGTGCTCCCAGTGTGACCACAGAGCAGGAGTATTCTCGTCTCTTTGTTTCCAGATAATTCCCTTCAGGAAATTCAGTGACAGTGAGCAAGCACAAAGTTACTCTTTGCAACTGTAAAAGCATAACTATTGGCTTGAAAGAAAGGCATCAAACAATAGAAAGTACCATGGGTGAATTTGAGAAAATTGGATAAAAGCCTTTTATAGACAAAAAGGATTTTATCAAAGCTGTTGACCATAACCTCGTATCTGTGCCTTTTTAGCTACCATTTATGGTGAACTTGAACACATGTTGTCAAAATGTGCTACTGAAATATAGGGGAAGTATGGCCACTTTATGCCTTTAAGAAAGTTTTCTATTCTTGAGTTTCCTTAAACATTCTTCATCATAAAAATTCTCACTCAAACTTGACACACTTTGATTGAACACCTGTCTTGCTCTAGTCATTTTGCATCGATAACAAAGAAGACAATGACACTACCTTCAGGAGAAACAGACTAATGGGGCAGATGGGCACTTAAAGATAATTTGGTATGTATGTACATATTTACAGTGGAATGAATAACATACATAACAAAAGATAATAACAAAATGCTATAAGGAATCTGAATGGTCTGGGGAGTCATTTGAACTTCATATTAAGGACTTCTAGGAGGTCTCCATATACAAAAGAGAATACAGGACCTCCCAGGCTGAGAAAATAACATGGGCACAGGCACAGGTATTGAAAAGGGGGGGGGGGGGTCAAGAAAAGGCATGAAGTTTGGTATGATTAGAATATAAACCGCACCAGGGGAAAGAGAATTGAGGCTATGAGCCACAGAAAGACCAGATTGCGATGGGCCTCATGAGCTATATATAAAGGATGGGAAATCAACATATTTTTTTTAATGTAAGAAATTATAGTTTTAGATAGTTTAGAAAAATAACTGATAAGAGTGCAGAGGGTAAACAATGAACAGAATATGGATACAGAAAGGAGAGGGAGGCTGTTTACAATAGTCCAGATGGTGACAGATGACAAGGATCTGAACTAATTAGCAATATCTTATATTAAAAAGAAAAATTCAGTCTAAAAAAATAAATATCTTTGATTGAATGGATAATTCTTAGGGGTTTGGAGAGGACTTTAGCTGGGGCAGCAGCATGACTATGATGCTAATTATGCCTTTGGGGAATTTCAGTGGAGGAGCAGACTTAACCAGAATGCAAATTTGTATACACTGAGTCTGAGAAAGCAGTCGCCGATCTGATGAAGGCATCTAGCAGTCATTGGATTGCATGGGTCTGTAGTTATGGAGATAAATCATAGCTAAGAGGTTTGAACTGGAGAAACACCAATCTTTTATGACATTTGAAGCCTTATTTCTATGATAGTTGTTACAAATGCAAAAGGGAATCCTTGATCTATTTCAGCGGCTTTCAAACATGTTTAAGCTTCAGAATACTTTATTTAGTTGAAGTATTAAAAGGTAGCCCAATGCGCGAAAAGATAAAGAGCAGAGCTTCTCTAGAAGAAGGGGTGAGGGGCCCAGAGCGCTGGTTGACATAAACTGACTTGCTTTCCACTGGCGAGCATCATCCCTCTCTCTCCAGCTACTGCAGACGCCACAATCCCACCTCTAATGCTACCTGGAATATAGCCCTAGTGCTAGCCAACAAATGTTCATTGATCTTCCACACATGCCATGCACTATGCTACACCCTGAAATCAACTTAAAAGGCAGATGAGGCCACTGTGTATATAAAGCTTGTTTTCCAGGATGAGAGACAGCCATATATATATATGGGGAAAGACAAGTAAAATGAAATTATTTGAAAGTTGGATAATTTCTCTCAAGGAAAGAACGAAGAGGCACAGACAGAGCATAACAGGAGATCTTGCTTTGGACACAATAATGATAGATGGTCCTTGTAAATAGAGACTTGGAGAATGAGAGGGTGCTGGCATGTGAAGTGTAGGGGAGAGGGAAGGCTTATCAAAAAGAACAAGTGAAAACATGAGGAAGTGGGGGTGATGGGATGAGTTAGAGAGTCAGGCAAGCACCAGGTTCCACAAGGCCTTAAAAACAGGGAGTCTTAGATTTTATTCTAGGTGTCGTGGAAGCCCTCAGAAGGGAGTTTTGAAAGAAAGCCTAAGACGTAATCTAACCTTTTAATAAAGTCACAGAAATGTAGAAAAAGCAAAGCCTATGATGTACATTTTGACAAAACATATTATTAGAATTTATAATTACTATGCAGTCCTTGGGATACTTAAACATTATGCCTAAAATAGCATCATATAGCCCTGCACAGAAATAGACCTTATGTTGGCAACATTCTTAGGCCTCTGCTGTTTTACTTTGCATGGTAGCTTCTCTCTTCTACTAGAAAACTGTGATCCATCTGAGACCAACTTGTCCCTGCAGCAAGTTTATCAGAATTTATCCTCAAGTAAGTTGGACTCTTTCTAAAGAAATTTTGTTCCAACTGCAAATAATGTATGATTATTTCCTATAATTACTATTTGATTAGGTTTAAACTGAAAATGGATTTCCCATATTGGGCAGAAACCTAAGTGGCCTATTCTTGTAGGACCATGAAGCTTTTTTTCCTCCCAGAGCATGCTCATCCTCTCTCTCTCTCTCTCTCTCTCTCTCTCTCTCTCTCTCTCTCTCTCTCTCTCTCTCTCTCTTCTATTTAACTGATATTGGAATTATATTTAGACTATGGAGGATTAAAAAGTCTTATGCTCATCTCTTTTGTATCTGTTGAAGAGCAAGGCCAGTGGTTCATCAGAGTAGTTCATATATTCTCTAATCATTTATATTTTTGTTATTTTTCTTGTGTTTTAGCTAATAATTTCCACCTAAAAATAAATCTGACACAGAATAGAGACATGGATGTTTACTAATTGAGGTTTTGCCGAAAAATATATTTTTCACAATGATATCCATATGTTGTATAGTTTGATGTGTATGAGCATTTCAGTATTGGAAAGGAAAATTTGATGATAAACTATTTACAGTAGATTTGCATCATACTACTTTATAGGAAATGCAGAGCCAATTTTATTGACTCCGTAGACAGGTACATAAAAATCCTTATTGTTAAAACAGGAGACCTCTGCTCGCCAGATAGGCTGTTAGTCTTAAAAGATGAGAGAAGCACTGCCAGCATTGTAAACCTAATAAGGTGGGTGATGTGGATCAATTCCTGCTGTCCTTGACTTTCTGCTTGTATTAGAATTCTGAAAGATCATTAGCCACCTCTGGGATGTGTTTGATTAATGGGTTTGGTTAAACAAAAAAAGGTGAGGTCAACTGCGAGCAGAAATTTAAAAAAAAAAAAAAAGTTTATTCCAGAGAGAGTGTGTGCTTTGCAAATTGCAAATGAGAAGCAAGCAGCTCATTCTTTAGGCGTGTTTTATCAATGCAACAGCTCGTCCTCACTGATTTGACCCTGGAAGAGCCTTTCAGCCTCCCTGTTGGAGGTGCCTTTAAGCCAAAGGGCAAATGACCTCTAAAGCTAGGGAATGAGCACCCCTGCTGAAATAGTGTTAGCCTAGGCACAGCAAAGACCTCCAGCAGCATGCTGTTAACAACGCAGATTCACTGAAAACAAAAGCAAACAAAAAATACTTGGCTAATATTTCACAATGACAAAAATTCTTTTCTGTCCCTGGAGAAGGTGAAACATGCTTCTGCTCTTTTTACACAATATACCTTATAGTGTTTTACTCCTTCATTGAGAATTAACCACTTTCACTGTTTTCAATAATGCAATTTCACCTCTCTTCTGTAGTGGCTCTCTTCTCGATCAATGCTTTCATAAAGATAAGACTGGGGCAACACACCAAGAAAAAGATTTTGCTTTCATTGCCATGGTTTCTTTAAATGACTGGCTGGCTTACTTCCCTCAGTTTATCACCCTGCACAAATTAAGCTTATTTTATAAACTGAAGATGCTCTTTCTGTCTATTGAGTTCTCCTCAGAATGAAAGCAATGACCTTTACTCTATTTATTACACTGCATTTTACAATTAACTTTATTATGTATGGCAAGAATGTGTATACTATAAATCTACTGTAACTCTCACATTTCTAGTGATGGTTATGAAGCCCTTGAGTAGGATTGAAAATACAATATATGTAGTAACTCAGCCTGACATAATCTCCATTGCAAAACTATTTAACTCCTTCCATTCAAATTCATTTTTACAGGCCTTTTAACTAGATTCAAGGATCTAAATAGTTTCCCAAAGTAAGACACTTACTCATAGTTTAGTAAAATAAGACAATTTCTCGTCTTTTACTACAGACTTACAAATATCACTGGCTGACACTTACCCTCCTGATTTCATTTCTTTAAAAAATAAATACTTAACAACATGAAATTATGGAAAATGCGTTTATGTATCAGACACAGCTTAAAAATATATGAAGTGCCTGAATTTTTGGTTGCATGTGGATCAAATTTAAATGTACAAAGAGCTCCCTGCTATCCTCTGCCCATAAGTGGTAACATCTACTTTTGACCCTTTAGATGGATTTGAAAATTTGGACATGAGCCTTAGAAGACAGAAAGCAGTAGATCTCATTTGATTACAGGCAGTTAAGAAAAATATTCCTTATTTAACCCGACACTCAATCTTCTTTATTGTGATGAAGTGGAAGTTGTTGCTTTTTTATTAAACACCCATTCGTTTTTCTTTTTCCTTGATCCTGACTAACTTCCTCAGAATGTTGCTGATATTCTACATAGCACTAGAGCCATTTCTATTACTTATCTATATAGGTTTGCCTATTTGGTAAACATTTGTTTCATGATACTTTGGTATGATAAAAATCAGGTTACTTCATTATTCCAATTAAATTAGATATAGCTCAAGTCTCAAGTAGTAAAATTGACAGAAAATACAGTCTCCATTTTTTTGCAAAACTTTATTCTTTCCCTGTTGTTCTTTGAATCATATTAGATCTAGAGCATAATAAAGTAGAAAGGTTGGGAAAAGAATAGTCTGGTCCTCAGTCCAACATATTTCTCATTCATTCTTGTCCTTATCAAAACCTAAATATGCATTTGAAGGTTGGAAGCCCCCAAATCATGAAGTCCATGTGCTCTAAGCCAGACATGGCCATGAGGGAAGCTTCACACACATGCCCCTCAGACAGGGGTTCTTGGAGTCCAGTTCCTAGACAACCAGGCAGCACATCTCGAATGGCCTGGGTTCTCACAAGTTTATTTTCATAGAGCAGGACACAGCTTTTCAGGAAAACCACCACCCTGCCATAAAAACCACTTTCCTCCTCAGGAGTCTAGCATTCAATGTAGAGACCTCTTAGTATTTGTTCCCAGGTAAAAAATAACCCAGGCCTCCAGGTTTCAAAGCTTTTGGCTTTATAATGAAGAGGAAGGTAAAATTTTTCTCATTCTTTGTGGTGAGCCTACAGTCAAAAGCTGAGGCAGAGGTAAATAGAGCAGATGGATGATAGCTAGACAGATAGACAGATGTGTGTATATGTAATTATGTGACAGCTTTGGGTGTATGTATGTATTTGTGTGTGTGTATAAATTCTTTCCTTGATGAAGAGACAGAAAAAATGGTGCCTATCTTTAAAAATAAGGTCTTCTATCGTTATAGGACCTCAATAATGAAGGCTACTAAAGAGTGGGAGTTAAAGCTAAGGTAACTAATTCATCTGATTTCCCAGACACTATTTTAGACCCATAATATAATAGATACTCTCTATATATTTATATACACAAACCCTGGCTGGTTTGGCTCAGTGGATTGAGCGTCGGCCTGCGAGCTAAGTGTCGCTGGTTCGATCTTCCAGTCAGGGCACATCAGAGAAGGAAAACTCTGATTCCAAAAAACCTCCACTGCCTTGCGGCATACCTCTTCAGGGGAAAGGCTAAGGGAGTAAACCCCGACAGAAAATCCGGAGCCGGAGTCCCTAAGGCGGTTTGACGTTGTAGTCAACACCAGCAACTCCTGCGGCGCACCTGAAGCCAAGCTGTATTGACTCCGTCTTTCCCTTGGACCCTTCAGCTGCGAAGAGAGGGGGGGTCTGCTGCATGGGCAACAGCAGACCCTCCATATCACCCTGCCCAGGCTCTGTAGCTTCAGCTTCACTGGAAAGGACACTCCAGCGTCATCGCAAGATGTCGATTCAACACGGGAGGAGACAGATACCGTGTCACTCCCGAGTCGGACTGCACAGCCATTCTCGGCGGTGGAGATAGACTCTTAAGAAGCTACACCATCGTCTCTCGAGGCTCTGTAGCTTCAGCTTCACTGGAGAGGACACTCCAGCGTCATCGCAAGATGTCGATTCAACACGGGAGGAGACAGATACCGTGTCACTCCCGAGTCGGACTGCACAACCATTCTCGGCGGTGCAGATAGACTCTTAAGAAGCTACACCATCGTCTCTCGAGACGGACGGCTGCCGACGATGACGATTTATATACACATGTGCATGTGTGGTCTGTCTAGAAAGTATTCAGCAATGCACTATGAAATAGAGACATTTATTGAAGAAGATACAAGATACAAGAAACATAGGACAACCTTCTTCTTCAAAGAAGGCACCTTCGGATCTCACACAGTTCTCCCAATTACCATTAGCTGACCCGTCATATTTTCCTGAATCTCCTTGACAGTCTGAAATCTCTTTTGTTTCAGAGGTGATTTTAGTTTTGAGGAAAAGCCAGAAGTCACAGGGCACCAAATCTGGCCGTAGGGGAGCTGAGTCACCTGGGTGATTTGATGTTTCTCCAAGAAACTCTACATGACATGTGATACACAAGCAGGCACAGTGTCGTGATAAAGCTGCCAATGGCCAGTTGCCCATAGCTGCGGCTTTCTAAATCATCTGAATAGTTTCTGGGAGGAATGTTTAAGCTTAACTCAAAATTGGATGCAAATTCATTGCTCTGCTCACTCAGTTACTTTTAATGTGCTGGCCACACAGTACACATGCTCACTCAATGGCATCTACCACCCCTACTGAATGGTACAGTGAAGTCATCATTGTTTGCACATGTGCATTCCAGTCCACCCTTCTTGGCTGCTAGGTTATATCAATGTTGCACAAACCATTCTCATTATATTAACAATGGATGGACTTTTTTTTGACAGACCTTGTATATACATATACATATATATGTGTGTGGCAGGTATAGATATAAAAATTTAAATAAAACCCCCAAAATGGATGTGATTTTCCACAGAGCATCTTTTAACAACAAACAAGCAATCAAGCAAATAAAAACTACCAAAAGAAGTTTGCAATTCCATCTTTACCTAACTACCCCTTTACTGCTAGTATAATGTTGGAACATACATCTGAATCAATTGTCCCCCCATGTACCTCTAGGATAAATTATTCATGCTTCCATCTGGAACCATGTCTTACATCTGCTCCTCCTTCTCTGAAGATCCCCAGCTCAAACATATATACAGAGAATAAAGCTAGGCAAATGGGAAAACAGAATAATGAAAGAATAAACAAAAAATCTTGTTGTTATAAGATGTTTACACCAAATCTTTCTGTAGTCTCTCTGTGAGTTAGGCAGCCTAATTTCTGCTTCCCTCTATCACACAAGTGGAGTTGGAAAGGGTTGCTAAGATAAGGAGATATTGATTCCTTAAGCCCTGGTAGCAAAAGGATTGGGCATGGAGCTGTTAGTGCCCCAGGGCTGGTCACATGAGCTGACAGCAATCCCCTTCATTGATGCTGAGTGCCTGAGAAAATTTATCATTTTCTGCCATTGAAATGACAGGTAAAGGATTGGTAATGCCATATATCTGATGGTGAAGAAAAGTGATTCTAAGGGTAACATGCCAAGGAATCAAGGCATAGTTTTCTCCATAAAACCTATATGTATTCTTTTCAGTAATGTTCCACTGCCTAGCAACATGGCCCAGTGAATGCCCTGAAACCACTCACTGATGTTTTCTTTGATAATAAATTTAGTGATGAAGAAACTCCTTTGAATTTCCTCTGTAGGACAGTGAAAATCATGTGAATGGTCCCTCTGGAACACCTGGATATCATTTAACACTATTAGGTATAATATTCTTTTACATCTATACATTCTATTGGATTTTCCCCCATATTCTCCATCTAAAAGAAGCTCCATTTTGATCTGTGTTACTTATTAACAGCAAAAATCACCATTTGGTTTATCTTTGAATGGCCTGAAAAGTCTCCCCCTCTCTCTCTCTCTCCATATTGTAAATAAGGAGCCAGGAGAAGTGAGGCTGGGTGACATCATTGTTGTTTAGAGATATTAAAAATTACAAGAGGACTTAGAGATAGACATGAATTGTGGCTAAATTATGATTGCACTTTCTCCCTTCAGTAGTCTGATCAGTGACAATAGATTTCTGTGTGCCCTGTGTTCTCTGTCTAGCCTTGACAACAGGTTGATGGGCAGCACATCAATCCAAGTATGAATTGTGGTGGAAATATGCATGAATTCACACAGAATTCTGTCTTGAAAGGCTTCACTATTTTTCCTGGTCACTTATTTGCACAAATAAATGTCCTTTCATTTTTTTCAATCTAATCATTTTTTTCTAAAATAACAAAAGTGAGAGTTTATTTTCCCAACAATATGGCTTGGGTAATTAATGTTGACTTCTTCTATCTTAGTCACATTTTTTAGACCAATAACCCAATTTTACATTTTTGCAATATACCCTCACAGCTCTGGCAAGAATCACAGCTTTAGAACTTTGTCATATCTTTTTCCCAAAATATGAAATTCTCAAATCTAAATCTAATGCAACAATATAATATCTCAGGAAACCTAAACTTGTTATTGAGGCATGACCTTCTTAAGGTTGCTTTGAGTATTTACTGTCAGCTTTGTTTTCTAAGTGCCTGGTTATTTTATCCCTGAAGTATAGTTTTGAGATTTATCTTGTCATAAACCTAAAGTATCCCTGAATACACACACACACTTTGGATAAAGCTAGCCATGTGAGTTTCACCTTTCTTTTTTCATTTATCATTACTACAAAATGCACATCTCAAAGGAAATCTTTTCTTCAAATGTCTCTGTCATTGAAAAAACAAAGAAACCTTTCTCCCATATATGGGCAATTATTACTACTTTCCAAGAGACATATCTGAACTCTAATTACAAACATTTCGCTTGGGTCTTCAAAGTTCCTTTTTCCTTTCACAATGACATACCATTACCTTAGGCCTATTTTTCCCCCCAAAGGCACTATAATATCCTTCATGTTTTTTAGTCTATATTTACTGAAGAAAAGTTACTGGGACTTTTCATTGTTCACGTAAACTTTGCTAAAATAACTAAAACTATATAATAATGTATGTGCAATACAGAGAGATAATTATAGAAAAGAAAAGGAAGGAAAAATCCCCCCAAAACAGGGTTTTGTTTTTCTACAATGTGAAGTGATTTATTAACATGAATTTTGCTTGTTTCTCTCTAATATGTATAGAAGAAATTTGTTTAAGCATGTGGAGATACCTATAGTATATTTTAAAAGGGTGAAAATATATGCACCTCTATGTTCACTGCAACATTATTTGTATAGTAGCTGAGACATAGAAGCAACCAAAGTGCCCATCAATGAATGAATGGATGAAGAAAATGTGGTATACATATATACTAAAATATTATTTAGGCATAGAAAAATGAAATTTTTCCATTTGTGAAAATATGGATAGAGTTTGAGAGCATTATACTAAATGAAATAGTCAGACCAAGGAAGATAAATACTATATAATCTCATTTGTATGTAGAAAAAAAACACACACACATAAGCAAATAAATACAGATAATTGCCAGAAGCAAGGGGTCAGAAGTGGGCAAAATGGATACAGGGGGTCAAAAGGTTCAAATATAACATTAAGTCATGAGGAGGTAATGTACAGCACAGTGACTATAGCTATTAATATTGTATTGCATATTTGGAAGTTGCTGAGGCATCTTAAGAGTTCTAAAATGCTCTAAAAATGAAATGAATTTAATAAAATCAAAAGAGAGAAGATTATTTTAAATAAATTACACTGTACATACTCTTAGAATTTTCTTAAAATGTTTTTAAAATGTTTCTTCATGATTTTTGTTTTTCTCTTGATAGAGCACATTATAAATTTATGATTACACTTCTTTACTTAGTAAATAATAAGGCTGAAAATACTGTTTATGCTAACACAGGGCACAAATACACCCCAATGCACATACAAATCTTCCAAGCACTGAAGACTGAGAACTATATTGATTACTTCATTCATCAAACAAATAAACTTTAATATTACTTTAAAGGTTGTTACAGAAGTTAAAAAGTTTTCTCTCTTCCTAACTTTGCCTCACTAATTACATAATGGGCCAAATTAAAGACTTTGATGCTGAAATAAAGGTTTCTTCCATTTTTGTTCCTTTAAATGAAAATTCCACACATATTCCTGAGGTGTTTGCATATTGAAGTCACCTACAGATATCAGTGCCTAGCCCAGGACATACTGCAGTCCTTATTCCCTTTATCTGAATACTAGGTCCTCTACTTTGGGTCCCTGAATCAACCTCTGGGTTTTTGTTAGACTTTCTGTCCATTCACCTTCATGTCTGATATTGACAGAGACAGAACCTCAGGTGAGAAACACTCTTATTATTACCTAGCCAGTTTATGATACCCTCTGTCAGGAAAGGATTACTCACGAACTGAGGGGCTGGTCTTTCTCTTTGTTGAATAAAGCTCCTGGAGAGGAAATATGGTTATGAAGGCATAGATTGAAAAGCGTTAGGGTAAGGGAAAATGGAAGACTTCATTTTGGTTTATTTCTGAATAATAAATAAATTATTGAGTTTATGTTAAGCACTTTTGCCATTTGGGGAATAGTCTGAGAAAATGCAACCTGAAGCAAATGATCTGTCTGGTTTTTTGGTCTAGTTTTTCATTATTAAGAATGTTTTTAAGGTAGGGCAGAGAGTGGACCTTCTAAAGCCAAGATAGCAATATTACCTCCGTTTCATTTGTCTGTCTTCAACTTAGAACAGGCAGAAAATAAATGTGCAGACTCATTCATCCAGCCTGCATTCAGTTTCAGCTTTGAGTTTTTGTTTTCTTTGTTTCCTTCAGTCCTTCCCTTCTACCCATTCATACAACTCACCCAGATCTAAGTCCAGGTAAAGATCATCACCAAAACACCTCCTTCCCCCAGACACATATGGAAGAGGAGTGAACCCTGCAACTTAATTATTAGTAAGAAAAAAAAAAACATTTTGAAGGAGAGGAAAAGTAATCCTAATTTACTATGAGAATTTACTATAATGATAATGCCACTAAGGGCTATCACTAAATTATGATGCAACTTAATTTAAAAAGATGATGGAAAGAGAAATGTGTGAAATGGGAAGGAGAGTCAAGAAGGATAAAAGCTAAATCCTTACTTTTATAGTTGCAAATCAATATACAAAACTGAAAAATCAAGAAGTAACAACCCAAGCAGGTTATATTGAACTGGGGAGATAAATACCCAAAGAATCTACTGAACGAGTTCAGAAGAAATGCTTCAGGGCGAAGGGAATAGAGAGGCTCTGAGTGGTGTTTTCTTAACCAATCTTATAAAACTATTTGCTACTTAACCTACATGTATATTGCTACATGTATATATGATTTTGCCCCTGGCTGGTTTGGCTCAGTGGATCGAGCGTCGGCCTGCGAGCTAAGTGTCGCTGGTTCGATCTTCCAGTCAGGGTACATCAGAGAAGGAAAACTCTGACTCCAAAAAACCTCCGCTGCCTTGTGGCATACCTCTTCAGGGGAAAGGCTAAGGGAGTAAACCCCGACAGAAAATCCGGAGCCGGAGTCCCTAAGGCGGTTTGACGTTGTAGTCAACACCGGCAACTCCTGCGGTGCACCTGAAGCCAAGCTGTATCGACTCCGTCTTTCCCTTGGACCCTTCAGCTGCGAAGAGAGGGGGGGTCTGCTGCATGGGCAACAGCAGACCCTCCATATCACCCTGCCCAGGCTCTGTAGCTTCAGCTTCACTGGAGAGGACACTCCAGCGTCATCGCAAGATGTCGATTCAACACGGGAGGAGACAGATGCCGTGTCACTCCCGAGTCGGACTGCACAGCCATTCTCGGCGGTGCAGATAGACTCTTGGGAAGCTACACCATCGTCTCTCGAGACGGACGGCTGCCGACGACGACGATATATGATTTTAATAAAAATAAAAACGTAGAAGAAAGATCGGAAGAAGGAAGAAAATACAGGGAGGAGTCAAAGGGAGGGAATGAGAAAAGAAAGAAAAAAAGAATAATGAGATAGAGGAAATAGAAAACATCTGGAACCCAGAAAGCCCATGTTTTATCAAATGATATTAATTTTAATGTTAAAAGTATCAAACAAGATGCAGAATAATATAATGTAATTACTAGAAAGGACAAATTTAAGGTAAATTTTTGTAATCTTTTCAGTTAATATAATTTTATTGCACTTTTTTAAAATCCCTTTTTCTGTGGGAAAACCCAGCTAGTTTTCTAACTCTCTTGTAATAAATCTCATTCTTGGCTGGCATTCCATCATGACCAGAATGGAACACAGTATGTGTTCTGGGTTTGTCCATTCAGATAAAAGCCGTGCCATTGTTCAGCCGCTTAGTGTAGCCTGGATGTGTGTCTGGAAGGCATTTTTTCATGATTTCAGAATGGGCCTAGGTCCGGCTTAGGCCAGTCTTTAATTTTGTCAATTTTTCATATAATTCGTACTTTACTATTATTTCAAAACTCTTATTAATGAGATATTTTACTTATCAGTTATATTTTTGCATGTATTTTTCTTTCATCTATTGATTGCCAAATTACGTCCATTTAGAGGGTGGGGCAAAAGGAGATTTACAGTTGTGAGGACGCAAAACAGAGTTTATTCTTACATTATTATTTATTAATTATTGTATTATTTCCCATACAAGCAATGTAAACCTACTTTTTCCCCAGCTTGTATAATTAGTTATGAAATCTATAGAGTTCAGGATATTGTCAAAATTTCAAGTTCAGCCTAGGGGTGGTATACTTTTTAACTACAGGAATTCGCCAATATAATTTAAAATGTGATTCCTATCTAAAGAATTTGCATGTATCACTGTGTTAACCAGCATCCCTTTGTTCATAAGAACATAAACATTTTTAGCTTAAGTATAAAGAGTTGGATAAATAAATAAATTCATAAATATTCAGAATTCTTCCTTGGACCCAGAACATGTGATGCACAATCGAATGCAGAGAAGCTGTCCACAAAGGCTATAAGAAAAAACACCCTTTTTCTTCTCTGGGATCTTATAATAACCTATTTCTGTCCGTCAGGGTGCAATTGTTTAATTTTTTTTCTTGATAGACCAGCTCAGTCTGCCTTTCCATCCACCCAACTGCAGATTCTTAGCAATATGTGTACAGGGCATCTGTAGAGGATAATTACTTCAAGGAATCCCAATTTCTAATCCCTAGGAGACAGCATCTCACCTAGCTTGGGTCTGAAATCCACAAAGTACAAACTTTGATCCTTTCCTTTTACTACCCTAACCTTTTAACCACTTTCTTGTGATTTATTTATTTGCTTTATTATTATAATTATATCAGTATTAGGAATTTTTTATATGTATTGTTTCATTTAACTTTTCATGTTAAATAAATTAAAATTTTATAATACAGAAGGAATATTCATATAACTATGACTTTTGCCATAAAGTAATTTTCTAAATATATTCTGATTTATTCTGCTACATTGTAGGGTTGTTTCCCAATCAAACACTTCCTGGCTCATTCCTCCAATTTTATACTGCCTCTTATAATTCTTCTTTTACCTGATTCTTGTTTTCATTCATTCAAAAAGATTTATTGATGTTACTAATATGTGTGAGTCCCACTTTGAGAGCCAGAGAAAGAGCAGAGACAAGATCTTGTGTTTCATGGATCCTGTATTTACAGTGGTAAGGAAAGGCAACAGCAAGTCAGTAAACAAACAAATCCAATAAACAATACAATAGAGATATGTTCTATGCTGATAATTAAATACTGTAATGTTTTACAGAGTGATTGAATGTCACTTCTGAATAATCAGATCTCAATAGAAAGAATGAACTAAACATGTTAAGATTAAAAGGAAAAGCATTCCATGTGGAACACAAAGTTAGACCAAAACCAGGCAAAGGCCCTACGTAGTTGCATGTTGCTGGCACCTAAGGGAGGCCTGTGTAGCTGGGGTGTGGCAGAGAAGCTTAGAGATGAGATTGGAGAAGTGGGAAGGGGTCTGACTTCTGAGAGCCAGGGTGGGAGTCTGTATTTTATTCTAATGAAGGTAAAGCCATTGGAGCATTTTAAGCAATGAAGTAGCAGGGTTGAACTTAACATTTTAAAAATACTGACTCTGTAAATGTGTATACAACACAGTTAATAAAGCAAGTTTAAGGGGGTGGTGATTTGGTTTTCATTGGGTGTATTTATACGTGTGGGTGTTTTCTAATGTAGATACAAACTTGGTGAAAGATACTGGGGCTTCATACAGGTGATTATCAAATCTGATCTGATTTGATGCTGACTTGTTATACATGCCAGCATATTCTAAGATAAAACTCTAAAGTGCTCATTGTCCACATAATGTGCTGTCAACTGAACATTTACTCCTTCAGAAATGATTGTGTTACACCTGCTACGGTCCAGAACCCACACTGACTATACTGTAAACACAGCTTGCTGAGCAAGACCCTGAGTCTATCTTTAGACAGCTGACCATTTAATGAACATTTTGCAAAAACTACAACCTCCCTAGGAAGATAATTTAGAATCATTAAGCATAGGTCCTTCCTCTGTTTTCAGTATATTGAAACCATTTTTTCTACTAGAGACGGCATTCCAAAAACTTGATACCTTGCCTGGAATCTTTCTTGAACCAAACTGATGTTTCTTTGTGTGATAATTGATGGCCGCCATAGCTGCTGGAAAGGCAAAAGCTATCAACTCCTGAATACGTTTATTGTCAGTAGTCTCTGTGAACACTTTGATTCAATTAATGATGTTTTTGTTGTAGTTAGTATTTCCAAACAAAGAATCCATAGCCACATAAACTTTCTATGCAGAGAATATAAACCTTTCTTGCTAATTTTAGCAAATCATAAAGGGTTTGTTAATCTTTTTATTTTTTTAAATATACTCTGTGTGTGAGAGTGTGTGTATTTTCTTTT
This sequence comes from Furipterus horrens, assembly GCF_987537825.1. Lineage (NCBI taxonomy): Eukaryota > Metazoa > Chordata > Mammalia > Chiroptera > Furipteridae > Furipterus > Furipterus horrens. The sequence continues at coordinate 31,157,963 of NW_028327180.1, forward strand.
GTTCTGTTTTAACTTGTAGTGAGCCACAAGAAGTAAATTACTCTTTTCAAGGATAACTCATTTACTTTCCTATAAGAGTCAAATTTGAAGGATTTCTGAAAATTCCTAAAAGAATAAAGTTACTGTTTATGGGCATGCATTGTTTATCACTAAAAAATGTACAGATTTCATTCATTTTATAATTGTTAAAGCACAGACATTTCAATGTGAGCATCTGAATTAAATTTAGCTATGAGTTTTTTAAATTAATTAATTACTGATAATCTATAAAAAATAAGAGTATTAATACAAGATTATTAAGGTAAACTGTATTTTGAGACTTTACCCTCTGTGTGACAACCAATTTTTATTACAATTTTATCTAATTAAAGTTTCTAATTACAATTTAGTCTGTGATTAAAAAGTACAGAATTTAAAATTCAAGTTATCAGTCTTAAACTTGGCATTTTACCATTAAATTCTCTGCTGCTTATGAGCCATCAATGCCGTGATGGATAATCATATCAGTTAAGAGATTGCTTTTATTCCCCATAGGAGTGGATATGGGTGAAGCATGAGTAGCGGGGATTTTGATGATATAAAATACTTCCTATTAAGTAAAACCCTGTGCACCTGGGAAATCAAATTTTAGCTTAGCCAGTATTTATTATGACACTCCGTGACTTCTGTTTTATTGATTCAGGATAAGAAAAATCATTCAAATATACTTGTCACATTAAGGGATCTTTTAAAATTAGTCCCCTCTGAGACTAGTTAGCAACATATTGAAAAACCACCTTCCCTGACCATCCTATCTTTACCTAACAATTTTCTGTAGTGAACTAGAGAACTTAATGTCGGGGAACGTTACTGTTGTTGGGGCATCTTCCTGAGTCTTAAATTCTTTTGTCACTGAAATTTCCCCCCAAATAGGAAGTGTTTCTTCTTTTTTATAACCTGCAAGTATCCTCACCTTGTTTCAATCCAGTTTACTTACTGTCAGACTTCTGTGGGTTTTCAGCACGTATAATAAAAGAAAGTCTGACTTCCCCCCCAAAAGAGTTCCCTTTCCCCCAATCCTTGTTGTTTGTTGACTTATTGATGATAGCCATTCTGACAGGTGTGAAGTGACATCTCATTGTGATTTAAGCTTGCATTTCTCTGATGATTGGTGACATTGAGCATCTTTTCATATGTCTATTGGCCATCTGTATGTCCTCTTTAGAGAAGTATCTATTTCAGGTCCTTTGCCCACTTTTTAATTGGATTGTTTGGTTTTTCTGGTGTTGAGTTTTATAAGTTCTTCATAAATGTTGTATATTAACCCCTTATCAGATATATTGGAGAATATGTTCTCCCATTCTGAAGGTTGCCTTTTTATTTTTTGATGGTCTCCTTTGCAGTGGAAAAACTTTTTAGTTTGATATAGTCCCATTTGCAACCACTGTGGAAAGCAGTATGGGGATAACTCAAAAAATTAAAAATGGATCTGCCTTTTGACCCAGAGATCCCACTTCTGGGAATATATTCAAAGGAACACAAAACACGAATTTGAACAAACATAAGAACTCCTATGTCCATGCAGTGTTATTCATAGTTGCTGAGATATGGAAGCAGCCCAAGTGTCCATCGGTAGATGAATGGATAAAACAACTATGGGACATTTACACAATGGAATTCTACTTGGCCATTAAAAAGAAAAAAAGTGTTACTCTTTGAGACAGCATGAATGCACCTGGAGAACATTATGCTAAGTGAAATAAGCCAGTCAGAGAAAGACAAACACCATATGATTTCACTCATATGTGGAATCTAATGAACAAATTGAATTAACAAGCAAAATGGAGATAGGCTAGATAGAGAGCAGATGGCAGCTGTTGGTGAGGGGAATTTGGGGATGGAGGGATAAAACAAGAGGAGAAAGGACCCATAGACATGGACAACAGTTTGGTGACTGCAGTGGGGAGGGGGATGTAAGGTTAACCGGTAATGGAAAAATACAATAAAAATGTTTTTTAAAAGTCTGACAGTTAAATAACGAAAAAGAATCAACAAAACAAAATTAAAAATCAGAGTCTGAGACTTGAGGCCAAACCCAGGAAAGACTAAAGATTTCCAGAAACAAAAAATTCAGAAAGCTTTACTTGATATGAAAATTGTAGTTTGTGAGACACAAACTGTTTGCCAACTGGGAGACTTCCAGCCCAAAGCTGGTATAAAGTGCAGAGGCATGACATTACAGGATGGTGCATAAAGTGAAAATGAGGACGTTGTCTAATATTTACAATGATTGGTTATTCCAACAGGGTTTTCCAAATGGTGGAGACTTATTAAAAGTAATTATCTTGTATCAGTTTAGGACTATGACTTAAGTTTTGTTTATAACTATCAGAGGTATTTACAAGAAATAACCTTTTTCACTTATGTTCATGAAATGAGCTCAATTTAATTTTGCTTACATGGCTTAAGTAGTTTTGCTGCTTAGGGGATTTCGAGGTCTGGTCTCTGTTTTGCTTTAGCATATCTAAGAAATCTAAAATTCAAACCTAAGGTCATGTTGTGTAAGAACATAAACATACATTTTATCTTTCCATAACAGATCATCTCTAGAGCACTTTTCCTACTAGAAATCATAATTATATCCATCAGTCGCTCTGGGGCAGTATCATCAAGCTGATAATATGCCTGCATCTCTGCCAATCACATTGCAAAGAAACTAGGGATAAAAACCCAGCTTCACAAGAGTTCTGCCTCTGAGCCTATGAAACAACCATTATCTCCTTGGCAATCCGTATTTAAGACAGCCATCAAATCTTCTCTTTTTTTTTAAAGATTATATTTATGCTTTCCTTTAGCTCTATTTGAAAAAGTATTTCCTTTAATCACTTTTCCTTTAGTTTGCCAACTTAGTAAGATAGGTTTCATTTAATTATATAGAAACAAGAGATTCCTGTGGAAATATGTGTAGAAATATAATAGAAATATATATCTATATAAGTGGTAGGCAAAAGTAGGTTTATATTTGTTCCAATGTGAAACACAGAGTTTATTATTATTTATTATTTTCTATACATAGGTATATGTACACACACTATATATGCATTAAAGAACATCTAATCAATATGTGAATAGAGAAATTATGTAGAAAATATTGACCAAAATAAAACAAAATTATTTAGAAAACTATATAATTATGTAATTATAAACTATAAAACTATATTACCTATGAGATATGCTTTGTGTGTATCTTGATCTTAAAATACAGGACCAAACAGAACAAAGAAAACTCTGCACAGAATTATTTATGCATGCATTCATTCATTCCTTATTTATTTATCAAAAAATATTGCAAAAGGTATCAATTGCAATAATGTGTATAGATGCAATATATATAAAGCTTGTATGTGAAATGTAATATTTGCATAGAGTCATTATGTAAATTTAACATCAACTAATAGAAAATAGAAAAATTATTTAGGCATCAAACTAGTACTGATTGCAATAAAACAGAGCTTTTGACTTTTTGAATGTGTAGTCATTTTCTAATATTTTGAGATATATGATAAGAAAAATTTTTCATTATACTAATGTCTTTATGTTTCTCTAACAATCAATTTCATTGTTTAACTTTTCTTCTCTGAATAATATAGCCCTAATATTCTGCTAAGAACAGACTGTATCTGTTCAGTCATTCAATCATCAAAGTAAAATTCCAGGAGAATTCTTCTTCTAAAACTCATGTGTGCATAATGAAGCTTTTGTAAAGCAAAATCATCATAATTTGCTTCAAGAGTCCCTACTTGGTCAGTGGAATCTGTTTTTGTTATTGTTCCATATAAATAAAATATGTGCCTGAATATGGAAACTATAGGTAATTTGAGAAATACTCTTTCAAAAAAATACTGAAAAGTTCATCATAATGATGATGCCAAACATCTGAATTCATAATTGACTTCTACCACAAATGTAAATTGAAGTTTTAGAGGTTTTAAGTATCCAGAAATACAGTGCATTCATATGATGGAATTATGTAGCCATTGATATTCAACTTTTGAAAGTATTTAATGACATAAAAATGCTATATCAGTGCACTAAAAAATGGTATGTGGCATACATGCTCCGGATTCCCAGTATTGTCGTTACTGTGGGACACACCCAGGAACATGCCTGTGAACAAGCTAAATAAAGCAAAACAGGTCGGGAAGGAAGTACACCAAATTATAGAAATGGTTTTCTCTGTCTTTCAGGTGACTTTTTTATTCTTCATATGTTTCTATAATGTCCAAAATTTCTACAGTAATTTTTAATTATCTCATATCACCTAAAAATTAATAGAGTATTTTTTGGAGCAAAAGGAAAGGAACCATCTATTATTCCACTACCCTGATACAGACATAAATAGCCTATGGTGTATACCATCCCTGTAGAGTTATTCAGTTATAATTATTATCCTAACATTTACACTTTTTTCAGTGTAATTTTCTATTATCATCACACAATCTTAATAATTATTTTAAATTATCTTTATAGTATTACACTGACTATTTATCTTAGACTTTAGATTAGCATTTCCTATTTTTTGATAAATAAGTGATGAATTAATGAATGCATGCATAAATAGTTCTGTGCAGAGCTTTCTTTGTTCAGTTTGGTCCTGTATTTTAAGATCATGATACACACAAAGAATATCTCATAGGTAATGAGATTTTTTTTTTAAATATATTTTATTGATTATGTTGTTAAAGTAGTTCCAATTTTTTCCCCTTTGCTCCCCTCTGCCCAGTATCCCCCTTTCCTCCAGCAATCCGACCCCTCCCCCCTTAGTTTATTTCCATGGGTCATGCATATAAGTTCTTTGGCTTCACCCTTTCCTATATTATTCTTAACTTCCCCCTGTCTATTTTGTACCAACCAATTATGATTCTTACTCCCTGCACCATTTCCCCATTTCTTCCCCTCCCACCTCACAGCTGATAACCCTCCAAATGATCCCCATACTTATGATTCTGTTCTTATTCTGGTTTGCTTAGTTGGATTTCGTTTTTATTTTTTAGGTTCAGTTGTTGATAGTTCTAAGTTTGTTGTCATTTTAGTGTTCATAGTTTTGATCTTCTTTTTCTTAAGTCCCTTTGACAATTCATATAATAATCACCTGATGATGATGAACTCCTTTAGCTTCACCTTGTCTGGGAAGCCCTTCCTCTGCTCTTCCATTCCAAATGATAGCTTTGCTGGATAGAGTAATCTTGGTTGTAGGTTGCTTTCCATCACATTGAATACTGCTTGCCAGTCCCTTCCTGCCTGCAAAGTGTCCTCTGAGAAATCAGCTGATAGTCCTATAGACAGCCCCCTGTAGGCAACTATCCACCTCTCTCTTGCTACCCCTAGGACTCTCTCTTTAACTTTCACCTTTGGTATCTTAATCATTATGCATCCTGGTGTGGTCCCCTTTGGGTCCAGCTTGCCTGGGACCCTCCGTGCTTCTCAGACCTGTATGTCCATCTCCTTCGCAAAATTTGGGAAGTTTTCCTCATTATTTTTAAATTCTTGCTTCCTCATTCTGCACTGGTTGACTGTTTTTTACTTCCTTATTTTCCAAATCATTGATTTGAACCCTGGTTTCCTTCCCTTCACCGTTGGTTTTGTGTGGATTTTCCTTCGTTTAACTTAACATAGCCTTTACTTCTTCTCTCATGCGTTTGCCATACTCAAGCATTATCTGTCAAGCCTGTGAGCATCTTTATCACCAGTGTTTTGAATTCTGCATCTATTAGGTTGTCTGTCTCCTCATCTGTTAGGTTGACTATCTCCTCGTCGCTTAGTTCTCCCACTGGAACCTTGATCTGTTTCCCCTTTTGGGCCATACTTCTCTGTCTCCTAATTCTGACATGTCCCTGTGTTTGTTTACCTCTGCATTCCAGATAGAGCTATCGCTCCTGCTACACTGTAAGGGGCAGAGCCTTAGGGATTTGTCAGTATAGGGCTACCTGTTTCACCACACTGTGGTGCTGTATGTGGGGGAGAGGTCTGAGAGGGAACAATGTCGCCTGCCCAGCACTCTCCCCTTTTCCAAGCACCTCTCTCACTTCTGCACCCAACTGGTTTCCCTCTAGCTGCTGCCGTGGCTGTCGTTCCGAGAGTGGATGGGTCTGCGGACATTCTAGGACCTTGGGGCCCCTTTAAACAAGCAGACTCTGCTGAGATAGGCATTTACTGCCTCCACCCCAACCCCCACTGGTCTGCATAGTCAGAAGCAATGAGGTTTGATTTTCCCCAGTGCTGGGACCCTGAGCTGCTAGGTCCAATGAGGAGCTGGGAACACTCCCCAGGTGTCCCTCCTAACTTTTTTTAAATGTGTGACTGCGCTTTCCACTGGCCTGCCGCTGCCACCACTGCTACTGCTGCCACCACACTGTGTCCTCTCCACCCTGGCTCTGCCCCTCCTACCTGTCTGAATGAGTATTTCTTCTTTATATCTTTGTTTGCTGGACTTCCATGCAGTTTGATTTTCTGGAATTTCTGTTTGTTTCTAGTTTTGTGGTAGTTGTATTCCTTCTCAGTTGTGGAGGGAGATGCAGCGTGTCAGTGTACGCCTCCATCTTGGCCAGAAGTCCCAGTAATGAGTTTTTACTTATTTTAAATTATATGTTATTGATTATGCTATTACAGTTGTCCCATTTTTCTCCTTTTCCTCCTCCACCCAGCACCCCTCTTTCCCTCAGACAATCTCCCCACCATTGTTCATGTCCATGGTTCATGCAAATAAGTTCGTTGGCTACTCCATTCCCTTTACTATACTTTATATCCCCATGGCTATTCTGTAATTACCTATTTTTACTCCTAAATCCCCTCACTTCTTCACCCATTCTCCTACACCTGACTACAGTTTGGCAACCATCAAAACTCTTTCCATATCCATGATTCTGTCTCTGTTCTTCTTGTTTACTTAGTCTGTTTTTTAGATTCAGTTGTTGATAGATATGTATTTATTGTAATTTATTGTTCATAGTTTTGAGCTTCTTCTTTTTCTTTAATACATCCCTTTAACATTTCATATAATAATGGTTTGGTGATTATGAACTCCTTTAGCTTTTTCTTGTCTGGGAAGCTCTTTATCTGCCTTTTGATTCTAAATATCTTTGCTGGATAGAGCAATCTTGGCTGTAGGTCCCTGATATCCATGACTTTGAATATTTCTTGCCAATCCCTTCTAGCCTGCAAAGTTTCTTTGGAGAAATCAGCTGACAGTCTTATGGGAACTCCTTTGTAGGTAACTCTCTTCTTTTCTCTTGCTGCTTTTAGAATTCTCTCTTTTAACCTTTGGCATTTTCATTATGATGTGTCTTAGAAAGGGCTCCTTTGTATCTCTCTTGTTTGGGGTTCTCTGTGCTTCCCAGACTTGCATGTCTACTTCCCAAACTGGGAAAGTTTTCTTTCATTATTTTTTCAAATAGGTTTCCAATTTCTTTCTCTTCTCCTTCTGGCAGTCCTATGATGCAAATGTTGAAATGCTGCTTACACTATTCTCTCTCTCTTTTTTTCTTTTTCTAATTCTTGGCTTCATCCACTCTACTGTTATTTTCCTGTAAATTTTTCCCTATTTCATTAATGTATCCTTCATTTCTGACTGGATTTTTTTACCTGTTGAGGTCCTCACTAAGTTCCTTGAGTATCTTTAGAACCAGTGTTTTGATCAGATAAGCATCTGATAGATTGCTTATCTCCATTTTGTTTAGTTCTTTTTTGGGAATTTTGATCTAGTCTTTATTTGGGCCATGTGTCTTTGTCTCCTCTTTTTGGCAGACTCCCTGTGTGTGTTTCTATGTATTAGGTAAAGCTGCTATGATTCCCTGTCTAGGTAGTGTGGCCTAATGTAGTAGATGTCCTGAAGGATCCCGTGGCACAGACTACCCTATCACCCAAGCGGGGCACTTGAAGTTTACCCTTCGTGTGGGCTGAGTACACCCTCCTCTTGTAATTGAACCTTGGTTGCTGTTGGAAGATCAATGGGAGGGATTTACCCAGTCCAGTCAGCTGCAAGGATTGGCTGTGACCACTGACCACCAACCTCCACCCTCCGTGGAGGATCAGCTATATAGGGCAAGGTGATAGTGCTCCAACATGGTCTATAGATGTCCACTGAGTGTGCATGCCCTGGGTTTTCCCAAGTGCAGGCCAAGGTCAGCTCCCACCTGTGTTCAGCCTAGGACCACCTGCCTGAATTATAAAGCAATCTGCAAACAGCTGCTACTTGTACTTAGCTTAGAGATTCCAGCTGAAGTCAAGCTATGACCCTAGGCTGGCTGCTGCTGCTAGTGCTGGGCCTGGGGCCACTTAGCAAGACATTGGGGCTGGAGATGCACTGAGTCCAGCTGTTGCTTGTTTGAGAGGGTTTAGAAAGCTGCAAGACATTAGCCAATACTAGCCATTCATATGGAAAAGTTGCTGTTAACAGCTGTAAGTTGGGTGGGATGGAGCCTCAGGGTATCTCCAGGGCAGGGCAAACCCTGTTAGCCACGTTGATGGAGTCTCAGGAATGGCACCCCACCTGCTGGCTGTGTGGGTGGAGGGTTCAGAAAAGAGACAATGGCCTCTCCCCACCTTTCTGTCTGGGAGAAAACTGTCACCCAGCTCTCATCCTGATGCCAGACACTTCAGTTCCTCCCTGTATGTCACTAGTGCCTTTCAAGCTGCTGTCCTGGTGCTCAAGCTCAGAGGGAGTGAGTCTGATTAACTCTGTGTGTAGGTTCTTTAAGAGGAACTGCTTGGGACTCCAGATGTTTCTTCTACGGACTTGATCCCTGCTGGTTTTTGCAGTCAGAAGTTATGGGGACTAATCTTCCTGGCACTGGAATCCTGGGCTGGGGGCCTGGTGTGGGACTGGGACTCCTCACTCCTGAGATATCCCTCCAGAATTTTTATCCACCACACAGTGATGTGGGTCCAGCCCATTCTGCATCTGTGCCCCTCCTACCAGTCTGGATGGATATGGTTTCTTTAATTCCATAGTTTTTAGACTTCGTTCAATTCAATTTCTGATGGTTCCTAGTGATGGTGTTCTATAATTTAGTTGTAATTTTGATGTGGTTTAGTAAGAAAGCAAACTATGTTTACCTATGTCACCATCTTGACCAGAAATTTTTAACAGCTAGCAATTTCTAGGTGATTGGGTTTTTTTGTTTGTTTGTTTTTAAATAGTAGTTAGAACCACATTAAGAAAAAATACTCGTGGTACTTTTATAGTGATGAAATATTTTTCTTCTTAATGACATAAAGCTTACACAATTGTGATTACCAGGAAAATCTAGTTGCAATGTTTGGGGGAAAGTTGTGGAAAAAGTATTTTTCTAACTCTTCCTTAAATATTTCAATAAATAGCTTTCAACATGGCCGACTAGCTGTATTCAGCAACTGAAATTTCTCAAAGGAAAAATACCTCAACAAAAAAAATGTCAGCAGCAAAATGTTTAATAGCCTCTTTATTTTCCTGCCCAGAAAGCCAACAATAGAAACTTCTGGGGCCATCTTACCCTGACCTTCAAGCTCAGCTATTCCTATTGTTGGTTGGGGGATCAAAGGAGGCCAGATTGTCACCCAGAAGCCTGGCATTTACTTATCTTGCTGGTACTTCTACTATACTCTCTTGGGGCTACTCTGGTAAAAAGGCTTATGACATTTTCCTTGTGATCAATTCTTTTTTAGTTCTTTACACTAGTTCCAGCAGTAATTCTCTGATTCATTGCTTCACACTGAAAGCCTACTTGAAGGGTATCAGTTTTGCTGGAAAGTTGCTTTTGAATTCACCTCTATGACTGTCATTGGATTCATAACATGCCCTAGGCCAACTGCCTGCCTGCCCAGGCCCTTTCTGAGAGTCTAGTAATAAAGTCCACTGTTGCCATCATCCACCTGCCTGCTGGGAGAGCAGCTAAGTCCTTGCTGGTTCCTTTCTGACTCCTAAAACCAGCCTCTCCAAATCCATCTCCTGCCCATCGTTATATTCTCAATGAACAGCTATCATTCTTCTTTTCTTTTCCTATGGCCCTTATCTTTTTCTTGGTCCAGCTAAACAGCTTCACCAGCCCTCCATGCATGTTATATCATTCAATTCCAGTTCTCTTCTCAGTCAAGCTAGTCCTAGACCTGATAGCTTGTCTAGCATAGCTCTTGCCATTCTTGCCACCAAGTACACTCTAGATTTACCTCTGGCTCTTTCCAATGGACCCCTCCACTTAAAAATAATAATAAAATGTGTCTGTTCTCTGTACTTGGAACACCATTGCACAGTCTTTATCCACTTTATGCCTCTCATCTGGAATATTTTCCCTCCAGCCAGTAAGAAAAGTCTTCTAGACCTAAAAGTGAGGTGATCGACAAGCAGCTTCAAGTGATAGATGGCTTGAAAATGAATTTTTTATGGACCACACAGTAACCAATATTTTAAAACTGGAAATGTTTATATAAGAATCCATATTTCCATCCTCACTATAAAACTCAGAATATCTGGTTACACTGTTCCTCATGGCAACAGTTGGCTAGAGCTGAGTGGCAAAGGGACCATTTTGATGGGGCAGGGTATATACGTGCTCCTTGGTATAACCCAGTTTTCAATTTCTTCCTGTTTCTTAAAACAGGTCACTAAAGGCATTCCAACTTTTTAACTGTAACCTAAGGAATAAAGTTCTAATAGCAAAGAGCAAAATACCATTCAGGGGGAAAAGTTGCAAGATCATTTTTGATAATACTATTTCATCTATACAAAGTCAACCCAACCCTGTCTATGTTTAATTATCTGTATTACTATAACTTAATATATCTTGAATCCTGTGTTGTAACAAGCATTAGGTAAGGGAATATAGATAGAAGAGTTTATAGTACAATAAATATGATTAAAATCTAAACAAGTAATTATAATACAATGTAATAACAGGGGTGTATATAAAAGGCACTGAAGAAAAATTTCAGGCCATGAGTATTACATTGAAAGGGGTAATTTCTCCATAGACACTATTAATAAATGGCTAAAAGATTAGACAGCCTATATTAGTTTGGTTTTAACAAGAGTATTATAAACATCTATGTCATTATTTTAGGATGCAGATTCCTCAAAGTCATAATTGTAATTTTAAATGAATTGTAAAATGTCTGCCTCAGTTATCATGAAACACTAAGAAATCAGTACCACACTTAAGAATATAATTAAAGCCTTTTTGTTACTACCTGTTATTTATCTGCCTATCACAAAGAAATATTTTGGATGTTTGGGTTAATTTTTCTATTTGGCAGATCGTATATAAATCAATTGTTACAGCTCTCAATGGTTTGGAATTTTTAAATAGTATATTGTAATCTGTTCATTTAAGATTTACTCCAAATAACAATTATTTTGAACTGCCTCACTTTACATTTCTGGAACTTAAGGGTAACTTTAGGAATTATAACCACAATTCAAACTCATATCAATCTAAAGACAAATCTGAGCTTTAGTTTCTGGGGTTTATTTAATAAAAGCGAGATCTACCTCCCCTCTACTTTGACCCATTATTCTTTCTTTCCCCTTTAACCACACCATTTCAAATTTCAGGTATTTTAAAAGAACTATTTCTTCTTCCTCACCAATAATTAATTATTTAGTAGTTTTCTATGCACGCAAATATCTTGTGATCTTTCATATGATGTACTTTATTTTTACGCCACCCACATCTCTGAATGTACCTCCATCTTGTAAACGTCCCCTGTAAAATATAGCACTCAGAAGAAAATGATTACATATGGTAGATATATGATATAATTAAGTAATAATTTTATATATATAATAACCTTATAGTTCTAACAGAAGCATTAGTATAGAAACCATGAAGTTCACATTTCTTGAAAGGAATTTTTGAGCCTACCTTTGAAGCACTGTCTTTATCCAAACCAACATTCATACAATACTCAATCCTTTTCATAATAGAGACTAAGAAGTCCTAGAGTTATAAACTCATCGCCCAATCATTTGCTTGAATATAGAACTTAAAGACGTTATCTTAGCACAAAATCAAATTGACTGTTGCAGAAATTGCCCTCTTATTGGAAGTGACAGATAATAATCATGCCTGATATCAGAGTAAAATCTAAATAACAACATGTCAACATTTATTTTGTTGATAGCTGTATACCACTTTGTCCAAAAACCACTGAAACAGAAATTTGTTAAAACTTTTCAGACTGAATAATGGAACACCCCCGGCCCCCGCCCCCGCCCCCACCAATGATGTTTATGTCCTAACTTATGAAACCTGTGAATATGTTACCTTACATGGTAAAAAGGACTTTGCAGGAGTAATTTAGTTAAGGCTCTTGAAGAAGTTATCCTAGATTACTCTAGCAAGCCTAATATAATCATTAGATTCCTTATAACAAAGAGGAAGCAGAGAGCAGAGTAATGTGGAGCCACAAGACAGAAAATTCAGGCAGCCTCTAAAAGCCGGAAAAGGCAAAGATATATAATCTACCCTGCAGCCTCCAGAAGGCACAGCTTTGCCGGCCCTGCATTTCTGACTTCCAGAACTGAAATAAAATAAATTTGTGTTGCTTAAAGTCACTAAAGTTGTGGTAATTTGCTGCAGCAGCAATAGGAAACTAACATACTTCTTAGCCAAATTCTCCTGGTAAAAAATGTGTTCCATCTAATAAACTTTCCTGGGGGTGAAATAAAATACAACTTCTGTTCATTCTGAAAGATATTTATTAAAGAACATAAGATTTTCTTTTCTTCTTCCTAATAGTGGCTTCAATATTTTTTTTTTAATTTTTTTTATTTTGGTTTTTCAATTACAGTTGTCCCCTTTTCCCCCAATTTCTCTCCCCCACCCAACCCATCCCCTCTCCCACAATCATATCCCTCCCCATTGTCCATGTCCATGAGTCTTTCATACAGGCTCTTTAATTAAACCCTTCCCTTACTTATCCCCCTTCTCTCCCTCTCCCCTCCCCCCTATTGACTGCTATTCTGCTCTTTGTTCTATTTAGTTCCTTTGTTTGTGTTGTTCTTTAGTTTCCTGTATTAGGTGATATCATATGGTATTTTTCTTTCTTTGCCTGGCTTATTTCACTAAGCATAATTCTCTCTAGTTCCATCCATGTTGTTGCAAATGGCAGGAGTTCCTTCTTTCTTTCTGCTACATAGTATTCCATTGTGTAAATGTACCACAGTTTTTTGATCCACTCATCTACAGATGGGCACTTAGGTTGTTTCCAGCACTTAGCTATTGTAAACAGTGCTGCAATGAACATAGGGGTGCATAAGTTCTTTTGAATTGGGGTTTCAAGATTCTTCGGGTATAATCCTAGTAGTGGAGTCGCTGGTTCAAAAGGCAGTTCCATTTTTAATCTGGCTTCAATATTTTGACTTTTTCCAAGCCTGGTCTACTTTATATGTATTATATGTGTTCTATGTATTATATGGCAGAAAATTAATATGACAAGCATGATTTTAAGAGTTGTCAAGGGTACTTGAACTAGTAAAATATATTTCCAAACAATCATTGGTTCCTAACACCAAAAAGCTGAATGTACAATCAGTCTGAAATATTCTTAAAAAGACTCACTTTTCCCATTAATTGCTAATTTATTCATGAAATATTAATTATTAAATAAATATTGAGAAACATTTATTATATTATTAACTCTTCCTAAATTACAACTTTTGGATTTAGTGAATTTGGGTAATGATAAAAGATTTAAAACTTTGTTTATGATGATAGAATGATATCAAATAAGGATCACATAACTGAGATGCTATGAGAAATTTATTAAGGCATTATCTATAGAGTTAGTGCATTTCTAAGTGACCATAGAATGCTTTAGACAGAAATAGAAAAACATTAAGCTAGACATTTCAACCATTCATTTCCTGGAATTGTTTAAATTTAGTAAATGAAATTGATTTGTGAAATCAGAATCAGTGTGTTTACCTTTCATTAACATGAAAATAACTGCACTAGTCAAAAATATTAATCATATTGATTATCCTTGAGCAATTTCTAGTTTATTAATGGAAGTGTAAATATTCATTTTCCCTATGTATGTCAAATTAAAAACAAAACTATAAATTCCACAGTGTGATGAAACAGTAAAATCATTTAACATAATTAAATATCACCATGGACTGAATAAACATTAATCTCAAGGATAGATAAGAAGCAACATGATTTACTGTGTAGTCAGAAAGCTTAAATTCTTCATCTGGCTCTGTCACTAAAAACTGCTTAAATCCACTGGAAATACTCTAATCAAGACCTTATCCTTGTTCATGTCGGTATGTAGGAAACAACTTTTCATCCTGTGTTTCTCCTTGACCCGCACACTGTCCCATACTGACAGCACTTCTGACATCAGAGGGGAGGGGGCAGATCCCACACCAAGCATATCTGCGATACCAGCTGGGGGTCCTACAATTGAACTCAATTCTGATCCTGTCATTCTTGGAGACAGCATCCAATCCCACGGGTTAAGGGCTCAATCCCCCAAGACTATCCTGCACTTCAGATACTGAGTGCAAGTAGTAGGTCCCCAGATTAGCAACAACTTCTGTCTGACTTGACTCCAATTTGGAGGTTCCCTTGACCCCCTCCCCCTTGGGTGTGATTATTTGCTCACAGAACTCAGGGACACGCTTACTTACATTGACCAGTTTATTGCAGGATATGATAAAGGGTTCAGATGAACAGCCGGATGGAGAGATAAAAAGGGCGAGGTCTGGGAGTGTTCCAAGCACAGTAACTTCTGACCCTGTGGAATTGGGTTGCATCACCCACCCAGTTTGTGGAGATGTTCACCAGCATGGAAGCTTTCTGAACCCCATACTTTAGGATTTTATGGAGGCTTTCTCATGTAAGCATGATCAATTATGAACTCCATCGTTAGCCCTTCTACCCTCTCTGAAGAATGGGGGATCAGGCTGAAAATTCAAGCCTCTAATCATGGACTGTTCTTTCTGGTAACGAGCTCCATGGCTGCTCAGTGCCTTTGTTCTGCCTACTCTCTCAGTCCAGGCTCTTTACTCAGTTACCTGCGCAGCTAGTTCCCTTGCTTTTTTCAAGACTTAGCTTAAATCTTATTACATTAATAAGAACTTCGTAGTACTCCTGAGCTGGGCCAATGCCACCCCTTCACCTTCAAGCTGGACTTTTCCATTGTTCATGGAATTAATCATCACCTGTATTCACTTATCAATTATAAATATTCCTTATTGTTTGTCTCCCAAGGAAGAAAGTAAGTTCCAAAGTGCAGAGATCTTTATTCATCTTCTTCACTGGAAGGTAGTATCTAGGACCATATAGGTGCTCAATAAGTATTTAAATGTATGAGCAAATAAATGAGTGAGTAAACAAGCCTTGTGCATGTCATTTATTTTCTTGAGATTCAGTCACTTGTTTCTTAATATAAAAGTAAATTATGTAATGTCCTTTTTTTACTTTTAATTAAGTTTATTGGGTGACATTGGTTAATAAAATTACACAGGTTTTACATGTACAGTCTATAACACATCATCTGTATATTGTATTGTGTGTTCACCATCCCAAGTCTAGTTTCCTTCCATCACCATTCCCCCCCCCTTTACTTTCTTCTACTTTCCCCCCCACCCACTTTCTTCTGCTAATCACCATACTGTTGTCTGTCTATGAGTTGTTTTCTCTTTTTTTGGCTTAATCCCTTCACCTTTTTTACCCAGTCCTCGACCCTCCTGTTGTCTACTCCAGCTAGCAAAATTTCTTTTTTATGACTTTATAGATTTTTCTTATAAAATAATTTATAGCTATATATAATCCAAATTTACCCAGTAGATAAATTTGGTTATTTGAAATTTTTTTAAAGATTCTTTTTTAAAAAAATAAATTACTGCCAGTGCATTATTATATAGTCATTGGGAGTCTCATGATGCAGAAAGGGGAAGGATAGTCACCCAAACTGAAGTGTTTGAGGTCTCTGTCAATTGAAGGTCAATGGTAAATGAAGATAAAGTACTTTGAAAATGATCACATAAATCAATAAGCAAATGACTTTGATTGCAACTGTGATTTAATTAATTATAGGGGTACATCTGTTGCATTAATCAAGTTAAAAATCAGAACAGAATTTAAATAAAATATGGTATCTTAGAAGACCTTGCCTTTTTAGTTAAACATTTTTTAATTAGACAGTGCAGTCATACAGAAAAATGCACAAATTTTCTACTTACTACTTAGTGAATTTTCGCAAGATCAATATATTCATGTAACTATTGCTCAGCTCAAGAACCTTTACATTACCAGCATACTAGACATCTCCCTAAAGTCCTTGTCTAGCCGCTGTTTCTCCCACTCCCAAGGATAACCACTGTTCTAGTTTCTAAACCCATAGATTAGTTTTGTTGGTGCTTAAATATTTTATAAATATGATCATACAGTGTGTACTCTTGAGTGTCTGGCATTTTTGTTTAACATTCTTTGTAATATTTATTCACATTGTGTATAATTATCGTTCATTCATTCTTTTTAATCTGATATAAACCTCTAATGGATATACTACAGTTTAATTTTATACTATTTATGGATATTTGGGTTGATTTTAGTTTATAACTATAACAGATGGTATTGCTATAAACATTCTTTATATGTTATTTGGTGAACATTTCTTGAGTATATATCTTGAAGTAGTTATTGCTAGTAATAAGGTGTGCTTATACTCAGTCTTAGCAAATATTACCAGATGATTTCCCAGAGCAGTTTTTTGAATTTATACTACTCTCGATATAAGACAGTTCCAGTTGTTTCTTGCCTTCCTATACACCTAGTATCTCTTCTCTTCTTCATTTTAGTTTTCCCAGAACTGTGTGATGGTATCATACTGGTTTGATGTCTGTGTATTCGTGTGGTTTTGAAATTGAATTATATGATAGATATAGTAAAGAACACATATTCATTGAGCTTGATAAAGTTTTACACACATAATACACAGGCATATACACACACAGTAACCACCATCTGGTTCAAGATATAGAACATATCCAGCACCCTGGAAAGCTTTGTCTTACCCCTTTCTAGGTGATGTCTTCCAAGAGGTTACAACATTTCTCACTGTAAATTAGTTTTTCTTGTTCTTGAAGTTTAAATAAATAGAATCGTAGTCTTTTGTGTTAGTGAGAGTCATCCTTGTATTGTATGTAGCAGTAATTTATTCTTTTTAATGCTTTGTAATACCTACTGTCTTAATTGCTATAGCATTATAGAAAATCTTTATTTTTTTTAGTGTAAGCCCTCCAAACTTTGTTTTTATTCTTCAGGATTGTCATGGCCATTCTAGATAGTTTTTGTTACCATGTAAATTTTAGAATCAGCTTTTCATTTTTCACCAAATCAAAAAAGACTGGAATTTTAGTTGCTATTATAGTAAATCTGTAGACAGGTCTGGGGATTACTGGCATTTTAACAATATTGAGTGTTCCAGTCTATGAACATAGAATATCCCTCCAATCTATGACATAATTATGTCTTCTTTCCTTTTTCTCAGCAATGTTTTGTAGTTATGAGTGTAGAGGCTTTACAACTCTTATAGATTTATTCCTAGGATTTAATTATATTTTTTAAATATTACAAATGGTGTTTATTTTTATTTTCTGGAAGTACACTTGATTTTTACATATTGTCCTTATATTCAGTCTTTGTTTTTAATGATGATTAAGTACTACCTATTCTTATTTATGCTTAATTTGATATAATACACTATTTAATTGATATTATAGTTTATTTTACTAAACATACATTAACATGCCCATAATAAAATAATTTTGTTTTATAAATTTTCTTTATATAGACTTCCAAGTACCAGAACAACTTTTTTAGAACAAAAAGAAATTCTTAAAATTGCTCTTCAAATAAAGCTGTAAAATACTATGCTGATAGCCTCAACCATATTGCTTAACAATATGCTTAGGAATTTACATTGTCATTTTAGATTTCTAGAAGAATTTTTCTAGTCAATACAAGTCGACATTAGAAACTTACAAGGAAGAATTACTCTTTGGATTCATTAATGTAAAATAATTCAAGTTAATTTGTCCCTTTGGCAGCAAGGATGACAACGAAAATCTGAATTTTGAATAATCTCTTAATAGCACAATTCTATGTAAAGTTGAAGTAGGAGTTTTAAACCCACCCAGCAGAGGTTTCCCAGTTAGAGCAAAGTTAGGAGGATCTAATCTTTGTTTAATCACAACACAAGGTATCCTCAGGAAAGACTCTCGGCCCTCAGAGTCAGTTAATTCTTGTCAATTATGCCCACGCCCACCTTCTTGTACCCCAATCTAGAGTGCCAGGTGGGGCTTTAGTCTGGTGAGGGTCTTAACTGGGTTAAGCAAAAATCAGAAATTATATATGGCTTTTCAACATGCTCCTTTTTAAAAAGGTAATGCAAAGGAGGCAGATCACATATAAATTCCAGTTCTGATTATGAAGTGACGGACATAAATGAAGGTCTTCATTTATTAGGTCACCTGGAATAAAAGTGCAAAGCAAAGGTCACTTGAATTTCTAATATTCCTGTTCACTTTATTGCTAAGAAGTTGGGGTAGGTTAGGGCAGGGTAGGAGTGGATGTATATAAAACTTTCTCCACCCCAGAGTGTAAGTGGTGGGGTCTTCCATTCCCGGCCAAGTCTCACTCTCCTAATAGTTGAAAGTCAATCATTTCTCATATTTTACAAATTAATTTCTCAAGAACATTTATTTGGTTTGCACAGAAGTTCCTAGTTTTCCTAGTTATATAACTTTGGGTGCATTTCCTGAGAATTAATAATACTGAGCATCCCTTTCTCCCACCACTGTTCTGGGTTATATAACAAAGTTTTCCCAAATTGACTGACAAAAAATCCCAAATCACTTCTTTCTAATTTTTTTTAATAAGTATTACTTCCTGATTGCTGAAGAGGGCAGGGCAGTCCCAATGCACTCTAACATTAATGCCATTATTAACAACTGTGGGAACAGTAAAAGCAACAGTATTATTAAATTTGTTGAATGTTTGCCATATGTCAGACACTTGTCAAGGAAACACCCACTGTTCAATATCTGAAATAAACAATTAAGGCTGAGTTTATTGCTTGCCATGTGAGGGAAAACTATGTATGATAGTCCTTATGGCAGATCAGAGAGCTCATTTTACTGGGCATGTGGAAGTGCGAGGTTCCCAGCATGAGGTAGGGAGGATCTTATGAAGCTGTGTAGGTGGGTTACTAGATCTAGACTGGCTGACTCATTAAATTTTAGGAGCTGAGTTACTGAGTTGTTACTTGTTACTCATTGACTGACATTTAGAAACGTAAGGCTATCACCAATTGGCTGAGTTTCAGAAGTTCAGTTACTAGAGCTGTTACAGAAACAGGGGAGTCCAAAAACAAACCCCAGAGTTTGCAGCTGGGAGACAGGAAAAAGGAAGCAGCTTTCAGGATGACTTTGCATGCCTGAAGCTGGTGGCTGGAAACTCTGTTGCACAAAGATCCGTTTTGAAATTTTCCAAGGCCCAGGAAGATGGGAAGGGTCTTAGACTGTGGGCTGGTATGGAAGAAGCCTACAGAGCCTGCATAGGGTTCTGTGAATGGTCAGAACTGTTTGTAACACTCACTGTGTCAGAGGACGCAGTCAGGGATATATAAGCAGCTGCAGACATTTTAGCGAGTGCTCCCTCCATGTGGCTTAGAGGAGGAGGTCTCCGGGCTGCTTTAAGACGAGGCTCTTGCCATGCAGTTTGCAGGAAGAAGTCAGTTTACAAGGAGGCTGAGAATCCAGGCGGTCCTGCGTTGAGAGCTGGAGGGCACCACAGCACAGAAAGGACCTCCCCAATCAGAATTGAGTGATCGGCAGCTACTGGTAAAGCTGAACTGTGCCTAGGAAGTAGGGAAACGGTGTTTCTGACCTTCCTAAAACTGGCCAGGTCTGGGAGGGGGAGGCAGGACTATGTGTAAATAAACAATTCTTTTTCTTTTCATTAAACTCTGGTATTGAGAGTTATAATCCTGGCGGCGGGCAATCGGACCCCTAACTAAACAGCCCGTGGGTTCTGTTTCAATCGGAGCAGCCCAGGGGTTCTGTTACAGAGCGAATTTGTCATTTATCATTGAGGACAGGTGTAAAACTGTTTTCGGCAATTACTATTAATATGACCAAAGAACAGTCTTTTCCAGGGAACACAGGAAACTTTTATCCTCATCATACTAAAACTTGTACCTCATTTATGCATGTTATGTAATTTACCTTTCACAGAGTCCTTTAAGATGACCAATCATTAGAATTTACACATGCAAAGACTAAAGTTTAGCTTGCCCAACGTCACATGACTCATAAAACTAGGACTAGAATCCAAACAAGGATTCAAAACAATTTTAGAACTAGGATTATATTAGAATAGTTTTAGAGCCAGGATTCAAAGCAATTTTAACCCCAAGAGAATGAGGACTTAGCCAAAGCCTGTGTTCTTATTCATTCAGTGAACTGCGCTGTACATGCTGACTCGTCACCACGCGGACATAACTCTAGGCACTGAGGATGTCAGTGTGTCCGCAGCACACACAGTCGCTGTCCTTTCCAGCTAGCATCCTTGCTCTCTTGCTGATATTTGCCTGTGTTGGGGTGTGATCTGGTAAATAATTGACACTGCATTAGATCACTCTTTTCTAAGTCCTCCACCAAACACTTCATTCATCCAAGTCCTGAACTTGGTGTCTGTTGCTGGAGCTCAGCCTTGCTCTTCATCTCACCGTTGAGAAACCAGATTTGCATTTGTTAACCACACCGAGTTCAGAAAGCCAGAGGACATTAAAATTGTAGCTTCAAGCTCTAATTTAATGACTGACCATTTTCTAAGAGTAATTTGGCACTCATTTTTGAAGCATGCCAACTAAATTTATTTTTACCCTGTACTTTACTATAGGGTGAAAATTTTCCCAAAAAATTTAACAAGAGTTAATTTATAATCAAATGTCTACCAAGTTTTTTATGTTACAAGTCACATTCTCAATTTAGTTAATTTTGACCAAAAAGGAAAAACACATTATCCTGAAACAACCTATGTCAATATCAATTTGGGATGTTCAGATGTCACTTAAAATTTCTTGTTTTTTTTTTTTTTTTTTTTTTTTTTTTTTCAAAAAGGCAGGAGGCAAAGACATTTCACACAGATTATAGTCATTATCACTGGGTGTGCAGCCTTTCAACTCTTAAGTGCTGAAGGCTATTGTAAATAAAACCTTTAAAGACAACATTCAAAGCATTACATTAATTGATTATGTTGAGGAAACAAAGGCACAGAATAAATTTTAAAACAAAAACTCTCAATTTAAAAAAATGTCTGAGTTAATTATCTAGTGATTATGTGTTGTACTTCAGTGTTAGAAAACTCACAAATGCCTCTCAGAAATGATAAACTGAAGTGGAATATATGTCTGAAGAATTTCTATGAAATTTTTTTTCTATACAATCATTAACAAAGTCATTCTTTTAAAATATTTTTATATAATGTGATTTATACATGTATATATAATAAGTCAATTAAATGCTGAGTAGATTGTGATTATTTCATATTTATTGCTAAACATTTTTCAAGTTAACAAAATGAAACATTTATTTGACAAAATGAGATTATCTTATTATCAGGATGACCTTATATTTGAAATATTATATATTTTTTTATTTTATAAATTAAAGGCATTTAGTTAAAGTGTTTTACTAGGTCTAGATCTTCAATACAAACCATTTGGGCATACCTTATGTTATTTGGCTTATGATGTGCCAGAGAAGTCATATATTTCTAAAGCATTTTTGTTAAGTGTTTTCTGTGTAGAGGAATTCAGCAGAACAAAAAGGAAAGTTTATAATGGAAATTTCAACATTCCGATGATAATATTTCAAAGTGGCCTGAAAACAATTTTCACACTGTAGTAAAAGGCTCAGTCTTCTTGGTCCCCATCCCTAAATCTGTTTGGAATATCCAACTGGTATTCAGAGAAGGAAGAACGGAGTTAGGAAGGGCTTCTGTCTTCAGCCTGCCCCCGTGCCAGGGCCCCAAAATGTGCTATGCTTTCAAAAAGACCACATGGGCTACTTTACAAAAATGTGTAATTGCTCACTACTCATTTGTTTCTTCACTAAACTGTATGCCTTTGAGGATCAGAGTGTGCATTACTCATCATTGTATTCACAGAACTTGGCAAATTGGCACCTTGTTTTCAACAATAAAGTAGACACTTAGCAAATATTTTATTGTGCATAACTGTCTTAGCATAATTTTATATATGTTAAGAAAAAATGCACACATGCACATCTCTCTCTCTCTCTCTCTCTCTCTTTCTCTCTCTCCCTCTTGCTTTCTGCTCTTCCTACACAAACACCAGATGTTTATATTCTTACTGGTTCTAATTATCCTTAAGCTATTTTTATTGAAAATATTTTCAATTTAATCAAGTAGAATTAACCTTCTTCAGATGAGTGGACTTTATTCAGTATAAATTATAAATGTCAAAAAACATAATTCAAAAATAAATACATATTTTTAATAGGGAAGTCTCAGATTGCTTAATCTCTGCTTTATTCTGGTTTACACAGTAGTCCTGTGGTGGTATAGTGTAGATATAATTATATATCTACATATAATTTTCAGGTTTAAGCAATTGTTTTCAGATGAACCATTATCTTCATGCAGAATCTCCCCCCACCCACCCAAAAAAACAAACCTAGAACTCTTATTTCTTACGCTGAAATCAACTTGAACTTCAGTTCACTAGTTCTTTCCAGGATGCCCCGGTGCTCTATTTAATTTTTTCTACAGATACTATCTCACTAGAGTATTTTTTCTTATTTAGGTCAAATTTAATTGATATAAAATATTTTCTACTAATATTGAACTAGATGATAAATTTCCCTAGCAGAGTCTCTTCTGTCATCCATGTTAAACTTTAAAAATTCCATGGGCAATCAGGCAATAAAATATTCTGAACTGCAAACTGAACTACCCACAAATATAAGCTGTCACTACTATCTTACTCTGCTGACCAGCCAAGTATGTCAAGTAGTTCTGTCATTCACTTTAGGAAAACAAGCAAACCCTTCAATCATTTGTCTCAGAAGGAAAGTAGGGTAGAAAAATCACAACATATTTTCCTTCTTTTGCCTACGATGGTGAAGCAAAAGTAAACTAGAATTATAGTCAATAATAATAACAACACTTATTATTTTACTTCTGTAAACACTTTATAGTTAGTAACCATTTAATCCTCATAACAGTTCTATACAGTAGATACTTTAATTATACCATTTAAACAGATAAAAACTGAGATATGGAGAGGTTAAGCAATTTCCCAAGTAAAATAGCTAGTAAGGGCAGAACGTGAACTCAGGCAGTCTAAGTTTAAAAGCGCATATTTCATAATGCTATAACGGTCAGTACGATTCTATAGTAGGTATATTTCAGATCATATTTGATTTTATTTAGAAATGTGAATTTGAATAAAATAATATTTTGATTTATTTTTATTTAATACTATCAAATAAATTCATTTCCTTTAGCTTCAAAAACCCTTAGCTTATTCCAACTATGCTGATTTCAAGGTGGTTGTTGCTGTTGTTGTTAGGTTTGAACATTTGTGTTTTTAAGACAATGACTTTTTAACAGCAGTGTGTCTACTTTATACTTATGAATTTGAATCCTACTCACAGCCATAAAATTGAATGACCCTTTCTACTTTAGGCTATTCTCATCAGAATATTAAGAGTGAGCATTTATTTAGTACTTACTATCAGGCACTGTAATAAGCACTTTATGTGACCTTTAATCCTCACATCCAGTCTTTGATTAAACATATTCATTTTCCTGATTTTATGGATGAGGCTAGAGTGGGTAGTTTGTTCCAGATTATGCATAAACATATGTTTTATCTCCTCCCTATAAAAAGAGGCAAGAATAGTATCCCAAATAGGTGTGACAAATCTTCTGCATTTTAATTTTAGAGTGTTATTTCCTTGGAAAGAAATTTGATTTCCAAAACATCATGGAAATCCCATTTTCAACACACACTTTCTGAACACATTATTCTTACTACAGCACTTTTGGAAAGTAAGTGTGTCATCTACATTTTTCTCATTCAGATAGTGAATTTTCTTTCAAGTGTTATGAAATTAAAATTTTTAGTTTTTTTATTTAAAACGAGAAAAAAGAAAGAAGCAAAAGAAAAAAAAAAAGAAAGCTTGTAATTATTGCTGGTTTTACTGTAAACCTGTTATTCGTTAGAAACATATATACCAGGTCACATATTAATGAAAATATACCATGTAACTTTGTTGAGTCTTTTACTTCATGAAACTGAGTAAGCAATATCCATACCAATGATGCTAATGAAGTGACTGAACTCTTCAGAAAGCAGGTGAAATTCATACACACTTCTTCTAAATATACAGCCTAAGAAGTTCTAAGCATCACTCTGCACCCAGAAGAACATTCTATCTCTAAAAAGAAGACAAGTATCTTACTACTTCGTAAAGCTGATTAATATAGATAGGCCACTGAGCCAAAAGTTTACTTAAACAACAAATCTCTTAAAATCAGCCTTGGGGACCTAAGCATAAAGTGTCACATTAGTTCTAAGAAATACCATGTATATGAGATATACAGAAAGTTTGCCATTGAAAACTGAAGCAGATGTACTTTCCTCTGTAGTGAGAGAAGAAATTGTGCTTGTTCAACATGAATTACTTGTAAGAGCAGATACATCCATAATAAGAGTATTATTGAGTTATACAAAAAGAATATCATTTTTTCCTTTCTGCGCTGCTATGAGCACATGGTACAGAACTTGATTTCACGGTTTATTATGTGAAAAGAATTATAATAACATTTTTTCATTAAAGAAGAGTGAAAGAAGGAAGAAGAGGAGGAGAGGAAGAAAGACTGTGACTTGCTGACTTTAATGTGGAGTTTTTAACTATTAGTCAAAAACACATGCTGACAGGCCACTGAGCTCCACTACTACTAACAGTCTTTCTCTTTGCTCTCCTTCAAGCTTTATAATATTTCCTTGGAATACACACACAAAAGTTACTGTCCTGATATCTGGCACCTCTGTGCCAGAGCTGTTCATGATCAGAGTCAGAAATTATACTGCGGCCTGCAGATAATCCATCACGGTGGGTTTGTTTGTGGCTCCTGATAATTAATGATGAATCCACAGAACAGCAGTTACACAAAACAGAAGAAATTCATCTTCTAAAGGTTAGTGAAGGGTTGAAGCATGAAGTTAAAATAAGCCCATAGCTGTTCGCTATTTTTTATCAATCAATTTTTGTGACTTTTTTTTTTTTCTTATTCTTTTGAAAGACATAGTGGAAACAGGCATTGTCTAAAAACTAATCCTTTGGTTACTTTATAATTAAAATAGTTTTTCTTTTTTTTTCTTTTTTTTTAAGTATATTTTATTTATTATATTGTTACAATAGTTCCAATTTTTTCTCCTTTGCTCCTCTCCATCCAGAAAATAGTTTTTCTAGGTTTGTTTTTTGAGTTCCTTGAGGACTAGAAGTTTTTACTTAGAAAATATACCATGAGGCAATTTAGTATATATATGGATAGGAAAGGGGTGAACCCACTCATAGCACCCAACTCTTACTTTACTCAATGACATGGTAACAAAACCCTAAAAAGATACTAACTGAAGTATGAGCGTGTGAACTAGCAGCCAGAAAAGCGAGCAGAGGAGCAGAGAGAAAGCCAAAGCTGTACATGGAAGGTGAGCAGCTGACAGAATAATGCCAGATGAGTTTCTGTGGGAAACGGGGTTCAGGAAAAATGTGGCTATGTATACAACCACTTTGTTGTCCAACAGAATTGGCCACACTCGGAAGTACTTCGGTAGGCATCAGGGAAAGGGGACTGCCTATCAAATCTGGCCACAGAAAGAGGACACACGGAGGGGGAAGTCAAAGCCAAAAATGACAGGAAATGGCCTCATAAGAAGAAACCCAACAGTATTGGAAGGCATACTGAATTCTTCACCCTGGATTGATGGGTGTTTGAATGCACTTGCATTTAAATCTGAAAAGATGGGGCCACTCCAGCTAAACCTTGGGTTTTGTAATATAGATAACTAATGATTGTTTATTTTGGTTTACATATAAATGTTTTAAATTTCTGAAAAACTGATGATATATACTGATGGTGACAACAGCCACCTTCACCATAAAAGCAACAGAAGGAAACAAACAAGGGTTTTGGCCCTGGTTGCACTACCTAGAGTAAACATGTTGCTGACAAATTATTTAAATTCTCTCTACTTTACTTTTTCATCTTTAAAAAAACCTCATACTTAGAGTCTATGTGATCATAAAATTCAATATTTAAGATGAGAATGTTGGGACAATATAAACTACTTTACAAATAACAATGATTCCAAGTATTTATTGAGCACTTTTTTGTACCAGATTCTGAGCAGCACAGAGGTACTAGGTCATTTAATCCTATCTCACGCATTGCACAGAAAATTCCTATGAGGTAGACACTAAGTTTCTCATTTTATAGAGGAAAGAGCAACAAAGCGTGAATTTCATAGTCAGTAAAAAGGATCAGCCTTTTGGGGCACTGAATTTTTTTTTTAAGTGTCAACTGGGCTGGGCTAGAGTCCTCAGTTATGTGATCAAATGCTAATAATCTAAGATGGTGCAGTGAAGGTATAATACTTTGTCGATGTGATTCAAGAACATGATGAACTGACTTTAAGTAAGGATGATTACCCGAAATCCATGATTTTCAACCTTTCCATCTCTTGGCACACGTAAGTACTAAAATTCGGCAACACACCAAAAAATATTATATTTTTTTATGATCTGACAAAAATTAGGTATAATTTTGATTCATTCACACTGAGTGGCTATTGTTGTGTTGGCTGCTGTCCTTTTTAATTTGTCCATCTTAGGGAAAGACGTAGGTGCCCCTGACTAGTCGGGTATTACGTGTTTTAAAAATTCTTGCGGCATACTGGTTAAAAATCCCTGTCCTAAATAATCTGACTAGGACTGATGAAATCTCTTGAAAGTCTTTAATAGCAAAGCTGAAAGTTCACTGAAGAAGAAATTTCACCTGTAGATAGCAGCTTTGGTTCATCCCCAAGAGTTTTTGAGCCTGTTTTTTCTGAGGCTCTGCCTTATGGATTTTGGACTTTTCTAGCCAGACTCACAATTGTGTACACCAATTCCTTGCAAAGTATCTCTTTTTAAAAATATAGATATAGATATAGATATAGATGAGTTAGTGATGAGACAGAGATCATGATAAAGGTAGAGGTAGAGATAATCTCGTACTGGCTCTGTTTCTCTAATTAAACCCTGACAGATACAAACATGAAGCCCATGAACTTCACCACTACTGGACTATTCTGTCTTAAACCACTTGAACCTTAGCCTTCTTTTTCTTTCTCCCCTTCAATATAATTAAGAGTGGGCAGCAATGTGTGGCTTAAAAGATAGGGAAACAAAAGCATGTTTGACTCGCCAAGATCAGAAAAGGTAATGTTAATCTAAACCACGTAAAGCTGTAATTTTTGTGAATTATGAAAATTATCCTTGTTTCTCATCTTCCATAGCCACCGTCCTATAGCATTGACACCACTGTCTTGCCCTGGGTGTCACAGGACCATAAGACCCACTAGAGCATGCTCCCAATTTAATACTGGCCATAGCTTCATTTAGGTCATAAAAATGAAGCATAAGAAGACAAGGCATCTGTTTCATTCCCTCTAGAGGCAAAAGGCATCAACTTTGCTGCCCTCACATGGCCATTAGCACTTCTCCTCACAGCTGTCAGCTGAAAAGTGTACCTCAAGGAAGTGAAACACCAAGCCAGAGGGAAAACCATCCTCAACGAAGAATTTTGGATTGCCCTTGTCCTTATTTCCAAATGCTTTGCTCAGCTGTCTGGCCTTTTTAGTTCTGGGTAACAGTGACTGAGTCAAAGTAGCTGCTTGTCATTCATATTTTGGAAGCTGAGTATCTGTACCTTCCAAAGTCATGTGAAGGAAGCAAACAGGACCCAAAGTCCCTGGTCTATTAATGGCCCACTTATCCATAAACACACACTTTGCTCGAGTGTATCCTCAGAACTCCTAATTATAATGCTATAAATTATAGCAGAAAATTAAAAGGAGCTACAGAAAAGAAGTATGAATGTTACTTAAAATGAGAAGGTAATTAAGTTGTCCTCTTCCCTCTGAGCTGACTCTGGCTGTTTAAAATAAATTCTAATAACTGCTAACATGAACTCAAATTGCCATGAATATTAAACTGACCTACTTTGCAGGTTTTATAACTAGTTTATTAAGGTAGTTATTGCCACTAGGGAGATTTGAATCATCCCTAAAAATGTGAAAGGGTGAGTGTGACATAATTTTGTCAACTTGGCTGGGCCCCAGTGTCTAGGTATTTGATCAAACATTCTGGGTGTTTTTGTGACGGTGTTTTGAGGATGAGATTAACGTTTAAATCAGCGGATTTGGAGTAAAACAGATTGTCCTCCATAATGTGAGTAGGCTTCATCCAGTCCTGTGAGGGCCTTAATTGAGCAAAGATGCCCTGACAGCAGACTGCTTCCCAATTCCAACTGCAACTCATTCTTGGGTCTGTAATCTGCCAGCCTCCCCCATCAGATTTTGGATTCACAAAGCCACCACAATTGCATAAGTCAATTTCTTAAAATAAATCATATACATATATATACGTATATACATGCATACACACACATACACATACATACACACATCCTTGTGGTTCTGTTTCTCTGGGAAACCTTGATTTGCACAGTGAGTAAATTGACTACACTGGAAATAACCAGATGAACTCCAGGAATAGAAAAGATGAGAACCCAGCTGAATTCATAGACTCGTCGGCAGCCGTCCGTCTCGAGAGACGATGATGTAGCTTCTTAAGAGTCTATCTGCACCGCCGAGAATGGTTGTGCAGTCCGACTCGGGAGTGACACGGTATCTGTCTCCTCCCGTGTTGAATCGACATCTTGCGATGACGCTGGAGTGTCCTCTCCAGTGAAGCTGAAGCTACAGAGCCTGGGCAGGGTGATATGGAGGGTCTGCTGTTGCCCATGCAGCAGACCCCCCCACTCTTCGCAGCTGAAGGGTCCAAGGGAAAGACGGAGTCAATACAGCTTGGCTTCAGGTGCGCCGCAGGAGTTGCCGGTGTTGACTACAACGTCAAACCGCCTTAGGGACTCCGGCTCCGGATTTTCTGTCGGGGTTTACTCCCTTAGCCTTTCCCCTGAAGAGGTATGCCGCAAGGCAGCGGAGGTTTTTTGGAGTCAGAGTTTTCCTTCTAGACTAATACTACTTTAACTGAATAGTCTTAGCTGACATTGTCACATTTTACTATCCAAGTGCAGAAAGGAAGAATTCTTTTGATATATTCCAATATATATCCAACAAGTAAGGCTCAGTGGAGTAGCCATAGCCAAAAGTGTCCCTTCTGTCTTAATCCACTTGGATTGCTATAACAAAATGCCATAATCTGAGTGTCTTATAAACAACAGAAATTTATTTCTCACAGTTCTGGAGGCTAAAAGTCAAAGATAAGGGTGTGAGCTGGGTTGGGTTCTGTTGAAGAACTTCTTCTGGGTTGCCGACTGCCTGCTTCTCACTGTGTCCCCATATAGTAGAAGTGGTGAGGCATCTCTCTGGAGCCTTTATAAGAACACTAGTCCCATTCATGAGGGTCTGCATCAGATATCAACATAAGTATTTGAGGGGAACACAAACCTTCAGACCATAGCACTTTCCAAAGAGTTTACACTAATTTCAGGGCCACTAACTGCCAAGTTCTAGCAAATTTCAGGGATTTGGGACTTACCTAGAAATATGAGCAGAAATCTAGAACCTCAGTAGTGTATTAATACAGCTAGTATTTATTGAGCACCTTCAACTCTGGGAAGTGGTGGTGAATCACAGCAGTATAGTCCCTGATGCCATGGAGCTCAGAATCTGGGGGAGAAATAGATTGTTGTTCAAACAGTCATGCAAATAAAGGTCTAATTACAAGCTTAGATAAGTGCTATAAAGATGGATGACTGGTTAGTTGAGAGAGGGTGATGGAGGCATCCAGAGTAGACTGACACCTACTATTCTACAACCAGCAGTGTTAGCACCACCTGGGAGCTAGTTAGAAATGCAGAATCTCAGGCCCCACCAGGCCTGCATATAGAGGACCCACAGGTAAGTCTTATTCACATTAAAGTTGAGAAGCAACTGCCTTAAGAAATAAACAAAACTGCTTTACCATGGGTAGAACATTTTAGTTGAGATCTGAAAGGAAGGGGTAAAACCCTCAAAAGTAGAGGAAGCAGTGTTCATTCCTAAGAGGCAAGCCTGTCTAATTACCAAATATTTCTGAGTCTCTTCCCAGGCCCTTCGTAGAACTGTCTTTCCCTATTCCTGTGAAGTTTATCTTTCTGGCCAAGTGACTTGTCCTGGCTGGTGAAATATGACCAGGATGAACCTGTGTCATTTGGGGGTAGAATTTTTAAGAACTATTATGTAGTTTGCTATTCTTTTTTCTTTCTACCGTGGTTAGTAGTTGTCAGTGTATAGTTGGTGGTCTCTCAGTCAGCAGAGAATCTGGAACAGAACTTTCAACTTACCTGGAATAAACATGTAGCTTGAATGAGTGATAAACTTTGTTGCACTAAGCTCCTGAGATACCCAGATGATGTGTTTCTACCTAACTAACTAATATAGTGGGTCATCGACTGATTCATTCAGCTAATACTTATTGAATGCCTACAAGGTGTCCAGCACAGATCCAGGCTCTGGGGAGTCAGCGATAAAATTAGCCAGACAAGGCCCAGCCGGATCTTCTCTTTTTCTGGAGAAAGATGGGTAAATAAACCACTAAAATAAAACAATAACTTCAGACAGGACTATGTACTGTGAAGAGAATAAAATGGGTTGGCAAGTCCAGAAAGATGCGATAGGGCAACCTGGGATGTAGTGGTCAGGTCAGGGACACCTATCGTCCCCAAGGAGCTGATACGTGACCTGATACCTGGATGAAGAGAAAGACCCAGGCACTTGGACATCTGAACAAGAGTCTCAAGGCAAAAGTACAATGTCCTTAAGGCAAGAACAGACTTGGCCTGAAAAAGCAACAGTAGTACAGCTCCTGTGGAGCCCAGCAGTGGACATGAAGGAGGAGAGTATTTAAGATGAAGTTAGACAGGCAGCCAGATCTCAGACCCCAGGACTTTCAGGTCTGTGAAGAGTTCCATGTTTTATAAGAGTATGTGATCTGAATTACATTGTAATAACATCACTCTGGGTACTGTATGCAGCAGAAGCAGAAGCCTAGTAATGAAGAGAAAGAGAGCTAATTAGAATTAAAAAGCCAGTGTGACTGAAGTGACTTCAAGGAGCAGAAAAATGTCATCCAGCCACCTACCTAAAAGGACAGAGAACTGAAAATACCCAGTGAAAAGCACTAATGACTAACACAGTCACCCCCCCTATTCACCAAATATTTGACACCCCCTCCTCCCCCTCAGTAATATATAGACTCAGCCTCCCCCTGATGGAGACAACCCAAAATTCCCACCAGCTCTGAGTTCATCATCTCCAGGTGGTAAACTGTCATCTTGAGAGATTAATGTGGTGGCTCTATATCAGGTCTAGATATGGCTTCTTTGCATCCAGAAATCTATGAACTAAAAATCCATCTTATGTGCCCACCTTCCACCCTACTACACCCACACCCAGAGCGCAATTGTGGAACAAGAACAGAACAACGTTTCAAAGATTCAGAAAGGGGAAGAATAGCAGATGACAGACACTTGTTCACTTGGTCATAGCAATTCTTCAATCCCACAAGGAGGTTATTGTGAGGGTTCCCTATCTGGGGGACATAGGTCCCCTTATTAGGCTATTATTCTCTTGCCTCAGAAGGCTCCATTATTTATGATCTTCTAGAATCCTTGGCTCCAGCCTCAGAGTTTCCTTCATTGATAATATTCTACTGGACTTCAATCTGAAGTGCACAATATGGAAAATGCCCACTGCCTATCCAGCCATAATTCTTTATTATGAAGTTTCAGTTACTGCTCCTTTCAGTCCCAGCTGGTGCTCTATTTGATAGTATAAATCTCCCCAAAACTTAATTGCCTTCTTTCAGCATCCACTTTTCCTTTCTCAGCATACTTATATTTGCTACTTTTGCTTTCTCATACCCCAAGTCTCTTATCTTGTTCTCTCTGGACATCACTAGTGTATATTTGGAGTAGCCAGGTTAGATGGAAAAGCCATTTTGTCCAATTGAAATGATTTGAGTACCAAACCTTAACTGGGTCAGAGGTCTTCTATTTTTATTTTATACTCATCATTCTACGAATTCGTAGGGAGTGGATTCCAGCAGCTCAGTTTCCTTTCCATTGGTTCTCCTAAACTGCATCTCTGGGTAGAGCAGGTTGGAGCTTCAGTTGAACCCAAGTATCATTCTCTATGGATTCCTTCTTTTTCTGACCATTTTCCTTCACATATTTGAGGAAGCTGCCTTGGCTCTTAGAGTGCTTAATATGTTCAATACATATATTATTCTCCTGGCAAGATTCATGCCCTTAACTAGTTTGTTCACAATAATGCCAACAGCATGCCGGGTACACTGTACACTCTTCCAGTTTTGCTATGACAACATTTGTGGGCATTCCTTTTAGAACAGTGCCCATTCCTTTGATGTCTACAATATCACCTTTCTTGTAGATTTGCATGCGTGTGGCCAAAGAAACAACTCCATGTTTTGTAAAAGTCTGAGAGAACATATAGCAGGTGCCTTTTTTCCCTTCCCATTGGTCATTTTAGTGAATTACTGAAAGATGGTGGTTCCAGCTGAAAGGCCCTATTAATTCTTTTTTAGTAGAGGAATTGTTCTCTGATTCATCATCTTAGTCCACATTTTTAGAGTGCTGGCCCATATCATATGCTCCATGACTTTTGTTGTCATTCTCTATATTTCTAAATAATGATCCAGTCCAGTGCTGATTCAAAGTGTGTTTTGAACCTTTGCCATTAGCATCACATGGGAACTTTCTAGAAATGCATTCTCCACACTCACCTTACATATTAACCAGAAACTCTGATATGAACCAGCAAAACTGCTTTAACAAACCCTAGGATATAGAAGAAGAATTTTTTGCATTCACATGAATGTTTGGCTATTGAAATGGGGTCACAGTTTATTTCATTTATGCACTTCAAAGAGGGGTCTAGGCTAATTAATGTTCGTAGCTCTTGTGGACTCTGGCTGAATTTGTGTAAGAAACTGTTGCCTTCCAGGGATACCCCCACTGTACTCCAGAGGGGAGGTGGGAATCATCTTGGATATAATAAAGTCGGTAACTGGTTGACACTCCAGACACTGCAGCCTGAACAGCCCTTTTCATTTCCAAAGTTATCCTCAGTTAAGCCTGGGGGATGATGAGTCCAATTGCTGTGAGTGTGGAGTTTAACCCATGTTCCTCAAATCCTTTAATAACTCTTTCTAACTTCAATTATGCCCACACATTCCCTCCTCCATCACTTCATGTGAGGTGGTAGAGAGACTCCTAAGAGAATGAGTACAATTAGAGCTATAGCTACTAGTAAGAACTAGAAAAGGAATTATAGAAGAAGGTTAGAAATTAAAGGGATTCACGGCTCAGGTGAGTTTTTGTACGTTTGTTTTATTTTTCCCTCCAGGTTTGTGTCCCTGCCTGAAGTTAACTGAGCCCTATAACCTTCTCTTTCTGGCTCTGTTGCCCATGTTAGGAGCTCCCTGCAGCAAATCTTCCACTTTGTTTAGTAAACAGTCGGAACCCAGAGCAACACTGTGATATAAAGCCTGTGTCAGCTGCTGTATTCATTTTCTATTGCTCTTATAGCAATTATGAATTTAGCAGCTTAACACAACACCCATTTATTATATTGCAGTCTGTAGGTCTGAAGTCCAGGCAGAGTGGGGTGTCTTCTCTGGACTTCACAAGGTGATGGAAGGGCTGTGTTCCTTTCTGGGGCATCTGGAGATGAATCTCCTTCCAAGTCCACTCAGATTGTTGGCTGGATTCAATTTCACCTGGTTGCAGGACTGAGGCCTCATATCCTGGTTGGCTATCAATGGAGGGTCATTCTGAGTTTTTAGAGGACACCCATACTCCTTGGTTGGAGCTGCCTTCCTGCAGCTTCAAAGCCAGCAACTCAGTGAGCCCTTCTCACATTTTGGATCTCTCCCACTCCTCCTCCACACCATTTTTCTCACTGACTTCTGCTTTTAAGAAACTCTTGTGATTTCATTGGGCCTAACCAGAACTTCTAGTATAGCCTCCCTATTTATAGGTCAACTGATTTAGTAACACTAATTCCATCTGTAAAGTCCCTTCACAGCAGGACCTTAATTAACATTTGGTTGGATAACCATTGAGCAGAAATCTTTGAAGGGCAGCCCCTCTATGTTAGCCATTAGTATGAATCTGCAAATTCTCATTTTGACCTAATTTGCTCAGTACTCACTGTGGACCCTTACTCTCAGACCTGTTTATCCCTGGGAGGATTTCTTGGCTCTCTCAGGAAACACTTTCTCTTATTTCTTGGGGAACCCCATTCTTTAGACAGTGCTGAATTCTGTAGCGAGCACCCCTCACCAGCATTTCCCCCATGAAAGCACAGTTGCTTCATTTAAACAGAGAATGCCTTAGAGATTGGGATTTATTAATGACAGCCGTCCTTCCTGACCAAGCCTTAACTACAGATTATTTGCCCTAATGTGTCTTTGATCGACAAAATGGTATTTGGCGAATTAAGATGAGCTGTTTAGTTCAATTCACTATCTAGAAACCAGGAGGGAGAGGAAATGCAAGGGGGGGAAATGTACTGCTCTTGAGTATTACCATGGGTAAGTTTCACAATACAAGCATAGCTCGTTTAATTGCACTTCTTTCTCTTGTGCTTCACAGATATTGTGTTTTTTACAAATCGAGGGCAAGACCTTCCACCAGCAAAAAGATTACTACTCAATTCACTTTATTGTGATGATTGCTTCATTGCAATACTTGCTTTATTGGAGTGGTCTGGAACTAAACCCACATTATCTTCAAGGTCTGCCATACTAAAATCCTCTTCAAGAAATCTGAATGAAATGGAACTGAGTGAATTATAGCTCAAATAATGAAAGTGACAGTTCACAAGAATCCAAGAGCTAAATTAAAAATAGCAAAGGTTATATAAATCTTACATGTTAAGCTAACCCTCTAATGAGTATGACTCTGAACAGTGAAGTCTCAAAGAGTTTTGGAGAACAATAAAGAGAGAAGTCACATAATCTGCAAGTGTTGATGCTGAGAGTCCTGGCAAGAAAAAGATCAAGCAGCCAAGATGGATTTAAGCCATGAAGAGGTTTAATTTAAAAAGCACAGAAACTTGATACACACTCTATTGACAAGACTTTTGGGGTTACAGGAACTCTCGGTGCACATGTAAAGTGACACGGCACTTTGGCAATAGCTACAAAAATTATAAAATTTCACTCCTGGAGTGTTTTTCTATAGATTTAATTGCACATATGCAGAATAATGTGCAAGGCTACTCATTAGAGAATTGTTTGCATTAGCAAAAATTGGAAACAAATGTTTGTCAATGAAGGCCTGGCTAAATAAACTACATACATACATCCAAAAAAAAAAAAAAAAAAAAGCTAACAGCAAAGTCACGGCTCTTTCATAATTATTATAAGGAGATTTTGGATACACTCACTCTGGCAGAGCCCCAGAGCAAAATGAAAAGAGCATTTCTCTCCTGCTTGACTTACTTTATTCTTAATCAGCAGCAGCGCTTCTATGATAATTAGCTTCACAATCTATTGGCCTCTCTCAGCTATAAAAGCCTCTTTTCTCTCTTTTGGTATTAGCATAACTCCCCATCTAAAGTAACAAAGAAAGCTCCCACTCAAAGGCTATATCCTTTCAAGGAGTTCATTACATGATTCAAAGGGAAATAAGAATAAGACTTGGGAAGTAGAGCATCTGTGTTTCCAACATGAGAGATTCTGAACAGTAGGGTGTCACGTTGACTAAATTCAGGGCAGGAAAAGGTGTAAGTTCAGCCAACGTGGGACTGAAGTACTGAATTTGAGAACTCTTAAATTTAGAAAGTGGTGGCATTAAACACTAAAATATTTGGGGGGAAGAAACCAGGTCTATTGTATAACTTTAGTCCCATAATATTGATGGGGTAGTTTCAGACATTCAACATTTTAACTTCAAAAATATGTAATTTGGATTATTGGATTATCTGGCATTAACTTGGCACCATTAGCACCTAGCTTTGTATAAATTAAGTGAAAGTTTTCCTGAGACCAAGGCAAAAAATTGCAGTCACTTATTTCTTTCCTCTATTTCATTTAATACCTGTTGTTTATAAAGGCGGCTAAAGACAATGAGCTTAGCTTTCCTTTTACTCTAGTGAAATATTGAAGAAAATAAAAATTTCAAAAACATTCTATAATGTTGGCTGCTTGCTCCAGCCTCTGAGAACGGTATCAACAATTCTGAACCTCAGTTATCAGGCTTAAACAGATTAAATTGTAGTTGTACAAGGAGTTCTCTGAAGCACATCAAGGTACTATCAGCCATCCCCCAAATATTCCATTCCTGAAAGTAATTAAAGAGCAAAATATTTTCATTTCAATAAAGTTGTAATGTGTATGGAATTTGGAGCCCTACAAACAGGCCTGGTTCAAACCATGACTTTAGAACTTGCTAATTATGTGACTATGTATGAACAAAGTTCTCAAGAACTCAAAGTTTTGAGGAAGAAAAATTATCCCATCATTCAAGGTTGTCATAGGAATTACAGGTAATTTCTCTACCATGTCTAGCAAGACAGAGTAATGACTTAAAAAATGATAGTTTTTATTTTTATTCTTACTATGTTTCATTTAACCCTGGCTGGTTTGGCTCAGTGGATTGAGCGTCGGCCTGCGAGCTAAGTGTCGCTGGTTCGATCTTCCAGTCAGGGCACATCAGAGAAGGAAAACTCTGACTCCAAAAAACCTCCGCTGCCTTGCGGCATACCTCTTCAGGGGAAAGGCTAAGGGAGTAAACCCCGACAGAAAATCCGGAGCCGGAGTCCCTAAGGCGGTTTGACGTTGTAGTCAACACCGGCAACTCCTGCGGCGCACCTGAAGCCAAGCTGTATTGACTCCGTCTTTCCCTTGGATCCTTCAGCTGCGAAGAGAGGGGGGGTCTGCTGCATGAGCAACAGCAGACCCTCCATATCACCCTGCCCAGGCTCTGTAGCTTCAGCTTCACTGGAGAGGACACTCCAGCGTCATCGCAAGATGTCGATTCAACACGGGAGGAGACAGATACCGTGTCACTCCCGAGTCGGACTGCACAGCCATTCTCGGCGGTGCAGATAGACTCTTAAGAAGCTACACCATCGTCTCTCGAGACGGATGGCTGCCGACGACTATGTTTCATTTATGGTTTTTTAATTATTGTCAAAATATTAATGTGAGGGTAAAAAGTGATAAGATTTATACCTTTAGCTGATAACAAGGAAGACAAAAAATTATTATGAATGTTAATGTTGTTGACTGGAGGTACTTTTAGACACTGGAAGTATGCTGCCAGATTTTTATGTTCAGGGTAACTTAGCAACCATAAAAATTTATGTTGAAAATATACATTCATTTTTGCCATTTAACTCACATAATAGTATTCTTATCTACCAAAATATGTAGTACTTTTCATATTAAACTGAAATATTCATCTCAAGAATTACCAAAGATAATATACCTCAAGATATCCTGATAAATAGGTTTCCTCTAAGTAAATGAACAGAGAGCTCACTAGAGTGGTAGCCCACCAAGGTTCAGAAAGGTATATACAGGGGTGGGAAAAAGCAGGTTTACAGTTCATATGGGAAAAGGCATGCAGCTTATGATTATTACAATAGCTTTATTAACTCAGAAGAATGTCACAATGGCACAGTGCCCATAGGTAGAATCTCAGAAGTGCTCAGATTGCCAGTCTTCATTATTTATACATTCTTGTAGTCTACTCAGTGTTTTGCATATTCACAACTGTAAAGCTACTTTTGCCCACCCCTGTATTGATGCTTGAGGAAACTAGACATAATAGTTGAAGAAGAAACCTTCCAGTTGAGGTTTTTGTTTGGTTTTGCCACTTCAGCGGTCATTTCTTTTTGTTATGGCCAAGTTAGGTTATTATGGAATTATAGAAGGTTGGAACTCAGAGGAATTTAATAGGCCATGGAATTCAAACATCGTCATTTTGCAGATTAAAAATACAAGTCAAAACCTAAGTCCAAAGAGGTTAAGTGTGTGGCCTAAGGCCACACCGCTAAAAAAAGACATATGCTTCAATTACTATTTTTTGGATTCAGTAGATATTTCTTGAGTTTTCACTGTGTGTAGAAGGCACTGTGCTCAGTACTGGGCAGAGACAAATATGAATAGAGTCACTGTGCCCTGAAAGAACCCTCTCTGGTTATAGTTTCTCAATATTTAGTGCTTCATATTATCCCTGAATCCTTGAGGCACGTACATCCAGAAAGTGGAAAGAGTACTCCAACTGGGTTCCTTAAGAGCAAAGTTTAAAATCTAAAGTTAGATACTTAACTATGAGAAAGAATGAAAATGAAATAATTTTATATGTTGCCTGAAGTAATGTTCTTAAATACGGAAGTATGTGATAGTTTGTGACCCAGAAAAAAAGTATAATTTGCTTAGCCCAGGAGGTTCATTTTAAGTTAAAATTATGTCATGGTCTGATGCTTTTAAATTAAACTTTTACCACTTAGCCATGTAAAGTATTTGATTTTTGAAAAGCCTTTATAATCAAGTAATTAACAAAAAAATACAAGGACATTTATAAAATGTGGAGAGAGACTTAAGAGGACAAAGTCAACTTTAAATTCTTTCCAATTGGAAGACTTTTTTTTCCAGTCTTATTTTAAATTATATATTTCTCTCATTGAGGGAGGGAAAAAATGACTTCTCACTCCTGTACCTCTAGGGGAAAAAATCATGAAGCGACATAAAATTGTCACAGTAATAAATACTTGTTGCTCTGAGGTCGTGAGTACTCTTTCACAGACCCAACTGGGTACTGCTCCCTCGGGTTATATTGCCATTTCCCAGGTAACTGAGTCCTACTGTATTTTGGTCTCAGGCAAACTGAGCAAGTAATTTCCTACTTGGTTCTGCTTTATAAAACACAAAGCACGCCCTTAAAAATATGGGTCATTCATATATTATCCTAACAGCCACCATTCTCCACATGACTCATAAAATCCATGGGCACCCCTCAGACTGAAACAGACAGGATGAGATGGTGGCCTATTCCATTTCACACATCCACACACATTTCTTTCTTATAACGTTGGGCATTTTCTGATTTCCCTTGAGTGATTTCTCTCTGAGCCACTGCTTAAAATTTAGTCATGAAGATCTGCTTGTACCAAAAATAGGCTCTCAAATGTGACCCTTCGTTTCCAAGTTAAAAAATATAAGGCAATTTGAGGACTCTAGAAGTTTTCTGAGTTTAAAGAGAAAAGATTTAAAGGTACTATTGACGATGCCAGACACAATGTTTTTGCTTTTATAGCCAGTACCTGTTCTTGTTCCACTTCAGAGTAGATTTAAAGACCTGAAATACCAAATATAATCTGTGCAAGCTTTGGTTAGGCTCACAGGATCAACTTGTTATTTTCTTGGAGCTTACCACCTGCTCCAACTAATTGCGTGCTCTATCCCTGAAAAACCTGATTTTTCTCACAAATAACTAACACAAAAAAAGTGTACAGGTTTACAGCTCTAAGAAACTGACCAGCTATTCAGAAGAGAAACATTTTCTATATTCATATTTAATGACTAGTTCAGTGTGTGTTGATTATTCTCTATAAATGAATAATTATTTAGGGCTAATTGTGATGATATCGACCTTTGACCCAGTTCAACAGTACTTGATTTTCAATAGCACTCATGACTCCCCAACACATTAAAAAAAATAAAAAAGAGACATCTCTACCTTGAAGAAAGGTAAAAGGGGAAAGAATGAGAAATACCTTTAGCAATTCAACTTAACAGCTCTTCATGATGCCTCCAACATGCTTGAAATACTGGGCTTTTATGAGGTGGGGCAGCAAACAGGTGATCATGGTCCTGTTCTTAAGGAGTTTATGGCCCAGTAATGGTGAACGTCATGCACATAAGCAATTGGAATAGGAAGAATGGTGGAAAAACATGGAAGGGAGACAGTGATTCTGACTAGCAGTACAGAGAGCATGTTCTTGAAAAGGAGAAAATTGGCAGGGTTCAAAGGCTGGAAAAGATTTCTACAGCAAAGGATAAAATTTCTGATTGAGGTAAGAGCTGAAGCAAATTTGTCAGGAAGAGAAATTCAAAGAGCATTTGGAGAACTGTTCCTGATGAGGGTATAGGGAAAAAAAGTGATGTGTGGTCATTTGAGGTCTTGTGGTATATTTTGTCTCTAATTCACTTGCATTGTTTGATTTAGAGCAACCAAGCCCTTGCATAGGTATTTTTACTCTCCTGGTATGAGAATCTCAGAGTTCCCAGAGATGGCCTATTTCATCTGGATCCCACAACTACAAGGCAATTTGGCACTGACTGTGAACTGATTGTCTTCCCGGGTAGTCCAACCTCCAGGGTAGAGGATTTAGAATAGCCTAATCTATAGAATATAGTGAAGATAGAGGGATATTCCCTTTGAGAACAAGAATTTCTTCTCTTGCTCATTTGTTAGCCTTTTCTTTTTAAAGAACCGTCATACTTTTACTCCATTATATTCTTTTCCATACATTTGCAGCAGCCATTGGAGTAACAACTGTCCTCAACTTTTTCTTCATCTACTTAAGTTTGTTTGTGGATGTAGGTAAGGCTTTCCTCTCTCCTGTTATGTTCAACTGTGATAGCACTCCTCGACTTGCAAGTCACCTGAGTTCATTTCTGAGAGGGTTTCTGGGCTGGGTCTGGAATACTTTATCTCAAAGATAATGTAATCATCTACAACAGGGGTCTGCAAATGTTTTCAGTGAAAGGCCAGAGAATAAATATTGTAGGCTTTGTGGACCAAATATAATCTGCTATAACTACCCAATGCTCCTGATGTGACCTGAATCCAGCCATGAACAATATGAAGTAAATGAGCATGGCTGTATTCCAAATAAACTTCAGTTACAGACATTAAAATTAGAATTTTATACAATATTCATATCATGAAATATTTATTTCTTGATTTTTTTCAACCACTGGAAAATGTAAAAATTAATCTAAATGTGTGAGTCATAGGAACAGGATTCGGTCCACAGGCTAGCGTTTGCTGATCACTAGTCTAAAATGTTGACAAGGTGGACCTATTGCATATAGCGCTTCTAAAGCATTATATATTTTTATAGATAATATATCTGTGAGCATATGCTTTTTTCTCTGCCATTAGATTCTGATCTAGTTACTACTATTACTTTTTCCACTTCTATTACTTAACCTATTATTGTCATCATCTTTGTTATCCACAGTATAGTTTATATATGTTGCCTTCTCTAATTTTGACAGCTATCCTATGTGCTATAGATAATAACATCAATACAGAATAGTTAATAATATGGTATTCGTCGTCGGCAGCCGTCCGTCTCGAGAGACGATGGTGTAGCTTCTTATGAGTTTATCTGCACCGCGGAGAATGGTTGTGCAGTCCGACTCGGGAGTGACACGGTATCTGTCTCCTCCCGTGTTGAATCGACATCTTGCGATGACGCTGAAGCTACAGAGCCTGGGCAGGGTAATATGGAGGGTCTGCTGTTGCCCATGCAGTAGACCCCCCCTCTCTTCGCAGCTGAAGGGTCCAAGGGAAAGACGGAGTCAATACAGCTTGGCTTCAGGTGCGCCGCAGGAGTTGCCGGTGTTGACTACAACGTCAAACCGCCTTAGGGACTCCGGCTCCGGATTTTCTGTCGGGGTTTACTCCCTTAGCCTTTCCCCTGAAGAGGTATGCCGCAAGGCAGTGGAGGTTTTTTGGAGTCAGAGTTTTCCTTCTCTGATGTACCCTGACTGGAAGATCGAACCAGCGACACTTAGCTCGCA
The DNA here is from genome assembly GCF_987537825.1 of Furipterus horrens. Classification (NCBI taxonomy): domain Eukaryota; kingdom Metazoa; phylum Chordata; class Mammalia; order Chiroptera; family Furipteridae; genus Furipterus; species Furipterus horrens. Next base: position 31,200,138 of record NW_028327180.1, read on the forward strand.
GGCCGACGCTCAATCCACTGAGCTAAACCAGCCAGGGCAAAATATGGTATTACATATTTGAAATTTGATAAGAGAGTAGATATTAAGTGTTCCTACCACCAAAAACAACAAAACAAAATACAGTAAAGATAGGAGGTAATAGATGTATTAATTAGCTTGATTATAACACTTGTTTTACAGTGGATACATATATCAAATTATCATGTTGTATACCTTAAATATACAACTTTTTGTCAATTATACCTCAATATAATTGGAGGGAAAAAGAACAGCAACACAGAAGGTTAAAAATTTGCTCAAGATTACACAATTCTTAAGTGGTAGATGCAGGATAGAAATCTATTTGAGTGTTGGACCTCTTTAAAAAATATATGTGACTTCTGTATTTTCTCCCAATAATTTTGTTTTCCTTCCAAGTTTTCCCTCAAACATAGACATCTATGATTATTTTTTCCCCTCATTTTTACTGCTTACAAGATTCATTAGAACTGTATTCTGGTAACTTTTATCTTATTCTATTTTCCCATTATAACTATGTTTGACTTTTAAATCATTATAATATGTAAGATTAAAGAATAAAGTAGCATGCTTTAATTTTAGTAGCTTAATTCTTAAATTTTACACTAAATTGCCTTAATACTAATCATAATGGCAAATACTGTATTTTTGAGCCAGGCTCAGGAAAGAGACTACCTATGTTTTAATTTTGTCATCTTTTGATCTTAAATATTTCTATGAAATGAATAGTATTATTGTCTATATTTTACGGATGAAAAAAACTGAATCAAAGAGAAGCTACACAGCTTACCTAAGATTCCATAGGTAATAAGTGATAGAGCCCAAATTTGAACACAGTTCAATCTGACTCCAAATCTACACTTTATTAAGCTAATAAGACAAAGTAATAATATAAATATATAATGATTAATGAAGGAAGGAAGGCAAGGAGAGATGAAGGAAGGCAATTTAAAAGCTTTTAAATTTGTAATGAAGAGAAAAATTTGATGGGATTTTAAAACTCTAAATTATAGTTTTTAATTAACTAGGTAAATTTAGGCAAGTCACTTTAGTTTCTTTTATCTTCTTTGTTTCCCTTTTGTCGTCTGTAAATTGAGTCCTTGAGTCAAGATGATCTCTATGAGATCTAGTTCTATAATTCCATGATTGTATTTTTTAAAGGCTTCCCCTTTTCTTCTCATCTTAAGTGACAGAAAAGCACTTCAGAGATTTCAAACTTTGATTATTGAAAATCTGTGCTATTTAAATACAATCAAAGGTTGTCAAAATAGATATTTTATGTCTAGCATGGATGGAAATGCATGATTCCCTGTACAATACAAAGGTTACAAAAATCGCTTGAGACAGGATTTCGGATGAGTAAATGCATTTCACTGCAGAATTCTAATCATCCCTGACCAGGCTCTTTCACAGCCGAGTCACAAACTGAATGAAAGAGACATAGACCAAGTCTCCATTTTATTGACAGGAACTTTAGCCTCACCCCCATCTCAGCAGTGTCTCTCTGCTGTCTGAAGAGACCTTTGGATGTCCTTTCTCCAGGTTCTGGATGGAGGCTTGCGTTCTGCCAATATAGTTCACGAAGGGTAATGGCAGGCAATCAAGCACAATCAATCAATTGTTGATGCCTGGTAAAGGAAACCTTACTCAGATTGTTCTCTTTCCTGCTGAAAGAGGAAACAGTGCTCTTGAAGTCTCTGGGATGCTTTATGATATTCTTGCCCTTGTTATTTCACTTTATTCCAAAAATCAGATTTTACTGATTAAATAGATGGACAAAATCATGCCTGTAACATATGTTTTATATCACTTTAGTCAAGATGAATTAAAAAGAAAATAGTGAAGAATATACAAAACCAATATCTTAAGGTAGATGATGTTTAGTACTTATTATATATCTATGAAAGTATATCCAAATGATAAGTTAGGAACAATGTCCTATAAATAACAAATTATAATTTGATATAGTCAAATTAACATCTTTATTGGTATAATACTTTATAGTGTATAAGTCATTATCATGAATATCATTGTATTTCTTAGAACAATTCTTGTGCATATATTATTATTCCTGTATCATAGCTGAGAAGAGTGAAATTCAGAGTATCGTGTCATTATTGCAAGAACACATAACTATTCAGCTTCAGGACAAAGACCTGAATGTAAAGATTTTAATGACAAATCCAAATCTTTCCATTTGTGTTCTTTCCATGCAGCCGCAGGTGTCTCAGAGGGAAAATAGCTCTGGGACAATGAGACCTTTGGAAACACCTCGTGTCTTTCAGATTTATACCCCCAGTTTACCTTTAGAGTAACTCTGGACCCAAGCAATTCTCAGGGATATAATAGGTCTCTTCTTATGCTTCAATATACTGTATTTCCTAAGTAGAATCTTCACCTATGTTTATGTCCTGAAGGCAAATGATGGGACAAATCATTCAACTTCACAAAATTAACACTCTCAGAACAAACAAAATAAATGTTGTGTGAAAGGGGGGAGATAAAGGACAAAGGGGGAGACATAGTAATGTGATAATCAACATTCAGTGGACAGAAATATGGACTCTGTCACCAAATAGATAATAATCTAAGTAGATAGATAAAACAGGAACAGATGGTATGTAGAATATTGACTGACAGGTTTATTCTGTTTCATTATTGAAGGTGATAAAAAAAAATTAAGGTCTTATTTTAGATCACTTAAGTTCATTTTACAGTAAGTAACATTAGCATTTCTCTCTAAAATCAATAAGCATGTTCTTGGGTGAGGATAAAAAAATAAAATAAAATCACCTTAACCTAGTCAATTTTGGTTTGGTATCCTGCTTTCATGTACACCCCATAATCTAACAGGAGGAAATTAGGAAACAGAAATCTGAGCTCCTCCTAGGAAATGGGGTCTGTATTCATTATATTGCCTTTAATTCTTGTAACACCCCCCCCATGATAGGTATTTCTAACCCACTCTACAGATAAGGAAAATGAAGTTCAAAGAGAAAACTGACTTCCCAAAGTGGCAAACAGGAAAACGAACACTTTTATATGCTTATTCCTCTCATCAGCTCAGCTTCCATTAGCTTTCCTAGCCAAAGACAGAGCAGAGCTAATCCAGCCACACATGCTCAGAGCCAAAGAAACACAACTCTGAGTAAGAAGCTGTGGTGTCTGCCCTGTTCTCGAAGGGACTCTCATCATAATAATCTGTGGTCATATACACAGTGCCAGGCAGAGCCTTAGGTCTCCTATTCACTTTTGTATGCTTGTGCTTTTCTTAATAATCAGAAATGATTCATTAAGTCATTGTAAGGCAATATGAAAATACTGTGGCAATTGGAAATGTTTACATCCAATATGACTTTTTTACTTGTCTAAATCAATGTGCCAGAGTATGCCCAATCATTCTTTTAAGATTTTTAACTAAAAACACTTTACTCTGAACCTTGAAAAATGATTTGTATTTATTTTTACTGGAAATCCATAAAACTGTGATCTCACAGCTCTGCTAGAAAAGACAAAGGTCTTTTTTTTTTTTTTGTCATTTGGTCATAACTGCATAGTATATAACTTTCAGCCAAAGGTATTACAGTCAGAAATAAAAAGGGAAAGTGTTGTACTTTAATTCTGTTTGTTAAGAATATAATTAAACCCTGGCTGGTGTGGCTCAATGGATTGAGCGCTGGCCTGTGAACCAAAGTGTCACTGGTTTGATTCCCAGTCAGCAGACATGCTTGGGTTGTGCGCCAGGTCCCCAGTTGTGGGCGTGTGAGAGGCAACCACACATTGATGTTTCTCTCCCTCTCTTTCTCCCTCCTTTCCCCTCTCTCTAAAAAATAAAAAATAAAATGAAATAAAAAATCTCAAAAAACACAAAAATTAAAAAAACCTTGTAAAACAAAACAAAACAAAAGAATGTAGTTAACTGCTGAGCCATTGACATGTAAACTGAACAGAATGAAGCCATTAGTGAAATACTTACCAAACCAAGCAGTTTGGATGATTTTTCACCAAAAAAAAAAAATAAATAAATAAATAAATAAATAAAAAACCCTGCCAGTTAATGGACAAATTATATTTTACTTAAAAAACAAATAGGTCCATTCTAAGTTGACATTAATTCATTTTTATTCCAAGAATAAGTTGTTCAACTTGTGGAACTTATTCATCAGTATTGTAGTTACCTGTGCATGTGTTAAATTCCCCGACTAAATTTTTGGCTCCTAGAGCACTTAAGATATTTTTTTGAATGCATTAAGCAATCTAATAATTGAGTTATTAAAAGTTTCAGATGTGTAAGTGAAACTATTGTGTATACTTACCATACAAAGGCAAAAAAGGGGACAAATGTGGAAGGGTAGAATTAAAACAAAATATTCAACAAGATTAATGTAGGTGTAGTTTTTGTGTGTGTATATATATATTTTTAATAGCTGGGTAGGGAAATACCAAAGCATACCATTTAGTAAATCCTGTTCATTAGTTTAAAATTCAACTAATCTTCCGTATCCAATCACTTACTCTTTTCATGGGCGTTATTACTCAATTATATAAATGCCTTAATTGCTAACAATTGGAGCCTGTGCCAATATGGCTCTCGGGGCAAATCTATGGAAAATTAAGTACCATTTCAGCCTCTTTATCCACTTTTCTGTTCACTCATGCTTATAGTGGTATCTGTTAGTGTGATATCCAAAGAAAAGACTAAGCAAGAATTGTTATCAGAGTACCCAAAATATAAATACTCTCAGCCGTTTTATGTAGAATGTTTCATGGTCTTGACAAGGGACTGAACATCTCATTCACTTTCTTTTATGTCCTCAGACTAATTCTCCTGTAACTGTTCCTTCTACCCCTTTTCCATCTACCCATGGTCCATATTTTAAAATACTAGGCCCGATGGATTCTCTTTTGAGCCTGCAACTAAATAAAAAGTAATCCTTTCTGTAATTTAGCTAGATAGCTTTAAAAAAACTGATTCAGCTACTTTCACCACGTATTAGAATAAAGGGGTGGGGGTGGGGAGTCTATTGCTGGCATCATATTTTCTCCATCCCTTCATATTTGGGCCTGTTAGAGATGCAAGCAGTCAATAGGTAGTCTGTCCCCTCTGAGATTCCAGTGCTCCTTGCCATGTATCAGTTAAATATTAAACATAGAAGTACCCTTGCTTAGGTTTCACCAGAGATTACTTGAGAGTAATCTAACTCAAAATCTGTGTTAGGCACTTGGTTAATATCCAAAATGATTAGACCACTCTATTTAAAAAGTAAGCTTGTGGAGGTTATGTTTCAGTGAGCAAATTAATCCTCCTCACTCAGGGAACTTAGGGGAGTTCACTGTGCCTGTGTTCTCATGGACCCACTGCCAAATCCACCACCCAGCAGCCTCTGCAGCATTCTCTCCCATTAGCGTGGATGGACCAGGCAGGATCACATTCTCAATAGTCCCTCCCTACTGGGTCTGATATGGTCCTGCAACATCAACACCCAAGCTGAACTTCAGATTCCAACTGAGGCCAACTATATCAGAATTTTCATTTTGGCTGGCTCCTCCAAAGGACTTACACGCACATAAAGTGTGAGAAGCATTGCTCTGGTCTGCTCAGGGGCTTTGTTCTGTGATCCTATCTTTTTTCTCCAAGAGACTGTACATACAAAGATGAGATTCTGGCAACATATTTGTTTCCTGTAAAGCCAACAATGCAAGTGATGCATATGATTATTTTAATAAAAAAGTATTACCAAATTTCTCAAGAAAATCTGGGAAAACTAGAGGTAAATAGTATAGAAAAATATTTCATTTTTAACTTTATTAAAACCTTTGCACCAAAGGATTGAGTGACTGAATCACACCGATTCCTAAATATAGGAAGAGGACCCATTGCTTTGTGCTATCCATTCAGTTTCTATGCTCCTGCAGGAATATTTATTCCAAGGATCCAATCATATATGGATTTTCAGTGCACTTTTTTAATCATGTATCATTTCTTTCTGGGCCTCACCCCTCTGTGATCAAATTCATGTTCTTTTGTGATCTGTTTTAAGTTCAGTCTCACACACATAATAAAAACATATCACAATTCCTTTCAAGAACTTCACACTGTCACATTATCATTCAGTTCTCACAATTTGACAGTGCAGAGAACGTCACAATCGTCATTTTCCAGGAAAGGGGTAAGGTTCTGAGGAGTCTGATAACCAACCCAAGATCATAAAGCCAATAAATAAGTTATATACTCTACACTTAAATCCAGTCTTGTTGATTCAAACTCATATATAAGTAATTTTTTTCCTACGAAGCCATAGAGTCTGCTAAAACAGAACTTTTTTAAAGGATCTGTATTTCACAGATTTGTGCTTTTAGTCTACAAAAAAATAGAAGTAAATAAATAAACACAGAAATAATATTCAGCTCCTGAGAACTTGTATCTGAAATTTCCTCCTGTAGTTTCTTGGATAATGAGGTGCTTTATGTGTGAACAGGAGTGCGTGCTTTCAGGTAAAAAGCAAATGAATGGAGAGTTAGCTCTGTTAATAATTCCTTGAAGCAACTAAACTTTTTGTTTTATGATCCCTCTAAATTATGCATTTTAGCACTAAGATAATTTTTGACTGCAGTTGGATGAAAATAGTTTTAGCACTTGGCAGATTGCAGAGAATGTCTGTTTTCATTTTCTCTTTCGGCTGGGGAAAAGCCCCAAGGAAAACAGAGTGTGGGGCAGTGTCAAGATCAGCAACATTCATTTCCTGACTGCTGCTTAAAGGCAGGAAAAGTAGAATTTTACCGCCATAAATAAGCTCTAAGTTTACTTAGAGAAGCTGGCTATGTGACATGTCCTAACTATCCTCCTTTTAATCATTTTGATATATGCTATGTAAAGGGTAAATGTGTTCCTGGAGATAGAATACATTGCATTGTTGTTTCCTAGAGATCTTTCTCTTTTTATTCACCTGGCTTTAAGAATTACTTACAAAGTTTCATAATTTAATTAAAAATTAATATGACAGCTGTAGTCCATCCAAGGGGAAAGACCCCATCAATAATGCATTTGGAAAACTATCTAAGGAATAAGATTAGATTTGTGGTAAATTATTAACAACTAGGTAGCATTTGTAATTCTGTTACTTTGCCATTTGGAATGTTTCTGTTTTACCAAAGTTGGCAGTTGATTCATTTCTATAATCCAAAGTGAGAAACCAGAACTATGGAAGTAAATTGGGGATATTAGAAAAATTGTGTTTCAACCTCTACCATCACATGAAAAGAAATAACTTTTAGAAGTTATTAGAATTCTTGCCCTTGGTATGGATGCTAAGCTGTGCTCTTAACTCTGATGACCACTGGAATGAATGTTTCACATGCAACATTACCTCACAGTGACCTTGAGAGGTAGGTCTAGTCCCACTCCATCTGAGCAAGGCGAGATGTGCAGCAAGTGTGGTGCTGACTGGAAAGACTGCACTCAGGATACAGAACCATGTTTCTAGCCATTATACCACTCCTGTCCCACAAAGGCTCAGACTCTCTAGTGGAGAAGGGGGAGAAATCACCAGCATTGGTGTGACGTGGGCCTCCCCTTCTGGACCACAGAGAAATTCCCCTTTCTATACATTCTGCCCATAATGTGTATAGAGATATTACATTGAATTATTTTATACATATGTCATTCTAAGTACACATCTATGAGATATTTGCTCACATTTGTTAGAATGGCTTTTATCAAGAAGACAAGAGATAAGAACGAATGAGGTTGTGGAGTAAAGGGAAACCTTGTGCACTGTTGGTGGAACTGTAAATTGGTATAGCCACTTTCTCAAAAAATAAAAATAGAACCATGATATGATCCAGTAATTCCACTTCTGGGACTGTATCCAAAGGACACAAAATCAGTATCTCAAAAGAATATCTGCACTCCCATGTTTATTACAGCATTATTCATATGACTATTATTCAACCATACAAAAAAAAAAAAAAAAAAAAAAGGAAATCCTGCCATTAGTAACAACATAGATGGACCTAGATGGTGTTATGCTAAGTGAAATAAGGCAGAAAAAGACAAATATTGTTTGGTATCATTTTTATATTAAATACAAAACAAAATAGTCAAACTCACAGAAACACATTCTACTCAAAGAGTATAGTGGTGGTAGCCAGGGGCTGGTGGGAGAATCAGGAACAAGTATTGGTCAAAGTCTATAAACTTTTAGTTATAAGATGAATGAGTTCTGAAGACCTAATGTACAGCGTGGTGACTATAGTTAATAATACTGTTATACTTTAAAATTTGCTGAGAGAGTAAATCTTAAGCAAAGCATTCTCACCCGCCTCTTTCAAAAAGCTATGTGAGCTCATGGATGTGTTAACTTGATTGTGGTCATTTTAAAATATGTACATACATGTATCAAATCATCACATTGTACACTTTATGTACAGTTTTATTTGTTAATTGTACATCAATAGATTTGAGGAAAGGGGTGGAGAAAATGTGCTTCTAGTAAGAGGGCCTTTTATCTCTTAGGTCTGCATCCCAGCACTGGCACCTCTGCCTCCCAGCTGTGTGCAGAGCTCTCTCCTGCACATTTTACTGTGTAAGGGGCTCTCTCCGATGGAAGATCGGCGCACTGCCTGGATGTAGGTGAACTTCCCTTCTCGTGAGAGTACCCATGATGCTAGCAAGATCCTTGAGCTGCTCTCTTCCTAAAAAGACACTTTCTCCTCTTTTATTTATGTACATATGCATGTGTTCTGTGTATCTCTCCAAGGGCAGAACCTTTTACACCCTCCAAAAGCAAACCTTATTTTCTGTGTGAACATCACTTGTGAGCATCTTATCTCTTCTTGACTCCCTGTTCACAATGTGGCATCACAGTGGTAGCTTGAATCAGCCCTGGAGGGAGTATTTATGCCATGGAAATTGGTGCACACTACAAATCAGAGTGCTTTATTTTCCAAAGAGCCAGCATCTACCAGTATGCATCCTCACCTCTGCTATTCAGTACTGTCTATTCTTACTCTGTTATGGGCTAGGGCCAGGATATGGTTATATAGCTGAAGTGATTTATTTGAACTATTTATATTACTAATAGAATTAGTATTGGTATGAAAAAGCTAGACTGTGTAAATAGTGGGAAGAGAATTAGATGAGTTAAAATACTTTTTTATTCTTTGATTTGCTATTTCTGAACAAAGTTGGAAGAGTAATTTAACTTGCCCCACATCAATACAGTAGAAAGTGCAAAGCTAAAAGCTAACCATAGCTACCTCAGAGATTCGTCTTATGATGTAAACGTGCTAGATCTGTGAAAACATTTTGGAAATAAATTTTAAATATCAAATTTCTTTCTTTGTATGGAACTTTAATATTTTCAAGGATTTCACGTCTCATAATCACTAATTTGTCATATGGGAGACTGATACTACTATTGCCATTTCACATACTGTCAAGAAAAGGCATGATCTTCTGATTCCTGTACTTTTTCTTTGTGGGCACGTACTCATTGGTAACACAACCATTCATTCTTCTGCCGGTGGTTCTTGCCCTACCTTTCTATTCTGTTTCATGTGTCTCACACCATATACTTCTCGGTGTCCTGGAAAGAAAAGTGAGGAGTATGAAAAAATCCCAAGAAATGTATAATATATTGCTTCAAATTCACATTTTCTTTCTATGTTTTTAATGTTAAAGGAAACTAGATGATAGTTCATCTAGACAGCATATCTATCAGCTAAAGCTCATACTTTTAAAAACAACCAAATTCATTATGCATGACATACAAGGGCTTTAAGGTATTCAGATTTGAAAAAAAAAATTACAAACTGTCTTCAAAAGTATAAAATATAGCTTGGAATAATTTTAAGAGAGCTCAAACTAAGAATTAACAGTGACAAAATATTAGTCATTAAAATAAAAATGATGTTTTCGTCATGGAGGAAAGTTTAGGAATAACATGGTAAAAATCTTAGTCAGGAAACAAACACTCAATTAAATGGATTCAATTTAGCTCATTTTTCTAAGGAAGTAAATTAAATAATATAAAATTAGCACATTTTAATGTAAAAATTAACTTTATACTGATATGTATAACCAATACAAATCGGTTATACAAATCAGTATAAAGTTACAAATTTAACCTCAAGTTCTATAACCTCTTCAAAATATATCTGACTTTCATATTCAAAATAATGATTTTTTTGCCTTCTTTGAGTCTCAATTTATTCAACTAATGTTTAATCCCTCCTGTGTTATGACACCATGGCAGGCCCAGTGAGAAATAGAAAAGTTCAATAAAGAAGTAGCATTTCTGCACCAAGAGAGTTTTTTATTGATAGGATTAAATGTGCCTAATAAACGTACAACAAGAAAAAATAATAATAATAAGGTAATAGTCATGTGATGGTCATCTCATACCCTGAGAACTCAGACGGTGAAACACTTCCAGGTGCAAATACAAGGAGGCTTCACTGAGGAGGTGCATGAGTAGATCCCAGCAATGGAAAGAACTCTCATGCCTTTCCTTAACAGGTGAGGAAGCAAATGCCCTTTAGAGAAGTTTTCTCAATTAAGGTAGATAAAGGATATCGCACAGCTCTTAGCTAATCTGAAATTTTAATTAACCTTACCATAACATGCCCCAAAACTTGTGACTGACTATTTCTACTGGAATATTCTTTAAGTAAATGAGCAAATCATTGACATTTGCTATAATGAATTTATTTATTGAAGAGGGCATGGCACTGTCCTCGGTGTGTATCACAATTCTAAGAGATGTGTTTTAGAAATACAGTCCCCTAAGGGAGATTAGACTGTAGCCACTCTTAATAATCATCCTAAACATTTTGGTTGAATACAGGGCTAAAAACATTCAAATGCCGGACAATCAGTGAGCACTGATAGAGTCAGGAAGGTTTCCATGCAGAAGAGCAAAATGACAGCTGAGCCCTGATGGATGGTTGCAGTAAGAAAGACAGAGGCAAGGGTATTTCTAAGCCAGTGACAATACAAACAAAAACAACCAGGAAAGATAAACAATGACAGAAATGGATGTAGGATATCTCTTGTATAACTGATTCATTCTTATGTCTGCAGTGATCATTACCTCATAAATTTCAAGATTTAACCTTTTTAAGTTAATGACTTCTTGAACACAGAAGCTTTTCTTGCCCAAATACTAAACTATCATGATATTTTAAATTATTTTAAATTATTCTAATCTTCCTGTTCTAGATCTTGAGAGCTAACGAAAAGGATAATAATTTTTAACAACAGTATGAATATGTCCAAAAGTTCTGATGTTGCCAGTGGAAGTGGGGTTCTTGCAAAGTCATCAGAAAAGCAATTTGGGGACCCACATAAAAGGATGAGGTCTGGTGGTAAGATTTGGGAGGAAATAGAAGGCTGTTCCCTGGTTCATGCTGTCCCATCTCTGTCCACCCCGCCATGGAAAAAGTCTTGCCTTGTCTTCATCAGGCCCAGAATAGAGCCATTGTCCAAAAGTTCTGTGCCATTGGTTCAGTCCAGTCCAGTCCAGTCTTTGTCACCATCCAACTAGCTTGGCCTGTGTTCCCAGCTGCACTCTGGCTGGCTGTGCTTGGAGTCTGCAGCTGCTGGCTACTATGGAGAGAAAATGTATGAGCAAACAGGGCGAGCACGTGTTGCAGAGTGAGAGAGAGGGTCTGTTAAACTTGGGTTATATTATCTCAGGCTTGGTGGGAAGGACCAGGTGTCCTTTAAACTAACCAATTAACTTTCTAAGCTTTTGCGGGCTAGCTCTGGATCCTCCCCCTAACCAATCTATTTCCTAGATCTTCTGGGGTCCTGTGTCCTTTTTCCATTTTGAACCTTTCCCCAGGCTGGACAGACAGGCCTTTATGGTTGCCATCTTAGTTCCTACTGCACATGCCTCAAAGTGGAAATATCTCTTCCTTCCCCATCTTGGCTTCTACTGGGCATGCACCCAGCAGTGGAATTTTCCTGATGTTTTTGTTCCTCCCCAGTAATGACACTTCCTCTCACGTCAGGGGATTAGGTTGCAAGGGCAGAGGGTGCCTTGTGTAGTGTGTGAAGCAGTAACTGCCTAGTGAAGTAAGCTTATGCTCCTTAGCTGATTGTGCTTAATCATGTCTGATTCCCCTTGTGCCCTTCCTTTATTAATATCTAGCTACCTATGTGGACCCAACAGATAAGAACCTTCTCAGATTCATTGTGAGGTCTGCTTTCATTAATTCCTCTTTGTCAGAAGTTTATTTTTCATTTCCCAGGGATTCTTGTCTTTTTGTCCCGTTTTTCATACTTCATAGAGCCTATTTTCTTTCTAATTTATTTTTATTATCAATATTTTTCTCTTCAAGGGCTTGTAATTTTGGGCAATTTCCCTAAGTCATTAAATTTTTTAAAGGCTGCTGTCCTGGGTATTAACACTCCTTTGTCATCTAAATAATGCATTATTTATTTGTTGTGCCTTGGTCAATGATGATGTGTGTGACTCAATCAATACTAAGAAAACTCTTCGTGTAACTTTCCTAATTATCCTGCTAAGCTTCCAATTCCCTAACGTTTCCCCAATCGCTAATTAAGATGTCTTCCTATTTTTCATAGTGCAAGACTTGAGAAAGCTATTGGGGGCTTTAATTGTTTTCTCTACAAACTAATCTCAAACATTGAGCTAGGGATCCTTAATTTTTTCTATCCTACATTTACAAATCCTAAAAGAATATTTCCTTATGTTGTTTCATATAATTATAAATATTTGAGTCTGAAAATTTTATTTGCCTAAAAAATATATAGACTTCGTCTATCTTTAGGCATTCCTAGTTTTTTGTTTATCCCTGACTGTTGGTACACGAAAGATTATGATTGAAAAGTTGCATTTCTGTAAATGCATTTTAGTTTTCATGAAAAAGAAAAATGAAGGATAGTACTTGTCAATAATTATCTTTGTAGTAACTGGGAAAAAAATGAGTTTATCATATATGACTAATTTGCCATATTATATATTCAATGATTATACTTTTCATTTGCTTCCTCTGGACTACACAATTTAAAATAGATCCATATCTAATTAGCTTAGTGTACAGAAAAAAAATGATTCTTTAAAAATATTTATGTCAGGATACTAAATCATTAAAAGTGTGACTGACCATTTTGATTAAGAGACTATAAAGGAAATTAAGATTTTCTAAATGCCTTGTTTAATAGCAATCTATATGATATATGAATAAGATAAAAATAATATGAGCCCTCCTCAGAATTTCTGGGTCCTCTAACCATTATATATATACATATATACATTTAGGAATCTACGCATTATATATTCATTTAGACTAGTTTTACTGCACTTTTTTTATTTTATAATTTCTTTTATATTAAATATTTTAAAAATAGTTTAGAATAAAGGTTCTTAAACTCTTTGATCTCAGGATCCCTTTATGCCCTTCAAATGCATAAGGACACTAAAGAGACTTTGTTTATATGGGTAACATTTATCAAAACTCACCAACCTAAAAACTTTAAGTGAGCATTTAAAAACAGAAGAACACAGGTACACATTTCATTAACTGCTTGTATGATAGTATCACCAATGTGTCAACTTGCCTTTGGAAATCACTACAATACACTAATGAGAGAATGTGAGGGCAAAGCAACTAACATTTTAGTATTATAAAAATAATTTTGACCTCACAAAACCCTGACTGCCCTTGAAGACCACTAGATTAGACTGCCATTTTTTCATAAAGTATGAGTTTCTGATAATACTCCTTAACATTCTGCTTTGTCTTCCAAAATATTCTCTGAATGCTTCTTAAATACATAAGCCATGAGGCATCTTTTTCTGGCAGGTAATAATAAGTTAGAAGCGTAATAAGCAGTTAAACAGGCATAAACAGAGCAGGAATGATAGGCCAGGTACTAATGTCACCAGTGCAGAAAGTTCCAGGTACCTAGCAATGGACAAAGCTGGGAAAACAAGGATTTCACTCCCAGGGTGACCTTTCCTCCCCTGGCATATTGCTAGTCATGCATTTTAGACCTGCTGACCTTTCATGTCATTGGTCATGTGGTTCAGACTCTCTCCCCTGACCTTTCCTCTTCTAGCACATCACTGTCATGTGATACACCCCCTGAAAGGAGGAACAAAAAAGCTGGAGAAGAGCTTCATATGACTCTCATACAAGCCCTTCCATGATCATTCTCTTAAACATTAAGCCCTCAAGACAATGAGGTTCTGACCCACACCAAATTATCTTAGGATCAAAGCCTTGGGTTTGCCAACCACAGAGACAGAGTATTGGTCAGATTCTGGCCCATAAAAGCAGCAAGGCTGTGCAGGGTGATGCCATGGCTGACATTGAGACCAGCTGTGATGACTAATGACCCCATTCCATTGCACTGACCAGTCAGTAGTTACCATGACCCTGAAAGGACATACATAGATGAATATTTAATTGAGATCCTCCCCCAAGACCTCCCCGAAGATCTCTGCCTTTAGGGAGCAGATAAAAATTTTCAGGACAGAGGACCCAGCATACTTTCTCTCTCTTGAGCTCTCCTGAGCCTTTCCCCACCTCTTTCTCAGGCACGCTCTCTCTTGAGCATGCCTCCACCTTTCCACCCTCCTCTCCAAGGCACATTGCCTTTGGCTTTCTTTCTCCTAAGCTTCAAAGTCTCTTTTGCTCCTGTAACTCATTTCCTGAGCCCACACAGCCCAGCTGGCTCACTTCTTTCTACCTCTGTGACTTTCTAAATAAACTTCCTCTTTCAATCTGGGTCTTGACTCTGATTTTTTCTTACCCAGAACTCAAGTACTGAGGTTGCTAAACCAAATTCAAATTGCTGGTAACATTCTGGTACCCTTTCACTGTTAACAGGAAGAATAGGTGGTCATAAAATGTGCAGTCAGCAATGGGATTGCAAGTTTGGATATGAAAAATATAGATCAGAATATAGGTTTCCTATGGCTAACACATCCCCTCCTGCCACAACCATGTCTAACCCCTAAATAAAACCAGTATCGTGTTAAATCTGGTGAGTCACAAGAAGCATAGACATGGTCTTTATTAAGTAAATATAAATGCTAAATAAAAAGTATGTGTTTTATCAGGGAGCAGTTGAATATGTTAATTCAAGGTAAGATAATTTAACTGTATAATGGAAGCTTAAGTAATTATTATAAAGTTTTTAAAAATTAAAGTCATCATTCAAAATACAAGGGGATAATTAGAAGAAAGAATTGGATAGCAGTATAAGTAGATGATGAAGGAAATAATAGTCATTGGATAAAGGGGCTTATTAAAATGTAAAGGACTCTAGTATTACTTCAGTTTATGTACACAGAAAAATAATAAAGCTAGGAATGAAAACCAATACTTTCAAGATAATTAGGAGAAAACATGAGATAGTCATAAATATGCAATATTACTAAAACTTGCTTAAAAGAGCAGATATCCAGACATACAACAGGATCCACATGATATAGCCTATCTTAGTGGTTTTCCTGGGTGACAGACATGACTTATAAAGAGAAATCATAAAGTAAGTTAATATTTTGACCACTGTTCTTACAAACATGTTCAATGGCCTAGTTCTTTCTTTCCAGGAACATGGATGAAAATCCACCCCATAGCTATCTGGTCACTCAAAAGCAATTAAAAGTCCTATAGTATCACCAAGTTGCAAATCATAGGCTCAATTCTATAATTCAGCTGTTCACTGCTATGTGACAATCAAAGCTTTCTATTAAATTTGAGGTTGACATCTTACCAGTGTGGGTCTATAGGAAAAGGAACACCTACAAATAAGGAAGTGAGATTTAGTCAGGTTTTCTTTTTCTCTATATCTGAGAAGCTGCTCCCCACCATGAAAATAGAGATTATTTTACTTTTCTGGGTTGAGTTGTTGAAGTGCAGCTGGTGATCTTGTGTCTTTCTGGGTTTGGCTGGTGTTTTGAATTGTCTCTTTCTCTCATAGCACCATCCTGAGTTCCTTGAAGAACTCCCATGACTTCTCACCTACATTTCCTTGACATGGGCAATTGTGTCAGTATTCCAGCTAGTTGGGATTCCTCTTATAGCCTCTGAGCACTAGGAGGCCACTGGCAACTTTCTTCATGTCATGTCACTTCTCCCCTTGTACAGAACTGAACACCTCTTATCGTGGGCTTTGTCTCTCAAATGGCCACATTGATTTCTTTCCTTTGACAAACTCTGGAAGCTTCATTTTTCACCAAAACACAGTCCTAAACTCTGCTGCCATGGGCAAGCCCAACCAACTCTCAAGCTTTGGGATTCTTGAAAGTGACTCAGATGCAAGTTTACTGTGTCACCCAAACTGTGTGTGTTTGGGGAACAAGAAGAGGGGTTACATGTCAAATTCTCTATGTGGTCCCCAGGAAGTCCATTTCTCTAAGGGAGTATCCTCCCGCCCCTATTCCCTAAAAGAAACAAGGTAAGACACACAGAACAACTCATTCCAAAGCAACCTTCAAGTTTCCTTCCCTAATTTCCAATGCCACTATGATAAAGGAGAAGTATAAAGTCATACAACAAGTTTTCCCCAACTTTTTTACAAGTTCTGCAAGGGACTTTTTGATACTTCTGCTAACACTTCATTCATCATTCTGATTATTTATATAAACACACACACACACACACACACACACACACACACACACACACATATATATATATATATATATATATATTTGTGCATAGTTTGAAAACAGAATTAAATACATTCACTTAATATATCATATATACACACACACATATGCACAGAAGCTCCACTCCATCATGGTGACTTAATTCACAGCTATGTGGTTCAGGAAGAGAAATGAGCTCATGTTATGAATTAACTGCTCTCAAAGTCTCAAAAAAGGAAAGAAAAAGCAAGTAAGTTTCTCCTAGAAATAAATGTACAATAAAAATAGGCTATAAGGAAAGAGCTCATATTAGGGTCTCATGTAAAGGGCTGAAATGTTCTATCCTCAAATCATCACTAATCTGAAGGAGCAATATGACCAAATATTATAATCATGAGTGAGGATATGGCTACAAAGAGGAATATAACAATAGATTTGTCATGGACACATAAAAGGGCATTTTAAATTATGTTCTGATAGATAAACTTAGCGCTCTGGGACAGTGTCAAAATATTGATGTATTACAAAGAAAAAAAATACTTTTAATTTTTTTCTCAGTAAAAAATTTTTTTCTGAAAAAAGTAAACCAAACACTGATAAGAAGAAGTTGAGACCTATAATGGGTTACAAGCATGTAGACACTCTACAGAAGTCCAAGTCTTTTGAAACAAACTACATAGAAGATTACTAAGCAAATTTCCAATTGATATCAAGTAACTTCAGTTCATGATCTATTCACAAGGATTTATCAATTATGGAGAAATTCTGACAGTGTAAAACAAATAAATGAAGTCCTAAAAAAACCTGCCAAACATTGGTCATTATTTATTTTAACACATATTCTTAAAACAATGATTTTTAACCATATCAAAATGAAATTGATGACCAAGAGAAGTCAACATGGCCTCACTGACTTTGTATAGGCCAAAGTAATTTAATATACCTTCAACTATGGCTGATCAAAAATGTGATAGGCATTTCTAGATGTCAATGAGACAAATATTTAATAATATTCTTAAAATCAACATGAAGGGATATTGAAGGATATTGATAAATTGAAGAGTATTTGTAACCAGTTGAATGGCTAATGACCAGAGGTGTTAATATGGAGATAATTGGAGAGAAATTATTTTTTATTTACTAAACATATACTGAATGCACTGACATTGGTAGTTTTCTACTGATCATAAGATTTCTCAATTGTCTAGTCAGTTGGGGACTTCATAAGTGGTATGGTTTACCGGAGGGTAGGAACAAGGTCAGCTGCTTTCCACAGTCAAACCTCTAGAAGGCAACCAAGTGACTCTTCCCCAAAGGCAAAGGTAACAGATATTCTATTTTATTCCTTATTTTTATTTTTATTTTTTTAAATGTTATTGTTTATGCTGTTACACTTGTCCAACTTTTTCCCCTTGCATCTCCCTCTCTAAGCCCTCCCCCCACTTCCACAGTGAGTGCAAGAGGTATTCTAATATCTTCGTTACTTATTACTCTGTTCCCTGCAAATATTGTTAGCACTAATGACATTTGGTCATGCTCCTCATTCCTTTTAAGAACAGGTTTTCTATTAATTCACAAGTGCATACAAAACAAGTAAATGGTTTCTAAACAAAAAACATATTTTTTAAATATAAATTTGAGATATGACATGATCTTCTCCCTTGTTGCAGCCATGCAGTCTATCTGTGGCGATGATGGAACCATGCTTCATCTTATCAGACAATATAACAGTCTGTTAATCCCATCTGTTTCCCATAAGAAGGAAAAAAAATGTTACATATAGGACTCAAAAAGCCTGAGGCCTCATGCAACATGTCTCACAACCCTTACCTAGGAAATAGAAATTCAGCAACATGGCTTATGTAAGTAGATTTTATTTTCTTACAGAGACACCATGGGGTGTCTTTTTCTCACATCTTTCATCATATTTATTGACAATTTTTCAAAAAAGATTAAAGATGTGTTCATTGATTCAGGTCAGACAAATTGACTTTTCAATAATGTGGAGATTTCCTTGGTGGGATATGACATCATAGAACAGTAGCTAAGCTTGATGAGCCCAAGTTTAGATTTCAGATATTCACACATCTAATGAAGAGGAGTCATTAGTCATATAGACACGTAGATTCAATATAGAGTAATTGCTATAATTCTTGGTAGCAGACAAACAACTGAAATTGATTCAAGGTAACTTAAGGGAAAGAACCTGATTTCTTAAAAGTATATTGAGTTTCTCCCAGAACTTAAGGAGGAATAAAGAATCCAGGCCTTCAGAAGGCAGGAACCAAGTCATATCTGGGACCCTCATTAACGGGAAATAGTGGGCAGTGTCTTTGGAGTCCTTGTCATCGGATGGCCTTCTGTCCTTAGATGACTTTTCCCAAGTTCATATTCCTGGGAAAGAAAATCTAATTGGTTAAACTTCATCCCTTAGCTATGGTGAGTGCTGGTGGCAATCTGAGACTGACAATCTGATCAGGACCACAAGGAATGGAGGTTCTACAAAGGAAAACTAGTGCCAGTTCTCTTTCCCAGAAGAAAGAGCAAAGAACATGAAGCAAGCAATAATAACATATCTACTACAAAAAAGAATATTTTAAAATGGCTTCTCTGCATCTCTAGTTTGAATAATATATGTTAATAAAGTTCTAATTCTTGCATTGGGTGATAGGTTCACAGGTGTTCACTTTTCATGGTGTATGTAAATAAAGAAAAAACAAATAAGATAAAGGAAGCTATGCACAAACCAACACTAATAGTTTGTCATGAATTTAGAGTTATGATTAATGTCATACTATAAACATATGGTACAAAAATAAATAAATTAAAAAATGTTATCCTTAATATCAGATAGAAAAATTCCAACTAAGCAGGTAAATTTTGAATAGTTAGGACAATTTATTAACTGTCCTTCTACTATTTCCTTATATCACAAATTACAAGTTTTTCTTAGTTATTGTAGGTTTTCAGTTCTTTCATTTCAATATTAGAATTAGATTTTTAAATCTTTCTCCTTCTCTCTTACATATACATGCATGCACACACACACACACACACAACCTATTGGAACTTTTATTAGAATTGTATTGAATCTACAGATCATTTCCAGAACTCAACATGTATGTAATTAACTTTCTTTCTCATGAATAATCCATCTCTCACATCTCTCATTCCATCTCATCCTATTTGTCTTCCCTCTCCATCTAAGACATTTTTAACATGCTTTTGTAATACTTATACTTTTCTGTGTAGAGGTCTCTGCAAAATATTTGTTAAGGAGTATTCCTAAGTAGTTTATAGTTTGTGTTGCTATTATAAAGAGTGTTTTTTAATTGGTTTTGTTTGTTATTTGTGTATAGACATGCAATTGACTTTTGTATGTTTAACTATCTTGCTAAGTTCTTTCATTCCTAGTTATTAGTCTAAATAGTCTTGGATAGTTTATGTACACAACTAAAGCATTTTCAAAGAATAACAGTTTTATTTCTGTTCTTAAAATCTGACACTTTAATTTATTTATTTTTATTACAAAGACTATACATTATACTGACTATAATGTAAGACCATGTTAAAAGCGATAAATCAGTGAAAGTACATATCTTTACCTTGTCCTGAATTTTAGAAAGAATGCATACAATTTTCCATTTAGAACAGCAACTTTTAACCTTTTCTATCTCATGGCACATATAAACTAATTACTAAAATTCTATGGCACACCAGAATATTACATTCTTTTGCTGATCTGACAAAAATAAAAGAGGTGTAATTTTTATTCATTTACATCAGATGGCTATTGTTGTGTTGGCTGTTGTCATTTTTTAATTTGACAGTCTAAAGGAAAAGAGGTCAGTGCCCCTGACTAAATACTCAGGTATTGCATGTTTTAAAAATTCTTGCAGCACACCAATGTGCTGTGGCATACCAGTTGAGAATCACTGATTTAGAATAATGCTTGTAAAAATTGCCTGGTTAAGAAAATTGGTTTTTATTATAACTTTATTTTTTTTAGTATGAATGAGTGTTGAATTTAACTGCATGCTTTTTCTACATCTATTAAGATGACCAGACGGTTACAGTGTTTTAATCAATGTGGTTCTTGAAAATGGTAGAATTTTTAAAATTAATATATTCTTACATTCTTGGGACAAATTCAATATTGTCGCAATGCATTATCTTTTATAGACTTTCAGATTTGGATTGTGAATACTTTGTATAAGATATTTGCATCTATTTTAATGATTAAAATAGATGTTAATGGTAAATTGTGAGATTTGAATGATTAGATCTTTGAAAATGTGGTAGAACTCATGCATAAAATCACCTATGATAGACATTTTATTTGCAAGAACATTTTAAACAGTTATAGGAATATTAGTACTATATTTCTTCCTGAGCAGTTATGAGAAGTTATTCTTTTTCTAAGAACTTACCCACATCCCCAAAATAGACAGCTTTCTTTATCCCTATCTTTGACTAATAGTAATTTAAAGATATCAGCATATTTTTGGTGTGTGTGGATGTATTTGACTGATAGAGGTTTTTCTGTCCCATATTTTCAATTACCCAGTGCTTATGCTTTAGGTATATCTCCTATAGCAGC
Organism: Furipterus horrens; assembly: GCF_987537825.1. Taxonomy (NCBI): domain Eukaryota; kingdom Metazoa; phylum Chordata; class Mammalia; order Chiroptera; family Furipteridae; genus Furipterus; species Furipterus horrens. Next base: position 31,221,387 of record NW_028327180.1, read on the forward strand.
ATCTGGCCAATTTTTAGATCTGACCTGACAATTTTTGTCTGGAATGTGTGGTTTCTTGACATTGTGCAGGAAAGATTTCATGACATGGGTCCAGGTGATTTTGAGAGTCCATTTATTAAAGCTGGGGATAGTGAAACAAAGCAAAGACTTGAGATGGAAGAGGCAAGATCACAGTAACAAAAGTGAGTTTAGACTGGAAGTTACAGAGGCAAAAGGAGAGTCTTCAGAGGTAGTTTCAGGGGTTAGTGTAGGGTGAGCTGCCTCTGCCCACCACTTTCCTGGTTGCAAGTCTTGTGGGGACCCTTAGAGCATAAGAGAAAGAAAGCAAAAATACACACCCAGGAAAAGGAAGGCTGTGGATGTACCCCAAGGAGAGCCCAAGCAGGGTCCTTAGTCTCAAGGATTATTATCTGTTTTCTGAAAGGGAGAGCTTTAGGGGAGGTCTCAGGGGAAGGTCCTAACAGAATATTCAATAGCTTTCCAGGTGTGTTCTTTAATATGCTGATGCATCAAAATGAGCATATAGGGGAGTATGAGATCAGCTTCACTGCTTTACTTTTATCTTGGGGTTCTGGCTCTAACTGGGTTTTTTGTAATTTATTCTCCTACCTTGTATGATTTAAGCTACTCACTCTCTGGTTGGTGAGGAGAGATATAAATCATCTGCTCCTAAATGCCTTTGGTTAGGGAAGATAAGATCTGGCAATTTGTTAGCGGGCTGTATAAGAATATTGAGGTAGCCAGGATGTCAAACCCAGTCAGACAACAGGACATGTTAATGAACCTCGTCAGAACGACTACAACAAGATGCAAACCATTACTGAATATGCTAATACGACAAACTCACCCTCGTTGAAATGTGTGGTTGGCAAATTTAAAAAGCATGCCTGCCTAAATCTGGGTGGGACTCCTACGGCCGTGTGGAGGACAGAGAATTCCTGTGCCCTTGCTCCCCACTCCCCTGGCTCCTACAGGCCCTCCAGTCAGTCCAGGAGTTGCCCCTCCCCTCCACCCCCTTCCCTTTTTCCCTCAGTAAACCCGCTGCCTGCTCCCACGGTAGTCTCCAGATGATTTCTCAGAGCAAGGCTACTCTGACAGGTTGTTAATTGCTTGGCCTTGTTTAATTGTCTTGTCTCAGTTTCCCTCATTTCACTTGCAACGGAATTTTTTGAGCTTCTTACTACTCTGCCTCAATTACAAAAATATAGATAAATTCTGTACGTATTTATTCCCGTTTACTAATTCCCTTTCAATGGTGTCCTTCATGCCATCTCACCTGTATTAAATTTTTGCTGTCGGTAACTGTGTTTTTCACTTCTTAATATTCTACTTTAAAAAAAGGTCTATCTTCTTATTCCTGAAAGTTTTTCCTTGTGTCTTTTTTATTGTTGTTTTGTGTATGGTTATCTCTGTTGTGAGTATTGCTTAATCTCAGAAGTGCAGTGGACCTAAATCCGGGACAGTCCCAGGCCTGCCCGGGCTCAGCAATTCTCTTACTCCCTTGCTCAAGCAAGAACGGCCTCAGTGCTCAGTCAGGGACTCTGCTAATGCTGAAAAGGGAAATGTGACAAAGAGCAATGGCAGTACGTCAAAAAGAAGCCACAGAGCACAGTGCCTTTCAGCCAGTCAAAACAGTCCATTGCACATCCTCTAGTTCAGAAAGCCACTTTCTTTTTTTTTTTTTAAGTATATTTTATTGATTATATTGTTACAATAGTTCCAAACTTTTCCCCTTTGCTCCCCTCCGCCCAGCACCCCCCTTCCCCGACAATCCCCTCCCCAAGTCCATGCCCATGGCTCACCCTTTCATATATTCTTCTTCTTTTTTAGATGACAAAAGACAGGTATTAATTTTTCAATGTCCCACATTAGGGAAAAGAAGGGCTTCTTTAGAGGAAGGTATGCCAGGTACATCTCACCTGTCCAAAACCCTTTTGCCCATTATACTTAGTTTGGACTGAGGGAAATATTTTAGGTTTCCCCCCTCTCAGGCCTCTGGGCTCTTTCTGTCCAAGCCATTAGGATAGAAAAGAGAAACCAGTTTTAAAGTGAAGCCCACAGACCACCCCATTCTTCACCATCCCAGCCACTTAGTTCAGCCAAACCATTGAGTCTCAGGAGGCAGCAATGCAGACAGGATTAAGTGAGGCCTATACGTACAGACAATCACTCAGGTAATGAGATCGTAGGCTTATGCCCTTTGAAAACAGAAAACACATGTTAATTTATGTAACATAACCCACACACGTTTATAGATCTGTAGGACTGTCTTATCGGAAAGACATCCAGTTGCAAGGCATTTGACATTCTTCTTGCCTGTAAATTAAACATCTTTGATAATGCCACAGACATAGTTTAACTTTCAAATGAAAACAAATTTTAAATGAAAAGAAACTTTAAAGACGGTTAACTGCACTACTTTATAGTCTACCACTGGGCATTGTGATCTTCCTTGAATCTTGATTTTTCTCCCTAAGATTACCCTCCTTGTCATTAAAGGGACTGCATTAAGTTCATTTTTAATTTATCCTGTTCATTTGCATAAACACAACAAGAGCAGCAAATGATCACTTATGATCTTTAGTTCTGCTTTGCTGGAACTTACGCAAGGAACATTTAGGGTGACCTTCAGTCTGCCCTTGAGGGCACAGAAGCTGAGCCACATACCTGGCATTCAGCCTTGCCTGTAAACACCTGTCTTTTCCAGGTCCTCCTGGTTTTCCATTGTGCCTTAAGGTCCCTTCTAGCCATCTTTCAGGAAAACAACCTTCGTTCCTTCCCTGGAAAGATTGCTATGGACCGCTCATCCATCCAAGGTACCAGGCCTTTTATCTCGTGGACTTTTATTACCTTTGAAAGTCAGTCCCAGTTGCTCAGGACTTTTTGGTAACAACCAAAGCCCAAGCATGTCTCCTTTAGGCATGACATTCCAGTCAAAGTCTTAGTCAAAAAATCGTTATTAACAACTGGTCTTATTAGTTTTATGCAAAAAAACTTAGGTCATTACTTACTTCTTTAGCATGCCAAATTCTGGAGGTATCAGATAGGGAGAAAATATATACAGTGTGAAGGAATATCCTTGTCCTTTTAATATTCACTGAACTTGCATTTTTATTCTTTATATTTTTATTTTTCCCCCCACTAAAAATTTTTCTGTTTGTTTGTTTTTCCATTACAGTTGTCCCACTTTTTCTCCCTCTTGCTTCCCTGCACCCTGCCCCCCCTTCTCCCACATTCAGTCCCCACCTAGCTGTCCATGTCCATGGATCATTTATACATGTTCTTTGACTAGACCCTTCCCCTTCTTACCACTTCTCTCCCTCCCATCTCCCCCCTTTGTTACTGTTAGTTTATTCCTCGTTTACATACCTCTGGTTCAATTTTGCTCATTTGTTTGTGTTGTTCATTAGTTTCCTTTAACAGGTGATAGCATAAGGTAATTTTCTTTTGTTGCCTGGCTTATTTCGCTAAGCATAATTCTCTCTAGTTCCAATCACATTGTTGCAAATGGTAGAAGTTCCTTCTTTCTTTCAGTACTTATTCATTGTCATTTTCCCCCTTTGTACTCGTGTTCCTCTCTGTCTCTCTCTGTTTCTTCATCTTCTTAAAGCAGACCCTTTAGCTTCTCTTGCAATACTGGTTTGGTGGAGATGTATTCTTTTAACCTTCTTTTGTCTTGGAAACTCCTTATTTCACCTTCCATTTTGAATGAGAGCCTTGCTGGGTAGAGTATTCTTGGTTGTAGGCCTTTGTTTTTCATTACTTGGAATATATTTTGCCATTCCCTTCTGGCTTGTAGTGTTTCTGCTGAGAAATCTGATGATAGCCTTATTGGAGCTCCCTTGTATGTTATTAGTTGTTTCTCTCTTGCTGCTTTTAGGATTCTCTCTTTGTCTTTGAATGTTGGCATTTTAATTATGATGTGTCTTGAAGTGGGCCTGTTGGGGTTCATCTTCATTGGGACCCTCTGTACTTCCTGGACTTGCATGATTCTTTCTCTCTTCATGTTAGGGAAGTTTTCTGTCATTAGTTTTTCAAAGAGGTTTTCTATCCCTTGCTCTTCTTCTTCTCCTTCTGGAATTCCTATGATATGGATATTATTACGTTTCATGTTGTCCTGCAGCTGTCTTAGAGCCTCTTCAGTCTTGTTCAGTCTTTTTTCATTTTGTTGCACTGTCTGTGAGTTTTTGTCTACATTTTCCTCCAGCTCGCTGATCCGATCTTCTGCTTCCTCTAGCCTGTTTTTAAGTCCTTCTACTGTGTTCTTCAATTCAGAGATCGTATTCTTCATTTCCTCCTGGCTCTTATTGATAGCTTCCATGTCCTTTTTGATGCTGGTATAATTCTCAATAAGTTCCTTATAGTTCTTCTGGAGTTCACTGTAGTTTTTCTGGAGTTCTTTGTAGTTTCCGCTGAGCTCATTGAGCTTCTCCATAATCCATGCTTTCAATTCCATATCTGATAGTTGGCTCCCCTCTATTTCATTTAGCACTCTTTCTGGGGACTCTGCCTTTCCTTTCGATGGGGGGTTGTTTCTCTGTCTCCCCATTTTTGTGACTCCTATTGTTTGTTGGTGCTTCTTAGAATGATCTGCACTTCCTGGATCTACCCCTGGTGGCATCAGATCCTGTACCAGTCTGGGCCTGGGCAGCCTGTTGGAGACTTCCAGGGATCTACTGCCTTTGTTTGTCTCCTTTAGTTGTTAATCTATTCAATCTGTGATTAGCCGTCAGGCTTAAGGACTGTGGGTGTGGCAGCTCAATTCCTGTAGGCAGGGCCTTTGCTTCCCCTCAGGCTGATGCCACTTGGCCGGGAATGGTCTGCCTGCAGTGTGGGGATGAGTCAGCACTGGGACCCGGCCAGCCGCTTCCCCAGCTCTCCCCTCAAAGCCACCACCCCAAACTCTCCCCAAGCATCTCCAGTCCTCTCTGCCTTTCCTCCGCTTGAGCCCAGGGTAAGTGGGGGCCAAAATATTTTTGTATGTGATCCGCTTAAGAGCTCTTTTTCTCCAGCTGTTTCTCTCTGGCTAGCAAGAAACCCTGTGTCTTTTCACTTTTCTCAGCTGGATACTATTTTACTTTCCACTCTGTTGCTGTAGGCTGGGAAGTTCAGCTGGGGGTTTAGACCCTGCCCTTCTCAGGGGGAACCCCTGGCTGCTGAGCTGTTTCTCAGTCCCTTCAGCTGCCACCTGTGTGAGCCCAGCCAGCCCTTCCGCATCTCCGCACTCCCTACTGGTCACGTTGTGATGTAGCGGCCTTTTCTGTCTCTCCGTGGTTATAAGACTTCTCTCCAGCTTGTGTTCGGTTGGGTATTCCAGATGATTTCTCCAAAATTACATTGTAAATCCAGACTAGTTCTGGGAGGAAGTTAGTGTAGCTTCCACTTACTCCTCTGCCATCTTGTTTCTCCCAGAAAGCCACTTTCAATGACAAGTCTTTATTCTCCCCAGCCTGACTTTCTTGTGATCTCCCTTTAATAAGCACACAATAAAGGGGCCTGTGGGAGAAGCAGCTAGTCTACACTTGGTGTGGGGATAAAGCAAGCTGTTCAGAGACTCCAGGCAGGTAAGTCTTGCTGTTGATGTGTTGATTCTCTGAAGTGCCTGTGCCTCTCTTCCCATCCCCCAGCTGCCCTGCCCCTGGCCTGGGGAAAGGCTCTCACTCCTGCAGTAGAGCCCCCAAATGGGTCAGTAAGACAGCTTAGAAAAACAGCGATGAATTTACGCAATGACATTGTACAGTGCCGAAACAAAATAAGGACAAGTTATGGAGTTAAATATTTAAAAAGGAATGAGGCAGTTGGAGGAAAAAAACTGAGAAAGTCAAATAGGAAATAATAAAGCATTAGATTAATAACTAATATATACTACTTAAGGGGAATAAGATAAGTGATATTGACCAGAAAAGAAATGGTTGCACCACATAAAATGAACAAAGAACTAACATACTTCTTATTAAAGGAGCTTTCATATCTGATAAAAAGAATAAACGCTAAGAGGTAAAGCAAAAGCTGGCATTTCATTTAAAAAAATGTTTAATGACTAATAAACTAATGAAAAGTATTAAAGTTCAATAACAATTAGAGAGTTTTAAACAGACACCTTCTAACACGTAAATTTGGTAATAATTGCTTTTCTAAGATAATTTCTGTTATTGGCAGTGTGTGAGGGAAATGTTTTGGGGAAGCAATTTGGCAAAATGTGATAACTGTCTCAAAAATGTTCTTATGTTTTGACTTGCAGCTATTCATTTACCATAAGGAAATCAGAGATGTGTTAAAAAATAAGCACAAAGATTCTTTTTTTTTTAGGTTGTTATTTTTTAAGTATATTTTATTGATTGTATTGTTACAATAGTTCCAATTTTTTCCTCTTTGCTCCTCTCCACCCAGCACCACCCCTCCCCCAGCAATCCCACCGGAAGTCCATGCCCATGGGTCGTACATACAAGCTCTCCTGCTTCACCCTTTCATATATTCTTGTTCTTTTTTTAAAAATAAATAAATGATTAATTAATTATTTTAACAATAAAAAATAACAATCCCTCCCTCTCAGACTTAAGACCCTTTATAATCTTATAAAGGACAATGGGCGAAGGTCTCGTGCTCCTCTAGCTGCTTCAAGCTGGACATGGACGTCGTCCTACCTACCCTTGGGTCCAGAAATCCCTAATAAGAGTGGGGGTGTGGAGGGGAGGGTGGCCTTCCCACATGGGGAAGGATCAGCACAAAGATTCTTTATCAGAGTTTTATTTGTAATAGTACGAAGTTGCAAAACACTAACTGTTTAAGAAAAAAAGGAATTAAAATACATTATGTCTTACGTATAATGAGACACAACAATGGATATTATAAATCATATTTCTCACTCAGTGTCAACAGTAAAATGGTATTATAACACTCAAAAAAATAAAGTAAAATATCTCTAAAGTGGATATGGAGGCTTCAAGCTATTTTAGCTTGATAAATTAAAATTAGCCTATCTCCTTCTGCCTTGATGCTGAACTTACAAAATCTGATTCAACTTTGGGGCATGATAGGATATTTATATTTTGTAATTTGCTTCTAGGAAAAGAAAGCTTTCAGTTTGGGACATGAGATTAGTATTGGACCAATTTGATATATACTTTTTGATTAAATGTATTAAATTGGCAATTTTTATAAAATAAGATTATTTTTTCCAAAATTTATTTATTGATATGAGGAAATAATTTCTTCATACTAATACTACAAGAACAATCTGTATATATGGTACAATTTCAATTAGGTTAAATATTTATTCAGCAATCATTGAACATTAAACAAACATTTACTAAGCTTCCGTTATATGCCAGGCACTCATATAAGTACAGGGGATACATGGTGGAGGGAGGGGATCAGACTGAAGTATCTACCTTCATTTAGCTTGCAATCTAAAGAGAGAGAAACTCTGATTAATGAACAAATGTATAGAAGAGTGTGTCAGCTTTTGGTAAGCACTAAGGGGAAAAATAAGTCAAGGAAGAGAAATAGATAAGTATAGTAGGGAGAATTTGGCTGCATTTTAAAATGGGTGGTCAGAAAATGCTTACATGCCATTTGGTCAAAGACCTAAAGTTTGAATGGTTGTGTGAGAACCAGCCCTGGGGTCAAGCAGGCAGCATTCGAGGCAGATGGAACAGCTGCCTTAGGTGAGGGCATTCTGATGGATTCCATACACAGCACGGAAGGCACTGTGGCCAGAGCTGAATGAACGAGGGAAGAAGAGGATGTGCAGAACCTTCAGAGCCCTGGAGCCCTTTGAAAGGAATTTTTCTTTTACTGTGGCTGAAATGGAGAGCTCTTAAAACATTCTGAGCTGACTCAATGGCACTAACTCAATGGCCATGCATTTCTAAAAGACAACTCTGGCTTCTGGGTTGAATACAGAACAAAGGGAGGCAAACGTGGATGTATGCTAGAAGAAAAAGTAGTTGGTCCAGGCATGATTTCAAGGGTTTAGACCTGAGCAACAGGAACAGTGGAGTTGCTACTCCCTGAGAAGGAGGAGGCTTGGGAGGAACTTCATTTCAAACATGATTATTAGATTTCTGAGTGGATATGTTGAGCAGGCAATTGAATATACAAGTATTATGTTAGACTTCAAGCACAAGGTCTGAGCTGAAGATTTATGTAATATCAATGAGTAAGTGGTATTTAAGACTACTGGCCAGATAAACTCATTGAAGAATGAGTGTAGAAGATAGGTGTCCAAGGCTAAGCCCTTGGGCAGTCCTACGTTTAGAGGTCACAGTGATGAAGAGGAAGCAGGAGAAGGAGCAGGAGCAATAAGGAAAGCAGACCAAAAACCAGACCATGTGATATTCTGGAAGGCACAAGAGCAGTGTCTCAAGAGGAGAAAGAGATCAACTCTGTCAGCTAAGACAAGGACTAACAATGACGGTTAGATTTAACAATCCATGAAGTGTCTGTGCAGATTCATAGTGGAGGGTGTGTGGATGTGTGGGTGGGTTTGTAATTAGAAGTAGATAGAGCACTATCTTAACAGTGATCGGATATGTATTATTTTTCCTACAAGAAAAAACATGTCTTAAGGAAAACTATAACAACATAATTTATAAACATATGTATTATAAGTTATTTTCAAAACCTAAGTAGATTTGATAATTAATGTCAAATTATTGATTTTCTATTCTTTCCAACTATACACCTTGAAAATACTTTTCACATTAAATTTTTTTAAAGCTTAGTTGAAAGATGGCTTGTAGTGAATTTCTGAAGAAATGAGTTCCTTTTTTCCCACCCTCCCTTCATAAAAGTCTCATTTAGAAGTAAATGTTAAAAGAAGTTAACAGTAAGCTGTTTCTCACTGTGTCTGTATCTTCTGTGTCTGTCTCATCGGTCAAATAGGATTGTAGAAATTAAATTAGTATAAATATATACTAATTTATAAAAGCTATATATATATAGCTTTTAAACAGAGCCAAGAACTCTGTAAGCATTGCATCAATATCACCAACATCTTTATTAAAACGTTGTATACAACAAAACTTTGAAAGAGAAGCTACTGAAATAAAATGTAAAAAAAGAACAAAAACATAGATTTTAAAGCTAAATATACCTGAGTGCGTATCCCAGGTCTGACAGTCAACTGGTTATTGGACTATGTAGAGTATGTGGTAGACCTGTGTCTTGAGATAATACAGTGTTTCTCTGTCTTTATTTACAAGAATTTATATCTGAAAACTTCTTTTTTTTTAAGTTGTATTCTTTCTTAGTTGTGGAGGGAGACACAGTGTGTCTGTCTAGGCCTCCATCTTGGCCAGAAGTCCTGAAAACTTCTTAATTGTATATTTCCATTATAGCTTTTCCCCCCTTAGGTAACTTTATAAGAAATTTATATTGTTATCTCCTGCATTTGTCAAATTCTCCAGAAAAATAGAATAGAATGTGTGTGTGTGTGTGTTTTTGTCTATGTGTGTATTTACAGAGATTTATTTTAAGGAATTGGTTTATACCATTATAAAGACTGAGAAGTCCAAAATCTTTAAGGAAGTTTTGCCAGCTGGAGACCCAGGGAAGAGCTCATTTTGTAGTTCAAGTCTGAAGGCTGCTGGCAGAATTCCCTCTTGCTGGGGAAGATTAGTCTATCATTCTATACAGTCCTTCAACTGATTGGATGAGGACCACTCACATTATGGAGGGCAATCTGCCTTCCTCAAAGTTCACCAATTTAAATGTTACTGTCATCCAAAAGACACCCTCACAGAAATAACCAGAATGATGTCTAACCACACATCTGGGTTCTGTGACTCAAAACTGACACATAAAATTAACCATCCTATTTCTTTTTATAGAAAAGAAATATGGAAATATGCTCCCCAGACCATAAAATTGCCCTCAGCCAGAAACCAGGGAATCTGCCTACACCGATTATCCCTAATCAGTCACCAAGGCCTGTACATGGTCCTCCTAAATGGATCTCAAATTCATTCTGCCACCTCATTGTCACTATCTTAGTTAAAACTGTCACCATCTCTTATCTTTACTAATGCCACAGTGTTGGCTTTTTAAATACAGATTAGTTTCCAGTTAAACTTAAGTCTGAGTATAGAAAGCGGTTCCAGAGGCAAACTGAGGGACTGCAAACATGTTTCGTTTAAATCACCCTTCCCCTTCCCCTCCTCCCATCTCTTTTCCTCTTACTCCTGCCATCTTCCTGTCTCCGTCTCAGTTCTTTCATTTTGATCAAGCATGCATGCTCCAACACTACCTTCACTCAGCTCCACAAAGAAAAAAGCTCTGCTTGGCTTTCTCTTCCAGCTCTATATGCACAATACAGTATTTCTAAGTAATAAAAGATCATTTTATCTTAGGGACATATGTGAGGCCAATCGGTTAAAAATATAAAGCTGTCTTTTGTCACATTACCAGCCTCTGTAAATGTGATCTCTTTGCTAAAGATATGAGTTCCCTCAAATCAAGGGCAAACATATGTTCTCCTCAGCGCTTAGACGAGAGTCAGGCATGTAAGAGATGCCTGTAAACTTTTGTTAGATTGAGGGAATAAAGGAAGACAAAATGATGCGAGATAAACCAGGGATTTTGATGACAGATACACACAAGCACAACATACACCTATTTGTTAATTCATGTTCTATTACTTAAATATTAACTCTCGGGAAAGTAACTTCATTGATCTTAGCCTCAGCTACAAGATAAGAATCATAATAGTTTTAGTACCTACCTGACAGGGTAGAGAAGGAAGGTCTTAATCCAGGCAGTCATCTTTGGCCATGCACACTGAGTACTAGAACCTCAGAGGGAGCCATTCACTTGGATGGTTGACAATAGGAACTCCACCTGCCACTGTGATCTGCTGCCCTACCTGAATAATCCATAAAATGCCTTTGGGCCTGCCTTGTTCATAGTAGTTTCTGAATAAGTTTCCTCCCTCTTTCCTTTAACGAATAGTGTCACTTGGATATAATGATAATATAGGTTACTATATCAAGTTTTAGTCAACATATGAAAAAGGTGAACTTTGAAATCCAAAACTATATTTTAAAAACAAATAAAATATCCTGGCTGCTGTGGCTCAGTGGATTGAGCGTCGGCCTGCGAGTCAAGTGTCGCTGGTTCTATTCCCAGTCAGGGCACATTACTAGGTTGCACGTCAGGTCCCCAGTTGGGGGTGCAAGTCAGAGGCAACCACACAGTGATGTTTCTCTCCCTCTCTTTCTCCTTTCCCCTCTCTCTGAAAATAAAATAAATAAGCAAACAAATAAATAAATTATTTTAAAAATAAATAAATAATATATATTTTATAAGAGCCTTTCTAAAAAGGCCTGGAATTTTTCACATGGATTGTTAAAATGTATTCATTAAGGAAAAGCCAGAAAGTTAATTACCCAAGCAGCTGAGCACCAGCCTGTTGAACACTGGTATGGCTTTGTGTCATGTTTCACTGCACTGCACTGACATCTGTTTTTAAACAGACATAGAACAGAGGAAGATTGCAAGCAAGGAGTATGTTTTTGGTTGTGTGTGGCTATATGCCACCTTCCCTATATCTCTTTTCTGAGTCTACGGCTTCTCCAGAGCTCATGGGAGATGTTGTCCCCTTTCTGCTTCTCAGGGGAGTAGCTGAGGCAGCCATGAGGAATCCTCATGAAAGGCAGAGGTGTCACAATTATGGTGCCTGATACACCTTCCAATAAGCAGTCTGCTCCCTGCCACCTGGTAGTGCGAAGGTTCTGAAACAGAACCAGACTCCACTAGATTAAAGAAGACCCCGACAAAAGCCAAGCAGTGTGCAGCTCCATAAAGTATAAAACCCCTGAAACGTTTGCTGACTCAGGTATTAATCCCTGATTTTCCCTGTTTTTGTCCATTGCTATGTTCTGAATTTCTTTTCCAGCATTGTTTCTAATCTAATACATAACTTTTGATTTACCAAAGAAGGGATAAAATAAAAGGGATTCAAGTAGAAAGCAGGGTGAGCAAAATAAAGTACAGAGGATGCAGGACTGGGAAACTCAGATGAGGACAAAATCTACATTTTTTTGAAAACCACCTAGCCCATGGAACCATACAGATTCAATTCATTTGGTTACAGTTCAGTGGTTTATAGACAGGACCCTTCAGTCAATACAGAGGCCTTTTTAATTACTGGTTTGAAATTCAATATTAGAAAAGAAGCAAAATAGATGGGGAGAAAGGGTGGGAGGGCCTATTGGTAGCAATGAGTGAGTGTAAAGGACATTCTATCTTAAAACACATTTTCATAAACAATTTCTACATCGTGCATTCTAACATAATAAATACCTATGATTCAAATATAAAATTTTGTGCATCTGAAGGACATGAACATAAGTGTGCTATTGATATTTTTGATTCCCAATAATATTCCTTTTTTCACCCTTGCTAAATCTGGCAGCTCCAAGTCTGACATTCGCCCCAACAAAGGGAGAAAATTAACCAAATTCTATATAACAAGGCCATAAAATCCATTTATACTTTCTAGTTTCAGACTTATATAGACTGTTTAATTATTTCAATCAAAAAATATTTGTGGAGTCAGTATTTGAAGCCAGACTGTTTTTTATTTAGTTTAGTTTTTTAAGCTCTGCTATGGTTTAGACTTGCTCCTTTATCAGGCAGAATTCAGAAAAACTCACATGGACACTATTCTTCATGAGAGTAGTGAGGTGTGTGTGTGTGTGTGTGTAAGAACTGATGTTACTGTGTTTCTGTGATCTCTATCTCTATGTTTCTATTAAAATGAGAAAGACCAGCAGAGAGAGTGAAGGTTCTGTAAACAGCAGACAGAGATACTATTTCCTTTTCAGGAAATACATTCTGTGGAAGTATTTTGAGAAGTACAACATATTGTCCAAATGTAAGGAAGAAGTACTATTTTGTTAGTTATTCCTGATACTATTTATAAATAACCAGAAGAAAGCAAACATATGTCCTTTGTATTTAGGAACAAGTTCGTCAAGCACATGTTTTTCTAACTATTCAGTACATAATTAATTTCCTTATAAAAAGGCATTTTTTAATTTAATTTTATGTTTTAAATTTTTTCAGTTATGATTGATATACAATTTTATATTAGTTTTAAGTATTTAAAATAGATATTAGACATTTACATAGCAAAGTGATCTCCATGATAAGTCTTGGACCCATCTTAGACCTACCAAATCAAGTTACTTTTTGCCCTACCTATTTCTCTTGCAAATAATTTTTATTTGTAAAATTTTGTAAATTTTTGCCATAGTTTTTGCATTTTGCATGTGCATACATTTTAGTCAATATCACTATGGAAAAGACATTTTAAGAAAATTTATTTTATTATCTTTTAAGTGTTGCATAATTATTTTATAAATACCTTGAATAAGATTAATGCTTTGAGTTTATCTAATTTTTTTATGTGCTATGTATTTTCATATATTAAAGGTACCCGATAAATAACTCCTAATATAACTGATTACAAAATCATGGTTTTATGTAAACACTAATTGCAAAATTTTGTGGATGAAAATATTTTTTGTGGATATTAATATTTTTAATAATTAAATCCCTTTGTCTCAGTAAAAATATCCTACCAACATTAAACATTAATGACTCTGTTTGCAAATACATATACCACTAAGCTACAAGAAATTCAGTGTTATTTAATTTTTCGTAGCCAAAATAAAGCCTTATCCAGAGCACTATAATTTTAAACCATCTTCTGAAATAGTCCTATAACACTACCATCAGATTTATACCAATAAAAAAGACCATGCTAGAAAAAGCCTGCCACTTACATATTCTGGTTAATCATGTCACCATGAGAAAATCTCTATTTACTATACCTGACTCAAATTTTATTCTCATTTCATTGAACCAAAGGCCATATGCTAGAGAATGAACATCAGGTGGTCAATGTGCTAAAGCCAACCCATATTCAATACATCATATATTGGTCAAAATGAGTACTACTGGAAAGTTGTAGAAAATTAATCAAGATGCCAGATGAGCACTAACTGATGGGTTTTTAGGAGGAAAAAAAAGAATGCTTATTTCATAGTTTATATATTTTTTAAATCCCAATTGAATGAAATACAATATAACAGATTACTGCTTCCAACAATTGCCATCAGTACAGCATAACATACATGGACACAATACACAGATGTTGGAATCAAATAAATAAAACATTAGATAAGAAAGAGTTTTTAAACCCCAAATAGAACTAATACCATAAAGCTATTTCTTTACTAAATGACATTCTAGTGACTTGAAAAATTAATACATTTTCCAAAAAGTATTAATGGATCCCTAAGAATATAGTTAAAAGAGGAAAAACCTTATGACAAATAAATCACGGTAAAGTCTCCTCTAGAGGCTAGGTGTACCTGTCTCTGCGTGTGTGTATACATATTACTCATTTTTGGTTCCAACAATCTATTCAGCATTTCAGTTTAAGAAGTGAATGTTATTAGTTGCACAGTTGCAAAAATGTTTTAATATATACAACCATAGTTTCAAGATTACAAACATAAGCAACATTGCTGGAGTGTAATGTTAAGAATATCTGCATCCACTAAAAACTAATTAGATAGATGGTAGAATGACTTATTTTATATACACCTATTCAAATTTTGGCTGGGAAGATAGAATATAACCTATTAGTAGCTAAATAACTGCAGCTCTATTGCACAGACACTTAAAAAGAATCTACTTCTTCATCATAATGATTCATGACTAAAGGAAAAGTGAAGTTATTAGTTGTTTAAGTTGGATTTTCTTTTTTCTTTCTTTCTTTCTTTCTTCTTTTTCTTTCTTTGCTAAATATCAATTTTCTAGTTTAGATATTGTTTAACCATAATTGCAAAATGAAACAAACATACAAAAATGCAAATAATCCTTAACTTCTAAAACACTCATCTGTGAATATGGAAAACCATCACATATCAAAGGACTCCCACATATCTTTTTGAAGTCAACATGCTAGTAATTACCCCGAGGAACACCTAGTGATGCATCAGAATCAGTCATCAGGATTTGGGAATCAGACCATCATTCTGAGAAACAACATCCTTTTCTTTTCTTTTTTTGTTTGTTTTATCATTGTTTTATCATATTACAGTTGTCCCAATTTTCCCCCCATTGCTCTCCACTGCCCCAACCCCTCCCAGTAGACTCTTAAGTTTTAGGAATAAGGGAATATTTAAAACATTAATTTCTACACAATTAATACAATCCCATCAGAGAAGGAAAACTCTGACTCCAAAAAACCTCCGCTGCCTTGCGGCATACCTCTTCAGGGGAAAGGCTAAGGGAGTAAACCCCGACAGAAAATCCGGAGCCGGAGTCCCTAAGGCGGTTTGACGTTGTAGTCAACACCGGCAACTCCTGCGGCGCACCTGAAGCCAAGCTGTATTGACTCCGTCTTTCCCTTGGACCCTTCAGCTGCGAAGAGAGGGGGGGTCTGCTGCATGGGCAACAGCAGACCCTCCATATCACCCTGCCCAGGCTCTGTAGCTTCAGCGTCATCGCAAGATGTCGATTCAACACGGGAGGAGACAGATACGATGTCACTCCCGAGTCGGACTGCACAGCCATTCTCGGCGGTGCAGATAGACTCTTAAGAAGCTACACCATCGTCTCTCGAGACGGACGGCTGCCGCCGCCGCCGCCGAATACAATCCCATATACAAACTGTTCCAAATTAGCAGCCCAGTGAAAACACTCCAATGAATTGTGTAACAAGTTTAAATTATAACATCTTAATAAACAAAAGGCCAGAATACTCTGCTTTGAAAGACGTAAAAAGGAGTTACCTTTGTGGGTTAGTTTTTGTGTAATTGCTTAATAATCTATACATTTAAATTACAGCCAAGCACAATTTAAAAGAGTAGTAAGTAATCAGGTTAGCCCTTCTGCCTTCAATAAAAAGGAGAGATTTAAAATGAATCAGGTCTGTCTGCATACCTGAAACTCAGACCCAAGCAAGAATTTTCAAAATGCAGGCATGGTAGAAAAACATGTTAAAGCCCGGAAAGCTTGAGTTTCAATCTGTACCCTGCGCCTTATTTAGTTGGGTGACCTAGAACCAATTGCAATATTCTTTTGACACGCAGTGTCACCTGTAAAGCGGAAAAAAGGTGACACTTTCATCAGTTGAAGGTAATTGAAACAAGGTACATTAATACACCTAACCCAATATCAGCCACAGATTTTTTTAAAATCTACCTTCTTTTCTCCTTTTCTTATAGCTACCAGTACAAATTGTTATGAGGATTTCACAACTTCTTAATGCAGGCGGACAATTGGAATAGCATACTTGACTCAGAAGGGGGCGGGTATAGTTTTATGGGAGCAGTTTGCCATATCCATAGATTTAAGATATATGTTATGTAAATTGTTATTATAAATAAGCACAATCTGTCCAGCATTGTTTTTTTTTAATTTCCCTCTATAACATCAGAATAATTTAAAAATTGAAATCTTTCACCAACTAATATAAACAAAATAAAAATGGCTGACCACATTACTTTTTTAATCACAGTAATTGAGGAGGTGTTAGTCAGTCATGTAGCATCTTAATAACCCAATTCAATGTGTCTCTCTTTACTGGTACCAGAAAAGGATTTTGCCTCTCACTGCTAACCAGTCTCAATGAGAATATTACTTCCACTTAGTCTTCATCTCACCTCTAAAGAAGTTATATGTTGGCTTATTTTTTTCTTTTTAATTTTAATATAATTTTATTTTAAATCTAATAGGATTAGAATTATCGAGTGCCATATGCTCTACATGTTGCATTTCACCATAGAAATAGCAGAAGTGCATATTAAATATTTCTCCTTCTTTATGTCTCTATGCTTAGGCACTATAAAATGCATCCAGTAATAGAGGTGAATAAAAAGAGTGGTAAGAGAGTTTGAAAACTAGAAGGATATTTATAAATTGCTTTGTGAATCTAAAATGTTATAACATAAATGTCACTTCTTAGTCCATTTAACATTTGAAAAGATTTTGACCCAAGATGGACAAGAATTTTATTTTCAGCACTTTTTTTAGCGTCTGTTCCACAATGATAACCTTTGGAAACCCCATACTTGGAAGAAAGGGCAAAGGTAAAGGGCCGGGAGAGTGGTGGATAAAAGAGGAAGAGAATATCTTCAAAAGTATTGGTACCCTTTGAAGCAACTTATCAGCATGGAAACCAGAAAAGAAGAAACAAACTTTCTCAAGTATTAAAATTAGATTTTCTACACAAGTAACAGAAATCTTGATACCAAATAGAGGTTTTTCAAGTTTCAAATGGCATATGGAAAGCCATCAGATGATTTCAATCCAGCTTTCCTCAAAATCTTCCTTAGAGAAAGATCATAACTAGGTGTCGGTGGAGTTGGTAACATCCAATATTATAATTTTTTGTCTGTGACCTGGCATGACAGAATCATTAAGGCTTTACAATTCTAGAGCACATTTAACAGTGAGTTGTGCTGCATTCTGTGTCACCTCAAATGAATGCTGTGAGTAGATAAACACACCATCATTAGATTTATCCAAATCAGTAATTTATTTGATCTTTTAAATGCAGGTGCACCAAACAGCACTCACTCTCCTTCTCATTATTCCTAATCAGTCAATGCATATGCAATGCAGCTATAGTGGTGGGGATAATGAAGTTGTATTAAGCATTATTTCAAGACTGAACAGCCAGCATTATTAGGGCTTTGCTAAATAGGAGAATTTTGTTGCTTAGTAACACAAATATTGCAATGGAGGTGGCAGAAGGCTATTTTTCTTTTCCTGGAGTCATGACTCCCCAATTTACTCTCAGTTCTGCAAGAACGGAGTTCTTATTAATGATGTGGCTCCTTTCTGACAATGTGATCAGCCTATCTTTTGTATAACCAGCAAGGTGCAAACCAAATCCCATTTGCATTAAAAATCTTTGTCTTATATGGATTCAGCTGAAAGCAGAATCATCACAATACCACAGTCAAGGTTTAATTGTATGGAAACCCCCTCAAAAAGAGGGGCTGCATTTCTAAAAGAAAACTTGCATGTGGCTAGAAATAAGCAGGTATGGTAGGTATAGATGAGCAATAAATAGCAATGGCAAGGTAATACCACTTCTCAGAACAAGCAATTACAAAGCATTTATAAAGTTGGACAAAACTTTAGAATGGTTTTTTTTTCTAGTTTTAAAAGCAATCACTCAAAATGTTCCTTGATAGCCCTGAGATACCTCAGTATAAAAATCATCTCTCCACTTTCATAAAACAACTTGAGAGGGTTTTCTTTCTCTCCCCACTACCCCTAGTCCACCCCTGTTTTATTTTCATCCATTTTCTCCTTACACCTGACTCTCTCTCTCTCTCTCTCTCTCTCTCTCTCTCTCTCTCTCTCTCTCTCCAACATATTTATATAAAAATACGTATTTGAACATACACAGAAAAATGAAAAAAAAAAGATTTAAGAGATCAGAAACTGTAAAAAACAGGGGAAAAATGTTCACCTATACCATAACTAGAATTATACTTTAAAATTGGTCTGGCCTTCTGGTCAGCCAAGGTAAAAAGAAAATATCATTAAGTTCTGAATAAATCTCATGCCACTTTGAGTGAATATAGACTTTTCACAGAACTAAAAGTGTGGAAAAATTTAACAAATATATCAGAATCAGCATTTGCATTAGTTTTCTATTGTTGCCATAACTAATTACCATAAATTTAGAGGCTTAAAACAATGCAAATGTATTACCTTTCGGTTCCATGAAGGGTTAGAAGTACAACATGGGTCTCCCTGGGCTGAAAAGGTGTCAGGAGGGATAGATATGTGCCTTTTGGAGACTCCACAGGAGTCCATTTCCTTTCCGTTACAACTTCTAGAGTCTGCAGACATTCCTTGACTCATATATCTCCTCCCCCAACTTCAAAGTCAACCAAATTGTATCTCTCTAACCATTCTTGCATAGTCACATATCCTTCTCTCCAGAGCCAGGGAAGATTTATCCTCTTTTAAAGTCCTCTGCGATTATATTGGGCCCACCAGATAAACCAGGAGAATGTCTTCTAAATGTTTTTAATTTAATCATGTAAACTAACATATTCACAATTGCTGGGGATGAGAATGTGGACATCCTTGGGCAGCCATTATTCTCTTGACCACAATATGGTTTAATTTTTAAAATAATAGAGGACTTCAAATCCCAGATTTGGCTTTGAATACTGCTTCCCATAATTACTAGCTATGTGGCCCAGGGAACTTAATTAACATCATGAACCTCTGGTTTCTCATCTGATGATGAGACTTTACAATATTGAGCCTAAGGTATTATTATGTAAAATAGTTACATTAAATACTTAGCACAGAGCTCAATAAATCATGGGATTTTTGTTTTTGTTGATCTTTAGTGATTCTTAGCTAAGGTTTTGTTTGCTTATGTAAATTACCAAGGCATTAGAGCCACTCAGTAAAATGGCCTCCTCATTTTATCGCTGTAATAATGAATTCAAACCAACTTTCACACCCTATGGAAGACCTAATCTCCCACAGCCAGCAATTTTCAGGTTTTTCTGAAGTATTCTTCCTGTCTCCAAGCTTCTGTTTATTTTGAATTAGTTTGGGTCATGGATTATGTCTACATACCATATAACAATTTAAGGTTTTTGGGTTGTTGTTTTTTTTTTTTTAGAAAAACCATTTATTTTCATGTATGGTAGGCATATCTGTGGGGAAGGTTGGAGAAAAGAAGAGGGGAAAGTTTTAAGTAAGAAAGAAAAGATTTTGAATAAGAGTAGAGCCATTCAAGAAATGATTTTTAAAAATAAGTTATAAGGATGGCTACACTTTTTAATTTTTAGAGGCTACACAATTGATCTAACACTCTAATGGCTCCCCAGCTTACTCATGACAAAAGGCAGAGTCTTTCTGGGGCCTTCAAATCCCCACTAGATCGAGACCCCATTTCCTCTCTGACCACATCTTCTACCATGTTTCCTACTCCTCAAATACACTTATGTAGTTCTCTCTTACTCACACCCTGTTTTCCCCCCTGGTTTATTTCTTCACTTCCATATTCATCAGGGACCAGTCAAAAATCACACTACATATTTCAACTAAATCAATTTATTTCATTTTTTTACATTCAGTGTTAGTTTATGTTAGTTTCAGGTGCACAGTATAGTGGTTAGACAATTATATACCTTACAAAGTATTCACCCCAATATTTCCAGTACCCAGCTGACATCATACATATTTATTACAATATTATTGACTGTATTTCATATGCTGTACTTTACATCCTCATGACTATTTTGCAGCTACCAATTTGTACTTCTTAATCCCTTTCAGCTGAATGAATTTAATGTAAGAATAAGTTACACAAATATTGGAGCCTTAAAAAGCAAAATGAGAACATTGAAGTAACCCAGATAATGGTGGCAAGAAGATGGTGGGTGTTTCCCTTCGTCTGTGCCGAGGAAAGATGGGAATTCTTTGGGGTTATCCACATCTAAAATCTTGAAGGGGTATCCCTGTGGAGCTGGTGCTCAGAACTCAGGGCAGCAGATGCTTCTGGATGTTTCTGGAACCTCCAAGGGGCATTCTGAGGCTGCTTCCAGAAGTACAGAAAGAAGCTGGAGGCTGGAACCGATTGCTGCTGGTGTGGTGTATCATTACTGGGACAATCCTGAGGGAAGCCGAAAGCAAAGAGAAGAAAGAATTCCCTCTTTCCTCCGCCTTCCAATCTTATCCTAATATCTGTTATTGGCCAAATGTATCTAAAAGCCAGCTAGAAATATACATATGATATAATTTACATGCTAAAGTCCAGCACTACTTAGAAGGGTATATTTGGATCTGAGAGATACTAACTTACTAGCCACCCTAGTCCATATTTTTGACTTCTCAATATCCATATGCACCCTGATACATATACTTGAATATCTATATAAGAAAAATAAATAAAGACACTGTCATTCTCTTCCCAATAAGAGGAAACATGCTGGAAATAAGTTTGGGAGTACTCCCCACACCCAGGCTTTCCTATGAGCTTCTGTGTAATATATACACACCATGCATAGTACAGATATTTAAATGATATAAATGATAAATAAATAAATAAAGCTATAAAGTCCCAGCTATCATCATAACCATCTGTGTGAAATCCCAGAATTGAGCAATGATACCTGTTACATGTTCTCTGTGTCCTAATGTTCAGCTGGTTAAGGTAATCCAGCTAATCAGATTATTAAAACCTTTATTCCTGAAGGGTGGGAATGTTAAGCAAACCTGCTTTTTAAATTTAGTTTGGGGAGTTTAGGTGTCCATTAATTTACTGTTGAACACAAAGTACTCTGCAGCACATATGGAACCCTCTGTATTCCAAACATAGTAGTACGCCCCACCCCCGGGATGTGGCAGCAATACAATTTTCCTTAGTGATCAGGGTCTCTCACCCCCGTCAGTGGAGAAACACCCTCCTTTGCCTGCTGGATCTTTGGTAAAAGAAGACCAAAGTAGCCATATGTAATCTTAATTTCTTATTAAATAGAATCATCATCATGTCTTTCATTAAAAACAGTCCTTCTAAGAACTTCAGACTAACACCACCCGAAGTTGTAGGGATGAAGTAGTAAAAATCTGGCAAGCAGGTGATAATGAAAAGGAGCAACTTCCACTAAAACACCTTGTTTCAGGACCCATGTATTCCGGCGAGGTGAAAATTCTCACGTTACCAGAAACCACTCATTCTCAAGCAAACCAGGACAATTGGTCACCCATCCATTGCCACATTTATTTTGCTATAAAAGAAATTCTTTTGTCTAATATCTGTAGCATTTCATGATAATGATTAAGACATTTTGTAAGAACAAAGATAATGGCCTCAGAAGGAGCATTGTAGCAAGGAAAGATAAATCCAGACACATGTATATTCCAGTGAGGAAAAAGTAATTTTCTGTCGTGTAACAAAAAAGTCCGACGTGATTAACATATGTGCTACCACCCTATTTACTGAATTACTAAGGGCTTCTTTTGGTGAACTTTCAAACAGGATGTAGAAAAGTTTCAAATTACATGTCTATTCTAAGAGGTGCATCCACACATCTTTACCCAGGAACCTGCTACCAACCTCCCCTTCCAATTCTTTCAAGTCTCTGATTATCCAGGTGAACCATGAGTTCCTGTGCATAAATTAATGTATGGCTACACTTCTGTCCATTTTTTCAGTCAAGCTAAGTGAACAACAAAATATACTTCTCAATGTTTGCTAACTGTTAGGAGTTCTCCTTCACCACCATTTTTCTCTGACACTATTTCTTTTTTTGAGGTTTTAAAGCTGCCTTAGTCCACTTCAGGTTGGTGGATAGTATATTACACAGAACCATTTGCCAACGTATCTAGGTAAGAGCTCTGAGTCACCTCTCTATGCAAATTACTTGTAATTTATAGACCTGCTTTGTTTGACAATTGGTTACTGTTATGCATGCCAAACATATGGTTTGATGAGTCAAATAAATCCTAGTTCATGATGATCAGTTCAGTTATTTGATGTCCCATTATTTGGCATTCAGTCGTTAACAAGGCTTAGTACCAAGTCATGAACTGTTTCTCCAAAGTAAAATGCAAGAGAGAGTACGGCTTTCTCCCAGGAAGGGGGCTGTCATTCTCTGGTTGAGGCTCACCAGAGCCCTCACACAGCATTCCTCTTTGCCTCAGGCACTTTGGATCTGGAGGATCATAAGGCCCACAGGAAAAAGAATAGCTTACACGGCAGCCTAACATGTTGTGCAATTTTTTGTTTTTCTCTGTGGTTCTCCTTAAAACTGGCAATGGTATGGGTTACTCACAAAATAGGTCAGAACATTGTATTCCAGTATAGTATATATTGCTTCAAATATCCAGAGGCCTACTAAGGATTGTGCCCATTTTTAGTGGTAGATGTAAAAGATGCTTTAGCTTGTTCCTTTTGTAAATTTAATCTTGATTGTATTTTTTCCATTATCATTTAGTTGCCTTATAGTCCCTCCCCCCAGCAATCACCACACTGCTGTCCTTGTCCATGAGTCCCTCTTCCTTTTTGCTCCCTCCCTCCACCCCAACCCCACCACCACCACTAGCTGTCATCTGCCCTCCATCTATGACTCTGTCTCTGTTTCGCTTGTTAGTTCAGTTTGTTCACTAGATTCCACATATGAGTGAAATCATATGGTGTTTGTCTTTCTCTGACTGGCTTATTTCATTTAGCATAATGTTCTCCAGGTCCATCTATTCTGTTGCAAAGGGTAAAATTTTGTTCTTTTTTAGGGCCAAGTAGAATTTCATTGTGTAAATATCCCATAGTTGTTTTATCCTCTCACCTACTAATGGGCACTTGGGCTGTTACTATGTCTTGGCAATTGGAAATAATGCTTCAGTGAACATTGGGGTGTTCATGTTCTTTCAAATTAGTGTTTTGGGTTCCTTCAGATATATTCCCAAAAGTGGAATAGCTCGGTCAAAAGGCAGATCCATTTTTAATTTTTTTGAGGTGTCTCCACACCGCTTTCCACAGTGGCTGCACCAATCTACACTCCCACCAACAGTGTCAAAGTTTTCCCCCTTTCTCTACATCCTCACCAGGACTTGTTGTTTGTTAACTTTTTTCTTACTTTAAAGAAGATATTCTGACATATACAGGTCACTGAACTCCCCCAGAAATTTTACTAAGAAGATATCCTTGACTTCTGTGGTTTATCTCCCACCCCCTGCTCTTCCTGTGTTTCACTAAGATATTAAAGTAATTTCCATGTTCTGGCTCATCAAAAAATATTATTATGATGTCATCAATGTAGTGAACCAATTCAATATTTCAGCATGATGTTAGGATGATCCAGATCTGCTTAAAATAAATTAAAGGAGAGAGCAAGATGGTGACGATGTGCTACCATCACTATCAAGAAAAAGCTAATTGATTCTGGAGGTCCTGGCAAATTTATACAGAAAAAAAAATTGTTGCCAGATAAATAACTACATATCAGGTAACAAAGGATGCATTGATATGATTCATTTTATGGTAATGTATGGTCATTTCACAATACCTCTCTATCTCCTGAACAAGAAAACAGATAGGTTAAATGGGAATGTGATAGGATTCACCACCCTTCACCTTTCCAGTCTTGAACATGGCACTCATCTCTGCAGTTCCAGAAGGGATATAGTATTGTTTTTGTATTATGACCATAATATGGAAGAGATCTCTAGGCACTTCCCTTTCCTATAATTCTGACCCTCATTCGATAGATCTGAGAATCAATGTGAAGATTCTGCCAGTTGCTGATTATGCCTCTTTCAATTACACATTCAGAAGCTTAGATATGGAGATCCTCTGAACTGACAGTTAAACAGGCATAAGTTAAAATTCCATTTATCCTCTTACCACTCTAAAATCCCACTTTGATTGATGGCCATAGTGGCCTTTTGGGGCCCCAGAAATTAAGGTCACTTCAGAGCTGGTGACTGGCTATCAATAAAAGGTCTAGTAAGTTTCCTTTGCTAAATGTGTTGTCATCATAATAAATGGCCACAAGTCTGCTTTAGGAAAGACTTGGAGGAAGTTTTACAAAATATTGTAAGACTTGTGGCAGTAGTGCATAGTTCTTTCTCACAGGGAATTGGAGTCCCCTTCAATCAAGGACATTCAAGTCTGTGTACTGTTATTTAGGCCTAGAAAATAGGTAAGAGACTGAAACTGTTCATTATGATGACTCAAGTCAGGATTTGGCCATCAAATCTAGAGAATGTTTTGCTATGTAAATAAAGTAATAAGTTAGTAGGCTGCCCATTTATTTCATTCCTAAGAACTTCTCACAATTTCTGGGTGTCAAAACACTCCAATTCCTACTTTATCCCTTATGCCGTTATGATGATTGCCTCTACCTATCTCTGGTAGTTAAGGACTGACATTTGACCTTGACCATTCTAGCATCCCATTATCCCTATTAATATTGAGAAGCCTATCTCAAAGGTGCCATTTAAATCAAAGTGCAAAAGGACGGGCTTTTTTTTTTTTAATGTATGTGTGTGCATATTTGAGATCATATCTATTTTGCATCTTTCTGTTTCATGCAACATGTATTATGGAGCACTTTCCCATGCCAGTCAATATTGTTAATGCAAGTTATTTTAGTATAATGAATAATTTTGTTTATATACCAAAGGTTAAAAAATATTTGGAGGTAATTATTGAGGTAACTAGATTGGAAAGGATATAAGGGGAAATTAGATTTAGAACATTGAAAGAACTTGCATTGAACAGAAGAGAGAACATCTTTTTATCTTAAACAATAGCAGAAACAAAGAGTAATGAAAAGAAAAACTAGAAGGTAAAGATAGTAGATAGTAAAGTTTCTCTATTAATTTTTTAAAAAGGAGATGGAGGTTGTGGTCTGAGGATTTGGACAATAATTGAAGAGCAGGTTTGAGCTGTGTACTCACTGCTGTGGGAAATAGGAAAATGAGCCAACCAGAGATGTATAGAAATAAACACATACAAACCATCAGAGTGTTAGTAGTCATTATAACTGGATGGTAACTAGATGGGATTGTAGAGACTAACAGTAATTATTATTTTATTTTAAATACACATTGCTTTTATTTTTATAGTCAGAAAGAAATACCATAAAGTCGTAGGGACCAAAAGAATCAGCTCTAATGCAGAGAACAGATTGGAGGTGGATCTTCCTAGCATGTTAAGAGTCACAGAAGCTAGTTAGGGTTAATTGTATTAGCCTAAGAAAGAAAGGACTGGGTAAGACATTATTGTGACCTAAACCAAGGCAGAGGTAATCACTATGAGAAGAGGGGAATGGATATTTAGGAGATAGATTCAAAAGTAAAGATAGTAAAGATAACCGATTGAAGTAGTGGTAGGGATTAGAGCGAAATATAAGAGAGGAGAAGTTTCTGACTTGAGCACCTGGTTAGAGGACCATGATTTTCAGCAAGATCACCCAAAGGAAAAGATAAAAAATGCAATTATAGGTATGTGCTTCAGGTGACTGAGAGTTCTCAATGTAGAAATCTTAAAAGAGTCAAGCAGAAAAATGGAGAGAGTGTGGTGGAATTAAAAGTCATGGTTCTCTGGAATAAACATTCCTGAGTTTAAATACTATTGCTGCCGCTTACCAATCATGATACAAAAATCATGGGCCAAATACTTCCATCAGCTTCAGTTTCTCATCAATAAAATTAGAACAAGATAGTAATAATATCTGCCTGATAGTAGTGATTGAGCAGTAAGAGAAAGAATACATGTAGAGCAGTTAGCAAGGGCTTAGTAAACCTGTAATAAATGTAAGATATTAATGTTGTCCATCATTATTGCTTGCTATGTATTGTTAGGCAAGTTGATCAATTCCTCAATTCCTCCAGTTTTTTGTGAAATGGATATAATAAATCTATTAACCAAACTTGAACTGAACATTCAACAAGAAATCGCATATACCAATGCCTGCTCCACAGTTGTTATTCCAGTGACAACAATTTGTTCCAGTTCTTTATCTTCATGATTATTGTTGTAATCTATCCCAACTCAGCCACCAAAGTTAAAATATTCTTGTCAAGTTCACTGAACTTTTAAATATTTTAATTGGGTATATTCACTTTGTATAGTGTGTAATAAATAGCCTTTTCTCAGCTTTTGCAAGATGTTAATTTTTAAATTAATTTATTAAAACCTTTTGTAATTAGTTTTGTTTATAATAGTATTTTTCAATTCTTATCTACTTTTTAAATCTCTTAATTTTCTTTATGACAGATTTATGGACATACATTTTTAAAAATATTTTATTATCTCTATTACTGTTCTCCCTTGTGATCATCTTATTTTTATACTTAGAACATTGATATTTATATCTACATATAATATTCTCTTTATTCTTAATTTTTATGTTAGTTATAATTTGTTAGCCAGAATATTTCAAAAATCTGAAATTTAGTGTGTTGCATCACGAGAGGTGAGATATTTTGCTTAATTTTTACAATTAACCAAATTTCTCGGTACCTGTAGTTTTAAAAACATCCGTCTCTTTTTCTATTTATTTCTGATTCTTCTTTTATTAAGTACTAACTTTTTTATACTATGATATATTTTACAATTATAAAATTCCACATTGTTTTTTAAAATTACTACATTTTAACTGGCTGAGAGGTCAAATCTCATGTCTCTAATCTCCCCAATATCCTTCTTTTAAAGTTTCCTTAGTCTTCTGTGTATTTGTCTTGATATTTTGAATTAGTTTACTGAGCTCTGAAGTAATACCTAATTCTCAGTTAAATATTGGATGACTTTATAGCTTTTAATTCAGGAAAAAATAGCACCTTAATATTACTTAATCTTTTCTACATGAATATAATATGTATTTTCATATTTTCTATAATTCCTATAATATGTCTGAGTTGAGTCTGGAGCTTAAATATTATCTAAGTAGTCCAGTTTCTAGGAATACACCTCCAAGAAAGGAGTCCCCTTTCAACTACAAATCTTTTATGAAGGTTGTGATAAAGAAAAATGTGAAATGGCCCTGTCTCAAGTGGTGGTTAATTATGCCAGAACTCAGACTTCCTAGCTTTTTACAGCATTCTGCATTATGAACAGCTTTGTTGAAAAATAGCCTGGTCCATTGACTATAGGCTGTAATGCACAGGCTATCACATACTGGTTTTTTGGTACCTGATTTTAGAATACGATTTTACCTTTTAAACAGGTGCGAGTGAAAGATATTTAACTAGCACAGTACTTTACTAAAAGTGAAGTGGGAGGGTGAGAAAACAATACTAACTCCCTTTTCAAAGGCTATTGAAACTTCAATCTTTCCAGTGTTATTAAAATTATAAACAATGAATTTTAATTTTAAGTGTAAGTGTTTATGGCAAAGAAAGACCAAATGGAGTTGAGGCTCAGAGTTAAATGTTTACATTCAAGTAGCGAGTAATTACAGCCTTAAGAAGTACTAAAGGAAAAAAGTCTCACCCTAGTTGAAGAAAATAATGATCTTAAAGATACCAGCAACTATGTCACTAGTTTCTCTCTGTCATTGCATGAGACCCTGAAAGGACCAAATGAATCCAGAACCAGGAATGCCTGAGAATCTTTACATCCTGTGTAAACCACAAAGAAGGCAGTGACAATTTTAGGAAGGGATGCCACAGGCTGGGGTGATGTTCCTCAGTGTTTTGAAGTCATAAAACCTGTATTGGCTAGACCCTCATTTTCAGACTTCACAGCACATCGCTATCAAATTGACAGCATCGGTCACATCCATAATATGCAAAGGTCAGCGCTCTGTTGGATGCACTGTCTGTGACTTCTAGTCTTTTGGAATTACTGTAAGAAGCAGCCAGAACAAGTAATAGCAGCACCCCTAGTCTGAGCAGCTATGTCTGCTACCAACTTTGCTAACAACTGTCTCTTCAGCTGGTTGAATTATTCTGTCTGAGTTTTATGGGGAAGGTACAAGGTCATATGTGCTTATACTTCTCATGACCCTGCAAGAACTATTTCATTAAAAAATCAGCATTATTAGATTAATGGACTGTGTAGTGGCCCTAAGAGGAATAAGTAATTATGTTAAGTAAGCCATATAAACTCAACCTTAAAAAAAGAAACCCACAAGTGAGAATTTTCCAAAAACCCTATTGTGAATGATGTAGATAATACATCAATTTTTGGTAGGCTTGTTTAATAGATGTTTGCTAAAAAAAAATTTAAAAAAACAACTAATATATATTCATCATTCTCTGTCTTATTGAGTAAAGAATACAAGAAGCCTGAATGTTTGTGGGTTTTTTGATAAAACTGAATGTTATTATAAAAGTAATATGATAAAAAATGGAAAAAGGAAAAGTGAAAATATTCATCATATTAAAACAACATGGTTAACATTTTGGCATACTTCCTTTATTTTTTCCCAAAACTGTACATCCAATTTTACATTACAGATTTACTTAACATTAAAAAGTAGATATTATCCCACATAGATATGTGACCCCTAGTGATCATTATTTATAATGGCTATAATGTCCATTTAATGAATGTAATATAACTTGCTTAACCATTCTTTAATTTTGGATTTAAATTGTTTGCAATTTTACAATTATGCCTTTAGAATGTTTACTACAGTCCTTCATGATCCTGATTTCTTTCATAGGATGAGTAATTTGATTCAGAAATATTCCTAGAAATGAAATTACTATGTTAAATACTATGAAGATTTTTAAAACTTTACATATATTGCATAATTTATTTTTCATTATTTTTATGACTATAAAACTATGCATTCACGCTCATTTTTTAAAATTCTATTGTTGCTCAATTATGGTTGTCCCAATTTCTCCCCATTTCTCTCCCCACATTCATTTTTAATAAAAGGTTATTTTTATGAACTAGGAAAAAATTAATAATATCTTAAACCACAGATTAAACATTTTTACTATTTTGGCACATGCTATTCCAGTTTTTGTGTTTGTATGTGTGAAGGTATCATTTTTCTCCAAAATTAGGATGATAAAGAACACTCAATTTAGTCACCTTTGTTCTGTAACTTTTTCATGAATATTTCTACTATAATAAAAAATATAATTTAAAAAATAAAATGCAAACACTGAATCTACATATAAATGCATATGTTATTTGTACTCACTTCTTTATCATTGGCTACTTAGGCTATTTCAAAGTATTTTCAATTACCTAAAATTATGTCATGAACATTTTCTCACATGAATCTTTGACAATATTACTTGGAAAAAAGATCTTAGGGCTCTCAAATTAGAGTATCAACATTTTTTAACTGTTACTAACTATGTTTACCAATTTTTCAAAACAGTTCCTTCTGAATTGCAACACTTAGTTTGAAACACACAAGAAAATTGCTATCACATTTGTTCTTCCTAAAGTCTTTGATGATTACTCTTTGGAAATATATTGGGTCTATTATAGAATAAACCACAATTACATCACAATTTTTATCAAAATAAAGTATCTGAATCAATTTAATGTTTAGAGAAGGTAATCAAAATATTGCAATATTAAGTTTGAACCATAATATTTTCTTTGACTTCAAATAATTTTTTACTTTTCAGTTACAGTTGGCATACAAAACTGTATTACATTAGTTTCAGATGTGCACCCTAGCGATTAGACATTATATAACTTACCAAGTGGTCATCCTGATAAGTTCTGCACCCATCTAACACCATACATACCTTTTACAATATTATTGACTATATCCTCTATGCTACAATTTACATCCTTGTGACTATTCTGTAAGATCCAGTTTTTACTTCTTAATCCCTTCAACTTTTCCACCCATTCCTTCAACCCCCTTCCCATCTGGCAACTCTCAAAATGTTCTCTGTATCTATGAGTCTGTTTCTGTTCTGCTTGTTCATTTATTTTATTTTTTAAATTCAATTATTGAAAGTTATGTATTTATTGCCATTTTATTGTTCATGTATTTTTATCCTCTTTTTTTTCTTCTTCTTCTGAAAGACGACTCTTTACTATATCATGTATTACTGGTTTGGTGGTGATGAACTCCTTTAGCTTTTTCTTTGTCTGTCCTTCAGTCCTAAATGAATGCTTTCCTAATTTTGAGGGGGAGTGGTCTCTTTTTGCTGTTCTGATGGTGTGTTTTCTTCTTCCTTATCTTCAAAATCTCATTTTATTTTCTGCTTTATCTCCTCCACTGTTGATCTGCTAGAATGCATTCTGTATTTTAGTTAATGTATTCTTCATTTCTGATTGGTTCTTTTTTATGTTTTCTAATTCATTTTTGTTTCCTATCTCTTAGTTGAAATTCTCACCAAGTTTCATCCACTCTTCCCCTAAGCTTATTGGGCATCCTTATAACCAGTATTTTGAGCTCTGCACCTAGTAGATTGCTCATCTCCTTTTTTTTTTTATTATTATTAGTTCTTTTACTGTAGTTTCATTGTTTGTTTGGCTTTTTTTTTCCAGCATATTTCTTTGTCTCCTCATTTTGGCAGCCTCTCTGTGTTTGTTTCTATGTATTAAGTAGAGCTGCTACACCTCCCAGGATTTATAGAGTGGTTTTATGTAGCAGGTGTCCTGTATTTGGGTCCAGTAGCACAGACCCACCAGTTCACTTGAGCTGAGTACTCCAGGTGCAACCCCCCCCCCCAATGTGGGCTGTGTACACCTTCCTGTTGTATTTGAACCTTGATTGTTGTTGGTACATCAATAGAAGGGATTTATCCCTTGGTCAATTCACTGCAGGGGTTGGCTGCAACTCCCATGGAGGATCAGCTGTGCAAGGGCCCACCCTATGAAACAGAACTTACTTCAGCAGGGCTCTAGTGCCAGTTGAGTCCACCTCTTGAGTTTATCACTTGTGGATATGGTTAGGCGATAGATTACAAATAGCTATTTAAAATTTTTTTTCATATTTGTCTTTTTTCTGGATATATTCTTATGATTCATGTAACTTAAATTATTTATGCTCTGTTATTTTCATGGTGTAATTTTCTTTTTGCAAATAAAAGTCAGTTAATCAGGTTAAATAAACACATGTTCTGGGAGGTATGGGCCAAAGTCAGCAGCCACCAGTTTTCTGCCTGGGTACACTGTCATGAGCTAAAAAGTGATTTGCAGATGTCTGCCACTAGTGCTAAGCTTGGAGGTACTCAGGAGAAGCCAAACTGAGAACCACGGCTGACTGCTGCTAGTGCTGAACCTGGGGCTACTTAGTGAGAGGTTCAGGCATGCCAAGGTCAGATGCTGTTTGTTTTAGAATTGTTAGAGAAGTTTGAGGCATGAGTCAAGACAGACCATTTATATGGAAAAGACACTGAAAATATCTTGGGTTGGGCTGGTAAGTTGGGTGGGATGGGGTCTCAGAGAATCACCAGGGCAGGGCAAACACATTGAACCAGGTTGATAGAGACTCAGATATGGCACCCACCTATCAGCTCTCTGTGGGAAAGGCTCAGAAAAGAGACAATGGCCTCTGTCAGCACTCTGTCTGGGAGAAAGCTGCCCATTTGACTCCTGTCCTAATGACAGACTATTTATTTTCTCCCCATATGTCCCTGTTATCATTTGAGCTGCTACCCCAGTGCTAGAGCTCAGAGCAAGTAAGTTGGAGAAAGTCCATGTGCTCAGGCCCTTTGAAAGGAATACCTGAGACTCCAGAGGCCTTCTATCTCACTCAGCCACATTCTGTTGGGTTTTATAGCTATAAATTATGAGGATTTCTCTTCCTGACACTGAAACCATGGGCTGCGGGCCTGGTGGGGGGCTGGGACACCTTGCTCCTGGGGGGAACTCTGAAGCCAAGGTATTCCTCCTAATTTTTATCCAACACTGATTCTGCCTCTCTACCCCTCCTACCAGTCTCAATATGGCTTCTTCTTTCTATACTTAGTTATAGAACTTCTGTTCAGCTAGATTTCAGATGGTTATGAATGATGGTTGTTCTGTAGTTGAGTTGTAATTTTAATGTGGTCGTGGGAGGATGCAAGTACATTTACCTATGCTTTCATCTTGACCAGAAGCTGAGCCATAATTTTAAAAAAGAACTGTGCTTGTTTAAATCAGGAAAAATGTAGACTTGTGGAGGATTTAGTAACATCCAAAACTATGAAAATGACAATAATCAGCTCTCTAATGCTAACGACAAGAGAAACAGAGACAGAATCAAGAAGAGAGAAGTATATAGAAAGACTTTTTATTATATTAGTACCCTGGAATATTATACAAATAAAGGAATAAAATAACATTAATTAATAAATATTTAAGCTTACAGTTAAAGTATAAAACTCTAACTCTAAAATTTCAAGAATCACTAAATAGTTGGGGAAGATATTTTGCGTTGTAGAGCTTTTTATCAGTCAAATTCCCTCCATATCCTGTATATTTTAACTCTGACTGTCATTTTCAATAACCATAGATCTTCATTTTCTATTATACACACACACACAAGTGAATATAAAAGTGATCTTTGATCTTGATGTTCAAATGAATATTCATATATAATTATCAACAGTATCTCCCATCTTAATTCTAAAATTCAAAATTAAGCCAAGTTTTTCTATATGAATGGTCTTAAAGATTATTATGTTTAGAATTATTTAGCTGACTAATAATTGTAGTCCTACTGTTCCACAATTTAGAAAAGAACTATGGATTCTATCCTACCTCATACAACAAAACTTAAAGGAGCCTTGTTCCAACATGCACAGACACAACATACATAAACAGCTAAAAACTCTTTTAATGGGAAATGGGAGGGATTGGAGAGAAAGGGGAAGATCTTTTGTGGCCCCTAAGTGTCTCTGTGTAACTCTGCAGCATCACAGAACACAGTAAAAAAACTGCCAATAGTTCACCAAAAATTTACAGAAAGTCACTTGGTGGTGGCTGAGACTGTACTGAAACCCAGTTGTCCTAAATTACCTCTTAGGCTATTTTTATTCCAGTATGTTAACTCTGAATCATAATATACAACTCATAGATGACCATCTTCTCATACTGTGTTACAATGTGGTGGGAGGGGTTCTCTGCCCCACAGTTCCTTCAGTTCAGTGACCAACATCAGGAGTCAGTGTGATAGATGAGTAAGATGAAAGAAAGAAGAGGAGGCTCATAAAAGGTGTGGACCATGAGAGAAGAGAAATGGGCAGCATCTTCACTGCTTGTGGCAGGAGCCAACAAGGGCAAAGGTAAAAATCTAGGGGAAGAACAGGTCAGGCCTAACTAAGCAAGTTAAGAACAGGCAGGATTATAGAATGATGTTCACTCTAGTGCCTGTTCCCACAGACGCATGCTTTTCAGAAAGGAAAAAATAGGTGATACTGCCTGGAGGATCATCATGAGACCTCTTATTAAACCTCAAAATTATTCCATCAACTTTGACTCTGAATTAAAGGAAGTGTCATAGTGGGATGGTAGGACAGTTCTACACATCCACTTTCATGTGAGGGAGGAAATTTTTTATTTTAAAACATCATTTGGGAACCATTCTTTAATTGAATATAATCAGTGTTATATTCAAAATTCAGAATTGGAATCCAGAAAATTTACGTAGTGGGTTAAGTTAATGAGAGAAGACCTTCCACACCCTACCCCAAGGATAACGTTGACATCTATATGCTCCTCTACTGTTCCCATTTCTCCAGAAATACTTTGGGATATTTATCCTGATCAAGGATAAATATAGCTAGTATCACTTATAAGGTAGCCTATCTTTAAGCATAAGCACATGATTAGAGACTGTAAATGACCTGAAATCAATGAGATGGCAAATAGTCATAATCTTATCCTTTTTTCCAATATAAAAAAAAAATCCTCCCTGCCTTCAAGTGATTTATATAATTTTTAAAAATCTACTTACCATAATAAAGAACAAGATTGGCGCATTCTCCCTTTTCTAGGTCTACTTTTTACTAGCCCAGAAACGCTTATTTGAGCATCAATGCTGCTTCTGTTCACTCAGCTGCAGAAATCCATGAGAGAAAAATCAAATATAGGGAATCTACAAAATTTTTTATTGATTTTTTGAGAGAAAAAGAAGCATCAACTTCTTGTTTCACTTATTTATGCATTCATTGGTTGATTCTTGTGCACGCCCAGACCAGGGATTGAATCGGCAACCTTGGCATATGGAACAATGCTCTAATCAGCTAAGCTGCCTGGCCAGGGCTACGATTAGAATATTCAGTTCTTAAGGGCCAGAGATGTATAAATGTTCCTCTATTAATAAAACTGGCTTCATGTCATTTCATTTAGCTTTTATTCAGAAAGCTGTTTAATAATTGCCTGTGATGGGGGACCAAAATACTAATAACCACACCAAAGAAAAACAACTATGTTAAACTACTTTTTTAATGGAGATATAAGGCTACATGAGACTGGGATAGTCACAGACTACTTCTTCGCCTTTTCTAACCTACTTTATTGCTGTCCCTCTCCTACACACTCCATTATTAGCTCTCTCTCCAGCTGATCTAAATTAGGAAAGTTTTCTCAACATGACATTCTGAATTCATCTTGTGACACTAATCATGATTAAGCAGTTATATAGAAGCACCACTGCATGGCAATATGCTTTGCTGATAATAGCTCTTACAGTAGAAGAAAAACCAGGTTGGATAAAAATTATCCTTCAAAAAGCAGACTCAGTCAAAAAACTTGATAAATATACATCTATCTATACTTTTGTCCAAGTGTTTGAAGGATTGACACATCAGAAAAACAAACTTTCCCAGTAAGGAAGATAAATGTCTAGCAAAACACATGAGAAGAAGTTTCACAATTTTAATGTTTTCCTCTTTGCTTAAACAAAAAACTCTCAAGTCTGCCATTTGACAGCTGCCAGTGACATGATTGCTGCAAAAAAAAATGAGTTATCTGAATGGTTCCCTTAAGTAACTCATTAGTCCGTCACCATTTGCCAAGAATGGAGTACTGGGGTCTATATACACTGAGAAAACAGAGGAATCATGCAATGGAAGAAGAAAAAGTTACAACAGCTTAATGACTGACAATTTAAAGACAGTAAAGATGCACATGTGCCGTGAATTTTTTAAAAACTAGAAAACCAAAGCAACTGCACTGTTGCAATTTAAATTTATAAGGAATCATAATATGGGAAGTAAAGGATATATCAAGCCCAGGATCTGCATTATCCATCTATACCTGGTATTTTTTTTGTATTAAAATGTCCCTGCTTTCTATTCATTTTCTTACTAATGATCACAAGATTTGAAATAATTTCATTTCCTATCTCTTCCAGGTTTTTCTGAATGTACAGTATTTTTATTTTGTCTTCTGTATCTCTGTTTAGTAGTCATCATTCCTTCAGTAAGCCTTCCCTGATCCCCTAGGAAGGGGATTGCAACCTGTACTCCCTCCCCCATTATTTACTTATCACATTGTGATCACCTTTGCCTATCCTCTTGTTTTGAATACCCCAACAGATGGGACACTTTAAAAAAGAAAACACTGGGCATTCAGGCTGGTCTGAGCACACCATCTCTCCTTTTTCTTATTTGTCAAAAAGGCACCCATCTCTCATCCTTGCGGTTTCTCTGGTGGCTGTCAGATGCCAATTCACCATGTCTCCCCATCTCAAACTACCCCAAACATCTGTGCGGCTCTCTACGCAGATTTCACAAAGCCCCTTTCTATTGACTAGAGAAGGGTAGGTGCACAACACTTCTCTCCAACAGTCTTTG
Source organism: Furipterus horrens (assembly GCF_987537825.1). Taxonomy (NCBI): domain Eukaryota; kingdom Metazoa; phylum Chordata; class Mammalia; order Chiroptera; family Furipteridae; genus Furipterus; species Furipterus horrens. The sequence goes on from NW_028327180.1 coordinate 31,257,609, forward strand.
TACAATCCTAATCTCTCTTTCTTTGTTATAAAAGCCTTCCTCACTCTCACATGAATTAGTACACGAATTCTAAAGATTAGTTCTGCATGGCCATTTTTGTTTTGATTTGTTTTACTTCTTTTTATTCCTATTCCCCCTTTGGCAACCATCAGCTTGTTCTTTATATCTATGGGTCTGTTTCTATTTTGGTTTGGTTTATTCGCTTATTTTTTTCATTCCACGTATAAGTGCAATCATATGGTATTTGTCTTTTTCTGTCTAACTTATTTTGCTTAGTATAATATGCCTTAGGTCTATCTATGTTGTTGCAAATGGCAAGATTTCTTTCTTTTATTGCTGCATAATAATCGAGTGTGTATATAAAGATACCGTATCATCTTTATTTATTAATTTATTGAAGGACATCTAGTTAGATTTTGTATCTTTTGTTTTCTTCAGATAAATACCCAGAAGTGAAATTGCTAGATTGTATGGCAGCTCCATATGACTTTTTGAGGAATCTTCACAACTATTTTTCCATAGTGGCTACACTAATTTACATTCCCACCAACAGTGCACCAAGGTTCCCTTTTCTCCACATCCTTGCCAGTATTTGTTTTTTGTGGATTTACTGATGATAGCCATTCTGACAGGTGTGAGATGATATCTCTTAGTGGTTTTTATTTTCATTTCCCTGATGATTAGTGATGTAGACCATATTTTCATGTTTGTTAGCCATATGTATATCATTTGGGGATAAATGTCTATTCATGTCCTCTCCCCATTTTTATTGGATTGTTTGGTTTTACTTTTGGTGTTAGGGTGTATGAGATTTTTATACATTGTGGCTATTAGCCCTTTATCAGATGAATCATTTGTGAATATCTTTTTTCACTCAGCATGTTGTCTTTTCATTTTGTTGATGGTTTCCTTCACTGTGCAAAAACTTTTTAGTTTGATGTAGTGTCATTTGTGGGGTTTTTTTCCTGTTGTTTCCCTTGCTCAAGGAGATATCACCAAAAAGACATTGCTAAAAGTGTCAGTTTGCTGCCTGTGTTTTGTGTATGATATAAGAAAGTGGTTCATTTTTTTGCATGTATCTGTCCAGTTATACCAAAACCACTTAATGAAGAGACTATCTTTATGCTATTGTATATCCTTGTCTCCTTTGTCATAAACTTAATTGATCATATTATATAATCAAGGATTTATTTTGGGGCTTTCTATTCCATTTCATTGACCTATACATCTGCTTTTATGCCAGTACCATCCTGTTTTGTTTATTGTAGCTTTGTGGTATAGTTTGGTATCAGGAAGCATGATACCTCCTTCTTTGTTCTTTCTCAAGATTGCTTTGGCTACTCAGGGTCTTTTGTGATTCCATATAAATTTTAGGATTAGTTGTTCTAATTCTGAGAAGAATGCTATTGGTATTTAAATGGGGACTGCATTGAATCTGTAAATTACTTTAGGAATAAGGTCATTTTAACAATGTTAATTCTTCCAACCATGAGCAACATATATCCTTTCATTCATTTGTATTTTGTTCAATTTCTTTTTTCAATGGCCTATAGTTTTTGTATCATTTAACAAAAGAAGTGAAAAACCTGTACTTTTTCATATATTTTAAATACCTTAAGTTATAGAGTGGAATTAAGAAAACCAGTTTGAAAAATTGCATTGTAACTTATTTTTCAAAATCCAGTTTTTCTATTAAAATTTCTTAAAACAGACAATTATGTAAGAATACGTAGACAAATAATTAATTTGTAACCATCTTTCCAATGCTGTCACATTCAGCATCTTAAATGCCTGAAGTGAAGGAACTGCAGCTATTGAATTTGTTTAGCACTGAGCATGGAAATTGGCCAGCATTTGACAAATGCCTTTAATCAGAACAGTGATCTTGCCAGACTTCTGAAATCAGAGAAATAGCTGTGCTCAAATAAGAGGCTTAGTTTTTCTACAAAACACAATGTGTGTGAATTCTTTTGTATAGCTCTAGAATTAAAATGAATACCTGAGAGTTGTTATCAGCATTTCAATATTTTAAAAATATAAGCTGCACTAATAGAAAATACACGAAAAAGTAGAAATGACTAATAAACAAATTAAGAATGTTCAATGTTGCTGATAACTGAAGAAAAGTCATTTCAAGTAAGATATGATTTTTTTTTCTTAAAAACATTAAGGGAAAATAACTTATTTGACAAGGTGAAAAAGTTGATTGTTAAAACATTTTTGATAAACCATTTGGAAATATACATCAAAGTTGAGGAAGTTTTTTATGCATTTGTGTTATTTTCATACCAGAATATATCTTAAAGAAATAATCAGCTAAGAATACAACAAAACATACTTTTGAAAAATTAAATGTGAAAACAGTGAAAAAACTATAACCTTGCAATACATAATAACTCTTAAAATGATCCTTTTGGAGAATTTTTATAAAAATGACTAAATGCTCAACTCTTAGTCAAAATATATAACTTGTATACTCTTTGTGTATATGTACCCAGAAGGAAATAGTCAAAATGGGAATATTAGTTCTTTCTAAACAATTAGAACCTTATATGTTTTCTTCTGTTATTTTCCTCTTTCTACTCTCCAAATTATCTTATATGTATCCCCTTTGGTCATATAAAAAGGAAAACTTAGAGATAGTTTATCTTATATAGACAGCTGAAGGTAATTCAACAAAACTTGCATATGTTATCTTGAAATGAGTTTACATCCTAAAGAAGAATTATTGGGAATTTTAGGAAGTACTTTATGAAGACAGTTTTAGTTTTCTTTCACCAAAGAACACACATTCAAGAAAAAGATGATTCTTGAGGAACACATTCCTGTTCTCCGGGAGAGAGGCATAACAGCAACCCAGGAATACATTCTGCATGGCTCCCCTGAGTGCTGACTTGTGGGAACAGCAGCTGGCTTTTCTCTTGCATATCATATAGTAGTAAACCTCCAGGCAGGAGTATGTGCTAATGGGGCAATTATGAAGAAAATGAAGCCAGCAATACAGATAGAAATGCATTTGTATTGCACAGAGAATGTAGCAATATCAACTACAGTGAATCCAGGAAATTAATGTTCCTAAAATATAGAGTGAGTTGTATAAATGTTTCTAAAACTGGGCTTTGACTTTTTAAAGTGGTATATTTGAAAATAAATTTTTAGTTTCATGTTTATATTGTCCTTTAGCATCTGAATGAATGGAATTTCTTGGCAGGAAAATTGCAATATGAACCTAAAATATCCTATGACCCATCTGAGTCTTTGTTGGGTAAATAGTTTTCATGGACTTGACTGCTTATTCAATTGAGATGAGTGAACACTCACAGAGGACAGAAGGCTGAGTATTCTGCCCCAACATCATTTATTAAATTATTTTCCATACTCTGAAGAAGTCTAGTCATTTGTTCATTACTTGTTTTAAAACTAGGTTGGTATTATGAAATCTCATCACAACATGAAATACCAGAAGTACCAAAAAATAGGTGGATGATAAAGCTACGTATTTCTAATACAGCCTTCAGGTGAGTGAGAATTTGAGAGCTGTGCATAAATCTTTATCTACTGACAAAATACCTCTTTCCATCTTACCTTTTCAGTCTTCCCACACAACTCAGCTGAGAACATGGGCTGTTTCCAGACATCCCTCCATACTCATCCAGAACACATTAAGCAAAGAGAAATGAGGGTGATCTTTAGACCAAACTCAGACTTTGCCAATAACTACACGTTTGTTCAAACAAACAAAAAGTATAGAAAAATAACTGTGTGGAGAAGAGAAATGGCCCCACATTTCGAAGACATATTTTAAAGTCATTTTTCAGTAAAGATCTCAGAGGGGGCAGGGAGAGGAACTCATTCAGGGAGATACTAAAAAGTAGCTTTCAAATGTAATGTGTTGGCAGGTAGGAACTGATAGAAAGAAGAAACAGTATTGCATGTAAAAATATTTGGGACAGATGGAATGACAGAGATTTTTTTCATCTTACTTCTGTTCCTTACACAGCTTATTAAATATCTCCTTGGCTCGGGCATAGTCTTTCAGTCCCTGGGCTTATTTTAATATGTACAGTTGTTGTAAGGGAATTTTCAAGATTTTAGGCAAAAAAAAAATGTCTTCATTCCCAGGTGAAATGTTTGGATATTTTATAGACAACCCCTTTTGTCCTGAAAACTATATTGCACCTATTCGAAGTATTATATGCATTCCTTACCTATGTTGAAAAACGCCCTTTTCCCTTCTGTGGCTCTCTGAAAAAGTCTGTACTTTACATTAAACTTGATTAACAAGTTTTGATGTCTTTGGTTTTGTTTCCAATACCTCTAACAGAATGAAAAAAGAAAAGGAGTCTTAAGGGAAGAACTTGAACTAAACAGTATTGAGAATACTTATTTAAACATGCAGTTAACATAACTTACTGCCTTAAAAATCCAAGCTCCAGTTCTAATTAAAAAATGCAATGTAGAAGCATATTAAACATTTTTGCTAGATCTATAAAGACATCTAAAGCAGGGAAACCTTCAATTGTCCTTCCAACTTCTATGGTTGTAAAGGCTCAAAAAAGAATTTTTCTTAAATGTAATTGTTGGTAGTCCAGAGTAACAATTTTGCTGTCAAGGAATGGATAAATGCTTTCTATCGAAGAATCAGGTTACAGCTTACAGACCCCACTAGGAAGAGAATAGTGCCAATGAATCACTGCAGGAGTCAACCTGAATTTTCTAAGTCCATAAATAATGCAGCTAGAGAGCATATTTGGGGAAGAAATTTATCAGCCATGGCTTCATCCATATGCAGTGGTGGAATGTCATTCTGACTACATTGCTGGTCGGGCATCTGTATTCTACTTGATGATTTACATACTGATGAGACCATGAGAATCCAGAATGTTGTTCCTAGGCATTGCTTTTCCAACACTGTACAACTTGCAAATATGGTCTTGAAAAATAGTTAATAAATCAAAGCTAAAGAATCTGGAAGCCACATGAAATGTGTGCACAAAGAGCTAAACTAGGCTGTCTTACAACTTATCATTTACGTCACATCAGAAACAACCAGAATGATGCAATTTCTCTGTTGGAGTAAGAGTGCAGTGGGCCTAACACTTACCAGAATTCTCAATAGGAACTGATACAAAATGAATGAAAATACATCACTGAGGCCTGATGTTATAATAAAAGAATAAGGTTTAAAATTCAGGCTTTGTAGACATAAAAATCCATATTTACAGTATCCAGATCTTAACAATTCTTACAAGTGGCTTCTCAAAATGTTCAAGCTGTGTACCTCCTTCCCTGCTGCCGCCACTTAGCCTTACGCATGGTTCTGTTACTCCATAACCATGCCACTTTTTTCTTTCCTAATTAATAGAAAACCTGAGTTTCAAAATTATTGCTGTTATCTAAGGTAGTTTAGAGTTCTAGCAAAATGAGAAACATAACATCCCTCCTAAAAAAAAAGAAATAAAGAAAGAATTTTTATATTTTTTCTCCCTCGGGAATATCAATAGAGTAGTATTCACACATTTCACACACACACACACACACACACACACACACACACACACATTTAAGGGGTTTTTTTTCTTTCTCTTGTGGGAGATAAGTGCTGAATGTATGAGAAAGGATAATTTCTTTTTAAAGTCAAAGACATTTTTACAAATTAAAATTTTTCTTTTAGAGTTAAAAGTCTCATACTATTTCTTTAATGTATTTAATAAATACTGAGAGTTCAACATATATAAAGTACAGTATTAGAATTGGAGGTATATAAAAATAAGAACCTTACAATTAACTGGGGAGAAGAGGTGGACAACTTTCAATCAAGCAAAGTAGTATGGAATAGGTAGAGTCAGAAAAATACAAATCAAGAGCTATGGCATTCTTAGAGGAATCCTAGATTCCTTCAAGGAGTAGCATTTTTTTCTGGGCTAGAGACACATAATTCAGCAAATGCACAGACTTGGTATCTTAGTCCATTTAGGCTGCTTTAACAAAAATACCATGGAGTAGGTTACTTAAGCAACAGATACTTACATATTTCTCACATTTCCAGAGACTGGGAAGTTCAAAATCAAGGTGACAGCAGATTCAGTACCTGGTGAGAGCTGGCCTCCTGGTTCATAAATGACCATTCTCTGGAGTCTGTCTGTCTGTCTCTGTCTGTCTCTGTCTGTCTCTGTCTGTCTCTGTCTCTGTCTCTCTCTCTCTCTCTCTCTCTCTCTCTCTCTCTCTCTGCTTTTTTAAAATCCTATAACAAGTCATCTGTATATTGTGTTGTGTATTCAATACCTCATGGAGACTGATCCCATTCATGAGCCCTCCCCCTCATGACCTAACCAACTCCCAGATGCTGCATTTTCAACTATGATCATATTAGATTTCAACATATAAATTTGACAAGGGACACAAATATTCATTCTATAGCAGTAGGATAACATGTGTGGGACCAGTGAGTGATACCATTTGACTAGAGGATGGACAGTAGGAAGAACAGAAGTGATGAATAAAACCTGAGCCAGAGGCTGGGCTCATTTATTGGCAGCAGACTATAGAACTTATATTCAAGAATATAATTGGGGTGCCAGACCTTCCCAGAAAAACACAGAACACTGAGAAAATTTAAATTTCAGATTTTTTTTTTACTATAAGTAGGTCCCATGCAATTATTAAATTTCAATATAACTGGGAATCCTCCAGTTTATCTAGCAACTGTATAATATAAGTAAGTAGTGAGGAGCCACTGACCTATTTTGAGTAATTGAATAGCACAATCAAGGCAGTGATTAAGAAACATTGCAATCGAAAAAGTGGGACAACTGTAATAGAAAAATAATTTAAAAATAAAAAATGAATAAAAATAAAAAAAGAATATGCAGTGAAAAAAATAGAAGCATTGCAATCAAACCAGCAGTGAGCCAGATATAGGTAAAAAGATATTTCCAGAAAGAATAAAAGCAGCTTGAACTAGCGTGGTAACAGTGAAATCAGAGAAGAAGGGAAATTTTGAAAGAAGAGTCAATAGGTGCTGGCAATTAAGAAATGTAGGGTGGAAGAGAGAGGAAGAATTCAGAACTGTCACCAGCATTTTAGGTAGTTGGACAAGCCACTGGCAAAAAAAGAATCAGGAAGTAAAGAAACATGATACCAGTTTTATGAAGTAACATATAGTTGAGACTTGAGAATATTCCATGTGCAATGGAGAAGAATGTGTAATCTTATGTTCTGGAATGAAAATCTCTGTAAATGTCAATTATGTCCATTAGGTCTAATGTGTCATTTATGGTTAATATTTCTTCATTGATTTTCTGTTTGGATGATCTATCTAGAGCTATCAATGGAGTACTTAGGTCCCCTACTATAATTGGGTTTTTGTCAGTTTCCCTTTGGCTCTATTAATAGTTGCTTTATATATTTCAATGCTGCCTGATTGGGTGCATATATATTGAGAAGTGTTATGTCTTCTTGATATAGTGTCCCCTTTATCATTATAAAATGTGTATCTTTGTCTCTTGTTACCTTTGTGATCTTAAAATCTATTTTGTTGGATATAAGCACAGCTACACCTGCTTTTCTTTGCTTAATTATTTTCTAACCTTTCCTTTTGAGTCTATCTTTTGTCTTTGCAGCTTGGATGTGTTTCCTGAAGGCAGCATATGGCTGAATTTTGTGTTTTGATCCAATCTACTACTATGTGTTTTGTTTTTTGTTGTTTTTTTTTCTTTAGGTGAATTCAGTTCACTTATATTTAGGATAATTATTGATGTATAAAAACTTCCTATCATCATTTTATCTTTTATTTTCTGGCAGCTCCGTGTCTCCATTGGTTCTTTTCCTTTGTGTTTCTGTCTGTTGTTTTTGTTTGGTGGTATTCCATACATTTTTCCTCTTTTTTAGTTATGTGTCTCGGTTTTGGATTTTTTGTGTGTGATTACCATTAAGTTTATAAAAAAGGAAGTTCCATAAATACAGTAGTCCTTTTTCTTTTGAATGCATCTGATCTCCAACCTCCTTTGCAAATTCTCCTTTTATGTTTTTATTATCACAAAGTACTCCTGTTAATGCTGCAAATTTGTTGGTGGTTCTACTCGTAGTTTTATGACTTTTTGTTCTTTCTTTCAAACGGAATAATTCCCTTGAGTATTTCCTGCAATGGAGGTCTTCTGGTGATAAATTACTTCAGCTTCTGTATGTTTGGGAAAGTCTTTACTTCTCCTTCATATCTAAAGGATTACTTTGCTGGATATATTATTTTTGGCTTGTAATTTCCTTCTTTCAGTAATTTGAATATTTGGTTTTACTCTCTTCTAGCTTGTAGAGTTTCTGCTGAGAAGTCCGATGATAACCTAATTGGCTTTCCTTTATAGATTACTTTCTTCTTTTCCCTGGCTGACTTGCAAGTTCTTTCTTTGTCAATAATTTTTCACAGTTTTAATGCAATGTGTCTTGGAGAAGGCCTTTTTGGGTTGGGGTAATTAGGTGTTCTGCTTGCTTCTTGGATTTGAGGATTTATCAATTGCCATAGGAGGTTTGAGAAGTTCTCGTCAACTATTTGTTTGATAGCTTCTCTGTTCCCTTCTCCCTCTCTTCTTCCTTTGGTATGACTATTATTCTTATATTGCTTGTTCTGGTAGAGTCAGGTAGTTCTTGTAGAGTTCTTTCCATTTTTTCTCTCTTCTTCCTTCTGTGCCATTTCTAGATTTCTATCTTTGATATAATTAATTCTTTTCTCCATCTGGTCAGCTCTGTTTCCTGTGCTCACTAGCTTATTCTTGATCTCTTTTATTGAGCTCTTTAACTCCACAATACTTATTTGGTTCTTTTTTAAAGTTTCAGTTGCTTCGGTAAAGTACTCATTTTGCTTGTTGTTTTGGTTTCTGAGTTCATTAAAATGCCTATCTGATTGGGTCTTTTTGTTTGTTTGTTTTGCATCTTATTGAAGTTTTTCAGAATTATAATCTTGATTCTCAGTCATTTAAATCACATGTTTTTGTGTGTTTAAGTTTATTTTCTGGAGATTTTTAATTTTTTTCTGAGCTGCCTCCTTACCTTGGCTATTCATGGTATTTGATAGATTCCTTACTGTCTAGGCATCAATGTGTAAGTGGTACTTCTTTAGTAGATTGATAAAAAGTCATTCTATTGTGTTCTGGCAGGTGGCAACGAGTCACAAGTTTTTAGCTCTTTTGCACTTTTCTGGCTCTTCAGATCTCCACTGGGTAGAAGAAAATGGCCTGTGCTCTCTGGGAAGGTGGGTACCTCCCCTGTGACTGGGTCACTCTGGTCCCAAGAGACCAACCCTACATGGGAATGTAATGAAAAACTGAACACTTTTTCTCTAGAATCAGAATGAGACAAGGATATCCACTCTCACCACTATTATTCAACATAGTATGGGAAATGCTACCCAGAGCAATCAGGCAAGAGAAAGAAATAAAAGGCATCCAAACTGGGAATGAATAAGTAAAAGTGTCACTTTTTGCAAATGACATGATTCTCTATATAGAAAATATAAAGACTCCACCAAAAACTATTAGAAGAAATAAACAAATACAGTAAAGTTGCAGGATACAAAAATCAGTATAGGAAAATCCACTGCATTTCTCTATACTAACAATGGAAATTTCAGAATAAAAAATGAAAAAAAAAGCAATTCGTTTTGCAATTGCAACCAAAAGAATGAAATACCTAGGAATAACAACAAAAGATGTTAATACCTATATACTGAAAACTATAAAACATTATTAAAAGAGATTGAAAAAGACAATGAAATGGAAAGATATTCCATATTCATGGATTAGAAGAATCAACATAGCAAAAAAATATTCATACCCATACATACATTTAATTTAATCCCCAATAAAATCTCAATGACATTTTTTATTTCAATTACATTTTTAAGTAAATAGAACAAAAATCATCAGATTTGTATAGAACCCCACAAAACATTCTGTATAGCCAAAGGAATCCTCAGAAAAAAGAATGAAGACAGAGGTATCACACTACCTGACTTCAAATGATACTACAGAGCAACAATAATCAAAACAGCATCATGTTGGCAGGGGGAAAAAAGCAGACACAGAGAATAATGGAACGGAATTGAGAGCCCAGAAATAAAACCACATGTATATCAGCAAATAATTTTTTGACAAAGGATCCAAAACATGCAATGAAGAAAGGAAAGCCTCTGGGAAAGTGCTGGGAAAACTGGAAAACCACATGCAAAAGAATGACCTAGACTACAGTTTGTCCCCATGTACAAAAATTAATTAAAAATGGATCAAAGACTTAAATATAAGATCTGAAACAATAAATTACATAGACGAAAACATAGGTACTAAACTTGCGCGCCTTGGTCTTAGAAAAGATTTTATGATTTGACCCCAAAGGCAAAGGAAGTAAAGGCAAAAACAAATGGATGGGACTATATCAAACTAAAAAGCTTCCACACAACAAAAGAAACTGCCAACAAAACGAAAAGGCAACCAACCAAATGGAAGAAGGTATTTGCAAACAATGGCTCCAACAAAGGGTTAGTATCCAGAATAATAACAAACGCATGCAACTCAATACCAAGCAAACAAACAATTCAATTAAAAAGGACAGATTACCTGAACAGACACTTCTCTGACGAAGACATACAAATGGCTAACAGATATGTGAAAAAATGCTGAACTTCACTAGAAGTTAGGGAAATGCAAATCAAAACTACAATAATATACTACCCTCACACATGTTAGAATAGCTGTTATCAACAAGACAAGTAATAGTAAGTGTTATAGAGGTTGTAGTGAAAAAGGAACCCTCATTCACTGCTGATGGGAATGTAAACTGGTACAGCTACTATTGAAAACAGGATGAAGATTCCTCAAAAAATTTAGAGTTACTATACGATCCAATAATCCTCCTCTGGTATCTGCCTGAAACTCCTGAAAACATTTATTAGCAAAGATGTCCCCACTCCTATATTCATTGCAGCTTTATTTATGGTTGCCAAGACATGGAAACAACCAAACTGTCCTTTACCAGATGATTGGATAAAGAAGATGTGGTACATATTATACTATGGAATACTAAGCATAAGAAAAGATGAAGTATTGCCATTTGAAACAACATGGATGGACCTTGAGAACATTATGCTAAGAGAAATAAGTCAGTCAGAAAAAGCTAAGGACCATAATTGCACTGATATGTGGGATATAAAACTGAAACTCAAAGAAACAGATAACAGTATGGTGGTTACCAGAGGAAAGGCAGATGGGGGTGTAGCAAAGGGGAAAGGGGGCCAAGTATATGGAGATAGAAGATTATTTTACTTTGGGTGGACACACAAAGCAATATACAGATCATGTATCATGGAAATGTACACATGAAACTTATGCAATCTTATTAACCAGTTGCCCCAATAAATTTAATATAAAATATAAAATAAATAAATAAATAAACATGAGAGGAGAAGCAATGAGCTCAGCTGAGGAGCTGGAAAACCCTTAAAGAACAGATATTCTGTGGCTTCAGAGAAATGTCAGAGCAAGATACAGAGGTTTGAGGGTGACCTGCTTAAAGAAGAGAGAGCTAAAGCTTCATTTTGCTTTCTGTCTTTATATTTTGCTTATCATGACACAGTGATGATTTATCTTTCAAATAAAAGGAGGAGGTTTACACCACAATCTGTCTTTTCACTTCTTGTAATAAAATAATGTTTTATTACATTAATTACATTTTCGGTGTTGCTCTTATTGGAAGCAGTATCATGTGAAGAGGGATTGTTGACCAGTTTAGATTCATTCCCAGTTTTTATCTTACAGACTGTGTGACTTCTTACACAATTATTTAACCTCAATGACTCTTAGTTTTCTTACTTGTATAACATATACTCATAAAAATTATAGTGAGAAATAAATAAGTCTTTATAGACAAAAGATAGAGCATAGTACCTGCCCCATATTAGTGGCTCAATAAATGATAGCTGCTGCTCTTATTCTTTTATTGTTGTGGGTTTTTGTTTTAATCATCAATACTAGTACATAAAAATCTAATTGTGCTTAAATATTCAGGCTGCTTCATCAGTTATAGAACTACTTATATTTGATATACTTAAACAATTTAATTCTATCAAGAAAAATTAAGGATACATTCAGACCAAACAACTAGTGAAAAAGGAACAGTGAGCAAATCAGTCATTTTCTTACTTATCTAACTGCAAATAAATGTTTGGTTGACATTTATAGTGAATATGCCATTTGTTCTGATACTATGAAGATATATCAAATAGCTTCCATGAATAAAGTTCCTGTCATTTCCAAGTAAGCTCAATAGAACCATTGATTTATTCTAATTACAAGCATATAGCACTATTTTTGGCACATTGTATCATCACACTAACAAGATTAGGATTTTAACCTTGCCACAGACAATTGTCTATTGATAATGGTTTAACTCCAATATTGTAACACTAAAATGATTCTAAGTGTGTACAGTAATGCACCACATAAAGACCTTCAAGTGATGATGAAGCACATATATGATGGTGGCCCCATATGATTACCATGAAGTTGAAATAGTTCTATCAACTAGTGGCTTCATAGCCATCATACTGTCATATCGCAATGCATTATTCCTGTGTTTCTGGTGATGTTCATGTAAACAACCTAACTGTTCTTCCAGTTGTATAAAAGTATAGCACATGCAATTATAGTTGTAGGCTGCATCTAGGTTAAAGTGCACTCTATGATGTTTGCACAACAAGGGAATTGCTTAACGGTGCATTTCCAAGAATGTATCCCCATCATTGGAGCAGCACATGGCTGTGTACAATATCAGCATTGACTGAAGAGATGGAGTACTGTTTTGCTGACTTGTTGTATTTTTAATAAAATTATATAAAGCTTAGCTGTAATATCAGACCAAAAGGGAAAGTCTATATATTCATAGGAAGAGGTAGTTTTGAAAACTCAGATATATGCATCTCCAGCCTCTTTTAGCAACTAAAATGGTCTGAAAGTTTAGTTGAATTGAGCAACTGTGCACAATTTACTTCCAACCATATTAAATTTCTTCAAAACCATAACATAATCACCTGCATGAACTCTGTTTACCCAAGTGAAAAACTTGCCCAAGCAAATCTAGTGAAAACAACAAATAGCAGTAGTTTTTGTAATTGAGAAGTTCAGTAATTTGGAACTGAAGTGAAAAGGCTCTTATGAAGTCCACAGAAACTAGCTCTTCTCTAAGGTTGTGGGAATTGCAGTATACCATACTCATATCTGAGTGTAGTATTTCTCTCCTAAAACAGTGTATATTCCTCAAAACTGATCACTTCACCTCTAATTTCTGGTCATTTGCATTCCACACCATATTGGAAAACATTGTCAAATTAATCTTCCCAAACCTTGCATTATGTCACATCTTCAAGGACTCCCAGATCTCCCCTGCCCCCCACCCCACAATGGAGGGCAAACATCTATCTCTGTTTACAACACAGCCTATCTACCTCTGTTTACAACACAGCCTAGCTTACCTTTGTTGTCCTGTCACTCATTTACTTCATAAATTTCTCCTGAGCACCTCTAAATGCACTTCACTTTTGCCTTTAAAAAAATACTGCCTATTAGTTATGCTTACTCTGTATAACAGAAATGTATTTCTAATAGTCACTTAAGATCCAGCCCATCCAGATTTTTATAATAGAATTGTTTCTCTAGATATTGTTAATGTAATAATTTGGACTGGAGTTTTAAGAACATAAGCAATGAAGTCTGGGTCCAAATTGTGCTTCTGCCATTTATTTAGATCCCCCATCTAAAAAAGTGAAGATAAAACATTAGATACCTTTTGTGGGGATTAAATAAGAAACTACAGACAGATAGATGGGGGGGTGGTGAAGAGAGAGAGAGAATAATAGGATCCCTATCATTACCAAATAATCATTTAACTGTACGTATAAAATGGCAACTACTCTTTAAATGGCAATTACTCAGTAAAAATAATGAAACAACAAGGTCCTCCTCATTGGGGATCTATATTCGTAAGACTAATAATAGGACTATGTTAGTCCATTTGGAAGGCATTCTGTGCCTAGCTTGATTTCTCTCATATTGCCAATTGACTTCGATGGAAGACTTAGTTTTCTTCTCTGGTGGTCTGTAAATTGCTGCCTATCTGTTTCACCAAGTATTTTGAATTGTCATTTTTTTTAGGGGAATCAGTATTTTTTTATAGCCATATTCATCAAAGAGTGGCCTTTAGACTTAACCTGCATCAAGAACTCTTGGGATATTTGTTAAAAAGATAGATGTCTGGACCCTTCCCAGGTCAATGTCTATATATTTCTACAGGTTGAGTTTATGAATCTCTGAGTGACTTAAGTATACTGAAGTTTGATCATTCATATGCTATAGGCTGAGAGATAAGGAGAGGGAATTCAGCCTCTTTTAGCAAAAGAAAAGAGGAATCAGGAAATTCAGCACCATTTATGCAGATTTTTAGATTACTGAAATGTGAATAACTAGAAATATAGCAATCTAGCCTCCCAACTGCCTTCAGAGCTAATCTAGGTGCCTATGGATGTACCCATTTGGCGTTGGAAATAGGTTTTTTGTTGTTGTTCTTTTTTTAAGGTACAGGTACAATTTTCATGGTATGTGAAAATGTTTCTAGGAGAAGAGAAAGCATACATTCTCTATCTTTATAGCAAATATGGCTCAGGAAACTAGGCTTTTAACAGGAGCACTGAGAAATTCAGGAAGTGCTATCTCCCCTGTAGTGTCATTGGTCTATCCTTTAATCTGTCCTTACACCAAAACAACTGACTTGATTACTGGTGCTTTATGGTGTGTCTTGAAACTAAGTAGCATAAATCCTGCACCTGGGTTCTTCTTCAAGATTGTCTTTTCTGTTTTAGATTCTTTGCATTTCTATATAAATTTTAGAATGAGTCTGCGTTTTCCATAGTAGGCTGACAATGGCTCTCAAAAATATTCAGGTCCTAATCTCTGGAACCTGAGAATGTCACTTTATATGACAAAAGAGACTTTGCAGATGTGATCAAGTTAAGGATTTGGAGTGGGGAGATTATCCAGGTGTGCCATAAACATAATTGTAATTATTTATAGAAGAGGCAGGCAGGCAGAGATCTGACTACAGAATATAAAAAAGCAATATGACAATGGGACAGAAATGTAGCCACAAGACAAGGAATGCTGGGATCCAACAGTAGCTGAATGAAGCAAGGAACAGGATACATCTGGCACCTCTAGAAGGAACCAGCCCGGACAGCATCCTGATTTTAACCATTAGATTAATTTCAAACTTCTGGCCTCTAGGACTCTGCAAATAAGAAACTATGCTATTTTAAGCCATTAAGTTTGTGATAATTTGTTACAGTGACAATAGGAATCTAATAGATATTTATAGAGATAGAGATATTTAAAGCCTTTTGGAGTTTTGATTGGGATTGTATTGACTCTGTAGATCAATTGGGGGATAATTGATTCTCCAATCTCTCTCCATTTATTTAAGTCCTCTTTAGTTTTCCTGTACAATGTTTCATAGTTCTCAGAGTATATGTTATGCACATCTTTCACTAAATTTATTCCCAATTATATGATTTTTGTATGCTATTGTAAATAGAATTTCATTATCTTATCTTTCAACTTTTTTTGCTAATGTTTAAAAATCAAATTTGTATACAGACCATGTATACTGAAATCTCAAACCTTTTTTAATGAAGCTCAATGAAGACAATATTTAAAGATTAAAAGACTGTAAAGAAGTTCTTCCCCTAGAGAACTAGAAATTCACAAATAATTCTAGTTCCCTGAAAATTTTACATTTTTTGGATTATGTCTTTAAACACACCCATCTGAAATATTTTACAATTTCAGTATCTGATTCAGGTCTTATTCAGACAGAATATGAGCAGCATCTCAACAGTTCCTCGGATGGGTCTGCAGAGCAGCTCTCATGCTGACATGGCAGGTCCAATTCAGAAAAGTCTTGGTGATTATGTTTCAAGAGTAGTGCAAGTGATTTGAGACTTTTGAAATGAGGTAGCTTCTCCACAATGAGGCACACTTTAACTGATCACCACTAATTTGTAACTGCCAATTACCCTGCATTTTGGATTCTGTCCTAGGAAGCGCTTGTGACATTTTTTCTAGTTCATGCATAACAAGCTCTTTAAAAAGTCATTGTGCCTCATCACTATACTTTTTTGGTTCTCTAAAATCACAATAATGGGTAAGTACTGCTCTTCTTTCTCATTCAACACACACTTTCCCTCAATTTCTCCAGTTGGAAGATGGCTTTTTTTCTTCCTTCTGTATTATACTCTTTCTGGTGACAAATTAACAAATGAACTAGTGTGAAAGCTAATTTTAACCCATGAAAATTGGGGTAAGTGTACCTAGTACCAGATTTTGAGCTCCCTTAAAATAGTTTTTATTGTTTCCTTTTTCTTTTAAGATGCTTGAAGGATAAAGGAGAGTGGGAAGGGAGGATGAGATAAGTCACAGACGTAATGTAGCCCCAGTCTCAAGGTCTGTGCTTGTAGCACAAGGACTTACTCTCCTCTTTTACACACACCTGTTGAATTAATTAAATCTGTTCTATGAAAAAGACAGGAAAGTAGCCTTAAAAGATTTTCCAGCAAAGTTCCAGGGGTGTCAGATAGCAACAAGCCAGCAGAATCCATTCCCCATCCAACTGTACCCTCAATTATTAAGAGCCCCACATTCAGTTCCTTTCGGACTGTCTTTGGGATGCTAAGTCATCCTTTGCTCAAAAGGAAGTTCTATACTTAATATATGCCTGTTATTACCCACCAGTGTTTATGCATATATGTGAGTGCTTGCCCTGTCAATATTTCTCATGAGAGATTACAGAAGTTAAAAGAACCTCTTTTTAAAGGGTCCTATTTATGAAGGCAAGGTAGATTTAAAAATAAGAGAGAAATAAGAGATTGCTATAATCAAGGTAATGATTATTTAAGTGTGCATGATTTCACCTTATTTTAGGGCTGGGATTGATTAGGGACCAAAGAAGCAAGCACATCCCAAATATGCTGGCCTGAGAAAGGAACTAATAGTAAGCATTGGAAAGAGTTAAGTCACATTATTTCAAATATATAATTTAAACATTTGAATATACATGAATTTGAAAAAGTATATTTTAGAACATGCATAGGAATAGATAACACATGCCCATGAATCAACTTTCAAATGGTGTAAAAGTTTAAATGATAAAAATAAGTTCCTTCCCCTCTACTGTTCCCAATTCCTCAGTTTCCTTCTCTGAAGGTAACCACTATTGCAGGTTTCTTCAATCCTTCCCAAGATTAAAAAGTCTTTAGAAGATTAATCACTCAAGAATGCCACATCACTATTTACAGAGACAAAGAATTTTTGAGATACACATTTCATGGCAATATCTATTCAACTGATCCATACAACTCTCTGGTGAGAGTCATGTTCTTACCCAGTGTCTGCTGTATCTGGTGTTCCTAAGACAGGGGGGAACAGTTATGTGTCAACCCACAAATATTTTAATATTATATGAAATTTATTGTCTGGCAAGTGTTTTTGTAAGAATGGTTATCACACTTGCTTCCTTTTATTCTCAGCTGTAATTCAGATATATAGTTTTAACTTTCATTTAGTTTTATTTTAGCTTAAATTTTAGTAGTCTGAATGAACTGGCTGAGATTCATACCTGTTGGAAATTCATATTTACTCCTTCTTGAAAAGATCTGCCTCCATTTAAGAATATCTTAATGGTTATCTTTTCATTTCATTTTGTGATCAGCTGGCACACTGCGGTCAGTTTCTAGGTTGCTTTTACGGTGCTGTGATTAGTGCCTGCAGCTGCTCTGTTGTTGCTATAAAGTAGGCCAGGCCGACTTCCCTACCCTATGGACATTTAGTTCAGCCTTTCTTGTTTCATTTGCTGAACTGCCTACCAGTCTCATCACTGACGGAAATAAAACTTATTTTTCTCCATTTAGTGATCCCGTGTCTCCCCTTAGCTGTCTTCCTACTGACAGATGGCATATTCTTTGAAGATATGACTATTGATCATTAGTCGTCCTGGGGGAATAGACTTGTACTGCAGGAAGAAATCAACTTGTCCTCTGGTGTGAGCGGTGCTGTAGCTCCGACATCAATGCCCGAGGAGCTGCTCTATTTGTAGAGCCCCTGACATCTCAGTGGCCATATCAAGCCGACTAAATGGGCTTCTTTCAAACACAGAGGGACTTCAAAACTCAATTGAGCAGTAATGTTCTACTCTTAAAGGTAACGAGACAGAGAACTAAAATTACAGGTTCTGAGTCTTCATGGGAGCGGTGCTTCGTTGGTATGAGTGAAATGGATATTGCAATCATCCACAGTGACATAATGAAAAAAAACTTTTTAAAGCTTCTAGGGAAGTAGCTCAGAAAAATCTCCAGGCTACAGAACTCTTAATAATTTCAAGACAATAAGTTGCAAAAAATTAAACTAGCCAAATCTCATTTGTTTTTAAACTGAATTAAAATATTAATTTAAAATTCAATTCTGCATGCTATTTTAATACTCTATATAGATGATTTCAATGCCTTGAATCTTCATGTGGATTTTGATCAGGGAAATATAAACCAAAAGTGGTGAAATTTACTTGTCCAAATATTTACCTAGATTTAACCAACAGCTTAAAGTTTCTAACTTCATTCATCTCTTTTCAGTAGGTGAAAATACTTTCAGCATTTAGAAGCCCCTCAAAAAAATCTTGAAGGCAATTCTGAATAGAAATGACAACCTGTAAGAATGAATAGGCATATTATTTCAGTTAAAAAGAAATATTCTGATAGTTTAGGCTTGATGCTTCTTTTTTCAGAACTTCACTACCTAGCAGCCTGTACTATTTTTTAAAAAATCTAAGAATAAACCTGAACCTGCCTTCCATGACAACCCTTAAAATTATTGTTTGATTAACTGCTCATGCTGTCATAAAGTGATGCCTAATTATGCACCAATGTTTCACTCATTATAAGTGAAGTAATAGCATGGCACATTAGTTAGAGAACAGAGAAATGAATGCCTTTTAATGAGATATATGTCTCCTGCATTTCCTTTCCTCCTTTTCCAAGTAAGCTTCCATATTGTGTTTGGTTTAGCTCCACAGTGGAGCGAAAAATCATTTCAATCTTTGATTACAGCAGCAAACTACTTACTGCTACAAATGACCACTCCAAAGATTGTTTGAATTAGCTTTAAGAAAATTATTCTCCATTGTCACAACTGCTGTCAGTAAATCTTAGTAATTGTGTCTTTTTACAGATGGGCTTTCAGGCTTTCAGCAGTTTTAACCCATTATGGTCTGTGACTCTGTCTGTTGTAATCATTCAAAAAAATATACACTTTGCCTTTTTATAGTGCTGGCAATAGCAGTTAGAGAACAGTGGGGTTTTCACTTGATTGGTTGCCTAGTCACATAGTAATGGGAAAGGGACATTTGAATGCAGTAACAATGAGCCCAGAGATCTCTCTTCAGTCATGTACAAAGTGCTGGATTCCCCCCTGCCATTCCCAGAAGCCCTGAATATAAGGTCCATCTACACAGCCAAATCAGTGGCAGAAACCCTCCCTCTGCTTATAATCACACTAGCAGTGCCCGGGCAACAATGCGTATGCCTGGTACTTATGCCAGATCAGACTTCCAAATGTTAGGAGGTGCAGTTTCAGTTATCTGAAGAGCATGAACAAAGGCGTTGTCAATATGTCCATTTGTACAGATCACCGCGTTCTTAGGACATCTTTGTCCTTTGATGCAGTAACCTTTAATTTCATGCTGTATTCTTTCACTAAACAAATACTGCTTGAGCACTTAGTATGTCCTAGGTGCTCTTCTAGGCTCTGGGTATTTCATAGCAATAAAGAAAACCAAAATTATTCTCCTTGTGGAGCTCATATTACAATAGGGGAAACAATTTGAAGTGTGTGTGTGTGTGTGTGTGTGTGTGTGTGTGTGTGTGTGTGTGTGTGATGATAAGGCCTTAGGAGAACTATTAAGTAGTACCAGGTCAATAGGAACTACTAATGTTGCCCAGGCTGGATGGCTTAGTTCATTGTAGTGTCATCCCTTACACCAAAATGTTGCTAGTTTGACTTACGGTCAGGGCACATACTTAGGTTGTGGGTTTGATCCCTGGTTGTTGAGTGTGAGAGGCAACCCATGGGTATTTCTCATATTGATGTTTCTTTCTCTCTGTCTCTGTCTCTGTCTCTGTCTCTCTCTCTCTTTCTCTCTCTCTCTCTTTCTCTCTCGCTCTCCTCTCTCCTCTCTCTCTCTCATCAATGCACATATCCTCAGGTGAGGGTGTGAGAAAGGGGGGAAAAAAAGGAGCTACTAAGGCCAAGGGCTAGTCAGGGAGTGAGGCAAGAAAGAAGAATGCAATTTTACAGAGAGTAGTATCTGAAAGGTAGTCTCTGAAAATCTGAACCAGAGGAAGTGAGGGGATTAGAGAAAGGACTGTGCCGGGCACCTTTAGTCCTTTGCTTCTAGCAGCACGGAAGGTAACAGCTCAGATTTACTCTCCTGCAATACACTGAAGTCGTCCAGTTTGGGTGGTGGTTGTAGCCTTTCCCCTAAAGTTTTATATTGCTGCTAGATTCCCAAACTGCTACAAATTGCAAGCAATTTAAATATGCATGGCATTGTCAAAAGTCACATTCAGAAATATTTTACACATTGGCACTTTATTCTTCCTACAAAGAAACACATTCATTAGGGTTCTGCTTCTCCATGAAACACTATTGCTCTAGTTCTTTTTAATCATTAATTCACCTCCCCCAGACACAAACAGAATTTACAGTCTCAACAACCAATTTAGCTGTTATGTATCATGAACACATTGTGGCTACATATGGATTGTTGCACCTACAGACTTAAATCATCTATCCCTAGATTACAAGAACTACATTTTATTTTCCTGTCTTCACATAACATTTATGGCAGGTGGGATAAATAATCCTGTGTTTCGTGGTAGATGTCACTGGGCCACCTATCTCTCAGTACACATTTGAATGTGCTTGGCAGTTTCTTAAAGTTGTGTAAATGACTCATAATACAGAAAGGATGTCTCTATTAAATAAGTGATATCTAGATACTAACAATCAATCCAGCACTTAGAATGCAATAAAATGAATATATCAATGGCAAGCACCACTTACTGTTGGAAACAATTTATTTGAGAATTCTGATTTGTATTCATGCAATGCCTTTTGCTAAGCTCTTCTGCTACATAATTAAAAAGTGGCTGGGTGCTTATTGTTGTGACAATAAATAACAGGACAATGGAAAGCAATAAATAATGCTGTCATTGTCATAACCTAGGAAATAAAGAGAACTCACTGTGTGTATTCAAAGTCCCAAATGAATTCAGTGTAATATACAGTCCTGGGAAGTACCTGTGTGGGTATCGTTGTCTGAATGTTGTAATTATGGGTTGTAATGCTCGGAAAGAGACCCATTTGTAAACAGATACATTAAATGTAACTGCTCAGTTGTGAGAAAAATCTCACTTCCTTCTAGGAAGTCGGGACTTATTTTCAAATGATGTCTAGTTTTTTTTTTCTGCCTCCCTATCAAAGCGTAGATAGAAAATTAAACTAGATAGCAAGAGAAAGGGAAAGGAAAGGAATTATATACATTTACTAAGCACCAACCATGAGTCAGACATAACGGAAAGCCTGTTTTCTCCTTTCAGCCTTCAAACAACTCTGTAAACTCTACATTATAATCACAATGGAACCACAATTCAACTTCAGGGTACTCGGTTTCCAATGGCTTAATTTACAGGTTAGGAGACTGAGACCCAGACATATCTAGTGATATATCTAAGATCAAACAGGTAATGGGGGGAAAAACTAGAGTGAGTGTCTGTAATAAAATGTAAATAATTTTTAGATGCTTTCATAAACTCCAAATTATTCTTTGATTTTCTAATTCTTGAGTGATTAGAATAGGATAAATAACTATAATTCATCACATATTTACATAAAATTTTCCCATGCCCATTAAGACTACCTACTCGATTCCCAGATATTTGGAAAGAACATTTTTATTTTTACTCCTCTTTGAATTGTGATTTCTTAATTTCCTCTTCCATTCATACCCCAATCCATTCTAACAAAATTGCATCACATAAATATGTAGTGTATAACTGGAGAAACAGAACCTCAATGGAAGAGTGATGGAACAGCGAGGAGATAAACCTAAACCTGTCAGACGACCAAGAGTGGTTCTCATTTTGGAGCACTCATCTAGGAAAAGCCAAACACAGCCGAGGCAATAATGAGGAACAAGTAAAACAGAGCACAGATGAGTGTGCAGGCCCCTTAGCAATCAGTAATCTGTGAAATCCCTCTGGCCTTACTTTTCTTCTTGATTCCTCTGTGGTATGTTTCCTTGTCTTTACTGTCCGCTCAAGTTCACAACATCTTATCAATATCTCAACATCCCTTGATCAAATATAACGCTATTCTCACATTAATCTGTGAGATTCCTGTCAACAACATGTAGATAGCCAAACCACTGAAAACAGATGATACAAAAAAAAGTCTGCATAATTAATGTTAACTGGGCCCTAACAAGCAAGTTCTGTTTTGGCCTATTTAGCTAGTCAATGCAGCACAACGTTGGACACTTGTCTTCTAAGCTACAAATTATTAGAAAAAAAAATATCAGGCCTCTGGCAGCAGCTGCTGATGTTCCTATTTTTGGCATACATGAACCGGGCTCGGGTTGCTTCCCAGTACAGGGTGTCTCTTTCCTGAATACAGGGCAGAAACAGAGTAGCCAGTACAAGGTGTCTCTTTCCTGAATACAGGGCAGAAACAGAGTAGTAAAAATACTGGGATACTCCCCAAACTCTGAAATTAAAAAAAATTAGTTCTTTAGCTTGACTTTTTAAAAATTCTTTTATTAGCTTCATTAGCTGTGTAATGAATTGCCATTAACTGAGCAGCTTAAAAGAGTGCACAATAATCATGTCACAGTTTTCATGGATCAAAAGCTTAGCTAGGGTCTATGCTCAGGGTCTTGCATGGCTGAAATTAAGGTATCAGCCAGGCTAAATTATTTTTTTAGATTTACTTTATAACTTTACTTTTATGTTTTAATTATAGTTGACATACAATATTATATTAATTTTGCGTGTACAACACACTGATTAGATACTTTCATGCTTTATAATAAGTCTAGTAACCGTCTGTCACCATACATAGTTACTATGATATTTTTGACTATGTTCCCTATGCTATATTTCACATCCCTGTGACTTATTTTATAATTGGCAGTTTGTACTTCTTAGTTCTTTTCACTTTTTTAGCTCATCACCTAACTCCCCCTCTGGCAACAATCTGTTTGTTCTATCTATGAGTTTGTTTGTATTTTGTTTATTCATTTATTTTGTTTTTTAGATTCCACATATAAGTGAAGCCATACAGTATTTCTTTTCATCTGATGTATTTCACTTAGCACAATACCCTCTAGAGTCCATCCATGTGGTCATAAATGGCAAGATTTCATTTTTTATGGCTGAGTAATATTCCACCGTACATATGTATTGCCTCTCCTTTCATACATTCATCTATCAATGGACACACAGGTTGCTTTCCTATCTCAGTTATTATAAATAAGGGTGCATATGTCTTTTAAAATTAGTGTTTTTAATTCATTCAGATAAATACCCAGAAGTAAAATTGTTCAGTCATCTGATAGTTCTATTTTTAATTTTTCGAGGAATCTATTGTTTTCCATAGTGGCTCCACCAATATACAGGTTAAATTCTTATCTGGAAGGTTGACTGGGAATTAATCTTCTTCCAAGCTCACCTGAATAATTGGCAGACTTCATTCCTTGTAGCTGTTGGAGTCAGGGCCCCAGCTATTTTGCTGGCCATCAGCTGGAAGCAATCACAGTAACTAGAGGCTGCCCAAAGTTCCTTTCCATATGGCTCCCTCAATGTGGTTATACATATACTTTACAAGGGAGCATCTCTCTCAATTCTAAGATGAGGTCTCATGTAAAGCAAACTAATTGTGTGAGTGGCAATCCATCACCTTCGCCACAGTCTATTAGTTAGAAGCAAATCACAGATTGTGCTTACATTCAAAGGCAGAAGATAACACAAGGTATGAACACAAGGAAGCAAGAATTATTGGAGGGGGAACTTTCACCCTCATGTCTATCCATCCTAAAGTGTTGGTCTTAAGACCAAGAAATCTTAGATTTAGGGAGGAGAGAATCCCTTAACTTTCCCAGGTAGACATTCTATGGATAGACTTAACATGGTGCAGATCCAGGCACTATATGGAAGTTGTGGAGGATGCCTGTCTTGTGCAGTGTTGCACAATGGAGTGAGTGCCACATGTGTGCTTAGCAGTACATTAATAGTAACCCTGACCTTCAGCCAAGAGGAAATTGACCTTCAACCTGGTACAATTATATTTTTGAAAACATATTCACATATCTTCTTAGGTCTATAAATTCAAATTATCAACTACTTTTTTACCAAAAGACCATGACTCCATGAAGCCAAATGAAAACAAAGTCAAGGGCAGTCCTGGATGCCAGTTCTCTTACCATTTTAATACTTGAAGGAATCTCTCCAAGAAACATGCCAAGTTTAGGGAAAATTATAGCTGTACAACTATACTTGCTAAAATTGTATATATTTGATCATCAAGTAAAAATAATAAGATTTCCCAATTATTTACCACCTTTTACTTATTATCACTGACTCAGTAGACCATTCAAATATTGTTACAATTTCTGATTACAGTCATGCACGACATAATGACATTTGTGTGCATAAGATTATCATAAGGCTGAAAAAGTCTTATCGCCTAGTGACACCATAGCCATTTTAGTGTCAGTGTCATAGCACAGTGCATCACTCCTGTTTGTGGTGACTCTGATATAAACAAACCTTCACTGCCAGTCGAATAAAAGTATAGCACATACAATTACGTACAGTACAAAATAATTGATAATGATAGTAAATGACCATGTTAATGGCTGATGTATTATTATACTATACTTTTTATCATTATCTTAGAGTGTACTCTTTCTGCTTAAAAAAATCAGCTTGCTCTGAAATAGTAGGCCATGTTATACAGTAGCAACTTCATGCATCTCGTGTTCACAGAATCTCTTGATTGCTTCATTTTCTCTTGTGCTTGAGTTCATCTCTTGTTATTTTGTTCATCGTGACCCCTAAGTATACAAAATCCATTGCAAATGTTGCCAGTAAGAAGTCATGTCAAGTGATTGACCTGGAAATAAAGTTAAAGTGATTAAGGACTACAAAGGTGGAAAAATCACTGATGGTTCTTGCTCATCTGTCAGGCACGTCCCATTCCATCAGAGCTATGATCTCGAAAAACAAGAACAAAATGATGAGGCTGTTCAAGGATCTTCTCCACTGCAGACAACTAAACTAACAAAAATGCAAGGCCCTCTATCAGACATGGAGAAGGTTCTAATGTCCTGGATTGCAGACCACACAGAGAAACGTATCCCTATCAACACCATGAAGATCATGGCCAAAGAAAAATGTTTCTTTGTGTTGTTGAAAGAAAAGCCTGAACCAGACTAGGTGTTGACTTTACTGTGAGCTCTGGGTGGTTTAAACAATTCAAGAATTGTTATTCGTTTAACAGTGTGAAAGTGAGTGGTACATCTGGCAGTGCTAATGTGAAGGCAGCTGAAGAATTTTTGGAAACTCCAGATAAGCTGCTTGTGAAGGAAAATTGATTGCCAGAACAAATGTTCAGTATAGAGGAAACCTCCCTATTCTGGAAACAAATGCCTGCAAGGACTTGAATTCATAGGCAGGCCAAGTCAAAGCCAGGGTTGAATGTTTTAAAGGACAGGGCAACAGCCTTGCTTGGGAGCAAAGTTGCAGGCTGCAGATGGAAACCCTTTGTGATCTGGCAGAGTGAGAACCCCAGGGCCTTTAAGCATATCAGTAACCACACACTGTCAGCATAGTGCAGGAACAGGAAGAAGTCGTGGATGACCCAGCTCCTCTTCCAAGATGCCCTCCTACATTGCTATGCCAGCAAAAGGAGAAAGCACTGCTTGGAGAATAACATATCTTTCAATATTTTGCTTATTGTTGATAATGCTCTTGGATAGCCCCCTTTTGTTGGTGATCTTCAGCCTCATGTCAAAGTGGTGTTTCTGCCTCCACATTCCACCTCTTAGATTCAACCAATGGATCAAAGAGTTATAGGAGCTTTTAAGGCCCACTGCCTGAGGAGAAACTTTGCCCGGCCTATTGTTGCAACCGAGGAAGACACTGAGAAGATAGCAAATCTGAAAGGATTATAATGTCTATAATTGCATCAAGAACCTTGCTTGGGTTTGGGGTGATGTTACAAAGGAGCATATGAATAACATCCGGAAGAAAACACTCAGGAGTTTCATCCATGACTTCAGAGGACTGGCCAAGGATGAGGAGGTTGCAACAATCAAAAAGGCTATAGTTGAGATGGTCAACAATTTTAACCGCGGCATGGATGAGGATGACATGGAAGAAGCCCTAGAGGTGATACCTGAGGAAATGAGTCATGTGGAATTGTTGGAACTGGAATAGGAACACATAGCAAGAGAAAAGGAAATTACAGGAGAAGAATAAAAAAAAGAACCCCCAGGAAAATTAGTGGTGAAAGGTTTAGCAGAAGTTTTTGCAGACCTTAACAGCTCCGTTAAAAAGTTTGAAACATGGACTCTGACACCAAAAAGGTTTTCGTTAATACAGAGCAAATCTATGATGAAGAAAAAAAATATCATGGACCTATTTCTGAAAAGAGTGACACCTTCTCAAAAAGAGCCTCAGGCTGGTCCTTCAGGAGGTGGTCCAGGAGAGGGCAGTGTTATCAGAGGAGACGACAGTTCTGTGTGTGTTACTGTACCTAAACACCCTCCTGTGGGAGAAGACATGGAGATGAAAGACAGTGATATTGATGATCCTGACTCTGTTGGCCTAAGCCAGTATGTGTATGTTTGTGTCTTAATTTTAAAAAAAAAAGAAAAGTAAAAAAAGTTATAATAATTTTAAAAATAGCAAAATGCTTATAGAATAAGGATATAAAGAAAAGTACTTTGCACCGCTGTAAAATGTGTTTGTTTGTTTTAAGTGTTATTAGAAAATAGTTGAAATGTTAAAAAATTTTAAGTTTTATAAAGGAAAAAAGGTACAGTATAT
This sequence comes from Furipterus horrens, assembly GCF_987537825.1. Lineage (NCBI taxonomy): Eukaryota > Metazoa > Chordata > Mammalia > Chiroptera > Furipteridae > Furipterus > Furipterus horrens. The sequence goes on from NW_028327180.1 coordinate 31,284,853, forward strand.
GTCAGATAGTTGTAACAGTTAACAAGAAAAATAAAGTGGACAGAGAACAGAGAGTAATGGGGAAAGGTTGCCTTTTTAAGGCTGAATTCATGTGAGTGCTGCATCAAAAGAATTTCTAAATAGTTTTCCAGAGAGAAATTTATGCATAAGGCATTAATCATCACTGATAATCTGTTTGGTTAAGACATGACTTTTAATCTCTGGAGCTTATGTTTACTGTATGTGGGTTTTGTTGGTGTTTCTTATAATTTATTTTCTTTCCAGTTGAGGAAGCTTTGAGTCTTCAGAAATTAGTTCCAATCCATTAAAATGAAAGGTGATCAATGGTCTTACTTCTGAAGAATGTCAGAATCATTTAAGGGGAACCTGGTTCCACTGTTGCCCAGTTAACAGTTTCATAGTTGAATTGAAAGGGGGAATTGCATGCCTTGAATTTTCTGGGAAGAAAAATCCAATGACTCCAAATTAGGGCAAACTAGAAACACTAATGGGGAAAAACAAAGTGGACTCTAATTCTCTCTAATCAACTGGCTGTCTGTCAGCCATGGCAACTAAGCTGCTTTAAGAAACCTCAAAAAAAAAAAAAATCATAAAACCCTTTTTACAAAAGCTCTAAGTTTTTCTCAAAAGTGTGTACGTCCCTTTTGGCTGTATCTATAGCAATCACTATGTGGAGGTTTGCAAAATGTGAAGTTTTGATCAAATTTTAAGTAGCAGATAATTGTCATCATTCACTTTACTGACCAATGAATACAATGTTTTTCTTAGCTTCTGTTTTAGGAATTTGGTTACTCTACATAGGCATCATCTCATGAGAAGGAAATGAATTATAATTTATAAGATTCTTTAATATAATAAATATTTGGCTGAGATGATGTATTATGTTCTTATTTTGCATTTTATTTTGTTTTGGTCTACTCAGACTAAATCAGTAAACTCTTCAACCTACACATGCTCAGGTTTTGACTCCAAAGACATCCATTCTTTCTATAACTGTCAGAAGCTTGTCCCTACTCTCAGTGACTGGTTCATCAAGAAGCAAACTTAAAATCAGGTAGAGAGAGGTCCTTTTGCCAAGGTGTTCTAGAAGGGCATGTTCTTAAGGGATGTGTACAGTCTGTTAACATAAAAAAGGCTTAAATTTGCATTTAACCTAAAAAATATATAAATGAAAAGTAATGAAGGTTCAAAATTTTACTGGGGTAATTTCTATTTTCATATTATTTGAATTCATATGCATAAAAGAGACCAAGTCATTGCACATTTCAGTAATTTATCAAAAAAAAAAAAAAAAAAAACTGAATTAGATACAATTGCAGTTGTCCCCCTGAAAAGTTGTACATATTTTTCTTCTTTCATGGTTAGTTAGCTATAAGCGATCCCCACATTTCTATCCACAAGTACTATCTATTTCAGGCAGCTGTTAAGGTTTCCCACCAGTGCTACCTACATTCCATGGAATGCAAATAACAGGACAAAGAGGGGAAATTTTAATTTCCAGGAAATGTTGCCAATTTACCCTGCTAAGTGGCAGAGTTAATGGGAGTGGCAAGGGTAAAGAGAAGTGCAAATTTCAAGATGTAATGATCTCGTTCAAAACATGATCAGATTAATTTGAAATTAGGGTTCACTTCTGGAACCTAACAGTACAATTAACTAATCATTCCTCCTTCGCTCATTGTTATTATCCCCTTTCACTTAGATCAGTGTTTCTTAACAAGAGGCAACTTTGCCTGCAGGAGACATTTGGCAATGTCTGGAGACAATTTTGGTTATCACAACTCAGGGATATTACTGGCATCTAGGGAGTAAAGGCCAATGATTTGCTAAGCATCACAGCAGCCCCCATAACAAAAGCTTATGAAGCACAAAATGCCAAAAACACTAAGAGAGCCTGAAATAGATTATCTCAAAACTAGTGGTTGTTTGGTCTTGTGCTTTAAAGCAAAATTCCCCACTATTGGCGCTTTACTTCATGGAGACAATGTAATATGAAATCTTAAGTTTCTAGATATAGTTCGGAGTCAGCTGAAATTGCGGGGGAGATGTGTGAGAAGAGAGATCTCTGGGGACCGCTGGTGCTTACAGGTTGAAGCACAGAAGAAGAGCCTATCTGGAAACTGAGAAATGATTTAAAACATAAAATTAGAGAATCCAAGGAAAAAGTTTCAGAAGTGCTAAAGTTCAGCAAGGCAAGGACTTTATGATACGTGTTTGCTTTGACAACTGGAGATCATTGTGGAAGTTTCTGGACGGTGGTAGAGGTTGAAGCCAGATCATGGTAGGAGTAAAGAGCATCTTCTCAATGATCTTAGAGTTGTTGGAAAGTTGAACATTTTATAATAGCTAGAGAGAAATTCAGATTTTAAAGGAATATTTTTATTAGTTTATCTCATATTAGAGACATTTGAAGATATTAATAGTTAAAAAAAAACAGCTAATAGAGGAAGAATTTCAATACATAAGAGAGAGGTGATAACTAGTGGAACAAGGTCCCTAGAGCCAACAAGGGAAGAGCTCTTGGGTAGAGGCAAATAGACTGGTCCCATAACACAGAAAAAGACATCTTCTGAAACTGGCTAAGTTTGAGTGTTGATGCCAATCAGTTTGTGCATAAGAAAAAGGTAAATTTACTTATTCAATATTCATTGAGTGTCTAAGACATGCCAAGCACTGTGACAAGGATATAAAAATGAACCAAACATGGTCGCTGACCTCAAGGAACTCACAGTCTAGTGAGAAGCTGAAATCAATTTTAACCTCCACTGAAAACTAGGAGTCCAAAATTTTGATGGGTAGAGTGAAGAATAGTAACTGAATAAAAGCTTGAGGTGACATGTGAAGGTTACTCATCAAAGCGAATGGGATGAGAAGCTCACCAACATGAGGGAGGTGTGACTTTTGTTTCTCAGGGCCCAGCTGAGATTGAAGTAAGTCCATTTGTTGTGGTTTGCATACGCACAGATATATTATACTTTCTTCAGCATGAACTCTGCCACCTGGGTTTAGGAATAACAAAGCACACAGAAGTATTATCTAGAGGTGAAGTCTGTCTGGCAAAGTGTGTATAGGAAATGTGGGGTCAAGGGGATAGTGATGCTGGTTTAGGTGTTGAACCATGGAATTCATGCTGGATAGAAAAGGAATAGGCACCAGGAGAAAACCATTGGGTTGGAAGAAAATTGAGAACAAAATGGCATGAACACAGAAGGTCAAGAAACAGGACAAAGCTGATAATAGAAGAATGTAGTCTGAGATTCAGACACTAGAATTGTTATTCCTGTATAACGGAGCATATTAGAGTGAGGAAGACACAGATGTGGCCCTGAGAATGGGTGACAGAAGTATAGTGAATGTCAGTGTTACTGAAGTTCAGGAAAGGGAGCTGTGAGATGAATTATTTAGGCAGATTTTGAAATCATTCTGGTCCCAGCATCCTCAGTAGAGGGAGTAATCAGAAAGTTGATAAATAACAGTGATGGAGACAGATAGAGGATATAGCTGACTGCCAAAGACCAAATAGTTTTTGTTGTTGTTATTAGGTTTGATTTAAGACTTGTTACGGTCTGAACACTTGGGTCCTTCCAACGTTAAAATGTTGAAGCCCTAATTCCCAATGTGATATTTGGATGTGGGGCCTTTGGGAGGTAATTAATTTTATATTAGCTAACTAAGACATGACTGGAAAAATAATCACCTGATAGCAACACAGAGAACACTCCCCTCTTGGTTCCTAAAAATATGGAATGTAAAATATCTAAGTGGTTTCTTCAGAGGATGTCTACAAAAGCGATTATGAGTTGTGTCCTCTGAAATATATAGAAAGAAGGAGGAAGAGAAAGAGGAAAAAGAGGTTTCTTGTTCAGTTGAGCATATGAAGATTTATTTGTGATAGAGCAAAGGCTATGCAGATACAGTTGAAGCACTGGGGAAGAGAGGTATTCAAAAGAAGGAAAAAACATGTCAATACATGCATTAAGTAGCTGGGGGGTGAAGAGAGATAGATATATATGGGCATATATGTATTATTCAGTGACCATGCATTATACATGAATGAGAATTATGGTATAATTGACTGGCACAAATTGTTTGGGTACCAGAGCTTGCCTAGGGGCCAGACAATGACTGACCTGGCCTCAGAGATGGGCAGAGGTGTACCACAAGTTTACAGCAGTGTTCTTCTTTGGATGAAGCTATTTCATTCCTTAGAGCAAGGATGAGGACCTAATTCTAGAAGGGAGACTATCTTAGACTCTTCGATTTAATGCTAGAATTAAGATTCCAGTTTTACTGCTAGTTATATGATTATAGACAAGTTTCTTGTTCTCTCTAGTCCTCATTAACTTTTCTAAAAATGAGGAAAATGAGTCCTTACATAAGCAAAAATTTTCGGTTTCATTGCATTTGTTGATTCTTTTTTCAAAATGTTATACCACTCTAATTCAAGGTCTTACCACCTTTTATCTGTAAAATAGCATGTTGCTTAGAATTCATTGCTGATTCCCTATTATCTGCTAGATAAATTCCTTATTTAACCTAGCATTCAATGTCTGCCACAATTTGCCCTAGACTGCTTTTCAAATGAAATGCCTAATTAAGGAGGCACCCACTCTGGAAATCTAATTATTGTTTCTTATCTTGTTTCAAATCACAGTGTCTTTCCGCATCTTTACTCGAACGAAAGAAGGAAAAAAATTGTGTCTTATATGTAGATGGGGCTACTGCAACTCAATTTTAGTTCAATTAACAATAATCCTCCAAGTGCCTACTATCTGCCAGGCATTATGCTAAGTACTCATAGAGTAGTTGGGAGTGAGAGACATATAAACCAACAATTACACTGTAAATGTAAACCACTCAACAATTGTTCTAAACCAATAAATGCCATATGGCAAAAGCAGTTTTATAGTGGAGATAAGTGGAATAGAGAAGAGATAAAGAATTGCTTTTGTTCCTTTTGAAACACTGTTAAAATGCAGGAACTTGAGAAGGACTGCTTTATATGTTGGAGAAATATAATGTGTTTAATCAAAAAGAGTGTTTTCATCAACAAGGAAACTTGTTTTCAAAATTTTGCCCTTTGGATTGTTTCATCTGACTCAGCATGCTTGACATGGACTAGAGTCCTAAACCTTAGACAAGATATTTATTCTCTATAATTCTTAGTTGCCTGAGCTGTAAAATAAAGATAAATTCTAGGACAATCCAGCTACCATCCATGCTTTAGGCAGCCATGAAATATATCTTTTGCTTGAACTAGTTTAAATTGTCTCTGTTCCTTGTCCAAAAAAAAAAAAAAAGTTATTATTTAATTGTGACCCTAAAGTTTATTCAAAACTCATTGTCAGAGAAAACTGCCTGACATAATTTATAGGCATCTTTCTGAACATGTCATTTCATATAACATGGACATAGATATTTGATTTCAATACCGCATGAATTGCCTCCTTTGTTCCCATTCAGATTTGGCTCTGGACCTAAAGAAATAAAAAGGCACTTAGGATTCTGCAATATTTGTAACTCCTCTTGACATTCTACTGAGAGTTCATTTTTGTTCAAAATCATGGCCATGTGAGTTTGGTACAAAAAATCACAGGGCCTGAATGGGACAAGTTCTAGGCACTATGGGCTGCTTTGACTTTTCCATGTTTGTGCCTTTCATGGGACAACTTGACAATATCAGACCATTTGAGACATTTTGTGATTCTTGTAGTGATGATTTTTAGGTAGATTTTGTGAGAATTCACCAGACTCATATGGTAAAAAGTGAAACTATTTCATAGTACAAAGTGAGCATAAATAAATGAAGGGTATTTCTATGGCCAGTAGAATAATATAGTGCCAGATTTTCAAAAGAAATCCCCTTAGAATTTAAAAGATTATGGTACAAATTTATTTACATATGTATGTAAATGATATTTTAGGCAGATAGAATTTTCTATATGTGTATGTATATGTGTGTGTATGTGTGTATATCTATATGATATTTATGTTGTATATAAATGAATTCCCTCGCCGGCGAGGGAATGGCGGCAGATGACATTATCGAATCCAATTGGCCACGTCTCCGCGACGCCATATACAACTCCGCCATTATTGCTTACGGGAAGAAAGAGCGGAAGAACGCTGACTGGTACGAGGCTCACTGGGAAGAAATGGAACCCGTGATCGAGGCTAAGAGGAAGGCCCTACTGGCTTACAAGGCCACGCCCACTCCCAGTACACTTCAAGCTCTACGGGCTGCCAGGAACAAAGTCCAGAAGACCGCCCGCCACTGTGCCAACACCTATTGGCTAAACCTGTGCAGAAGCATTCAGGAAGCCGCCGATATAGGCAACACACGAGGAATGTATGAGGGTATCAAGAAGGCAACAGGCCCAATCCCCTCCAAGATCGCCCCCCTTAAGTCCAAGACAGGTGAGGTCATCACTGAGCAGGAACAGCAAATGCGGCGGTGGACCGAGCACTACCTCGAGCTGTACGCGATGAGGTACACCGTAACAGACACTGCTCTTAACGCCATCCCAGACCTACCAGTCATGGAGGAGCTAGACACCCCACCTACTGCGGCAGAGCTCGGCAAAGCAATCGACCGCCTCGCTTGCGGGAAAGCACCAGGAAGCGACGGAATCCCTCCAGAAATCCTAAAGAGCGGGAAACCAGTCCTGCTACAGCCGCTCCACCATCTACTCTGTCTCTGCTGGAAGGAGGGTTACATCCCCCAGAATATGAGAGACGCCAACATTATCACCATGTACAAGAACAAAGGAGACCGCAGCGACTGCAACAACTACCGGGGCATCTCTCTCCTCAGCGTCGTCGGCAAAGTATTCGCCCGGGTCGCTCTTGCCCGCCTGCAGACCCTTGCTTCCCGCGTCTACCCAGAGTCCCAGTGTGGCTTCAGAGCTGGCCGATCAACAGTGGACATGATCTTCTCCCTACGCCAGCTGCAGGAGAAGTGTCACGAGCAGCATAAACCACTCTACCTCGCCTTTATCGACCTCACGAAGGCGTTTGATCTGGTCAGTCGAAGCGGACTCTTCAGCTTGCTACGGAAGATTGGCTGTCCACCACATCTGCTTGCTGTGGTCATGTCCTTTCACGACAACATGCACAGCACGGTGTCCTACAACGGCGCAACCTCTGAGGCCTTCCCAGTCAGCCGCGGAGTAAAGCAGGGCTGCGTCCTCACGCCTACGCTGTTCGGAATCTTCTTCTCCATGCTCCTCCAATACACCTTTAAGGACTGCAGCGAGGGTGTCTTCATTCACACCAGATCCAATGGCAAGCTCTACAACCTGGCCCGTCTACGAGTCAAGACCAAAGTCAAAGAGGTGCTCATCTGTGAGATGCTCTTCGCCGACGACGCAGCCTTGACATCACACTCCGAAGAGGGACTCCAGCAGCTAGTCACTTGCCTTTCCCACGCATGCAAGGAGTTCGGACTAGCCATCAGCCTGACGAAGACGAACGTTATGGCTCAAGGCACGGGGACTCCCCCATGCATCACCATCGACGGATACACCCTGGAGGTTGTCAACGACTTCACTTACCTCGGGTCCACCATCTCGAGCTCTCTGTCAGTTGACTTGGAGGTCAACCGGAGAATCGCCAGGGCAGCCACAGTTATGGCCAAACTGAACCGGCGAGCATGGAACAATTCCAGCCTCACTGAGAAAACCAGACTGCGCATCTACCAAGCCTGCGTACTCAGCACTCTCCTCTATGGCAGCGAGACATGGACCACCTACGCAAGGCACGAAAGGAAACTCAACAGCTTCCACATGAGGTGCCTGCGACGCGTCCTGCATGTCGCCTGGCAGGATAAGGTCCCCAACACCGAGGTGCTGAAGCGAGCCAACATGAGCAGTTTGCATGCAGTTCTTAGTGAGAGACGCCTCAGGTGGCTCGGCCATGTCAGAAGAATGGATGCAGGCCGTATCCCCAAAGACCTCCTCTACGGCGAGCTAGCAGAAGGCAAGAGGATGACAGGGCGCCCAAAACTGCGGTTCAAAGACATCTGCAAAAAGGACATGACACAATGCTCCATCAATCTCAACACATGGGAAGTTCAAGCAGACGACCGCCTAGCCTGGAGGCTCGCGGTCAGGCAAGGTACGTCACGCGCAGAGGCTGCGCGCAACGAGGAGGCGGTCCAGAAAAGATCGAGGCGGAAGCAGCGTCAGCAGCAGCAACAACGGCCATCTGCCTTCACCTGTACCAAGTGCGGCAGGGATTGTCACTCCCGAATCGGACTGCACAGCCATTCTCGGCGGTGCAGATAGACTCTCAGGAAGCTACGCCATCGTCTCTCGAGACGGACGGCTGCCGATGATGATGATGATGATGATGATGATATAAATGAATTGTTATAAAATATAAATTATATATTATACTATATAAATGAATTTCTTATTGGGAAAATAAATTACATATAAATAATGTATAATATAGTCATATATGTAAATAACTTTCTACTATACATAAATATACATATATATGTAATTCTATATGCCCAAAATGCTCAAGAAATACAGAGAATAAACTAGTAAAAGCGATTACTTCTGGTAACAAGAACAATGAAGTACCGGAGGTATGAGATGGTGTTCATTTTTTGATATATACCTTTTGTATTAAATATTTTGCCAGTGTGTGTATTACCTAACTCCAAAAATAACAATATGAAAATGAAAACATAAGAAATTATAGTCTTTAAAGGAAAAAAAAGAGGAGATAGAGATCACAGATTGTTTTATTGTTTTTGGTTTTCTTTGGATTCACATAATTTCATAGATTAACATTCATCTCTAAGGGGATACCCAAGCAGGGTTGTTGTTATTTGGCTGATTGGTTGGTCAGTTGTTTTGTTATGTTTTGTTTTTGTTTTTTTTGTTTTTATAATAAGGATCTATATCAGGACTGCTATTTCCTACCTTTTCATTACTCTATTCCTAAGGCTTTGTCTTTCCTTCCTCCTCTTTGTCTATACCAATCTGTAAAAATTCAAGGTCTAGAATCTTCCCTTTCTGAAGAATCCCTATATTGCCATCACCAAAAACACTTCAAATAAATTAGCCCTGTTTTGAGGTATTATCTTACCATCTGCAAATTTACTATGTCCCTCCTGAGTTTCTGAACTAGGTTTGTATTATATATTATTGGTCATGGGTTGTTTGTTCAAAGAGAGGTACTGCATTTCCAGAAATGACCTAAACCTGTTAATTTTTAGTTTTATTAATTCATTTTAATATATCTGTATTTTTTTATTCTCATATGAATGAAATAAGTAGAAAGGGTAGTTTCAGGATCATAAACAGGGATTTGGTCTAACACAAATTTTGATAGGCAGAATTTACAGGTTAAATGATCTTTATAAAATAATGGGGGAAACACATCTCTCATGGGAGTGAAGCTTCAGTAAAACAGTAGCACACAGAGCTTGTCTGTCCGCAGAGAGCAGAAAAAGTCAGCGTCACGTCCAGCTCCGTTTGCAGCGCACTGACTGATCGTGGCGCCCTCCATAGATGAATTTCATCAAGTGTGAAAACCATCCTGGGACCGTGGGAGACACATCATTAGCAGGGAAAATATATATATTTGCTGCAGCTCAAGGAGATGCAGACTATTTAAATGAAGACAAAGAGGGACGAACAAAAGAATTGCAGTAGAAAACACGTGGCTGGACGATCAGTCGTGGAGACATAATGCTGCCCTTTATCATTACTTGTCACCCCAGTGACAGACTATAAAATGCCTACTGCTCCACAATTCTATTCTCGTCACTTTCTGAGCCAACTTTTGCTTTGGCAGATGCTTGGCATGTTTTAGACATATGATTTATTGCCTCGTTTAATCAAGACTGTGCAGAAAACAATAATTTTTTTTGTAAATTACAATCTGTCATTTTTCACTTAATCTTAGTGAAGAAAGTGATATATACACATATATGTGTATATGTATGTGTGTGTACACATATAAGATCTCCAGAAAACACCATTCATTTATTGGTAAGGTATTTAACTAATTTCTATTTCTTATTTCTGCCCCCAAAAGATAAAATTATGCGTCACTGTAGAATAGAAATGCAGTCATCCTGCATCAGTGTTTCTCAGTTTTTATTGTCATGGCAGAAAACCAGACTGAGCAGGTTCCAGGACTAATAAATGACCCTGCTATGGAGGTTATTGGCAATTTAAAGGCCATATCACTTCATTTTCCTTCCTATTTTGTTAATATATATTACATTCTCTTGGGAATTCCTTCTAAAATTTGGGAGCACTCTGGCTTGACAGTGAGGGAGAACCATATACCCAACAAGTAAGCTAAGTTTCCTGAAAATAATAATGTCCATTTCAGAATGGCTCTTGGCACATTGATTAAGTTGAAATGAAGTGCATGTAGCAAATGCCAGGTTGTTGTCTTACCTAGGGAGGAAAAAAATGCTTTCTAGAGTTCAGTGGTAAATAGGCAATTCATTCTGACATAACGAGGGAAAGCGATGTTAACAGCCAGAGGTCAGAGGAAGCAGAGATGGAAAAGACCTATTAGGTCATTTTCTTCATTCCCTGGAGAAGAGAGCCAAATTATGTTTCATAGTATTTGGTCCAGTTTAGCTTTCAATTACTCAAGCAAGGGGCTTTCACCACTTTAGACGTTTTCCAGGACCTATGTCTTTCTTCATGACCCCCACCTTCCTGCATATATTGACAAACTATAAGTCTTAGTCAGATTTAACCCTGCAGGGACCACAAAACTACTCTGTGCTCACAATTTGACCTGTGTGCCTCGGAACTCATTTTCTTTTCTCTGTCAGTGAACCTCATTTCCTTGGTACGAACTCCCTTAGTCCTTCCCTACACTAGCTCCACATTCAGTTTCCACACCACATCCCTTTTCCTCTAAGCATAATCAAGAGCTATGTCTTGGCAGAAGGGCACCCCTGGAACAAAATTTCTGCCTGTCTCCAAAAGTAAATGACCATGGTATCCAGCACAATGATATTTGTATAGATCCCCAAGACTATCTCAAATAAATGAATAAAATGTATGGGTTTAAGAGAATGGCCTTAAACAAATGAAATCTACCATTTGAGACAGCTGAATGGACCTAGAGGGTATTAGCAAACTGAAATAAGTCAGACAACGACAAATACCATGTGATTTCATCTCTATGTGGAATCTAAAGAACAATATAAAGGAAGAAACACAACAGCAGCAGACTCATAGATACAAAGAACAGACTGATGTTTGCCAAAGGGAAAGCACGTGCAGGCCTGGGTGAAAAGGGTGAAGAAGGGATTGAGAAGTACACATTGGTAGTAACGGAGTATCCTTGGGGTGTAAAGCACAGCATAGGGATTCTGGTCAACGATATTGGAATAACAATGTAGGTACCAGGAAATATTGGAAATATTAGGGGGGATGCTTTGTAAACTACATAATTGTCTAACCATTATGCTGTACATCTGAAACCATTACAAAATAATATTAAGTATAAACTGTAATTGAAAAATAAGTAAAAAGAGAATGGGAAGAGATGAAGTAGAGACTGCAAGTCTAGGCCACTCCGCAAAAACTTCCGCTGAAAGCTGGACTAGATGAATGTGACAGAAGTTGAAGGAGGTGTGGATCAAAGGTTTTCTTTTTAAGAAAAATGATATTTTACATATTTGCTTGAAGATAGACTGTCTCAGTTGAAAGACCAAAACTGAGGATGTTACAGGGAAGAGATGGGACACTGATAGGAGCCGTGCTCTTGAGCACATGAGAACAGGTGGGATCAAGTGCACAAATGAGAAGGCAGCCTCAGGAGGGTGCACAGCTAGTTCACTCCACCTTCGGGAGAGAAGGGAAAGCGTATGATGAGGAGAGGTGCCAACGGTTTGGCAGTTTGGCGGTGTAAGAGGCAGCCTCGGTTCTCTTTCAGTAAAGAAGAGAATGGATTTTATGGGCAATGAAGTCATCTTGGCCACTCCAAATTCTTTGACTCCTATAGCACAGGAAGACAGAGTTTGCAATCTCTTCTGATTAAATACATTTGTACAACCTTTTCCCTTAAACAGGCTTGTACCCTGTGATGTTCTAGTTTCAACTCTTGAAATCTCTCCTCAGGAAAATTACAAATTCAGGAAACACTTAATCATCAAAATAGTCATTATATATTCTTAATAATAGTAATAACTGTAATCATGTAACCAACCTAAATTTAAAAAATAAGGATACGTTATGGCGCATTCAAAATAATATTTTCAGATAACATGGAATATTTCAATGTTAGATTTTAAAAAAACAAGTAGGCTCTAAATGTTAGCACAAAAATTAAAGGAAACTATGAACAGTGACTTATTTCGATTTCATTGAGGTATAACTGACATAAAATTGTAAGATATTTAAAGTGTACAATGTGATGATTTCATATACAATACTTACATATTGTGAAAGCACTCTCTCCATCAAGTTTATTAACACATCCGTCACCTCACATAGTTACCTTTGGTGGGGGCTGGAGGGGGAAAGGCATAGGTATTTCATGCTTGTAGCAAAATCTAATTACACAAATACAGTGTTACCAATATAGTCACCATGTTTTATGTTTGATCCATAGACCTTATTTATCTTACAGCTGAAAGTTTGTAAGTTTCACTAATTTCTCCTTATTTCTTCCACACCCCAGCTCCTGGCAACCATTCTGTTACTCTCTGTCTCTAAGAATTGGACATTGTTTTTAGACTGCACATATAAGTGAAAGCATGCAGTGTTTGTCTTTCTCTGTCTGGCTTATTAAGAGTGACTGACTTTTGGTGATAAAACTCTTAGCAGTGTTTACCCTTCTTCCCATTTTTCTAAATTTTTAAGTCATCTATAATAATTGTATTTTATTACTATAAGCACCTTATTTCCTGTATTAAATTTCCTGTCTTAAAAGTTTCCTTATAAATACACTTGAGATCAAGCTTTTTTTTTTTTTCTTCCTGACATATAAGTGCTGACATTCACTGAGTACTTAGAATATTCCAGGTATTCTTTTACTGCACAATTGAAGGCAAATTACTTAACCTTTCTGACCCTCATGTTCCTCATTTGTAAATGAGTATCATTTTTTTCATTTGTAAAATAAGAACCTAATGAGTTAATACAAAAGTATGTATTAGAATAGATAGTACAAGCACTTAAATGTGGACATAATCATTATTATGTTCATATATTACTTTGTCATATTTTGCTACTTACTGTTTTCTTTTTCATTCAAAAAACATGAGACACCATTTTAGTACTCAATAATTTTTTAAAATATTAACCTGAAACACTATTTTATATGGTCCCTTTTCTTCTTATTCTTTAATAGCGTTATCAAGAAATGGAGCCATTCCTTGAAAGGACTGAGCTTTAGCAGGTCAATTTCCCTCAGCAAAGGCAGACAGCCCATTTTCTGCCTGCCTCCTTCTATATTGCAGTACAAGAACATGGTTAGAGACTGTGAGTTTTTGGTAGCTTTGGGAACAGGACCAATTCCCAGATATTTAATTTAGTTCTGGTCTCATTGAAATTGAAATTTTGACACAGCATTTTTTTCACACTAACTGTTTAGAGGAATTCTTTCCAATTTGTCTTTATTTATTGTGAAGCCAAGTTAAACCCCAAAAGTCGTTATGACTGTTTCGTCAGTCACCGGGGACATAATTCAGTCATTCACACACATGCTAATTTGAGACTAGGGTTTTTATTATTCTACCCATGTGACATTCCCACCCAGTAATTCCAGTGGATGCTTTGGAGGAAGCTGAAGAAAAACAAAATGACTTTTAGCATGTATGTGTGAATTACACCAACATCTTTCTAAACTGGAAAAAAAAAATGCAGAATTGAAAGTACTTTCAAAAGGACACAGATTTTAGTTTCTTCATTTGATATCTGTGCTGCTCTGTGACACTTTAGAGCTTATTTGTATTTGGTTTTGGTTTTGGTTTTTGCTCTACCTGAATTTTATGGGTTTATTTTTTTTCTTAATGCTAAAAATCAGTTTCTCCCTTTCTTAAGCATTCCAGCTTTTCTTTCCCATCACTTTGAGCTTTCTAAAAATTGCTTAATGAATTTATGAATCCCTTGAATTCAGAGGTAGAGTCCCTGTATCTTGCTGATTTGACACACACGACATTTGGGTTCACTGGAAGGCTGTGACTTCACCTTATTAATAGTCTTGTAGATGTGGCTCACATTACCTTGTAAATGTTTTTGCCCAGAGTTTTCATTTATCTTGAATTTGTCTTAAGAAAACAAGTTACAGAAAATTATTAATTATTTTTATGGGAAAAATTTGCTCAATTCTAATTTTTAGAGATGGTCATTAAGAGTCAAACTCGCTCATCAAATGCTACTTGCACAAACTATAAATGTGGGTGTGGGTGCAGTTACAGAAAACTCAATAATTAACAATAGCATTAATGTTGGAATACAAAACCAATCAATTTAAAAATCACATAACCTGGTGTTCAGCAAAACACACTAAGAACTTGTTGAAGTAGCCAAAGAAGTATGAAGTTTATCAATGGGACTTCCACCATTAAAAACTTCAGAAGGTAAAAGTTCAGAGTGTGAAAAATACTTATTTTTGATGTTTTTTTATTTATAAAAAAATGTATATTTATTCTTACATTTTTAAACTTCAGTCACCTTCAAAGTACTCTCCATTTGATGCAATACCCCTATTGAGATGTTTTTGTCCACTGCTCAAAGCAGTTTTTGAACTTGTCGATTTTGATACCTTTTAGTGCTTCCATCATTTTTGTTTCACCTCTTCCACATTGGCAAAATGTTTCCCTTTGAGACTTTTTTCATCTAGCAAAACAAACAAACAAAAAAAAAGTCACTTGGGATGAGATTGGGTAAATAGAGAGGGTAGGGCATGAGGATCATGTTCTTTTTCAGTTAAAATCTGCTGAACAATGCAGGGAGGTGTGTTTGTAAATCACCCATCATGAAATGAGCAAACACTTTTAAAGAGCCTTCAAAAAAATTCACTGAGGCCCACTGCAGCCTCTCAGCACACCACCAGCTGGTACACTGATACAGATGGGTTCCTAGAACACTCAAGTAGCAGGGGGAGCCTATACTACAAAGGGCCCATCCTCCAGCAAGGTAATTCCAGTTTTGGGAGGTCATTCCTATCTCGAGACAGACTATCTTATCCAATGTGCAATTTTTATACTCGTAGAGATTAAGGGAACTGTAAAAATAAGGAATGAGTTTTCTTGGAAGAATGAGAGAAGACAAAAGACATATTGGTAAATATGGAGGGATTCCTGAATTAAGGTAATTAATTAAAAAGTGCCATTTAACTCCCTGATATAATTTATGATGAAGAAGGAAGGCTAAGAGAGGGCAGAGGCCAGCCTGCCAGTCACTGGATGCAGACTGCAGACCACACTCCTGAGGTTCAAGGGGGCAAGGCTTATAGAGCAGAGTTGGCCCAGATACACGTAAATCAGATGTGGCTAACTCTGTCATCAGGAGGCATATTCAGGCTGGAAACTAAGGTGCTCTTGATTAATCTAGTTTGCAGTGAGGAAAAAGAAACAAGTTCTGGAGGGGCTTGTACAGTTTTAGTCCTGAACTTTGGTATCTGTGCTCTTTTCCTATTTTGAAAGCTTCTTTTCTATATTGAAAGTATTTCTCATTCTCAGTACTCAGACTTTCTTTCTTTGTAGAAAATTTGTTATTTAGTGAATTAGGAAGAGTCACTTTGGAGAAAATTTCTTGTAGTTCTCAAGACATTTGCTAGAGATTTTTTTCCATATTCAACCAAAATGTACATTTTATAAAAGGACCACAAGGACTTTAAAACTGATGACACCATATGCACTATTGATGGAAATGTAAAATGGTACAGCTATTATGGAAAACAGTATGAACATTCCTAAAAAATTAAAATATAATTACCATATGACCTAGCAATTCCATTTCTGGGTAGATATAGCTTAAGAATATATCCAAAAAAATTTAAGGTGGGGTCTTGAAGGGATATTTGTATACCAGTATTCATAGCAGCATTATTTACAATAGCCAAAAGGTAGAAACAACCCAAATGCCCATTGACAGATGAATGAATAATCAAAATGTGATATATGCATACAGTGGAATGTATTACTAAGTCTTAAAAAGCAAGGAAATTCTGATACGAATCACAACATATATGGAGTGAAATAAGCCAATCACAAGAAGGCAAATACTGTATGATTCTACTTAGAAAATATAAAGTTCTCGTTCTAGTTTCCTATAAACAGAATAATTGCAAAGTATAAGTTATATTCACATTATTGTACTCATTCACAGATGCCCTTCACTATGACTTGAAAATTATAAAATGTTTAGAAAAATATCATATTTTAGAAATGAATCTAAAAATTGTTCATAGAGAAGAAATATACAGTGTTTTTAATAAAAACCATCTCCACCATTCCCAGTAATTCCCTACACGAGCATCTAATTTGGTAATTAGACTGATGATACCTGTCTTCACTGTAAGTTATGGGTAATTAGATGTTACAACTGAACTACTAACAGAATGCAGCCCTCAAAAGGGCAGTCAGCTAGGTCATTATTCCGAGGCAAAGCAACCTAATTATTATTACCATGAAGCTCAAACTAGAGGAATTGATATGAACAATTAGCAGGCTCTGTTTGGGGTCAATTTCCTTGTACTCATGGGCTTTGATAAAATAAAAATACACATAATCAGAAAATGTACATAGATGGAAAGGAACATGGACAATAGTCCCCTCTGGGTTCTAGAGACTTTTCGTAAAAAAGCTAAAAAGTATGCAAGTCAAATCAAAGTTGGAACAACCACTCCCAGGTGACTGAGCTCCTTGATTCTCAATTTAGAACAGCTTGGAAGCGACTATCATCTGGGGCCACCTCCTCGTATGCAGCTACAGGGAATTATTTCTCCTCCCCCTCATCTTTCTCTCTTGGTCCTTAGTCCTTCGGGTTCAGGAAGGAAGAAGCAATGTGCCCAGACCACCAAGATGGTACTCTTAGTGGTACCTTTGAAAAAAGAACAAGGAGGATTTAAAGAAAGAACTCTTCTAATGGGCCTAACAAATGTTTGTGATCTGTTTTGAGTCTCCAGTGACTGTTGTGACACTGTTTTCACAAGACAATACATTCTGTGGTCCAAACAACTGATTTTACAAATAAGCATAAAATGACACGTGTGTGTACATGGGTGATACGGAGGACTCCAGTGCCTGAATAAATTACAGTAACTGGGTTATAAAGGTTTCTTAGAAACTTATTACTGTGGGAGGTCCTGACAGAGCACAGGCCATCCAAGGCTGACAGAGGGCTCCTGATCACTTATCACTCAGTCCCTGACTTTGACTAAGCAACCGGATGGCAGGTCTCAGCTTTATTTCCCTGACGAGATAGTAAAGCTGCAGTCATATTCACAGGTGGCGCTGTATTCTGTAGCCCTTGGGAATCTTTCTTTGCAGCTTATACAGAGGGATAGTAGGGGAGAGGCAAGCAAAGGGGAGGGGGCAGGAGGTAGGCCTTCTGCACAGCACACCTGTTTCAAAGCAGAGAGAGGCAAGGTGGAGATACTGTGATACTACCATAAACCCATGTGTGTTTGTTTATGGATAGTCAAAACCTTTTTCCTTTAAATTTGCAATAAATGGAAGATGGTAATTATCAAAATCTCATCAAGAAATGCAAAATTCATTACTGTTCATTTTTCAGGCTGAGCATTCAAAGGCATTTCTTATGCTGGAAATGCTATTTCTCTTCCTAAGTGCCAATATCTAAGCAAAGGCTTTGCTGGAAAGAGCCCTCTGTTGAAAAGAGCCCATAAGCTGGAATGTTCATCTGACCTGACTCAGGTGGGGTGGGGGGGTTGTGGGAGAAGCGATATCCTTTTGGCAAGTGCAGGCCAGGCTCCAGCATGGTGGCAGCTGGCCAACAGTAACTGCCCAGGGGAGCCGTGGCATGTCAGTGTCTGCTACAGTACTCACACAAAGGGCAGCATGTGCAGCTTATGAAGCATTTTGCAAAGTGCAACATACGAAACCCTCGCAGCATAAAATCTTAGCATCTCCCCTCAAGCAGAAGAGAGAAGAAAAATGGACACAAGCCCCGACTCATCATTCACACACCCTCTGTGCCTAAACACCTGTGAGTACTTCTGCTAAAACTAACGTTTTGTGTTCTTTCTGTGCGTTCTCCACTTCCTTCCTAGAACACTTGAAGGATAAGTTAGAGGAATACATGGCCCGCTTTTCCAAAGTAAGGATTGTTCGCACCAAGAAAAGGGAAGGGCTCATCCGGACCCGACTCTTGGGGGCATCTGTGGCGAGAGGAGAAGTCCTGACCTTCCTCGACTCCCACTGCGAGGTCAATGTGAACTGGCTGCCTCCGCTCCTTAGTGAGTACACACTTCACTGCAGCCTCCTGGATGCAGGAGGGCTGCGGGATTTGCTCTCCTTCGGAGGGAATGTGGGGTTTGCTTCTATTCAGTTTGCAGTCAACAAAGACTAGAGACCCCCCTCCTACAACTTTTATGGTGGGAACCTTGAATTCTACCTTAACCCCTGCTGAGGACAAATAGGTAACTAGAAAACTGCATTAAAATTGACATTTGTAGATAATACCATCTGCAATCTGTCTAAAGGTCTGAAAAGGTTTCATTTATCTTAGATGTGCTCTCTGATTGCAGTTGCCTTCACTGGGTAAATGCTAACAGAAAAAAAGTATTCAAAAGATACGACCTGTAACTACAGTAAGGTTAAAATTCACACATATAGCCCCCCACACACACATACGCGGTGTAACATTCATTACAGGATTATTAAGATATGAGGGAAAAAAAATTATACGGCCCCAGTATACAGTCAAATTATAAGTGCCCTGGTATTTTCTAGGACTTATAATACCAGCTCTTCCCACTTCTGTCACCAGCCTGGATCCCTAAACATATAATCCCTCATGTTATAGTAGAACCCTCTCAAACACTCAGGGCTGCTATCCAGATGACACATCTTGACTGCTCACAATATGCCTACAAAGAGGCAAAAAGACTCTCTCTGTCGCATCACACTCGAACTGTTAGGAATGTGGAGAAACTAGAAGTCGCTCAAGGTAGGAAATAAATGTGTGGCTCAGTTTGAGCTTGACTTTTTTTTTTTTTTTTTTTTCACAATGAAGTCAGATATAAAATCCAGTCATGGATAAGAAACAAATTGTAAGCCTGAAAAAAAAATGTGTTTCTAAAAATTCCTGCTGGGCACATATTGTACTTCTTCCTATTTTTCCAGGTTCCACTAATTCAACTTCTATTGTGAATATATCCCTGACTTCAGAGCTAAAATCAGTAACAACTGCCTTCACAATAGCTACCTCAGAAAGAATGATTTGCTGTTGGCTACTGGGTAGGATTTCAGCTAGAACCAGCAAAGAGCCATTAGTAAAAGACATGGGAGAAAAAATCAATTGCTACTGTACAGGATTAAGAATAGGAAACAACCAACTAACGCTCCAACCACATCGTCCGTCAGATCCACACACTCCGACACGGATGACTGCCCAGCCATCCTAATCAACAGGAGCGTTTCAGTACTCTGGCAGCCACAGACGCCTCTGAGCTTTTCATTAAAAATACCTTGTCCAAGGACATAGCAATTTATGGTTTCATCAGTAATAGTGAGATTCCCCCAAACTGAATTTGATCCATATGGTGTTGAATACTCAAGTCAGCAAAGGGCCTAACTTATTTATGAATCAGAGCAATCCCTAAATGTCAGTTGTCAAGCCTCTGGTTGTTCATATGGATCTAACAAGGAAAAAAAAAGAGAAGAGAAAAAAAAAAGAAGCACTTTTTCTCATTAAAGCATTTCATTTCCTGTAGGCCTGATGGATAAGAAATGATTCAAGCTCAGGATCACTATCTTTTTTTATTTTCCTTTATCAGTGTCTTGACACATCATCCAAAATGAAAAAACGGGCGGAGTCACACAGATTCCTGGTTCATTTTTCACCTTGGGATTATACCTGAATTTCAATTTCCCATTAAGAGTCTGTTTGTTTGATCCCTGGAAATTGAAATGTAGGCATAAGTCTTAGATGAAAAATTAGTCATGCTGCTTTCACTCTAAGCTAGTACAGCTGGATGAGAGCTGAAAGGAAATTTGAAGGGAAAGTTGACAGTTAATTTAACAGACTCATTCTCTTTGGGTCACCTTGGGACTCCTTGCTGGTCAAGGAACTTGTAAATCAACCATATTCTGTATTTGACTGAAGAAAGTCACTGAAACCTTAATACTAAAATAGCTGCAGAGGCGATAGAACAAATATTTGGGACACAACAATGATAACCTCCTCTGTCAAAGACATCTATGGGGAAACACCATTTAGATAAAGATTAAAGTTCATTATAAGACTTCCCCAGATGAAAATGGATGCTCACAGGGCCCTTGGTGAAGATGAACTTAATATAGTGTGGGGGGGGGGGGTCTCTGTCTTCTAATTAGGTAAAATAAGATGAAGGTGACTCCCAACCCTTTCCACGTGTCAGTATTCCACATTCCTCTTACTTTTTATTTTCTTTCCATCACATTTATCACTTTCTAGCATACAGTATAATTTAGTTATTTATTATGTATATTGATTTCTTTGTTCCATTCCTGAAGACATGGATTTTTGTGGTTCTTATTGACTGCTATGTTCCCAAGACCTAGAAAAGTGATAGGCAAATAATTTCTATTTAATAAATAGTTGTTGGTTTTGAATGAATGAATGAGTGGATAAATGAACAAACAAACAAACAAATGAACAAAGAAAGTAAATATGGAGGGGAGATCTTTCAGAGGACTCTGTGGTTTCCACACACTGGCTTATCAGTGTCAGCAAAATAATAATACTGAACTCACCAAGCCTCATTAGTTCTAAATAGTATGATTTTCTTAAAAAGATATTTAAATATATTGTATTCCACATGCCACATTAGGTCTTCCAAATAAGCAAAAAACAGATGGTCAAACTGTCAGTCAGTATTAGTTTGTTATAATAAACCTTGATTAAATGCACATTCTTGGGAAGAAAATACTTTACATGTAGCTATACTAGGTGAGCAAAGTATGCAAATGCCAGTGCCCTGTGGCAGCCGTTAATGTCTCATGATAATAATATCTACATGGAAAAGAAAGGAGCTGGAACTGCGAAAGATGTCACCTTTCTGCTACATGAGAAGCATGATGGCAAACTGGAAAGACCACAGAATTTAGGGTGGGATCGCTAAGCCAAAGCTGCATCCTGGTTCTTGCTCTCAAAAGCTAAGTGACCTCTGACAAGTTGTTTAACTTCTCTGAGCTCAGTTTCTTCCTATATATAATTTGGGAATGACAGTAATAGCCACTTTACAGAGTCACCAGGAGGATTAGAAAGAGCATGAGCTTAAATCCCTTAGTAGTTGCTCAAGAATTTATTAATAGCAAGAATAATAGCAGTAGTAGCAGGCCATCTAACATATTTTAGGATATGATGAGAGCAGATAAAAATAGATAGCTTTGACAGACAGAGTCTATATCAAAAAACAAAACAAAACAAAAAAAAACAGTAGTAGCACGAGAGGACTTGGCAAAATTTCTGTAAGCCTGAAAGCAAAGAATTCTGTATATGAACTGTCAGCATTTAGGGGTAACAGTCATTGTAAGATTAAATACTAAAAAAGCCATCAAGTGAAATAGTTACATTTTGGAACCTCCAGAAAGCAGGCCAATGTTTTCTCAGCAGGCTCCAGCTGTATGCTTGAAGGAACGCAAGTTACTGATAATAATCCACACAGGTTGGATGCACTATAGCATGACAGATTGGGGACAGGTCAGAGCAAAAATGTGACAGAGGTAAAGCTAAATGGACTCCTGAAAGTCTCTCTGGGGCATAACTTTCTTAAAAGAAAAAAACAACAACAAACTAATTGTGCCTGATCACTGTCCCATCGCAATAAGTCCGGGATTTGAACGGACTGCATTCAAACCAGGCTGCAAAAATCAGGTATTAGGAGGGATATCTGTAGGCTTCTCTTTGCTGAAAAAAATGATAGATGACCTAGGCAGGCATGTCATTTCCTATTTTGTGCTTTCATTTTTCAGACCAAATTGCACTAAACCACAAAACCATCGTGTGCCCCATGATCGATGTCATTGACCACAATCACTTTGGGTATGAGGCACAAGCTGGGGACGCCATGAGAGGCGCCTTCGACTGGGAAATGTACTACAAAAGAATCCCCATCCCTCCAGAGCTCCAGAGAGCAGATCCCAGCGACCCTTTTGAGTGAGTAGCAGCTGAGGGAGGGACCAAGGGAGAGAGGGCAGGGAACTCATTCCAGGGTGTCAACTTGGGACCCATGAGAAAAATCATCTCTAATAAAATGGGATAAAGCAGGTGGCAACAATTGCAAAGCATTGAAGAAAGGTCAGACCTACATGCTATAGAAAAATTACAGGCTGTACCAAGTGCATGGATCACCCCTTCTCAACCTTTCCTAACCATGAGTGTGCAATTGTATCAGGAAAATGCAGGGTTAACAGAAATGCATAGAGAAGTAATGCATAGTCTCCTTTTCGATATTCTCTTAGATGTTTTCTTCTTAAGTTCAGTTCTCTCCATTCTTTTTACTTTTCCCTAGGGGATAACTTAAATTAACTACTCTTTTTTGGGGGGGGAAATGATATAAATTATGAAACAGTATTTAAGCCTATGTTCTCACCCTGTTGGGAATTGCCCCTTTATGGGGAAAGCAGTGCTGCTGAGTAGGTGTTCCCATAACTTATTTGGGGGAAATCAATCAAAATGATGTATCCAGAGTAAATAATCTTTGATAACCCTGCCACTAATTTAACTTCTATATAGATAAGAATTTACAGTAATCTATTGATTTCTATACAGCTAATCTTTTTTTAGTGTAGACATGAAAATTTGTACATATCAAGAAAAAGAAAAAGAAAACACAAGATAGAGCTTAGTTTGACCAACTATTAGAACCATAAATAGTAAATAATGAACTTTTTCCAAAAGTAAGCCCAGAGATTGCCCAAGGCTTACTATTATCTCTTCCTTATTACTACACCTTTTATCTCATTAAAATACTTATAATTTTAAAACTATTAATATATCATTCTTAGTGCAAGAAAAAATATGACCAAGGCTTTGCACACTGAGAGTCTGTTTTAAGGGCATTTAATCAATAGTGTCTTTTCATTAACAATATGGACTATAAAAGTTTTCAGTAGAGATGCTCCCAGGTACAAAACCACTTCTGCAATAATAACACTTTAAATTACAATTGTCATTTGATAAACAGCAGGAATCTATTATCTCCAATTCTAGTCTCTAAGAAGATAAACTGTTGGGAAAGCAAAGGGGATTCCAGAAGACATTAGCCTTATAAAAAGGGATAGAAATCTTCTTTTATAAAAATAATATGAAGTATGCTCATTAAGTACTCAAAATTTTTGAGGTTAGGCCTCTTCAGACTCTCACATTGCTGAAGAGTTTCTGAGAAGAAATAGGAAAGTCCTTTGTTGCTTCTCCAAATGCTCTGGTCAAGATTTCAAGGCTATTTAAAACAATTAGAAAAATTCCGTAGTGATCTAAGTGGAGGAGTTTCTATTAAACATTTGAAACTGGCCCAGCGGAGAGATACTCTTCAAACTTCCTGGAGAAGGGGCCTATGGGAGGATTTAAAGCCAGGTTGGAGGAGGAATCAAAAGGTCCTTAAATATAGCAGAACTGTCATTAGGTGGCAGCGGACGGAATAGCCACAGTCTAGTTGTTACTTTCTGAGGTTGCTGTGTTTTAAGGGCTAGACTTCATCCATGACGGCTTTCCAAATACTGCAACAGGACTGGGTTACAATGTCCCTCTAAGTGGAGCTCCCTGCTTTCTGCAGAAACGGGTTCAAAACACTCTCAAGGAGATCTCCAATGGTGAAAGTTTTCAAAGTATTCTCAGTCCCTGCACTGACAGTTGGAATTTTTGTCAGGCAGAGCCTGGTTGTGGCTGTCACAATATCAGGCGCCCTACTTAACCCCAGAGGCTGGCAGAATTGCTACTTTCCAGAATTAAATTACCTCTGGTTCCTGTCACTTACTTAGGTGGTGGCTGTCCTCTCCAAAATTGCGTTCGTCTTTGAATCCTGCTGCCTTTCTGTTTTAAGTCCCTTTGATTCCTATGAATGTGGACACTTTAGCCTTTTATAATAAATGTAGCTTCCAGGAGGTGTCCACTTGGATGTAAAAAACTACTTTTGCCTCCCTGATAATAAAATAATGGTTACTCAAACACCTCTGAGCGATATGTAAGCAATTCCATTATCATCAGTCACCTGGGTGTGCTCATAAACAGACATGCTTTAGGCTAAAACTTACTTCTCTAGATGTAAGGCTTTGAGATACACAGAAGAAATGCAGTCTATCTATTTATGTCTCACAGCATTTAATGCTTCAAGCATCTGCTTCAAGGGGTGTCTGGTTTCCTGTAGGAGGAGGGAAAGGGACTGAAAAGGAAGGAAGGAAGAAACCCAAGAGTAATATATAAATGTACTGCAAACCCCATGATTTTTATGCAATATACGTGCAAACGTTACCTTTCTGTAGCAAGTTGGTCAAATGTCCTAAGCGACAAAACCTGAATTCTCTCATGTATTCTACCATTATTTCAGTTTTTCAGTGACTATAACTTTTGACTACAGCAGTGTTTTTTAACCTACAAAGCCTGTGGGCCATGAACAGTATTTAACCATTGAGTTGAAAGTTTCAGAGTATTATACCACCATGTAAGTATAAGTATTACCTCTCAAATATTTGATTTCACTTATAATGTATGTATATGATCCTGGGTCTTGATATAAACTGTACTTCTCATTTTAGCTCACAAATAGAGCTCAAAATCTATAAATTCCTAACTGGGAATCAAAACCTTTATCACTCTGACTAGGAAGAAAAAGGAAAGTTTCTAGATAACTTTTACCAGAAGAAAAGAATTACTTATATTTGCAAAAGGCTCTAGTTTTCAGACAAACTGCTCCTAGAAAATGAGAGAAAATTCAATATTCATAGTTCAAGTTATTATATGGCAGACACAATTCTGATTGGATTGGGTATATCTGATAAATATTGTCTTAAAAAATATTCTCCTTTTCTGATGGCTTATTTTACAATATAATGCTTTTAGGAAATTCTTGTTATTCATGGTTTTTATTCCCAGTTTATCTCTCATGCAGGGCACTTAGAAATATAAGCCTTTTCTGTGTAACAAAACCTATTATGCTCCTTTAGTTGTGATGTCAAAGGGGAAGGTGTTCATTTACATTCTGACCGACATTATCTCAGTATCTAAGAGTTTGGAAAGGGCCAGAAGAAATTACTTCATCCCATCCAACTTCCCTTTAAGGTAAACAAGCACCAGATAATGTCTAAGAGGTGACCAGCATCTACTTAAATTCATCAGGGATGTAATATTTGCTACCTCAAAAGACAGTCCATGCCATTAGACTAATTGACAGAGAAATCTTTCCTCTTGTATTAAGAAAAAATAGTCTCCTCAATCTCAGGTTTTCCTATTTGAGACACAGTAATGTCTAATTCCTTTTTCACGATAAAGCTGTTAAAAATTTGAAAACAAGTACTATGCCCATCCCTCCTAAGAGGAGAGGAAAAAAAGAAGAAGAAAACCTTTTTCAAGCTAAGTATCTCCAGTTCTATCCCCATGTCTTGCAGGTCCTCCAGAATCCCATAAAAGAGCATGCACATTGATGTAACTGTTTGATACATGTAAATTCTCTTGACTACTGAAATCTCATCCTTGTTGCCCCAACTTATTCACAAAGATAGTGTGAAACAGTCCAACTAACAAGCCTTAATACATGAGTCTATCAACCATAAAAATAAAGTTAATTTCCTGGCTGCTGTGGCTCAGCGGATTGAGTGTCAGCCTGCGAGCCAAGTGTCGCTGGTTCGATTCCCAGTCAGGGCACATGACTAGGTTGCACGTCAGGTCTCCAGTTGGAGGTGCGAGTGAGAGGCAACCACACAGTGATGTTTCTCTCCCTCTCTTTCTCCTGTCCCCTCTCTCTAAAAATAAATAAATAAATACACAAACAAATAAATAAATTATAAAAAAATAAAATGAAGTTAATTTCTAGGGAATTTGCACTGGTTCCTGGAGCTCATGCTTCCTTTTGTTCAATCAATTCAGCAGTTCATTCAATTTTGCAGGTTCACTGCATTTTTCAGAATACACCCCTATCCTGTTTTTGAACTGTAGAGAAATTATTTTTACTTTGTCAATCTTCCTTAGACGGATCTTCATAATTCCTCAAAGTCTTCTAAAACTTAGAGTTTTGATCAGCATGGATAGAATTCGTGCACACAATCATTAGTGATGACTGACATCCTCTATTTTCAACTTCTATATATTACCGACTGAGTTCCAAAATTTTAAAAATAAGTATATCTTCACTTGGGAATATAGACCTCACAGGCTACAAATGTCCATTTATTCTCCCAGAAACCCCTGAGTCCACAGACACATCAGTTTGAATTCAGTGACTCCTCCTCTAGGCCAGTTACCTAGCCCAGAAATATCCTAGGACATGGGTAGCAATGTCCATGACCTGTTGTAAGGCACCTAAAGGTTGACACTTCAAAACCAAAGATCCCTGAGGATCTAAGAGCCACAAGTATAATCATTATGGGCTGATTCTACAATCCAGAAGTATGAAGGACGGCCCATAATAAAATGGGTAAAATTCAACCTCTCTGTTACAGAGAATTTTGTCACTGTTACAGGGAAGTAGAATGCCTTCTAAATATTTACTGACAGTATCTCCCCTTGTTCTTTCGAGGGACAGAGAACAGACAGATTCCTGGGAATTTGCTTTCTTTTTATGTAGGAGTATGGCCAACACCATGGGAAAGTCAGTGCCTCTTGGGTAACAAACATAATGCTATACTAAATTTAAGGTTAGAATAGAATTGAATTAGAAAAAAAAAAATTGTGCATGTAATCATAAGTTTTTCAAGCTAGAAGAAATTTTGGAGACAATTCAAATCTTTATTACAGTGTCTAAGTGACATCCAGTGCCACAATTAATAAATTTAATAGCTCCTCCTAGAACCTGGGGTTGCCATCTCACCATTGTATACTACATTCTTTCTTCCATGCCATGGTCATGGGGAGAAAATTAAGAGTTGTTAAATATCAGGTACAGGGCTAGGAGATTTGCTTATGTTTGTCTCAAGTCTATGAAATCAATAATACTGTAAACTCTGATGAGAATTGAACAGTACCTTCGCTTACTCAGAATTTCAAAGTTGAGATAATCTCTTACTCAAAACTTTTCCATGTGGATTTTGACCTAATATTAGTCATTCTGAATTTAATCAAAATTAGTGAGGAGTGAAAGTGACTCCCCATGGAAATAGAGCCTGGTCAAACTATGAATTTAGTAAAGGATACCTAGAAAAAGGATAACTTTAAAGGTCTTCACTATTTCCACCTCTCAGTTGAATCTAACGTTGCTCGTCCTCGCTTTTTCTCTGTCCAGCCCTATTGGGCCACCTCTAAAGCTTGCAGTATGAGTTTAGTAGGGTGAAAGAACTTTGCTTATACTCTACTTCTCAAGCGGCATCACTGTTCTTACAAATTTCACTGTGATCTTCAAGCAATTTTTCCCAAACTTTTTCTTTTTTTCCTCAAAAAGTCAAATTGCTATATGCAAGTTAGCAGGGTATGAGCTACCCCAATCTCCGACCAGATAATTCTCCACAATTAAGGTTTTTGAAAGTGTAGTCTCAAATTTTTGAGGTCATTATGTTAGAAAACATATTCATTGATTTAGTTTAGGGATGAGTTCCAGAAGAGTGACACATTGGACTTCAGCTCTCCAAAATCTCAACCACAGATCTTGCCTAAATTTCACATTATTCCAGAAGTCTCTCAATTAATCTAACCAAATAACCGACTTCATTAATCCTATTAGTCTAGTGTTTCACATTAGGTAAAGCACTTCACTGCATTATCTATTTGACCCCCTTGTAATAATCTTTTGATGTAGGTAAAGTAGCTATTGTTATTTTTCCAATTTTGCAAATAAAGTGAGAACCGAAGAAATGAACTAAAGAGGTAAAATCAGAACTCTAATCAACATCTTCATTCACTCCTTCTGATATCAAATCTTAGGTTTAATCAATAATCTCATTAGATTCAAATCAATGCCTTCTTTCATGCAAACTTTAAATCCTAGAGTTAATCAATACTTTTCTTTTCCTCTCCTTTGGAAGAGAAGCCTAGGCACCCATTAAGTGAAGTAGTTTTATCAATTAATATTTCATTAGTGAGTCTCTCATGAGAGCAAGAAAGGAAACAGATTGACTCACTCTGTCCTGTTGCCCTTATTGGTAGACCAAACTAGAGCTGATAGGTTGAAATGTCAGCTTTCAGCTTCCTCCTAATGAAGGCAAATGCCAACGATGCCAGCTTCTAGTCTGTTTATAGCAAGATCTAATTCAATATTTGACAACCACAAAAGGACAAAATGTTTAGGAAAAAATACTGTCAACTTTCTAAATGCTGTTCTAATTTACAGAGAGTAAGAATAACAGGAATGGCTCAGGGGTCTTAAAAACTAATCAAAATTTCGAATAAAACCAACCTCCCTCAAAAGCCCCAAACAAAACTCCACTAAAGATTTCCTTTGTGAGTTAAATAATGCATTATAGGCAGAGATGTTCCCATGCAAACTTGTTAGTTACTCATCTCTCTCCTTTAAAGGTGCCTCCTCATTGCTGGCTGGCCAGGCTCTTTGGCCCTCTGGGGGAACTATCATCTGATCAACAAGTTTCACCCAGGGGGTGTGAGAATATTTTTCCCTTGTCAGAATAGACTTCCCCAAAATGATGATTTCTTTCCTCCCTCTCCCAGCGGACATGATCTTTACCTTAGCAAGATTCTCCCTGTTACTTTCTCCTTTTTTAAGCATCCAGAGTAACAGTAACAAAATTAATTCCTAAATTAAAAGTCCTGCCATTATTCTGCTGGTGCTGTCCTGCTTGTCTTTCCTTTGCCTTGTTCTCTTGAGATCTCTGAGTTCCTGGTGTGGCTCCACTTTTAGGTGCCCTCTTTCTGATTTCCAACCATGTGTTTGACTGTTGAACCTCTTGTTTCTGCCCCCACTGTCTTTAAGGGTCAGCCTATCACAGGAGACCTGGTAGGTTATGCTGTTTCGAAAGGAGGTAAGACGTAGTCCTTCAACCTGAGATAGAATTTTATCCCTGTCTGCCCATCATCATTCAGGACTGTGGTCTAGGTAGACCCCTAGAGCACCCTTACCATGACTTGTTCTAACTGCCCCCATCCTTGTTTCTTTGGTAACATCTCCTCTTCAACGTTGGACTTCTGGCTCTCATTCCTGCTCTTGCTTCACTGCTACCAGGTTAGTCAGCTCCTCCAGAGCCAGGCTAAGACTGAATTTGTTACCCCAAACCCCTCTGGGCAACATCAGCCAGTCACCTCTGGACCTCCAGTGCCATTCAATATTTATTGACAAACCTGCACCATGTCAGATTTAGCAATGGCTTCCTATGTATTAAACACTTTATGAAGTTCACAAACTCGGAGTGATGAATGTTTGTGTCCATTTACCTGTCCTTTCAACTTTAACCACTTTGCTGTGCTTCCCACAAAGATGTTCTGAGTCCATCATTCTATCACAAGTGTAATGACTGTTTGCTCTGCTCTTCCCCCACCCCTCAAGAGTCTACCTACATTCCCTCTTGTCTGGACTGATTTCGGGGTTCTGTACTCTAGAATATCATCACACTGTGTCCAGATCTCCTGTTTCTGGCTCCTTGGCCTTCTTTTGTCAAAGTTCTGCTAGTATTTAGCTAAGGAAAAATCTATAATCCCATATAAATATTGTCACAGCTCCCCTTCCTACGACCCAAAGTTCAGCAACATTTACTCTGCCCGTAATTATCATACTGGAGCACAGCAGATTGTAACAGAATTCTCTGCCATTCACTCAACCTTCACCTTCCTTCCCAGACCCTGGGCCTGGCTGTATTCAGCGTTGTTTTCTTATCTGAGACTCCATTGCTAAAATCCCTGCTCCAGCTCTGCTACCCTCTTTCCTTCCCTTCTCAAGTCAACTCCTTTTTATTTCCCTCTAACAGTTCTGACATTGATACTAGAATGGAAACTCCATAAGGTCAGGGAGGACTGATTTATTCACTTTATTCAGCACTGAATCACTAGCACTTAGTGCCTGCACATAATAGGCACTCACTAAATATTTGTTGAATGGATGAAATAAGTACCAAGTTCAGGAGTGGACATGGTCCAAGAAGACAAAGTAACAGCCTTTCAGGAAAGAATACCAGCCAAGAGAATTGCTATGGCACAGGATCATACTTACAAAGTCCAGTATTTGTAAGGTTTCTCCACCCATGAGTCTGAATACAGTGGAGATTCTTGAAGGGGAGTGTTACATAATAAAGAAAAAAAAGTGGATGAAACCAAACTTCAGAAGGCCTTTATTCTCTGCATGAAGAAGGGAAATGATAAAGGAATGTTTTAGGAAAAACTATCTGGTAGCCAAAAGCCTTCCTGGAATTATTTACATTAAAATGATAATCAAAAGCATTTTTAAGGCCACAATTCAAGAGATAACACTATCTTTAACAAAAGGAGCTACTTCTTAGGTAATGATATTGATCTTTCAGTTCTGTCTATTTCTAACGAACACCAAAATGTTATAAGAATCTAGGGATATCTGTTTCCAGACACCAGCTGGAACCCAGTGGGATTAGTGGGCTGTGAGGGAGCTGCCCAAAAGGCCATGGTGAGGGTGGGGCTGTGATGGCCAGCAGACAGTGGACGGGGTGGAGATTATGATCTTAGAACTGGAGGATAGATAAGCATAACAAGATTGGAGAACATGTATTGATCAGCAAGTCCAAGTATGAAACCTAAATTTTACATGTGATGTTCTGATGCAGCCTTGAAAATTTCTATTAGAAGAAATGTTTAGGACTCGAGTTTGTATCAAGGAATCAATGGGCAGTGATCTAATGGTATCAGGATGAGACTTAACCTGAGCAAAGAATCAGAGGACATAAAGGCTTATTATAACTTGACCCAAAGGGCTGGACAGTGGGCAGTTGAAAATCTCTAGTCCTGAATTTCTCTGCCACAAAGATAGATATAATTATATTGCCATTTTTATTATATTGGTATTTTCTGTTATCATGATAATTACAATGATGATGATTGATATTATCATTCATAATACATATGGAGATAATATAATAAGTGCCACAGAATGACATTTTGGTCAATGATGGACCATATATACAGTGGTCTCATAAAATTATAATGGAGCTGAAAATTCTTATCACTTAGTGATGCTGTAGCTGTCAAAATGTAGGACAATGCATTATACATGTGTTTGTGGTAATTCTAATATAAAAGAAACCTATTGAGAGTTGTATAAAAATGTAGCACATATGAGGGAGAACCCCCCAAAAAACTAGAACTATATTCTGGAGAGTGGGCCCCTTGTAGTACAGGCTTCCCTCTCTAGGTGAGTGTTCTAGGAACCCATCTGTGTCAGTGTACCAGCTGGCCTTGTTGTGAGAGGCTGTGTTTCGCTCAGTGAATTTTTTTTAAGACTCTTCCAACGCACTTGCCTGTTTCATAATGGGTGGTTTATGAGTACACCTGCCCACGTGATGATGAGTTTTCAGCAGTTTAGATGAAAAAAAGCATTACCCCCATGCCCCAACCTCCCTGTATACCTGATCTGACCCCAATCAACTTTTTTTTGTTTCCTAAATGGAAAACATCCTCAAAGAGAAACATTTTTCCCATGTGAAAGAGGTGAAGCAAAAAATGGCAGAAGCACTAAAGGCAGCAAAATCAACAAGTTCAAAAACTGTTTTGAAGAGTGGGGAAAAAAATGTTTTGATAGGTGTATTGCATCAAATGGAGAGTACTTTGAAGGTGACTAAGGTTTAAACATGTTAGAATAAGTACACAATTTTTTATAAATAAATTCCAGTTTCGGGAGAGACTCCCTCTTATATGATTATATAATCCTTGATAATAAGCAATTATGTTACTGATATGTCTATTTTTACTATACCTTTTCTGTGTTTAGATTTACAAATACTTACCATTGTGTTAAAATTACCTACAGTATTGAGTACAGTAACATGCGATACAAGCTTGTAACCTAGGAGCAACAGGTGATACCATGTAGCCTAGGTGTGTAGTAGGCTATGTCATCTAGGTTTGTGTAAGTGCGTTCTGTGATGTTTGTTCTAGGAAAAAAAATTGCCTAACGATTCAATTCTCAAAACATATTCTTGTCATTAAGTGATGCATCATTGTATAAATTTTGCTTGTAGATCTCTTTAAATTATTTTTCAAAGAAAGTCTGTACCTATGAATCACAGGAATGAGAAAGAGATAAAGCCTCGCTTTGAGTCTATGCTGATGTCTTCTGAGGTGGTGATCTTAGTTCCAGGTCACAAGTGGGAGTAGGTGAGTGTCTTTGTCTGTTCAGGCTGCTATAACAAAATACTATATAATGGGTGGTTTATAAACAGCAGAAATTTAGTTCCTACAGTTTTGGAGACTGGGAAGTCCAAAGTCAAGGTGCTGGCATATTTGGTGTCTGTTGGGAGCCTGCTTCTTAGTTCATTGACTTGTTCCTGCATCCTCTCCTGACAGAAGGGGCCAGGGAGCTCCCACCTTTTTCATATAGGTGCTCACCACACCCATGCAGGGTTAAGGATCAGGGTGTACAGTGAGGCCATGTCCACAGAGACACTGGTTTTCGCCAAGACCCCCAGTACTTCCTTCCAAGAAATAAGCAATGGTTATAATACCACATGGCAGGAACAAGACATTTTGGGGGGTTCTAATATTTCTTGGGGTAGATCCATCTATAAGTATGTTAAGGAGAAAAGAATATCCATTTTTGTTTCTTGGAGTGCCAGTAAAAAATAGACAAAATGAATTCTTGAGGGAGGGAGATTACATGGCCTAATTCACGGGGAAGGCAAAGGCCCAGGCCATCTGTCAGGATGGACAGCCTCATGCTGGCTGGGCCATGGAGACCCTGTGTCTCCAGGCTGCAGTGTCTGGCCCCAAAGTGACCTCAAAGGCATCTTCCAGATCAAAGCATCTTTAGTTATGGAACTCTGTGGCAACACCAAGACGCTGGTTGTCTTCTTCCTCCATCTTGGCTTGTTCTTCCATCAGTAGGAACTAGAAAGGAAGGAGACAGGAGGGAACTAGGCACATATCTTGTTTGTGGAATCAGTGGAGCCTGTGCAGAGGGGCAGGAGATTCCCATGGCCAGAGAGTTCTCGCAGCTACACTGGACTGGGAGGGAGACTTCTAGGAGTGGTGCACAGAGGGAGAAACTGAGTGACGAAGGCTAAGTTAGAACTATAAGTGAGAGCAAAGGTTACATGATAAGCCAGAACAGAAGAAGCAGGTCTGAAGAGCATGGACATAGAAGAAAACAATGAGGGGGAAAGGCTGTGACCAGCAAGAGAAAATCGGGGGCTTTACTTACATAGTGTGGATATGGAGCCACCAATATTTCCCACCATCTATCCCTCCTTACCCCACAAATTTAAAAGTTAGAAAAGAGAGTGCACTTGCTAAGTTCTTTTCCTTTACTTAACACAGCTCCAGGAATTAAATTTTAACTTTTTACAGTAATAGACAATAATTCTAGAATATATTACAGGTTTCAAACATACAGTCAGGACACAAATGCACATAAATGGAACCTTCTTTATGATTCAACTCAGTGGAGCCCCAGAGTTCTATTTCTGTGAGAGCAGCAGGCCTGCTTCTAACCCATGCAGGGCCCAGGGCAAGAGTGCAAATGTAGGCTTATGTCTAAACATTTGGAAGTCATTCATCAAGCTAGCAAACTACTGAATTTTGTTCTCTCCTCCTACCTTGATAATTATACCTTCAGATTAACCCAGAAGATCACTTTCCATGTAGAATTCCTCCTTGAAGCTCCTCAGCTTATTCTGGCAGTGTGCGGCAGTGCACCAGCCCATGCCCAATCCCGTTGTCTCCCCACTTATTCTGTCTGCACCTCAACAGCCTCTGGACATGGGCAGATGGACATCAAGCCCCGTGTCCTACTTACCCACAAAATTGCCATTCTTTGGCCACCTCTCAGCCCTAAGCTATAAACTCCAAGCCACAGGAGGGGAGCCCCAGGGAGAGAATCAAAGAAGAGAATGCCGAAGCCTTAGAAGCAGGCTCAAAATCATTTGCCTAGAGAATAATGCAAACTGATGTGTCCAGTTTATAAGAGATGTGTGGTCACCAGTAAACACATCCTGTTAGCCGCCAACACTGCCCACCCTGTAGGGAGGGGAACATCCACAGTTAATCAGAACATGGGCACTCTTTCTTGAGTCTGAAGTCACTGGACAGCAGTGAACCCTTGATCTCACCAAGTAAATTCCCTTTGATCTTGAACTCGGTCTCTAACAGGTAAATTCTCAGTCAATTTCAATTCAAAGTCAGTCCATTCAAAAATCAAATTCCATAACCAGATTGTTTTCCTTTCCAAGTTGCTCTGCACAAGTTTCTTCCAGTCTCCTCTCCAGGATGGCCTATTTATACTAGGGAGAGTCATGATGGGAAGGGGGCCATCTGAAGTTTTATCTTTCTCAGCTAGCTACTGCTGGATTCAGACTGAATGTCACAGATCTTTAAAAAGGAGGCTTTGTTTTCATTAGACCCTTTGCTATAGTGTCCATAGTTGTCATGTCTCTGTCTGGTCTCTTGGCATGGTATGGCCAGCCTTCCCCAGATTCAACCCCACCTGAGTTCTAAGCTCTTGCTAAGTACTGGTCCTGGAGACCCAGCTGCATGGTCTGCCTGATCCCTAGCTTTGGTCCATCCAGCCCCAAATCCCAGAGATGTGCCTTTTTTCACCCTACATCATGATTATCTCTGTCTAGTGCTCTAGATTTTAACTCTCATCTCTCTACCATACTTGTCCTCCCCTCAGAATGCAAGAACAGTTGGTTCTCCTCCACACAAGTGCAGGCTAATCTGGAAGGCCTAATCTCATATTCCCAGTGAACTAAGCACATCATACCACCCATTTGTTCTAATAAGCTGCCTTTTGTTGGGAAGAGCCTCTCTCCTGGCTTCTGGTACCCTCCTGTGTTCCTCGGCTTGCAGATGAGTCACTAATCCTCCATTGTCACACGGTTTTCCCTCTGTATGTGCATGAGATGGAACCCCAAAGAGAAAAGTTACAAAACAAGAGATGAATGCAAGACATTCATCATTCATCAAAATGTAATATTGCCAGAAGAAAATGTATATGGGGGGGGGGGAGGACTCCATCCACAAGAATGTCAGCAGACAGCATGTCTGCTTGGCTGGCTGGCTGAGTCCTTACCACTTCACACCATGACTGCTGACATAGGCCTTGATAAGTATTGCTTGTTTGAAGACATGAGTGAAGAGTCTATATTTGCAGGAATGCTCTGTGCTAGATCTGTCCTTCTGCTCATCCCTTGGGACTTCATTGCTACTTAGGCTCTGGTGTCTGTTGCCTACTTTCTGACCCACAATGGAAATAGATGTTAAAATATTTATTAGGAAGTAACTGGAGATACAGGGGCTAGATCCACAATAGGTAGATTTCTTCTTCTTCTTCTTCTTTTTTTTTTTTTGCCTCCAGAATGAGAAAATACACTGAAGACATTCAAATGCATATTTATACACAAGTGAATTGGAATACCATAAATAATGACTTTTATTAATCACAATTGAGCAATTTTCTATTCTTTGCCTACTAGACATGCCCTTTAAGTAATAGATTTCCAATGTGCTCCTGTGTTTCTAATCCTTCATTCTTGGTATCCAAAATTCTACCTAGGCACACTGAATACTATTTCTTGACTCCTTTAACATATGATTCTTCTTGGTCTGATGAATATTTCCTTTCAGTTTTATATAAGATGCTCCCTAAAGTTATGAATAACTAAATAAAATCTTAAAAACTACATTTAAAAAAACTAATTCTATATACTGTGCTAAGTTTATAAAATAAACTGAAATTCTGGGCAGCTGAAATAATTTTCTGAAAGACATATGACCCAGTAAATATACATATTTATTTGTTATATGTAAGTTATATATAACTTACACACATTCAAATAAGTTCCACAGGAAGACCATTTCCTCAACTGAAGTCACATCAACAGCTCAAATAATTTCACCTTAACTAACATAATCTAGTGAATCTAATATACCAACAAAATAGTCATTAAGACATATACTGAAATAGTTAGAATTTTTTTCCTAAAGGTCCTCTTTTGTTTTTATATTTTCAAGTGCCAGCTCTAACTGAATACTTATATAACCAGGGCTAAGTTTTCCTACCTAAGGAAATATCTGAGAATGATTGGCAGTAAAGAGATGATTGATGGATCAACTCTTTAGAAAGGCCCTATCTTTTTATTTTAGAATTATTATAGAAATCTAACCTAGAATGAGACTCCTGTTGCTGTGATGCTCAAATGAGCCTCAAGCAGCACAAACCAGTTTGCTCGGGCTATTGTTTGTGCTATACCGCCACCTGCTGGGAAGAGATGTAAATCACTGTAAAAGAAAGCGTTGGCAAAAAAAATGGAAATCTTTTTGCAGAGGTTTTTTTGTTTCTGTTTTTAATAATTTATTTATTTGTTTGTTTATTTATTTTATTTTTAGAGAGAGGGGACAGGAGAAAGAGAGGGAGAGAAACATCACTGTGTGGTTGCCTCTCACTCGCACCCCCAACTGGGGACCTGACGTGCAACCTAGTCATGTGCCCTGACTGGGAATCGAACCAGCGACACTTGGCTTGCAGGCCGATGCTCAACCCACTGAACCACAGCAGCCAGGGCTTGCAGAGGTTTTGATGCTTAAAGGTAATGCGCACTATGTGAACCAAGACAAACAGCTTCCAGGACGAATGTCTAAAGTGTCCCAAATAAAAGGAGAACAAAATAAACCTCGATTGTAAAATCATCAAGCAGCCACCCTGTGGCATTCTTTAGAGGTGAGTGATGCAGTGATGAACTGTGCCGTCTCCTCTAGCAATTTCTAAAAGAACTAGAAGGCAGAAAAAGAAAGATCCTGAGATGCTCAAGGACACTTTAGGGAGGTATGAGGAGGAAAATGGTAGAAGACAAAAATGGAAATCAAAAGGCCTGGGCTCATTGACTTACCATAGGAATAATGAGCATTTTCCTGGTCACACCTGGAGGCTGCAGTTAATTCATTGTGATCTAGAACCCAGCATGGTAAGAAATAACTGAAGGCTTATCTCTGCCCCCTCTGCTTGTCTGCTGGTGAGGAGACAGCCACACACACCCACGATACTCTGTGATGCATCATGCAGTGAATACAAGCTGTACCCTGGACTGGGGCAGAGCAAACTGGAGGGGTGAGATCTGGGCTGCACCTTGAAAGATTAGCACAAAAACAGGAAGGTGGTGGGTAAGGGTCAGGGGATCAAAGGAGAGCAAATGAGTTCCAGGGGATGGAAGCTGTGTAAAAGCACTGAAGGAAAATAGGTAGGAACTGGGAGTGGAGTAGCGGGCTCTGACCAGTTGGGAAGTGCCAGCCAGAGGGGCCATCGCAGGCTGGCCCAGGTTGGCCACTCATTTAGTTTGCCATCTTGGAAAATTACTTTGTTTCTCTGGATCTTGAGCTCCTCCTCAATAAAACACAAGAGTATTGACCTTGATGGTTGCTAATGTCCTAAAGCCCTAAGTGCATTATCTAAGCACTAAAATAGTCTAAAGTGACTTGAGAGGTTGTCTTTCAAGTAGCTGTTTATTTCTGAGGGAGGACAGGTGTATCTGAGGAGGTGTTACTGTGGCCCATCTCCCAAACTGTAAGACCCACAACTGCATCCCCACAGATTAAAAAATTAGTAATCATTATCACTATAATGGCTCCTGTCATTTCTTGAGCCTGCTCTAACTGCCAGTTCCTGTCCTAGATGTTTTACTTTTATTGACTTGAATTCTCAAAACAATCCTCTAGCTAATCATTATTATCTTCATTTGATGAGAAAATGAAGACTCATGGACATTAAGTAACTTGCTCAAGGTCACAAAATTAAGTGGCAGAACTGAGATTCGCACCTAGGTCTGTCTGACACAACTCTCCAGCAGTGGGGTGACTCTCATACACATAATTATATATCGGTAATATGAAATCAATAGTATTAAAATATGCCTGTTTCAAAGAACATTGTGTGGGAATTATGGAAAGTTAATTACTTACTCCCAGGTTTTCAGCGATGCTGAATTGGAATTTTAAACAGACATAGAATGTAGTTCCACTAATACATGTTCACTGAATGACTAAGATGCTAACCTATTTTAATTTAGACCATCCTAATGCTTTTGGAGACTCTAAAGGGCTAATTTGACTTTTTCTTGTCTCCACCAGTAGCAAACTCTGGTTTAATAACTTGCGTGGTGGTACAAGCACAACTGTCTCTCTGAAGGGCAAGCCTACCTGGACCGGCCCTTTGGGCCAGTCCCTGCCTTCCTCAGCAAGTGCACCACCCCGGCCCAGGATCATATGAGTGTCCCTCCTGGACATATTTCCATCCTGTCAGCTCTGTTCTCAAAGATGGATGGTGGTGCGGGTGGGTGGTAGAGTGGGGCTTAATCTGGGGCCGTGTTTCCATTGAAAGCTTGTCTTATTACATCCCTCGGAAGTGAGAAGGGGTGGCCAGCTTTTAGCTGGGATGTTAAGGAGGCATTTCATCTTCTTTATTCCCTTCTTACATCCTGTTTTCTATGTCCCCACACTACAAAACAACCAATGATATCCTGGCTAATGAAACTCTAAGTGTTCCCTAAGGCACCCAACCCACGCCATTGCTCACTAAATGTCTACTTCGGCATGGCTTCACCACTTTCCTCCTCCATGAAAACTCCCATTCCTTTAATATGGTAACACTAAGCTAGATATTGATGTTAAAACTTTTTTCATTTAAACAAATTCATACTAAAAGATGTATCTCTCAAGGAACACTTTACCTTCTAGAACTGGATGCTTAATTAGCTGAGTGAATTTCTCTTAGCCTATCAGGAACTGTAGAGAAGAAAGGTGCGTTTCTATAGTATTTTTGCCAAAACGTCAAAAATTTTTTTTCAAATACCACCAAATGAAATGATATAATTTTACTTCAAAATAGTATTGACATACTATTACTAGCATTACTAGTAATGCCCCACATTTGTCTAGCAATTTATAGTTTGCAAATTAATTTTATTTGTCTTTTCTATTTGAAACTTCTAACAATTCTGTGAGCAGCCTTTTTAAGTATTATAATGTCCACTTTACACATGAGGAAACGGGTATTTCAGTGTCTTGTTCAAAGTCACATTGCCAACTACTCATTAAAGCAGAACCTAAACCCAGAACTCCCAACTCCAAGCTCTTTTCATTTGTAGAAAATGCTATTTAACAAATGTTCTAAAAAAGAAAACAGGAGAATTAGAAGACAAAATATGTTGCTCAAAACCAGAAAAATAGGAAAATGGATTGTAGCCAAAGTCACCCTCTAACCAGCTCAGCATCCTGTGTGCTTAGTTTAGGACCTTTCCATTTCAAGTGACCAGAAGCCAACTCAGGACAGCCTGTATAAAAGGGGGACCATATGGACTCACAGAACCCAGCTGCAAAAGGACAAAGGGCCTCACTTCTGAAACAGCTGGATCTGAGCCTTGAACACCATCTGGACTAATTTCCGTCTCTGGCCTCTGCTTCTCCCATCTGGGTGGCTTCATTTCCCAAGGTCAATAGACAGGAAAGAACCCTGGGCACAGGTAGTGCTGGTCTCACCAGCTCCCAAAAGACTTGACTTGTCCCAGCCCAGATCGCAGCTGCTCCTGCCCCAGTCATGACTGCCAGGCTGGGAGAAGCTGTGATGGGCAGCCCCACAGGACCACAGAGCACATGCATGCACGTGCGCATGCACATGTGTGTGTGTGTGTGTGTGTGTGTGTGTGTGTGTGTGGAGTGTTACCCACTAGGACATAATAGTTGCGTGTTTTATTCCTGGCCGCAAGACCAGGCTCTAAACTGGATATATAACATCTGCCTTATACAAGTTCCTCAGTAGGTCAAGCTTTAAAATTCAAGTGCCCAATATTTTTGGTTCTCAATATTCTGAAAACCTTAGGTTGACAGTTTGTGGAAAAACTAATTTAAGGGAGAAATTATAACCATTCGTCATTCTGAAGATATTGCTCTCAGTGGAGACCAGAGAGCCCTGACACTGCAGACAGACTAGAGAAGGCATCTTTTCTAGTTGGATAGCACGATCCTAGAGAGCATGGGCTAGGGAACCCAGAGCAGACGAACTCTGCCCTGGTGACCTGAGGATCACGTGAGGCAGCCCTCTGCCATCTGGCTTTCCTCCCCCACCTCCCTGCCCATTGCAGGCTCCTCGTTCTCGCACTCTTGAGCCCTGTCAAGATTAGTCAGGAGGATTGATTTGACCAGGAGCCAGTCACCTATAACTAGTGTGAATTTAGGTCATTACTCTCCCCCCTGAAAAAGGACTCTAATACTAACCCCATTCTGCAATAACAGAATTTACAAAGGACTTTTCCTGATATCTAGAAATTATGGTTTAAATCTGGAGGCTTTTTTATTAGCAATAAATAGAAAAAACTTCCTCTTTCTTTGGAGAAATGCTTAACATCTATGAGACTGGGGAGGAGTCTGCTTCTGCTCCCCACCGAATATGAGAAAAAGCCCCCAGAGAAACTTTTGATGGCATTGAGAAGAGGAGTTCCAAGAAGATAGGCATTTTATTGTCTGTTTACTATCCGTTTAGCCATCTGGGTTCCAGAAAAGCATCTGCCCATTCTGGGCCACCTCTCGATGGGCAAGGAAGAGTTTCCCAGAGAGCATCCCAGGGCCCCAAAGTGTCCAGGCCACAGAAGAGCACCTGGTGGGTGCTGTTATGTGGAGATGTCTGAAGGCTGGAGTGTGGCTGAGCTGCTCATGACAAGATAAGAATGGGCAACCGAGGGAGCAGCCTGTTCTTTTGCTGCTTTTGCCATTTGTCAGGACAAAGGCAGGGAGATTTCTTGTGTGCCACGTGGGTAGAGAACCAGGCTTGCAATTTCTTTGAAGCACTCTGTAGGAGAACTGCCTGCCAAGGAAATAAAGAGATGGGTTGCATTGCTAGGACAGGGGTTAAGGGAGGTGGTCCCAAGACATCAACCAGCCAGAGCACACATCAGTGATGTCAGAAGAGCATCCTTGTCCTAGTCAGCAACACCTGCTACACACACACTCACACACTCACATGCTCACATTCACATATTCAATAGCTGATTGAGAGACAGCCAGTATTTGGGCTTCTCTTAGGACAAAAGAAACACAGGAGCAAAGAGGGATCTACAAATAGGACCAACTAAGTAAAATGGCCCTTGGCCTCTTTCCTCAGATTCCTCCTTCTCCAACCCTGGAGGAGCCAGAAGGAAAGTGAAGAAAGAAAGCGAAATAAGGAGAATGAAAAGACTTCTTTCTCTACCTTCTTGGCAGCTTGTGCTGAGAACACAAGAGGGACCTGTTTGAGGGAGAAGCTTTGAATTAGATGAAAAATTAAGTTTTTCTTTCTTATTGAATGAGATTTTTGTAATATCGATAGAAGAAACTCTTCTGGCTAAATTCACATATAGCTAAAGACCTGGGTCCTGCGCAAAAGGTCACCAAAGGGCAGGAAGGGTAATCTGACAAGAAGTGTTTGAAAGCAGTGATGGGAGAGTCATCAAGCAGTTTTCTGATGGAACCCTACCTGGTTCTCACTGATCAACAAACTGTCTGTGCTGCATTGGGTCTCTAATTATGCCCTGGAAGGCTCTTCTCCTGGTAAAGGAATTATTCGCAGAGCAAGCAAGTGGGAGGAGCATTAATAACTCACAAAATAATATGTGATCAACTGCTCTACATAACCTGTGCTAGGAAACTCCATCAAATGATGGTTGCTGTTTGATTTGGATCTTGAAGGACTAGGAGATTCTGAAAGGGTGGAGGAGAAAGATGAAGCCATCCCAGCTATAGGCAATATTCTGAGTGGACATGGACTTAGGTTCAGGCGAAGAGGAATGACCTGGTTTGATTGGATCACTGGCTTTCTGGGGAATTGTTATTGTCAGTGTTAAAGCCAAAAATATAGTTGAGTCCACAAGTGAATGATGTTTAAATCTAATCTCAAAATTCTAAAGTGTACGTATTGTTTAAATGAAACCACAGGAGATTGCTGAGCAGCAGGCTTTATGATCCCATTTGTGTTTTTAGAAAAATAACTCTGGCAACAGGGTGCAAAGTTGATAAGAGTTGGAATTGAAAGAGACTAAATCACTTAGATTGGTCAAGAAATGAATGCCATGTAAAAATGATAAGGCAAATTATGATTGTGGCTCTAGAAATGGGAAAAATAAGAAACAGGTTCAAGAGAGAGGGTAGAGAGAAGATAGAAAAGACTGATCATTACTTCCCTGCACAGGCTAATCTCCATGAATATATGATTTCTGTTCTAAAATAGAGGCTACAAGACTTTCAAAGAAGTTACTTTATTCCCTAAAAACATAGGGATCCCAAAAGGCCAGTGTTGCCATTGACTCCCCAACTCTCAGCTGGGCTAATGAAGATTTGACTTCTATCTGATGACTCTTTGGCGACTGGAGCCACTGTTCCCTCCGGGGTAATGGGGTCACCTCTCCTGCCTGTCTCCTTCCTTGAGCCTCCAAAGAACTGGAGAAAACCTCTATTCAGTCCCTAACAGGTGGAGAGTAGGAGGCCGCCCCAGCCCATCCATCTGTCCACTTCATTCCGCATGGTCCTTCCTTACTTCTGCAATGACACACATAGGAAAGACAAATCAACAAAATGAATGCTACCTGGGATATATTTTTCCTTACCTGGAGAAATTCTCGTGACCATCCCAACCAGAAAAGATCATGATTCATAGGCTGTTGGTTTCCATTCACCCTCATTCACACCCAGTTTAATGTTACCTTGATATCCTTATGGAGACTGGAGGAGTTTACTGGGTATTTTTCAAAAATAATAGTGCAATTTTATGCAGAACTTTTCTCCACAGCCTGATTATATCAGCCTGTGTTTGGGGAATGACTGTCAGTTAACCTTGCAAAAGCTTCCTATAGTTTTGGCAATTAGATCAAATTGGAAACAGAAGCCCAGACATCCTGAAGAGGAGAAAAATCAATGTAAATAAATGTAATTTCTAAATAAAATATGCTTTTACCTAATTGAAAAGTCATTATCAATTAGCCAAATGCAACTTTAATCAGACATGAATGATTGAGAAATTCTATATTCAGAGGAAGAACACAGGTTGGCATTTTAAAACCCTCGTGTCTCATGCTATTAGCCTTGAAAACCTTTTACCAGGCAACTGAGGTGTGAGTTTTAATTCCCAGTATCAAACCAAGAATAAAATTATTTTAATTATGGTCAACTGGGTAGAAACATTGATGGTCTAATTGCTAAGCAGTAAATCTGTATTCTGTCCCCGGGAGACTCACACCTGAGCCAAGTGCTTCAATAATTCATTAAAGCACTTCCCTGTGCATCAATTATCAAATCATGTGTCTTGATTATTTTACTTAGGAAAGTTACCCTTGTGAAAAAGACTTTTGCCAACCATCAAAACACAGAAGAACCCTCTAACCTATTACACATTTGACTTTCATAGGAAGAATATAAAATCTTACATCAACCTCAATTATCTAGGGCACATGTGCCAAAGGCAATACGCAAAATAATTACTAGGGGTACAGCTGGCCAACTTTGTGCAGAATTATTAGGTAAGTGAATTTGGGACCCCTAGCTCTCCAATTCTTATTTTTGCCAAGAGTATATTATAAAGAATTCCTTCAGTTCCCTTCAAGTATCCACGTATTTGTGGTCCCAGATCATATTTTATTATCTTTATATCTCCATGAAGCCAAACTCAATGTCTTAATGCCTATTT
The DNA here is from genome assembly GCF_987537825.1 of Furipterus horrens. Taxonomy (NCBI): domain Eukaryota; kingdom Metazoa; phylum Chordata; class Mammalia; order Chiroptera; family Furipteridae; genus Furipterus; species Furipterus horrens. The sequence continues at coordinate 31,328,989 of NW_028327180.1, forward strand.
ATATAACAGATCATAAACTGATGCTTTTTTAATCTATATTAATTGTTAATATTTCTACTATTTCACCCAAAATATCAAAGTGAAAAAATATTATGAGAGGAAAAACGAATGAGTAATACAAAAATAAGGGTCACTGGATGGAAAAGAAAAAAACTCAAAGTCTATTTCTATATATGCATAGAAAAGGTACTTCACAGATATCTGTTGGGTGAGAACTCTACAAAAAATGAGAGTAAAATAAATTTTCAAAAAAAAATTTTTTCAACTTGGGGCCAATGGTTTTTCCCACACTCTCAACAAAAAAGAGCAACTTTTACTCATTGTGAAATTTAACTCTTCTTCCTATTCTAATCCAACTTCCTATGGCAAAGATAATCCTAGGCACAATATTGCTGAATTAATGAGAGCTAGGGAAGTATAAATACGAAAAGGACAACTAACTGATTGAATAATCAGTCCTCAATAGCTTAAAAGTATCTTCATGTGGTTTACTAACTTAACAAGAAATTCTGACTATTTCACCCTCTGTAATTATCATTATCAACACTCTTCTTGATACTTAGTCTTCAATGGATTCTGAGAACCAATGCTGACATCAGAACTGAGTGCAAAGGTAGTGGATCTCAGTGCATCTGCACTTCATTTTCTCTATATCTATTTTGAAAGGAATGGCTCCAAACCAGGAACTCGATCTAGTAATAGATCTTTGTCCATGTATGTTTGCACAGCATGGTAACATACTTCCCATATTTGGACATCTCAGGTGGGAAGTAGGGGGCTGGCAGGGCGAGGGGGAGCAAGCCCTCAGTTCTGCCTCCCCCCTTCCATCCCTCCTCCCTGATTCTACTTGTGATCCAGTTGGGTCAACAGGAATTTTGAATCTTGAAAGAATGGACCATGTGCTCAGGGACAAAGATTATTCACAGTGGCAGCAGCAATGGGAGTGGAGTCAGGAGTAAGGATCCCAGACATGACAGCAAGTGTCCAGGTGGGCAGAGTCCAGCATGCAGTGATGTGTCCTTGGGGATGTGCTGGTCGGGGCTGTCCTTCCCAGACTGTTCTTGGTTTAAGGATGAGAGGGGCTGGGTCTTGGCCAAGATTGCACTCTCTTGTTTTCTGCCTTGTTCTATACCTGGATAATTCTGTGAGCCACCTGAGGTCCTTTTAACAAAATTCCTCCTCTGTTTAAGTTAGAGGGATTTCTCTTGTTTGCAACCAGAGTTGCTGGTTTGTAAGGAACATAAAATTCTTAAAAGTGTAAATTTCTGAGAAGTGAGGTAGTGTCAAATACAGAAATTAGACATAAGTATTTGGAAATTGCTTAATATTTCTCATATTTTACACCTCTCTACTGACAGTGATTTCCTCAGACATATATAAATAACTTCTACTCTACTAGAAATCTGTTTACACTTTTGAAAAATACTCTTTGCCAGCCTGATCATAATAAAAAGTATCATTAAATTTGGGATTTAGAGAAATTTCCTGGTAATCACATTAAGCCATCCCCAGAGGGAATAGGGGTGGGGTAAGAATGTAAAATTAGATTATCCAACTAGAGATTCTATCAATAAAGGAGGAAAGCTTAACTAATTTAAAGCTTGTTTCATTACACACTCTGTAAAAAAAAAGCAACTGACTTTTTCATTTGGAGATATTTATTGCAAATTGTTATAAGGGCCAGAAAGTTCTTAATAAAGTGAATATTGCAGATAAAAGTTCATTTTTTGCTTTGCTGTGAATGCACTGAGGTCAACAGTCTGCAACACACAATGTCCCTATTTATGAAGGAATGAAGGTAGGGTTAATTATGTATTTTATCCCAAAATTTTTGACTGTTTTAAGGCACTTCTTCATTCTTAATCAGGTAGTTATCACATGGTAAGTCTGTAAATACTGAGTTCAAATTCTTCAGAATCAGTTTTAAATTCTATCAGTTGAACCCATTTTAAGTCCTTACACTCTGGTATAAAGGCTAATGATCATTTATCTGCCCCAAACCCCCAATTTCCTACATAGTACAGTAGGTCTCATAAAGTAAGACAATCTGTGTCATTCTCTTCTATGTTCCACGAGTCCTTCCTCTGAATCCTTATGCCCTTCACCACTTATCCATTCACTTGCTTGTCCATACAGTAACATTTATTGAGCAGCTACCAGACACTGAACACTATATGAGGTACTTGGGAGATGAAGATGAACTACACAGTACCTGCCCTCTAGTAGCTTAGAGTCTATTGAATAGATCAATACAAGCAAAAGCACCATTTGTACAGAATTGCAGATTACACTGAAATACAGATATTTTAAAATGGTGCAAACATAACTGTCTCAGTCCTAGGAAATGAGTATTTCCATAATAAGGATATGTACTGCCCTGATTCCTCTTCAAGGAAAAACTTGTTGCTCCAGCTGCTAGGAGGACTATGGGCGGATGCCCTCAGGAATTGACTCAATCACACTTGCTAAAGCATGTCCTTCCCAGGTGGCCCACAGCCAATGACTGAGTAAACGCATGACTCTGTATGCCCAACACCATGTTCCCTAGGGGCCCAACTGACCTTCAGCCATTCATTCAGGCAACCCAGTTCTCCCTGTAATCAATCCCGCTTCTTTCACTTCCCTTCTCTAGAATTAATTCCAGGGACACTTCTTAAAAAGGATGGTACCAGAATCAGCATTTCTTGAGTGAATTTTTTTTTTTTTTTTTTAATGAGCCATGGCTCTAGCTTTCTTGTACTAGAGACTGTAATCCTCAGGAATATGATACTGGAGACTGCTGTACTGAATAGAAGAAGAACAATGATGATGATGGTAATAGTAAAGGTCAACCTAGGGTTTACCCCATGCCAAGCATAGTTTCAAGGGTTTTATATATATCAGCTCATGTAATCTTCATAGTGACTCTGTAAGTTAATACTGTTATTAATGCCTTTCAACTGATGAACAAAAGAAACAACAAGAAGGTAAAATATTTTGCTCAAGGTCACATATCTACTAAATGACTTCCCAGTATTGCACCAAAGTGTGATCTGTTAACCACTATCTGCTACCAGTTCTTTAATTCTTCAGTATAAGTTTTATTGTGTCATTAATAACCATGGTGGAATTATACATTCAAAGCACTTTTAGATAACAAATATCATCAACCATTCACAAGCCCCTACCACATGCCAGCACTGTTGTAGGCCCTTTATAGCTTCAAATATTTGTCATAACATCTCTGTGAGTTAGGCCAGGCTTGCTTATTCCCATTTTACCAATAAGGAAACTAGTTCCTACATAATTATGTGAGTCACCGCAAGTCAGAATTCAATAGTCACAGAGACATTCTTAAATGTGGTTTTTCTGTTTCCAAAACAAATGATCTCAAAGTTAATTTAGATATTTATATTTATCTAAACTATGCTTAATCTAGGAACTATACTTAACCTAAAATAGGTTAAATTCACTATTCATAAGATCTATTATTTTTATCTGTACCACCTTAGACAGTCTCCAAAAAAAATCCCAGAAGTGTGGAAAGCAGCATCTGACCATTAACACAGCTCTAGCGATGATCTGGGACTTCCTTTTATAAACCTAGATGGCTTAAAGGGACTCATTCTCTACCTACAAGATATTCTTTTAGAGCTCCCCTGAGTTTTAGTCCAAATAAAGAAAGATGGCATTCTTCAGTTTTAAGCCCACGTGCTATGAGTAAATCCCATTATATATTTGATTCTAGTTTTAGAACCTTGATGCAAATTATGGAAATCTCAGTTTATAATGTATAATGATCATAAGGTCATAATTTGCTCTTTGAAGATAAATTTAATTTCTAAAAAATGATTAAAGCCTTTAGCCATGAATAATTGATTAAATTCAGCAAACAGCAGTCTCCTATGGGTAAGATTGCAGAGCTTTGAGGGAAAGATGTAAGAAGTTTCCTTTTATGTCACCTTTTTCATGGCAGTAAAATTATATGAATTTGTCTTGTGAGGAAATACAAGGTTATAAATTCCTCTTGACAAAAAAGAAGAAGAAAAGGACCTCTGAGTTGTTTTTACTATAACCAAGAACAGCTCTAATGTCGATGGGCAATGCCAGCTTTTTGGAAACAGGAACAGAAGACAGAGAATAACGACCCCTGCTGGGCTCACTCCTTGATTTGGCAAATGCACTCGCTCTTTGTCTCTATTATTCGTCGCCTGACAATTGTCCCCAGCAGTGGAAGGCAAGCTCACCCTCTGGGAATGGGTTCAAATATAAATGAGATCCTTGTCAAAGGTCCACTGTGGCTAACACCCCTCCACCCCCAATCCCCACAAGGACACTACATTTTCACTTTATTACTTTTTTCGTTTCAAGGGCAGGTTAAGGTCCACGGGAAAAATGCCATTATAAATGGAGGTTCTTGATTGCAGGCCAAAATGTCTGCCCTATCTCATTTCCCACTCCTTTCTCTTCTATTCTCTCTCTTTCCAGCCTTGCCCTTTCCTACGATTGCAGCATCCCAGACCCCTGCTGTGTACTTGAAAGTGGCTTGGATAACAGCTGCTATAAGACCTTCCGTGAACAACCCCTAACAAACATGTACAAACCCTGCAAAGTGTTGCTTCATTGTCCATTTACTCTGCTTTTAACATGACAGCTGACAGCCTCGTGCACTCAGGGAAAGCAAAGCATGACCACTGGGAGCCATAAAATGTTTCCTTTTCCTTTCTGGTGAAGGTCGAGTGACTGATCCAATGCCTTCTTCCATGAGCTGGTGGTATAAAAATTGCTGTCCTTTAGCTTTCTCTGGAGAGTTCAAACAGAGAAATCACAATGGCAGAAGCCTTGCTTTTCAAAAACTCCAAAAAATAATAATAATAATAACAACAATCATGGAATGCAACACAAAAAAAAAGTGAAAAGTCTCCTTGAAGTAACTCCTATTGATGCAATTTAAAAGCCATTTTAAAATAATGGTTAGTAGCCTGAATTTGGAAAGACATGTGACAGAAAAATATTGCTTAAATTTTACAAAGCAGAGTCTTGGTTCATTCATACTGGACACAACTTGACTTTCTGTGAGGTCCAATCACAATTTCCATGACAGGAATACTTGTCATCACAACCACTGAGACTCAAAATCACAGTCACAATCTTCATCTTTACAACAACCTTGTCGAGTTGTATGGCAGCTGTTAATGTCCCTGTTTCACAGAGGAAAAACTGAGTCTCATATTCAGTTGTTTCTCAGTCACCTATAGCTAGAAGTGGCAGAGCTAGAACTCAAACTACAATCTCCCTCAAAAGCTAATGTGTTTTTTGTGTCTCTGCACTGAACTTTAGTGACATATCAAGTTCTGTGAAGGTTTCAAATTAAATTAATTTTTCCTTGGTTATCCTAAATCTCCTTCCTTAAAAACGTTTAAAAAGAGAAGGTCTCTTTTCTTTGTCAGGCCAAACGATGACTATGTGGGTTTCAGTGTATGACAATCAACATTCATTTAAATGAGAAGTTGATTTAGCAAACTGTATTTAAATCAAACGGATGCAGAACGTGGTGATGTTCTCACTGTAGTTCCCAAAGGTCAATTATGTAAGCATTTCATAAGCAGCTCTGTATTGCCAGTTTATATTAGATTCACCAGAGACTTATTAACATCTGGGAAGAACTATAAGTTTTACATAAAAGCAAAACAGAAAGTAATGTCTTCATTCATAGAAAGTAAAATTTAAAGCAAAGGTGAAATAAAACTAAAAGTAACCTTATACACATGCACATAAGAATTGTTTTTTAAAAAATCATATATACTAGGACCCAAAGATATTAATCCAATAGATTTTAATTAGATTCCAGGAAGACTTCATTTCTGTGCTATTCTCATGTGGACAGCTCACCCACCACACTTAGAAATACGTTGGACCATGGGTGGGAGAACATAGGAGGAAGTGGGTTTCCAAATAAGAGTTGCAATTTTAGATTTGCAAAATAAGACAAAGCTACTCTTTGCCTTCAAAAACCATTGAGAGTGATACCAATTTAATGACTATTAATTTTACTAGCTTTTAGTTTGTTGTTTCTGCCTTTTACTATTTGTAGCTACAATAAACCCTTATTAATAGAGACCTTCAGTGGACTGAAATGAACCTCTAACCTGTTAAAAATGATTTGTGAAAACAATAAGGATTTTTTTTACCATAAAATTAGTACAGGGTTTGTTTTTGTTAATTTTCAGTCCAAGAGAAACAGGCAAGCTTATATGTTACCTGTAGGTATGTAAATTTGTTTAATGTTTTAATCATTCTTAAACTTTGGAAATTTGTATGGAAAGTGTTCAAAACGGTCATGCTCTTTGGCTCAGCAATACAAGTTCTATCCTAATGAAAAATGTGCACAAAGATTTAAAAACAAATATGTTTACAATAGTAAAGCTTGTGGAACAGTCTAAATTGCATAAATAGGGGGGTAAATAAACTATTATATATTCAACTGATGGAATAGAATACATCTCATGTCTTTAAGAGTTTAAAATAATATGGGAAATTCTTTACATGGAAAGTTCAGTCTTTAAATTATATTATTTATGGTATTCTCAACAATTTAGCAAAAATTAGAAATATTCAAAAGTGTCCAAAAACAATTATTTTGGAGGGTAAGGTTGTGAATAGTTGGTATTTTGTCTTGTTATTTATTTATTTACTTACTTATGGTTTTCCACAGTGAAAAATGTCTTTTAAACTTTTATAAGTAATTTTCCTAAAAAGAAACTTTTGCTTTCTTTTTAATGTAAGGCAGGCCACAGTTATAGATTTACTTCTAAGTACACCCCCAAAAATGAAGATAATAGATTGCTGCTTTATTTTTGTCATCTTATAATATGGCAGCTGGCTTCCCTCAGAAGGGGCCAGGAAGAGAGCATGCAAGCGAAAAGCCACAATCTTATTGTTACCTAATCTCAGAAGGGACATTCCATTACCTCTATACTGGATTCTAGTTATTAAGGCATTGGCTGAATCTAGGCATTACTCAGGGGGCGGTGTCACATGACAGCATGACCGCCAACACTAGGGGACCATTAGGAACCATTTATAAGGCTGCTGACTCCGCAGAAGTCTAGGTGTAAAGCTCCTATTTGGCCATTGGGGAGAAGGCTCTCTGTTCCCCCAAACAGAGAACCTGGATACTGAGCTCCCCAATGGGTATTTTTCTGTTGCACATGTTAAGGTTTATCAGTCATAAATGCTCAAGCTCACTAAACGTCCCTGCTGGCCCTGGCCCTCAGGACAAATGCTACCCAGAGAAGGGAGAGCATATGTCCAGGTATCTCTGGTTTAAATTTGACACTTTCCTAGAGAAAAAAGTGTGTTCCCTAGGTCAACTACTAGAAGCCTATTTAACACAAACCTTAAAATTTTATTAGAGACATAAACCTCAGAAAATATAATGGTATTACTTCAGTATCATCATATCTGATAATATTATGATTCTATGAAAAAAATACATTTTGAGTTCTAAGCAACTGACTTACAAAAAGATTCAAAACATACTCAGTTTATTATCTGTCCTCTGTTATATAATTTCCAGTATAAATGCTCACATTCTGAAACTCATAAAATAATTAGGGCAAGAGTCAATTTAACCCTCAAAGAGGATTATTCAACAGTAACAGCAAGAAATTTTTCTGTCATATGACAAGAAGAAATGAGGCCATCCTATATAGTGGATTTCAGTTGTTTTAATAACAATTATCATGTGAAATTACTAATCTAGTAGTGTGTATGAACTTCTGCAATAAACCTTTCATTTATAGTGAAGGAGTTAAACTTATTGCTATCATCATTGCTAATTTACAGATCAATTAACACAATGTATTTGCCTATAATAGTGCCATGCAGACTGTGGGGATTCAATAATTGGTGAATAGGAAATTCTGAATATTAATATTTCTGATTAATCCAGTCTCAAATATAACATATACTACAATTTGAAAGGGTTTTATGCTCCATATATAACCATTTCCTAAATAAAATTATGGTAATTGTTTTTGTCTTGCAGTATATTGAACTTCTCCCTTCCTTCTCCTCCCCCTTCCTCCCCCTCCCCCCTATCCCTCCTCCTCCTCCTCCACCTCCTCCTCTACAGTGAAAAAATTCCCACAAATATAAGTCGCAATGACTTTTTTACTCTTTGGCATGGAAGTACAATAACAACGGGATCACATATTCTTCTGCCTACAGCTTTACCGCAGCCACGTGACTTATAGAAACCACAAACCAAGTTTTACCGAAGAGGTTTGTCATTTTGAGGGTAGACATGGTGTTGCATTGAGCTTGGGAAATTTATTTGAGATAACTCTAAAAGGCTTATGAGTTCTTACCAATTATCTTGGCCTCAGAGATATGTTTTGCCTTTCTTTTTCATCTTTGGATCTATCAATACATTCTGTTCATTATTTTAATATTTCTCCTAGCCTAGGCAGACACAATTAAAATAGAAGAATAAGTGTGAAAGTTTCTGCATATTCAACTTTTGTGAACAGAAGATGAATTTGCTGTGTGTATGTGTGTTTGTCTGCATGTGTGTGTATACATGTGTTATGATTATTCTAAGTATTTCCCTTTGCTGAGTCACTTAATCACACCACAACTGTTTGAATTGCTATATTATTCCCGGAAGTTGTGATAGATAGTTTTTTTAGCAAATATTTACTGAATTCCTGAATAGACCAGCTACTCTCCTAAGTATTAGAAATTGGATGAAGAAATGAGACATTTTCTGCTCTCATTGAATTTTTAGTCTAATGAAAAAGATGGATATTAACTTGATGTTCACACAAATATTATTTCATATTCCCTCACTTTTTGTAAGGATATAAGGATATCTGTAGAAATCAATTTCCCAATTTATAAAGCATAGGAGATCTTAAGCTTCCATGGAGAATGTATAATTGGGGAACTTAGCATTGGTTTTTACATTTTCCAGCCTTCTTCACTAGCCATTAAGTGTAGGACTACTTAAGGCTTAGTGTGAGAGACCCTCTATCTATTTACACTTCACCATCTTCCTAGGCAATTTTATTATAGATACCTAATGGTTTAAATTATCATGTATATAAATATGACACCCACATTTGTAGGTTAGTCTAAATTTCTATTTTGGGCTAGATTTCTTTGGATAGAATTGACCTATCCAACTGCCACTGGCTTCTCCTTTTGGGATATCTTTAAATCATCTCAATGCACTTGACCTGTGTCTGGTATCCATGACCCTGACTACCTGTCCTCTTGCATTGCCCCAATTCCTGAATAAGGTTACCACTGACCTGCAAGCCTTTCAGTTCTGACTTAAATATCACTTCCCCAGGACAAACTTATCATAACTGCCTCCCTATTATTCCCTTCTTTCACAGCACTCTGTGTTTCCCTTTCATGATCATGTATGTGCTACAAGTTATAATTATAGTTTTGTGGGGATATAAATATACTTATATAACATATGAATATTTTATTCTTAGAAAACTTTATAATAGAGTTAAATTACTATTATAGAAATATACCATTATAGCCCCAATGAGTCTTAGAGTAGACACTAAAGAAAAATGTTAAATGAATGAGTGAAGAGAACTGGGAAATTTCCCTGTTACCTGGAAGAAGGAATTAGTTGCTGGCTTCTTGTGACCTTGTAACAAGTATAAGAGCTCATCTAGAGTCATGAAAGAGTTTGACACAACTGAGGGTGTTTACAGGGCTCGCAGTACAGTGTGACACTATCTAATGCACATTGTAAGGGTTATTCTGAAATTCTCAGACTTCAGAAGGTATAGCACAGCCTATTCTGAGCCCTTCTCTCGGCTGGTCCTTTCTGAGAGGCAAGAGTCACTAAAAGTAATAGAGAATAAAGATTCTTCTGCAGCTGCCAGCAGGAGCATATGGTGGAAATCCCTCACTATGGTTTGCTACTCCAGCAGAAACTTTGGGAAAATTAAGAGCAGTTGCCACCAGTGACCAGAGAAGCCTTGAGATTTTTCTTTCCCCAGGCTCCACTGAGTGCATTTGCCAGTGAAATTCATCATCATTAGAATGGTCACCAAAAGTCTGTTCCAGAAGCCACCGCTAAGGAGAACTACTACTGAGACATATTGTTGGGTGCCATCTCTCCTGAAAGCAACTAGCAGGAGGGAACTTTAGAAAGCGAGACTAGGGGAACCACAAAGATCATACGTCCTAGTGGGCATTTTACTATTGACCTACAGGACAAGATTTTACTGCTTTCAATATACAGCATGTGGCAAAAGTAGATTTACAGCTGTGAGTATGCAAAACACAGTTTATTCTTGGATTATTACTTTTAATTATTGTATTATTTTCCATATGAACAACTGTAAACCTACCTTTTCCCTATCCTGCATTGCTCTCTTTTTAAAGAAAAAGCTATTTTTCCAAGAAAACCTGATGAAGATTGCCTGCAGAATGGCTTAAATTTATACTAGGGATGTGGAACAAAAAACTAGCTTTTACGATCCCCATTAAAAGTACGCCTCAGAAAAAAAATGAAACAAAATAAAGGTTTCTCATTCAAAATGAGATGAAAAAGGTTAAATACCCTATAAGCATTAGTTCTATAAGATTCTGTCTTATTCATCATGTAGCCCCAATAGTTCCTAGTTCAAAAAATGCTGAATAAGTAAATGGGAGAATAAATAGGTGACTGGACAAATGGATAGTTTCCATTTATCTTAAAATATATTTAATAAGAATAGAATGCATGATTTCTTTTAAGTAAACATTAATAAAATAAATGTATTGAACAAGGCAGATATATTTATAGTATGTAATATTTGTTCTCCAAAATAAAAGACACTATATATTTTTGTAGTGAAACAATAATTTCTCTTGTTTTTAGTCTGCATACAAAATCTAGACATGAATGGCAGAGACTTTGTAAAGCCATTTAATTTATATTTCTGACAAGGAATAATTACAAATTTTAAAAGAAAATAAATGCCACAGGTATATGCTGGAATGCAACAGGGGCAAGAGGAGCTTTACACTAACTAACTCAGGTTGTTTACAGTCTTTAAGGGCTTAACAAAAATGTCATTTAACTCCTTGCTGGAAAGGCGCTGCCCCTTAAAGCCTTTCTTTTTCACACTGAGAGCATTCTTCAGAAGAGAAACTGGACTGATTAATCTTGATGTGTTATGTTTGTTCTTGGAGACTTCCCAGCCTCTAGAACTGTGAGAAATTACTGTTCGCTATTTAAGCAACCCAGTCTATGGTGTTTTGTTATAGCAGCTTGAGTAGACTAACACATCAACCCTGCCACACACAAAAGTTGTTGATCACACAGGGTATGAACACCAGGGGTAGGAATCATAGGCCCCACTTTAGACTCTGTCTGCCATACCAGGTAATGCTGTGGTAGGCATAATTATTCCCAATTTACTGACTGAAAATATCAGTTAAGTTTGAAAAAAGTCAATTAATTTATCTATGGCTATATATTTCATAAATGATAAAGCAAGGATTAAAATGCAGTCTGGTTGGCCCCACAGCCATATTGTCACCGCACAGTATGACAGAATTGTAAGAGCTCTTACCTGCTCTTTTGAATTTTGTAATCTCTCTCAGTATCCAGGACTCTCCTGCCAATTCCTGAAAATCATGATACATCTGACCACGGTCATGAATATCTGATCTCCCAGGATAGCAGCTTGTATTTGAAGGCTTTAACTTTCCCCAACCACTTACTTAATTGCCTAATATTATGACCTTACAAGGTGACTAACTAATAAAATAAACCAAATAGTGCTAATAGCTTATTGCGTTATGCCACTCAGGCAATATATTTGTATTGCGAAAGGGCATTATGAGAAAGAATTTATGACAGATTTATATTCCTAATATAACTTTTATGTTTTTGCTTTATGGAAACCTGGTTTTCAAAGCAGACTCTGCCAAATATCCTCTATAGCATTTGCAAAGTAATTTAACCTCTTCGTAAAATGAGGGGAGAAGATTCAATGACCTCTAATAACCTCTCCAGCTCTATGTTTTCATGTTTTTGTTTTAGTCTTTCCTCAATAACTTCCAATGATTTTTCACAATGTAGTTGACAAAATTGCTAGCTAAGCATTCAAGAACCTACATAATCTGGCCTAAATTTTCCTTTCAAATATATTCACTTATACTTAAGTCAAACTCTTTTACCAAAATATCCCATATGCATGTCTTCCTAGAATGCTTGGCCTCTTCCTCAGTGCATTTCCTGGTCCCAGGTTTACTCAAGCCAAGAACAAGTCTTCCCAGCTCCATGATGCCTTCCCATCTACCCCAGCCTATATTCCATCCTAACATGCTGTAGAAACTCATCTGCACACTCAGTTGGCCCTTGGATTGTCTAAGTTTCCTCTGAGTATCCCTGAAGGGATTTTAAGCTCTTTAAACACAGAAAATGCATTCTGCATCTTTGTATCTACCACAAGAATATAACTATAAATATTATGAAGTCAAAAAAAATTCTTCATTCAGTGACTAAAATGAATGATTAATTTCAGAAAACAGTGTGAGTTACAGGGGAAGATGGGGAGAGTCTTATCCATCCTCTAAACACCGCATTCAACCTGCTGTGTACTCTCCTAACAGGGACTGTTTCTATGTCCTACGCCCATTGCATCGGAATACCCGAAGTTTTTTATTCTCCCAAGTTGCTCCTTTCAACTTGAATGTCTTTCGCCATTCTGTAGCCACTTATAAAAACCCTCTCCAGTGTTCAAGGCCAAGTTAATTTTTTTCCTTGACCTTTCTAGTTGGAATTAATGTCTCTCTTCTCATTGTTGCTTTCTTACTCTCTTGGCCCTCTTTCATGGTATTGCCTTACAGTGAGTTTTATTGCCTCTCTGAGTTGCCACAATGCGAACGTAAGCTCCTCAAGAATGAAAACTGCTCCTTCCATGTTTTCTTTTATACCCTTCAGAATACCAGGACAGACCTTGCAGTAGAAGGTGATAAGATAATACTTCTTACACAAACTTGGGAAAGATGCCTCAGTAAATCTAGCCTGCCTTTATGCTAAAGGGAATGGAAGCCTTACTGTGCTCTCCTCTAGAGAATGATTGAAAAAAAAAGTTCTAAACCCGAGCAAAATTCTTATTTCAAACAAAAAGCAAGAAAGCTAATCTGAAGAGGGCATGATTATGCAAGTGGAAAGCCTGCTAAGATTCTGAGATTTTTCTGGAAAAAATAAACACAAACACACAGAGACTGGCTTTACAAACGGTTTTCCTAAAAGGTGCTTTGTGTACCACTGCTGGTGCTTGAGATTATCTACATGGTTAGAGATCCACATTTGTTATTTTTAATATTTTGTATTTATTTTAATTTGTATTAGAAAAGTATATAGTAATTTCAAGGGTTATTTTACTTAGGATGAACTCAACTGCAGTTTAAAACTTAAAATTATAAGCAAATACTCATTCAAATAATATGGAGTATAGTAAACATTGTGAGAAGATTATACAACTGACTGCGGCTTCAGAAACAGGGACGTGTTCCTCGTTCTAACCAGACTCAAGGTCATGAAATGTCATTAGAACTCCTGATTTCTCAGTTCTACCACCTGATCTTAGGCCATGTCCTAAAGATTTCTGAATATGAATTATAAATTTCTCTCATGGGCTTTCAGCCCTGGGATATTTGCTTTTTAAAAGACATTGTAATGACATTATATTACCAGTTACATTAATGCAATTTCTACCAATGTTCCTGAATTTCTTCCGCATGTACCATTTCATTTTCCTGCAGCTCTGCTCTGCCAAGGCCACTTCCTCCTGCTGCGCTCTGCAGCTTGAGTGATTAAGCTTCTTTGTTGTGCTGAAGTGCCTCTCTGCTGCTCTTGAGAGGCCTGGCTCTTGATTTGCAGCAAACTTCCCACTGTCTATGGTACAATTATGATGCATCAGTTTGTTTTCAATCTCGGTCTCTGGTGAGCCAGGACTAGACGAGCCTTTCCTTCCCAGTGGCCCTGCACAAAGCTCTGTGTGACACTGCTTGCCAAGGGCGGCTAGTTGATTTGTCGCTCTGAGGGCTATAGTTTCTAAAACAATACTGTACTTGGCTTCATTAACTGAAAACTGATTCATCAGGTTGCATTGTTATTTTCACTTAGTGTCAATTTGTAATCAACATATTCTGCCCTTCCTGCTGGTTCTTAAATGGATGATTATGTATTATCTTTCTTCTGACCACTTGATGATTTCTGACTTTGTTACTTTATTCCATGAGTGATGAGGTCAACTCACATCTAAAATCTGATACAGCTCAAAAGCTCCAGATAAATCAGTTTGACAAAAGGGGAAATCAAAATGTAATAAAGCAAGGGAATCAACTGTTTCAGTATTGTATAACCTAACAGAAAGGTCACACATTCCCCAAATTTTTCAAATTACTTAAAATACTATATTAATTACATAGGTGCTTATCTTCCAGTCTTTTCACTTGCTTTTCCTTCTGTGTTCATTATTTAAAAGGAGATATGAAAAGACAATGTAAATTTAAGAAAACATCAAGGAGTCAGGACCATACCTGCAAAGCAGGACTGTTAATGTTTGTAGTTGCTCACTTCCTAGAAAAAGGAAAACAATCTCTTTCTCTTCGTAGACTGAGAAAACATGAAAGTGCATTGACTGTGGCTTCTTCTCTACCTGTCTGGCCTTACAACAGCTTCAAATTAAGAGCAGATAATGCAGAGGGACAATAAAGTGTGCAACCTCATCAGCTTTCAGCTCTTTTATTCTTTATAGTGAAGTGGATTCAGTGTTTTTTGTGAAGTCTATTTTTGAGAAACGACTTTCACTGCTTTTACAAGAAAATGTCACTGTGCCTCTGGTGCAGGCAAGGGGCAATCTAATTTCATTATAGTTAAGTGCCTGACTCCCCATTACCCTCCATAATAGCGTAACATGGTATATTATAGGGCTTTAATAAATAGGAAGGATGTGGGTTGCAGCACATTTTAGTAGAAACCAAATTACTTTGGGCCACACATCTGCCTCTTCAGTTCATCCTATTTGCCACCATTTCACAACCTAATTATGGGATTTTCTGGAAATTGCTGTCCAGAGGTAACTGGATGACCTGCTATATGTAGCAGAGACAGGCAGTTACACTGGCTTCAGTCTTCATTGCTGTCACCATATAATTGCATTGGACTTTCAAGTTAATTCCTGTAGGCGGAAAGTAAATGAAATATTATAATTACCTTTTATGCCCTTTCCCCTGAAGCCTGGACTAGGGCAGTGTGTGTCCAAAGGAGAAAAGAGAGGGACTGTCTCCAAGGGTATTACTGATGGCCTGATCAAAGGGAAATAATTGGTCTCACCTCCAGCTTTTTGGCCAAACGCGAGCCAGCCACGTTATTCACCATATGTCTCATTCACTTTCCAAAATGTAAGGCTCCCATCTGTCTAAATCAGAATCACTGTGGGATACACTGGAAGGACCCAGGAGAAAAGGCCTATTATATCTATATGTCTATATAGATATGTGAGGCATCGGGATTTAAAGCTAATGGACAGGTGAAAAGAGCTTAAGGAGAATGGGCATTTTCAGACTATCCAAAAAATACACATAGTTCATTGTTGTTCTTTTTCAGAAATTTTGCTGGGGTCATTTCATCAAGATATACAAGAATGGCCTGAATTTTTCATAGGGTGCATGAGTTTAGGGTATAATTTTCTAGGCTTTCAGACAGAGCTTTTAATATCCAATGATTCTTTAGTGAATGGGATAAAACCAATTCTCTGAATTTATGTTCTACTCATGAGCCTGTTAAGAAGTATAAAAATAATCCCTAACAAGGCAAACCATGACTTTGAAGAAGGAAATGGCTCTTTGCTGTGATTCATTTGCCCTTGGTAGGGGTGAGTACAGTGTAGCTGGAGACTAATCGCCAGTGACCTATTGTCTCTGATTACTCTGCGGGTAGTTCTTTGAAAATATAAAAAAAATGGAGTTCACTTAATTTCTACTTCCCTCCTGAAGAGTTATAAACTAGGACAAGAGCCTGTGTTCTTGAGAAGTATCTTTTGAGTTGCACTTTATGGGAATCATGTAAGTATAATTTCCCAAAATGCATCTTTCAATAGCTCAGTGAAAATCATGATAAAAAAGAGGTGATATTCCCTTCAGCCAGGTGACTCCTTTGAAAAAGAAACAACTATTCTCAATTTCAAAGGGCTCCTTTCACTGAATATTCAGTCATTTGTTCATTCAGCAACTGTTTACTGCATGCCAACTTTGACATTACGCTCAGAGCTGAGGACTCTGGAGTAAATGAAATAGGCAATGCGTCTGCTCTCACAGAGCTCAGACTTCAGGAGGAGCCATTCAGAGAAGTAAAGATGACCTGCTAAAAATATAAGTGTTGTGAGTAGATATAAGCAAGGTAAGGGGATGGAGAGGATAGGCAGAAGGGTCAGGTAGTTATTTTCAATAGAATGGTCAGGAAGTCTTCTATGATGTCATTTGAGAAGAAATCTGAAGTGATGGAGCAACCCATGCAAATAACAGAGGGTAGAGCAATTTCAAAAGAAACCTTTGCCCAGAGCAAGTTTGGGTGTTCTAGAACAGCACGGAAGCCAGTGTAGCTGGAGCAGAGTGAGGGAGGAGAAAAGGGAGGCGGTGGCAGATGGAACCAGAGGGTGAGCTGGCAGTTAAGACATAAGGAGCCTTGTGAGTCATGGTGAGGGCTGCGGGCTTTGTGTGAGTGACATAACATGACACGGCCATTGGAGGATGTGAGCAAAACAATGATATGATATGACTGACATTCCAGGAGGTTCTCTGGCTGCTATGTGGTGAGTAAGTTGTAGGGGTGAGGAAGAACATGTGAAGACCAGCTAGGAGGCTACTCTAATCAGCTATAAAAGAGCATGAAGGCATAGGCTGGGTCCTTTTTCGAAAGTCATTTTGTAAACCCTAATGAAATTGTTGATTCAAGCAAAGGTTGTCATTTGGTTCAGCTATCAGGTGAATGATGGATGGAGGACTGGTTATTCATATGGTCCCAAAGTAACACTACACAGATGCCTTTCTGGTCATGGCGGGAAGCATAAGTCTACAATTAAGAGATCATGCAGTCACTTTCTAACACAGAGGTCAAACTGAACTTGATGGGACAATCAAATACCATGGACTTCCTTGTATGATGCAATGAGAAGTATATGCAGGATATTTTAACTGAAAAATGTTTAAATGTAATATAATCAATTCTTTATATCTAATTTCCAGGGAATAGAAAAACATGCTAAACAATACCAAGAGGTGCAATCAGGCAAACATAGTAGGCGGGAAATTCTACAGAACAAAAGTTTCACTCTTGTGGCTCAGTGGATTGATCGTCGGCCTGTGAGCCAAGTGTCACTGGTTCGATTCCCAGTCAGGGCACATTACTAGGTTGCACGTCAGGTCCCCAGTTGGGGGTGCGAGTGAGAGGAAACCACACAGTGATGTTTCTCTCCCTCTCTTTCTCCTTTCCCCTCTCTCTAAAAATAAAATAAGCAAATAAATTATATTTTTTAAAAATTCACTCTCTTCAGCAAATCAGTGTAATGTAAAAGGAAGTATTCTATTTATTAGAAAAGATTAAGAAACTTAACAATCAGAGGGAAAATGTGGTACTGGGTTGAATCCTGGTTTGAGCAAGTCATCCATATAAGATATTTTGTGGACAAGTACAGATATTTTAATATGGACCGGGTATTAGATTCTATTAAGGAATTGTTTTTAATTCTGTTAAGAATAACAATGCTATTTTTAACTTTGCAGGAATCTTTTTCTTTCTGAAAATACACACCTAGATGTTTAGAAATGAAACTGAACAGGACTGGAAATGACTGTGGGGCGGCGGGGTGAGGCAAAGGGGAGAGCAATGGGGGGAAAATGGGACAACTGTAATAGAACAACAATTTTTTAAAAAAGAAAAGAAAGTTACCTAAAATTTACTTTCAAATCCTTCAGCATAAAAAAGTAAGTTTAACAATAAAGGCATTTTTCTGCATTCCCTAGATCCCAACAGCCATTCCACTACTATTTAATGTGGAGCAAGTATATCAGAGGAAAAGTCAGAGTAAAAACAGATAGCAGCCTATGCCGGTGAAGGTGGTGTAGAATTTTCCAGCTAACATTCTCCAATAATAATGAACACAGCAATGCTACAGCCTGAAAGAGATTTTCTCTGTTTACTTCAGTAAAGGTATCTTATTTTAAAAAGCTGGTCACCACACTCCTTGATAACACAGGGCTCCAGAAAGAAGCAGAACTGATAACTTATCTGTTGTTATTTTTAGTTTGCTGTCTAAACCAAGTTCATTTATAACATGCCCATTAGCTTCATATACTCACCTGAGCCACACAGGAATTGTACTGAGCTACTGATCTGATCTGATTATAAAAGTTGAAGAGAAAGCAGAAACCAATCTATGTTCCTGCTGCTATTTCAAATTGTAACTTGACAGGAGAAAGAAATACTTGTAGCTTTTAATTTTATCTGTTTTCTATTTTTTTAAAAAAAAGTTGAAGGAACATGCAAGGAGAGAAATCAGGAGGCATGGTGATACCTGCTTAATAAAAACGACATCTCCATGGCCTGTTGAACACAGCACAGAGGACGTGGGATTATAATGATGACTAATCTGAGTATTTAAGATAGAAAAAAATAATCATATAAGTACTTGAATTATCCAGGTTACCTGACCGCATCATCAGACAAGTATAAATCGAGGGAACCCTGGCTGCTTTAGCCTTAAAACAGCTGTGGAGCCCATTAGAGAAAGGGTACATGAAAACAAAGTACCTGAACATGGCCCTGGCTGGGTGGCTCAGTTGGTTGACCATCATCCTGTACACCAAAAGGTTGCGGGTTCAATCCCTGGTCAGGTGCTGCAGGGGAGCAGCCAGTTGATGTCTCTCTCTCTCTCTCTCTCTCTCTCTCTCTCTCTCTCTCTCTCTCTCCCTCCCTTCCTCCCTCCCTCCCTCCCTCTGTCTCTAAAATAAAAAAAGAAACATATTCTCGGGTGAGGATTTAAAAAAAGAAAAATATCTCAACATGTTTGACTAGGTGGTCCTTCTTTTTTTACTGTTTATGTTTAATTTTTATAACAAGTATATTGAAATATAATTGCTATACAAAAAACTGCACATCTTTAATGTATACAGTTTGATAAGTTTGGGCAATTTAATAAAGCGATGACTTTAGGTTTTGCTATCTTTGGGTAGCAAAACTGTTAAGAACAGAAGCTCCAAAAACTGACTGGATCTGGATGTGAATGCCAGGCCCACTCCTTACTTTAAAACTGCTCTGTGCTTTATTTTCTTCCTGGGATTATTATGAGAATTAAATAAAATAAAACATATAAGACAATGAGAACCATGCCTGTGTCTAGAATAATTTAATAAATGTTGTTATTTTTTGTCTTTATATATCACAAATGGATAAAATTATAATAATAAAAACAATGAAATCACATTATCATCTTCAAAGGCATACTTTGAAATAGACCATGTTTAAATCTTAGATGGCTCATTCTGTTCTTTATAGCATGTACATTCTATTAGACACTTCTGTATAAATTCTATACCTATTTCTGTTTGTACATATCTTGTTCACTTGTAAGATTATAACCAATTTGTGGCCAGAGACAACCTCTTTTTCAGATGCTTATAAACTGTAGT
Source organism: Furipterus horrens (assembly GCF_987537825.1). NCBI lineage: Eukaryota > Metazoa > Chordata > Mammalia > Chiroptera > Furipteridae > Furipterus > Furipterus horrens. The sequence goes on from NW_028327180.1 coordinate 31,348,693, forward strand.
ATATTATACTAAATAATATAGTATTAGTATTTTAATTTTGTTCAAGAGTGGTGAAATTGAATAGTTTTTTATGTTTAAGAAAATCTAGTAAAGGGTAATGACAAAAAAAGACTAACATCTAATTGCTTTCAAATACCTCATGATGAGACCCATTAGCGACTAACTAATATTGGACCTTGTCAATCTCCATTTCACAATGAAAAAGCGCATTTACTCAATTTAAATCCCCCCCTTTTACAACAACAACAAAATCAGCCTCTGTGATTCAGAACACCTGTTCCTTGTTTCAAACAAAAATGTCAAATGGAGGTATATCATAATGTATTTATTAAACAACCAGATGTTCTGTAGAGAGGTGCTATGGAAACCAGAAAAACTATTGCATAGAAAATAAGCTCAATTTTATTTCAGTGTTCATAAATGAATTAAGGGAAGATTTTCCTAAGTTATATTTATAAGCAACAGAGATATATAAATGATGCCTAAAATTGTTATTAAAATATAGCAGTTAAAACAAATCATTTTAATGAGGCTTGAATCATTGGTAATGTACAGAGCCATCTGTGCATTCTATATGTGATTTTTACACTATTATTTAGCAACGGCCACTTACCAACTTGGAAATAATCTTTCTCTGAAAATTTTGAATGTTTTTGCTTAATAAGTACAGTACTTAATTAAATACAAAATCCCACATAGCCTCTTCATATATAAATGTCACTCTGACCATCAGCAATATTGATAACAGGAAACACTGTATGTGGCTTGCGGCATTGTGTTCAGCTTGCAGAAGAGAAACTGATGTTATTTTCTCTTGTGATGAAAAATGAAGACTATGTTATGTTCTTCAAAATGATTGATAGGATATACAAACTAATATTTATAAACTTTTTTCAGCAGAGAAAATATTCTAGAATCTACTGGAATTCGCTGAGTTGGATCAAATTTAAGGATAAGCTGGTGAGAAGTACACTTTCTGCTTCATCCATAGCATATGCCTAAACTCACCTGTTTCTGCCATTTGGACAAGATTTGCCCTGTGAGAGTACTGCATGGCTTCACAGGGGTTTTCTGCTTTTTTTTTTTTTTTTTTTTGTATGTCTATTTTCTGTCACTCAGGCCCATTTCAAAGCATCTACTCAACAGACTTCCACTTCCTAGATAGTGCCAGTGTTAGTTCTAAGTACTTAAATAAGCCCACCCTGGTTGCCATGGTGAGATCAATGACATGTTCAAATTATGTAGGAAGAGAGGCAAGGCAGAGATTATGTAGAGGAGTAAACATGGTGGCATGTCTGACACGGATTTTGAACTTTTGCCCTGCCTACCAACAAGCTCTTTCTTCCTGGCTTAGAAACACTCCCACACACTTCCTTCCCTGACTCTTTATTACTTGGTCTGTTCTTTACGCCCTTTGTAAAAGCACATAGTCATCCAGCTGTATCATTCTGTCAGTATTCTCTGCCCTATCATAGCCAGTTGTCTTAGTTTGAGCTGCTATAACAAACTACCACAGACTGGGGAGCTTATAAACAATAGATATTTATTCCTCACAGTTCTAGAGGATGGGAAGTCCAAGGTCAAGGTGCCAACATGGTTCCCTTCTGATGAGAGCCAGAATACCTCTCTGTGTCCTCGCATATTGGAAGGTACTAATCCCATTCATAAAGGTTTCACCCTCATGACTTAACACTCCCTAAGGTCCTGCTTCCTAATAGCATCCTCTTTGGAGGTTAAGATTTCAACATGTGAATTTGGGGCTGGGGACACAAACACTCAGACTGTAGCAGCTGAATCATAAATAAGTAGACTAGAACTCACCCAGTAAGCTAAGGAATGGCTTACAGTGTTGGAGAAATCCTAAGGAAAAAGAAAGGAAGGAACCATTTGAGAAGCACTAGAATAATATACAAAATTAAGTAAGAATACTCTGTCCATATTTAGAAGATGACATAAGTAACTTTTATATGGGTCCATTCTGTCACTATTACAGTGTGATATTTCCCTTGGAAAAACTATGGTATCTCTACTTCAGTTTCAGCAATGAAATACACCCAAGTCATCTATTTACTTTGCAAGGCTAGAGGGAAATTATTAATCAATAATGCTTTCAGATATTCATAAGTAAGTTTATTTTAATTTATTAAAAATCTCAAAGCTAGAAGTAATAATGTTAAGGCATATCACATATATTAAATTGGGCTTATAGAATAAATATTTATTCCCTTTACTTTTGATGTTCTATTTCTATTTTAACTCTATTTGTATTTTTACACCTTTATAGCTTATTTTAAAATATTTCAAAATTTTGGGAGGAGATTAGTATCAATAAAAATAAAATAAAATTCTTAAGGGCAAATTCATATAGTGTCACTATCATATATAGGACAATATCATATAGTGTCACTGTTGTAATTATAGGGATATTATTAGATCTCCTTGCCTGAAAGGATTTGGGTTGTTATCTTCCTAGAAAAAAGAAGTTGAGAAACTATTAACCTTTGATAACCTTTACAATATTTTTTCAAGTTTGCCCTGTGCTGCCACGGGAACATATCCAGACAGAGCAGAAAATTCATTAGACTTGAGTGTTCCAAGTATCTATATCAAGGACAAGGACAAAACTGCTGTCATAGAGAGAGGATTGGGACACTAGGGCACAATAACTTCAATTTTTCTTCATCTGGGTCTAGTGACCCATTCCATGAAAATGCCAACACTGCACTATTCCATCCAGATGAACTGGGGTTATGGCATCAAGATAAACACGATTTGCTCAGAAAGCCCCAATGCCCAGCACTGCAAGGCTCTATTCCTAATAATATTCAGAATCTCACTTGGTAGAGTCAAAAGTGGCATCCAGTTTGGATGACATTTGCAGAATTTTTGGCCAAAGTCTTTCTGCCTCCCAAAGGCAAAAACTTTGAATCATTGGGACTACTAGGTTTAAAATAAGGTACGTACATGTTAGCAATCAGATACCATTAGACTCGATTAATGAGCTGAATAGCAACTATAATTCTGATGCCTTGAAGTACCAATTTAGCTTTGTAATATTTTCAAATATACTCATGAAAACCTGTTTAATTATTTTGTAAGATATCCATTACCTCACTTTTATAAATACTAGATTCTTTTTCCATTTGTAGAGGCTAGATTATGTTGCTCTCTTTCCACCTTTTGCCTTGATTCATCATCTTTTTCTCTTTGATCTCTCTCTTCCTCTGTGTTTTTTAATTTATTTTTCAATTGTAGTTGAAATTCAATATTATTTTGTATTAGTTTGAGGTGTACAGCATAGTAGTTAAATGATCATACCCTTTACATCTCCTCTCTTGTGTTTTGTGACATGATTTTATCCTGATTGTGCTCCTGCCTTCCTCCTTCCTCTTATTCCTTTATCCCTCACAGCAACCTGTAGTATGTATTCTTATATCCTGGGCCTGCTTTCTTCTCTATAGCTCTATCCTGGATCATTTCATCTGATTTCATGCCGATGATTCCTACAGCTATACTGCTCTCCCAGATCTTTTTCTTGAGTCTCAGCCCTGCATATTCAACTACCTATTTAACAAATCTATTGGATATTGCACAGGCAGCTCAAGCCAAACGTGCCCCAAACTAAATTCACTATCTAACCTGTTTACAAACTTGATTCCCAGTTTCATGGAATTATACCACCTGATTTCCATAGGTACAAGGCTTGAAAGTGAAACTCAGCTTTTCAACCACCCTTTCAAATTCTGTTGATTCTATGACCTCAGAATCTCTTGGATCCATTCTCTCTCCAACATGTCCACTGCATCTGCCTTAGACCAGGTATACATCCTTACCACCTGGATACCTGGAACAACCTAGCAGGATGCCCCTGCTCCTGCTATCCAGATCCAAATTTCCATTCCCAAACTGCCATCAGGTAGTCCTTATAAAATAGAAATCTAATCACGTCATTTTCCAGCTTTAAGCACTTCAATTATTCTTTATTAACTCATTGAATGGGTGTGTGTGTATGTGTGTGTAAGTGTGTATGTGTGTGTGAGTGTGTCTGTGTGTGTGTGTATTTGTGCCTCTGAGAGAGATAAAAAGAGGAAGAGAAGGGGAGAGAGATGGAGAAAAAGAAAGTGCTAGGCTTTCATGTCAAATTCTCTTGGTTTGAATCCGAATTCTACCACATGACATCAATCACCTCAGTAAACTCTCTCTAACCTGGGTCTTCTCATGTGGGAAATGGGGATAACAGCTGTATCTAACTTCTTGGGGAACTTTGAGGACAAATTGAGATAAGGCATTCAAATAACTTAACCTAGTGCCTGGCATATAATTAGGTGTTTGATCAATTATAGTTATTGTTGCTCTTACTTAATAAAGTCCAAATTCCTCAGTGTTATGTACAGAACCTCCCTTCACCCAGTCTGTACTTATTACTTTCAGCCCATCTTTAGCCAAACCTTTCACACCCTGAGATTCTTCCATATCAACTAAAGTACTGTAATTTCTTATAGCTCCTGCTGTTAATAAGCTGCTTCTCTGTCTGAAGTGCCCTGCCCTGTGTCCTTCTTTTCCTGGCCAATTCCTACTCACCTAATCAGCCATTTCTTGCTCTGGAACACTTTCCCTCAGCCATACCTTTATCTGGATTATAGGCCCATACTACACATTTAATAATTATTTAAATAAAACACTCATGACCCTCTCTCTCAGTAGTAAACCAGTTGAGAATAAATGGATATCTGAGAATGAAGACCTTGCCCTCACGGAGCTTACATGTAACTGTGGAATAGGAAATGCTGTGGCAGGTGTATTTCCAAGCATCATGGGAATATGTAGAAGGGAACTCTAATCCCGCTTCTAAGGGTCTGAGATAACTGTCTGGATAAATGTAATTTCCAGAATCTTCTGAGAATACTAAATTTGACATACATCAATTCTTTGTCCAAACATAGGCTTTCAAGAATAAAAGTGGGTCCCTGGCTGGTGTGGCTCAGTTGGTTCGAACATTGTCCTATAACAAAAAGGTGGCTAGTTCAAGTTCTAGTGCAGGCACATATGGGAGGCAGCCAATTGATGTTTCTCTCGCTCCCTTCTTCTTTCTCTAAAAGCAAAGAAAAATGCCCTCAGGTGAGGATAAAAATAAATAAATAAAAGTAAGTGCTATTAATAACCACTATGAGCCATAGGCATAAACTAGGACTGTCCAGGACAAATGGGATATAAAATCACCCTACGTACAAATATCCTATAATGAATGTGTTTTTCTCCCATTATAAAGTGATCACCTGCAGTATGGAGTGCAGTTCTTGACATAGCTTAGTAGGTGCCAGTAAATATTTCAGAGGACAGAGATGGTATACGGCAAAAGAGAGTCAGAAAACCACAGAGGGCTAAGGATCTCCAGACCAAGGAGAAGAGGTTATCTTATGCATCAGGCCATCAGGAACACACAGAGTGAACAAAATGAAGAAAGGGAAATGAGCCTCCTAAACAGCCATTGAGTTAAACATTCCCTCTGTGGTTTTGTTGATTTGCTATTTAATTCTCAGCCCACATCACTTGTAAAGTGTGGTGGGGACAGAGGAGAGTAGGGTGCACAATGTCTTCTGACCACTTCCTTCTTTTTCTGACTAAGGCCTGTCTACAAAGCTTTAATGTTACAGACTCTATCAGGTCCTATCACGTGGCCAGACTTCCCTATCTTTGTAACACAGACAGGTGTATCTGTGACCCATGACATCCAGCAAAATCAATAGCTTTCTCTTTTTAGCTCCAGAAAACAAACAACATTATGCACACACAGAGAATTGATCCTGCCTTCAGAATATGGTTATCTGAACCCTATAAGTGTGGTGACAATAGGGTAATAGCATCTGAAACACACAATGAAGTTTAACCAATACTTAATAGGAATTGGTGCATATACAGAATTAGGGGTAGAGCCTTTTCTTGCAAACACTCTCTGTATATTTAATCCCCCACAGTGTGTCTGACAAACGTCATATTACAAAGGCCAGAAAAAGGATTTTGAAGCTCTTTTTTGTATTATCAGAACATAACAATGAACAGAGTGAACTACAGCAGTTGTCTGTTCTATTTATAGAAGCCTGTGGTGACCTGGTGACTGCAATTTACCATCCCTGAAGGGATGTATAAATAGATAAATGATTCAAATCTGGGAAATTGCATAGCAACACTACACAATAATCACAGGCTCTTAGAGCTAATACCGCCCAGCAGAAATGGAGAGGTCTCCCCAAGCAGGGCAAAGCACTTGGAAGATCCTTTTGACACTTCATCTTCTCAGCATCTTTGTGAGCTTGGGAGAAGAAAAGATTATAACATTTAGGGAGATTTTTTAAAGCCTATGAATATATTATATAAAAAGCTCCTAAGAAGAGAGAATCAAGGCAGACAAATGTTAATTTTTCTGCCTTTTCATAACAGAGAAAACCTTTTAAAATGCATATTACTTTAGAACCAGGCATCAGTGGGTCTTTGGTAGCTCTTCACATTCTAAGAATTACTAGATAAAATGGAAATGTGACTTTATCTTACTATTTCACTGATATAATATATGTAAAAATGTATATGTGTGTGTCTTAAAAAAAAAAAAAAAAAAAAAAAAAACCAACCTTGGAATCAGGCAGGCTGCATTAGGTCCTGTCTCTGAAATTTCTCTCAGAAGCAGCTAATGATGGGAACTCATGGCTCCAACACAAAAACAACACTTTGTCTGTCCTCACTAATCAAAGCCTCAGGTGAAATCTTGTCAGGAGACTTGACCATCCATGGAGCATTACACAAAACCAAAATACTGAGTACTTTTTACTTTTAATTCTTCAACCTGAGGGCACTGAACAATGAACTTGAGAAACACAACTCTTCCTTCTAAAATGTATTCTGGCCACCATGTCAAGAACATCATAACCCATCCAGCTGACATGCTACATGACAACTTGTTACTTTGTAGGAATACCTTGTCCAGTTTACTGACTGTGCAGACATTAAATACTGGACTGATTCCAAATGGAGGTCATTAATTCCTTTGGTAAACTTGATGGCATTATATGCTGGAAGGCATAGACCTGTCCAAAAAAATCAGATGTGGATAAGAAAATGGGTTTTAGTCAAGGGAAGAAAAGAATTCTCCCCTAGTGAGTGTAAATCATTTCTAGCCACAAGTAAGTTTAAAATATAAAATATAATGAATATAAATCAGTGCATCCTATTAGAAATCTCTAAGCTGAACAATAAACAGTAAGGAAACTGATTTAAGTGGAATTTTCTAGAAGCAGAGCTTGAGATGGGTTTGGGTGCCTTTTATTTCTTGCAGGAGTTGCTTCAGGAAAAACCTACAAGATGGCGGGGGAAACAGGGCAGGCAAAGAGGCAAGGAGGGTGCAGCCTGATCCCAAGAGGTGGGGAGCATAAATCACGCACACAGCTGACCCTCTATGAGATAAGGGGGCTGGGCTTTTCCATCCCCTTTTCAGCCTACCAGTGGTGATCCCAGAGGGTAGCCCAGAGAAGGGGGTGTAAGCTCTCAGACCTCTCAGGGCGGGACAGCTGCCTTCGGCCAAAGACAATTCTGCAGAGGAGAAGCAGCTGGGAGCTGTTTCAGAGCCCTTGCAGGGGCAGGAAAGGGGAGCCATCTGATAGGGCACGGGCTGCTTCTAAGACTGAATTCATGTCGATTGTTTCATTACAACTGTAGAGGCCACTGAGGAGCTAACTTGGAAATATCTACCCTGCATTTTCCAAAATCTTTACTATTTGCCACCAAAATATGAAACTACATTATCAGCTCCTCTTGAGAAGAGACCCTGCCTTGATATCTTTTAGTTTTCACCATGCCTAGCAGTGTGCTATGAATGGGAAAGGAGTAGCGTGGCATGGCATAGAATAGAATCATATCCCGTAAAATGAATCGAAATTCTTGGAAGGATGTAGACTAGGTATTCATCCCATTAGAGAAAACATGCTAAGTGCAACTACACTGATCTAAAGAACTATACTGTGATTGAACATGCACCTCCTATGATAACCGTACATAATGCATTGAATCATCTTGAATTGATTTATGAATTTATGCTAAAATATAAAGGAGAATGTGAGCATTTCAGTGAAAAATAAAAGGAATTGAAACAAATTGCTACAGCTTAGGACAGAATCCCGCTAGCTTAAGCCAATCATAAAAGTGTTGCTCTGGGCGTAAAGAAGGACCCCAATTGTGTGCAAGGAAGAAAACATTGTTCGACCAAACCAGGTTTTTGGTGAACATTAAGTACGGATCAGCTATGCCAAGTTTGATAAATCTGGTAATGATTACTACCTTAAAATGAATAAAAGTTGTCTATGAAAAGCACTTACCTTGAAAAATATATCTAAAGTTACAGAATTCTCCAAATCCTGCTTTTGAGGTGAGGTTGAAACAAAAAACAAATTATCTCATGTGAGCTAGTTCTCTGAGTTCTGTGAAAATGTTACTTATCCTCATATCCCCACAGACTGCTAGCCCATAGCAAGTCAATGTGGAGAGCGTATTGTGCAGCAATTCCAAACACTCATTCTCATAACATACGTGCCATCTATCACTATCAGCCCAACTTTACAGATAAGGAAACGGAGTCAGAGATAGTAAGAAAGTTGCCCAAGTTATGTTATATGGAAAGGACTTGAGCCCATGCAACCGGGCTCCCAAGTCCATGCTCTTAACCATTGCTCTATGCTTAATCTGTACCATTCAGTCTGAACAGAGTTCAAGTGTATGTCTAATACTATCTAAGAGTCAATATATGTGAGCAAATACCCTGTCATGGGTGTCTGTTTTTGTGCTATCTCACGCATCGGCCATCTTCTGACAACTACTATAATTGCTCTCTTGGAACAGCTTCCTCCTGCATTCTCATTTTATATGGTTTCACGAAGTTGACTCTACACTCTGCTTTAGTTGTGGATAGAGTTACTGATATATTCACAGTGTGTTAGTGATCCCTCATAGTCTCTGGACAAAGCCATCCAGATAGACAATGTTAGACAGATGGGCCACTCATGAAGCAGAGTGACTTATTCCTAACTTATTTCCTAATTTTCTTTTTCTGTTCCCTCAAACCATACACCCTGGTATCTGTTCTGAATTATGCAGGTCCAGGTGATCTTTCCTGTTATTATAATCAATTGTCTAAAAAGACAGAAATTCCAATGTCCCCTATCCCTCTCTTTGGAAACCACAGGTAACTTTAAGGATTATAAAACCCTTTTAATCGAAGAGAGCCCCTATTATTTGGACCAACATCTATATTGTCCCATAACGGCTATAATTACACATTTTTCATTACAAGAGGACTTAAAACTTTATAGTACTTTTATTATATCAGAGTAAAGAACTCATTTCTTCTGTATTTTATAGCACTAGACTATATTGGGTAATATCCTTTCATTTGTCTTGGGTGTCTGTGCGTTCATTCTTTGGTCCTTTTTATGAGATAGTTTTATAGGCAGTTGTTTGATTCAAAATCAAAAGTTTGTTCCAAAAATGTTTGATGCAACACAACAGGTCACAGGAAAGTGCAAGCTATAGAATAAATCAGGTCCTACTTGGCTGTGAAGTTAATTAAACAATTCAGACCAGCCCATGACAAAAATATCTGGTTTACTGGTGATAAATCATTAACCTGATTATAGGTACATGACAACTTAATCTTAGGGAGATGTGGCCAAAATTAAGACAAGAAAGCAGTTTCCTACTCAGAAAGGATAAGGGAATAAATTCCATGGGAACAAGTATGGTATTCTCTGTGCCCATAAAAACCAAATTGCAAAAGCCACAAGGACAATTGGGGGTACATTTCCAAATTGGATTTTAATTTTTACTTTTTTTTCAGGCCCAGAGTGTTTCATTTGCTTACTCACAGATACAAAAAAAAAAAAAAAAAAAAAAAAAAAAGTGGTGGAAAGAACACATATGCCTCTCTCCACAGCATCCCTCCCTATCTCCGTGGAGCTCTTCTCGATATACATTAATTTCTTCTGGTGCCTGGCCAGGTCTTCTTCTCCACTCAGCCCTCTGACTCCCAGCTTTTGTCACTTCCTCTGGAGATGATGGCCTGTATCTGATTTCCCCAGATGGCTGAACCTTCCAAATGACCTGTCAGTAAGCTGAGCGTGTACTTACCTGGTTCAAGAGACTCCACTATGAGTGGCAGGCATGCCCTGACTGAATAGGCTTAGGCATCTCCCTGGAGGTTGTTACCCTATGCCTCGCTCAGTCTCCCCAAGCAGATATGAACGCCACACCAACGCTCTCTAGACATGGTCATGCTGACCCACCTTCCTCCGTGCTTTTTCTATATTTTACCAGTGACGGACATGTCATGGGCTTTACACATGTTCTTGTAGCCCACTGTCACACCCAAGTTAAGTAGACACCCCCCTGGCAAAACCATGAAGTGCTTTATACACTCCATCATTTTCCACACTACATTATATTGATTCTATGTGTGTCTTCTCCACTAACCCTCAGCACCACAGGGACAGAAGGGCTACTGCTCATTTTTGCATCCTGCATTCAGTATCTTAATCAGTTTCTCAGTAATTGTTGCATTGAACTACAAGGGAGTGCACTATTTCAGCTTACTCCTCAGCCATCTGTTCAGTAGCTGATGAAAGAAGTCCCTGGCAAATCTCAACACCTGTTATGGACTGAATAGTTCCCCCCAAATTCATATGCTGAAATCTTCACTTGCAATATGATGGCATTAGGAGGTAGTGTCTTTGGGAAGTAATTGAGTCATAAAGATGTAACCCAGATGAATAGGATTAATGCCCTTACAAATAAGACCCCAGAGAGCCCTTCAGCCTTCTTTCTGCAAGGTGAGGATGCAAAGAGAGGTAGGCAGTCTGCAGCCAAGTAAAGGGTCCTCACCAGAATCCAGCCATGCTGGCACCCTGAGCTCAGACTTCTCTGTCTCCAGAATCATGAGAAATAAGTTTCTGTTGTTCATGGACCACCTTGTCTATGGTACTTAATTACAGCAACCAGGACTGATTAAAGCAACCTCTTATAAAATTGATGCCCAAAAGCGAACATAAATAATCATCTTCATCCTCTAAAATTATAAAAGATTTAGCTAATAAGCCTCGTCGTTACATAAGCCCACAGTTCTAAGTGCCTTTATTCTTCTAGTTTTCAAAGGAAGAGTGAGACACTAGAGAGTATGTAATAGATGAGGCAACCCAGAAACTTTTCCCATATTCCCTGCTTCTGGTAACAAACCCTGCTGCACAGACCACAGAGATGCACTGTATTTCATATCATGCTTTATAAAAGGTTGATGCTGGATCCAAGCAAAGCCAAGCAAATTCCATTTCTGGTATTGGCATAGGAACCCTGTAAAAAAGAATCCTTCTGTAGCCTAGGATCGCCAGATGAAATGCAGAATGCTTGGTTAAATTCAGATAAATAACAAATACTACCATAATATAATCCTGTCCCAAATATCACATGCTTTATATCACTGAGTTGTGAGGTGGTTTGTTACATAGCAATAAATAATGGAACAGAGATTTGATACCAAGGATTAATTTATTTTTTGTTATTTAAAAAAATTATTAATTTGTAAAAATGAGCATAAATTCTTTAAAGATCAATTCTTTTTAAAAAAAGCTAGGAAGTTAGGAAAGAGAGTATTTGTCAAGACCAAAGGACATTTCAAACTTGTGTAAGCAAGAAAGAGATCAAAGCATCTCCACATGGCTTCTCTGTGTGGCCTGTGCTTCCTCCCACCCTGGGAGCACTGTGTCAGCTGGATTCTCATGTGGTAGCTCAGAGTCCCAAGATCAAATGTTCCAAGGAACAAGATAGAAGGTGTGTGGTTTCTCACAAACTACCTTGGAAGCCAGCAGGGGTCAACTTGCCATACTCCCTGGGTCAAAGCAGTTATATCCCCGCCCAGATTCAAGGCAGGGTCATAGACTCCACCTTTCAAATAAAAGAGGATCTAAGAATTTATCAACATGTTTGAAAACTGCCATAGAACGTGAGAGAGGCAGATATAAGTATAGATACAGAGCATAGCGAGGGTGTTCTTTTTCTCTCCTGCCATATATAGTTCTACCACTTCTTTATGGATAGGCTTGACCTAGAGAGAAAAACAAGATAATGCTTTTATCTGGATTTTTAAAAATAAATTATGGTTATGGCATTTTTTCTTAATACTTCTTTTCCTAAGTCCCTGTTTTCTTTTGCTTTTATTTTTCTTTTTAAGGAATTAAGTTCATTAAGCAGGGGGTAGATATTCAGTGTGAATTTCTTGAAAGGTAAAGGTTTGATAAGAGGTATTAAAAATCTATGCCATTTACAGTCGATTATAGATTGATATAAAATACTGGGAAATGAGACAAAAAATTGCCTTTGAGTTGCAATCAGTGCCAAAGAGAAAACGCATATTTTGCATTCTTTTCTAAGATGGAGGGGTAATATTTTCACAAGAAGAAATTTTTAAGTGTTTATTAAATAAATGAAGCCTAAAACAATCCAGGCTTGGATTTTATTAACTAGCATTTATCCCTGGAATGAAAAGGTATATTTGTATCCAAGAAGAAAGGCTCCCTCCTCTGCACTTGGGATTTTTAGCTCTGAACAGTCCCCTTTACTGATGAAATAAGTGATTTCCTCTGTCATGTCACAGTATTACTGTGTTCCTTTTGATGTTGGTGTTGATGGGAGTGATAAGAGCCTGGAGGAGGGAGGGGTAGGGCAGTGAGGGAGGATCGTTCCAGGGCTGGGTGGCAGAGTGTAAGGGAATGTGGAGCCTGATAGACCAGAACAGATGTGAGGTGAGGACCTTAAGGGACGTGCACTCATCAACATTGCGTGAGGACCTAAGGGTGCATCAATGTCAAAATACGGATTTTAGGAAGGAGTGAAAGTTATATTGGAAGACAAATACCAGAGAACAGGAAGGCTTTGAAGGCTCCATCCTGATAATTTTATGAAATCTGACCTGCATTGTATGTAAGAGAAGCAAGATGCTTTTGCTGGGTCCAAACTGGAATTCAGAGACTCACTGTACTGGTGGGATGGCAATATAATAGGTGTAGGACTGGCAGATTTTTTTAAGCTAAAGAAGGAAAGAAGATGTCTTAGTCTATAACGGTTGCTATAAAAATAAAAAAAAATACCATAGACTGAGTGGCTTACGCACAAAAGAAATTTATTTCTCTCAGTGCTGGATGCTGGAATTCCAAATTAGGGCACCAGCATGGGCAGGTCCCAGTAAAGACCCTCTTCTGGGTTGCAGACAGCAGATTTCTTGCTGTGTCCTGACATGGTGGAAGGGGCAAGGGAGCTTTCTTAAGTTGCTTTTATAAAGGCACTAATCTCACTCATGAGGACTCTGTCTTCACGATCTAATCACCTCCCAAAGACACCCCATCCTAACACCATCACTGTAAGGGTTAGGTTTCAACATAGGAATTTGGTGGAGAACACAAACATTCAGACCATAGCCAAAGGTTCTGGGAAACAGAGAGAATAAATAAAATCTCAAGGTGATGAATTAGTGTCTGCCCGATGTCTGGCCTGGGAGACTGGTGGGTGGCCCCTGTGGGGAGCAAGGTTAATTTCAGAAGCAGAAAGAGTTCTGTTGGGAAAATACTGAAATTGTGAGCATGAACAATATGGCTTTGGAGCTCACCTGCAAGACAGGTTATGGGGGACAAGGCCTAGGTCCCAGGGCTACTTTCCCCTGGCAGGCTCATTTAAGGGAACCGCCAGCAAAGAATGACCTTGGGTGGTGGGACAGCTTTCTCACGGAGGCGGCTGGCATCAGGAACAATAGCCAACTGACTTAATGGGCTGGAGCAGAAAAACATAAGCAGACTTGCTCCTAAGAACAGTATTGATATCCTTAGGGAAGCCCAGACCACGAAAAATTCTAGTGGGCAGGAGAATAAAGGAAGATGAGCCCAGAGACTTTTTGTAAGACCATTATAATTTGATTATTTCATGTTAATGTGACCTTATTTGTCCCTTCATGCAGGAAGAGTTTGCAGTGTTTAGATCACATAAGGAAAGAACTAATAATTGAAACTATCACTACAGTCATTATCCTGATGTGCAATATGACACTATGATTTAAATCTGTAGCCATTTAGGAATTAGAAATGAAAGAATCCAGTACAAACTGCAAGATGATTTTACTAGGGACATAATTTGGCAATAAAAAAGGAAATCCAAAATGAAACTTTGAGCCAAGTTTCCAGTCCCTCACACTGCTCAAAGAAAGAAATGGACAGGAAGTGGATTGAGAAAATAAGCTGTCACATTTACATTTTATGTGTCCCCAAATATCTTTGAAGAGATTGCACTGGGGGAGATCAGGTATATTCTGCACTTTGAGGAGTGGGGTGTGTGTTCCCAGTAGGTTGTTCAGCATGCACCTACTTAAAGGGCACAATTACCAGCAAATATGAGCTCTTTTCACACAAGAGTAGGAGTCAGGTAAGGTATTTTTGGAACAATTAATCTGGTCCCCATGCTTGGTAGGTCCTCCACTTGCACATACGTGAACACACACAACACACACATATACCATTTTTAACCACAGAAGAGCAGTTGAGGGACACAATATGTTAGTTACATAATAGAAGAATAACATTGAAAGAGTATTTAACACATTTTTTCCATTCTCCTGTCCCACTGAGACAGTTGTTGACGTAGCCTTTCAACATCCAGAGTTTTCTGTTTCATCTCTTGTTAGCGCAGAGCCAGCCACTGAAGGCATGAAGGCAGCCGTATTCTGCGAAACTTCAGAAACGCCAGCTTACTTGGGATATCAAATCAAGGCTATCACGCTATTTTTATGGCTGTAGTCTGGTTTAATGCCCCATATAACTTGTACTGACATCCACAAGATTTCTTCCTTCATCAACTCTTCATATCCTCTCACAGGATAGTCGACACTAGCTAAGTAGTAAGCAAGAAAAAGCATATTCAATTTTATAAAATCCTTTAAACCATTACATAATATTACATGTGTTTATGTTTGTGATTAAAAAAAATTACAAACCATGGCACAAAGTAATACAAAGTTTGTACTATGATTTATCGTTTTGTTTTTCTCCTGATTTTAATCAAAAAAATGAAAAGTCACAATCCTGCCACTTGCCTTTGGATAACTAGTTAGCCCTGGTTCCTTTTCTACCATTGCTTTTCTAAACATTAACATTTGCATTTGGAAATCTAAAAAAAATAGAAAGCTTTTATTTTTAAGGAAAGGTTTTCACTTTTATTCTGAGCAGCTCTAAAACCCAGTTATGCATTGCAATATATCCTAGAGTACTAGTGGACATAAATTTTTAAAATAAGCCTAAAAAAATAAGTCTATATCAGACAGATCTTAGAAATTAGGAAATTAATGAAAATCCTGTCTCTATCAAGGATTATTATCATTTAACAGTAGCATAATGAAATTGCTACAATACATCCTCTTTAAGAGCTTGGAATTCAAAATGAGATCTGTTATTGGCTGTCTACACGTATATAACAGACCATCACAGAATTTAGTGGCTTAAAACAGCAAGCATTTTGTTGGCTCACAATTCTGAACTTCAGAAATTTAGACTAAAGCTCCATTGAATGGTTCGTCAGTGGATGAACACCTGGTTTTGGTTTGCCTAGGACTTTTCAGTTTTAGCAGTGAAAGTCCAGCCTCTGAGGAAACCCATTGGTCTCAAGCCAAACAAGACAGTTGGTCAACCTATAATTGTGGTCACACACATTGCAGTATTCATCTGGTGGCACACCTGGAGCCACGTGGTCTAAGATAGCCTTACATATCTAGTAGTTGGTGCTTTTTGTTAGCTGAGCTATGTGTTTCCAACAAGCCAGCCCAGGCTTCTACACATGGTAGCAAGCCTCTAGAAGTAGGGGAGAGAGCAAGCCCCAGTAGACAGGGCCTCAGCTTGCACCACATTTGTTGAAATTAGCTAAACCAAGTCACATGGCCAAGGAAATTAATGTGGGAATATACCACACAAGGGCATGGATACAAGAAGCCATGATTTACTGGGACCATTATTGTTTCTATCCAGCGTAAGGTCATGTGCCTTTTAATATTTAACCTTAACAAATCTGAGATCCTGATTTTGTTCACTGTGTTACACTTAAATCTTGTCTCCTACATGGTAAGTCAAAAAATCCCTCATTCCTAGGATACAGTCCAAGTAACTATTGCCTCTGAGAAAGAAAATCAGAAAAATCTCTGTTGCTATTTGTGCTGCTGCTGCTGCTTGTTCCTGTTTTTAAAAATAAGTAAGTTCCACAGTCTGGTGCAGTCTGGTGGAAGAAATGAGAAGTGCAATGATCCGTGATGCTAAGGCAGTGATTTTCAACCCGTGTGCCACAAGAATTTTTTTTAAGTATATTTTATTAATTATGCTGTTACAGTAGTTCCAAACTTTTTCCCCATTTGCTCCCTCTGCCCAGTACCCCCCTTTGCTTCAGCAATACACCCCCTTAGTTCATGTCCATGGGTCGTGCATATAAGTGCTTTGGCTTCACCCTTTTCTATGTTATCCTTAACTTCCCTCTGTCTATTTTGTACCAACCAATTATGCTTCTTAATCCCTGCACCATATCCCCATTTCTCCTCCTCCCCCTCCCAGCTGATAACCCTCCAAATGATGCCCATACCTATGATTCTATTCCCATTCTAATTTGCTTAGTTGGATTTTGTTTTTATTTTTTAGATTCAGTTGTTGATAGTTGTGAGTGTGTTGTCATTTTAGTGTTCATAGTTTTGATCTTCTTTTTCTTAAGTCCCTTTGACATTTCATATAATAATGGCTTGGTGATGATGAACTCCTTTAGCTTTACCTTGTCTGGGAAGCACTTTTTCTATCCTTCCATTCCAAATGATAGCCTTTCTGAATAGAGTAATCCTGGTTGCAGGTTGTCTTTCATCACATTGAATACTGCTTGCCAGTCCCTTCCTGCCTGCAAAGTGTCCTCTGAGAAATCGGCTGATAATCCAATAGGCAGCCCCCTGTAGGCAACTCTCCACCTCTCTCTTGCTGCCCCTAGGACTTTCTCTTTACCTTTCACCTTTGGCATATCAATCATGATGTATCCTGGTGTGGTCCCCTCTGGGTCCAGCTTGCACAGGACCCTCCATGCTTCCGGGACCTGTATGTCCATCTCCTTCACAAAATTTGGGAAGTTTTTCTCATTTTTTTCAATTCTTGCTTCCTCATTCTGCACTGGTTGACTGTTTCTTTCTTCCTTATATTCCTTCCCTTCACCATTGGTTTTGTGTGGATTTTCCTTCATTTCACTTAGAATAGCCTTCACTTTTTTTCTTATACGTTTGCCATACTCAAGCATATCTGTCAAGCCTGTGAGCAACTTTATCATCAGTGTTTTGAATTCTGCATTGTTAGGTTGACTATCTCCTCGTCACTTAGTTCTCCCACTGGAACCTTGATCTGTTCCCCCTTTTGGGCCATACTTCTCTGTCTCTCCATTCTGACCATCTCCTGTGTTTGTTTGCCTCTGCGTCCCATGTAGAGCTGTTGCTCCTGTTACGTTGTAAGGGGTGGAGCCTTAGGGATTCAGCCGTACAGGATGGGCGACCTGTTTCACCACGTTGTGGCGCTGTATGTGGGGGAGGGGTCCAAGAGGGAACAATGCCGCCAGCCCAGCACTCTCCCCTTTTCCAGGCACCTCTCCTCCTTCCTCACTGGATTGACTCCCCTCTAGCTGTTGCCCTCACCATCATTCCCAGAGTGGGTGGGTCTGCAGATGTTCTAGGTCTGTGGGGACCCTTTAAACAAGCAGACTCTGCTGAGGGACCTGCAGTTTCTGAATCCACCCCAACCCCCACTGGTCTGCACAGTCAGAAGCAATGATGCTTGACCTTCCCCGGTGCTGGGACCGTGAGCTGTGAGGTCCAGTGAGGAGCTGGGAATGCTCCCCAGGTGTCCCTCCTGACTTTTTAAAATGTGTGACTGCGCTTTCTGCCACTGCTGCCACTGCTGCCACCACCACAATGTGTCCTCTCTGCCCTGGCTCTGTCCCTCCTACCTGTCTGGATGTTTGGATGCATATTTCTTTGCTGGACTTCCATGCAGTTTGATTTTCTGGAACTTCTGGTTGTTTCTAGTTTTGAGGTAGTTGTATTCCTTCTTAGTTGCATCACATCTGTCTATGACTCCATCTTGGCCGGAAGTCCCAATTGATTTGTTGCCTTGTGTACACACCCTGACTGGGGACTGAACACCCAACCTAGGTGTGTGCACTGACTGGGAATTGATCCTGCAACATTTTTTTGTGTAGGGGATTATGCTCCAACCAACTGAGCTACCCAGCCAGGGCAAGAATTTTTAAAACCTGAGTATTTAGTCAGGAGCACTGACCTCTTTTCCCTTAGCTTTTCAAATTTAAAAAATGACAACAGCCAATACAACAGTAGTTGTCCGGTGTGAATGAATCAAAAGTATGACTTTTTTTTTTTTTTTTTTTTTTGCCAGAGAAGCAAAAAATATACTATATTATTTGGTGTGCCACAGAATTTTAGTAATTATTTTATGTGTACCATGAGATGAGAAAGGTTGAAAATACTGTGCTAAGGCATAGATCCCAGTCACGTGTCCCATAGGACTTCTCAGACAGCAGAGAGCAGAGAGAGGAAGCTTCAGTTTACTTGGCTCTGCCAGCTCCAAGCATAGGCCTGCCTCCCAAGTGTTAAACCTCTTTACTTACTCAGTTCTTTTCAGGTTATATGTTACCAGAACCATTTCTCCCCTTGTATAACCATAGTCCCAAAGTGGATGAGTCAGGAGAAAACATAGCTTTTTAGGATTGGAATTAAATTTTCCTTCCACTCTGCATCCTGGAACTGCAAAGAGTATCCCTTTCTCTCAACCCAGGACCTACTTCTTCTTTGCCCCTGGAAGAACTACCCACTTGCATAACAGAGGCTCACATTCCTCTCTCACCCTTATAGTCCTCATTACACAATAAAAAGTAAGAAAATTATACCAAAAAGAAAAGTAATTTTTTACGTAAATGATAAAAATGAACTTATCAGCAGTTTTTTAGCCAACCATTTCAAAATTCTAATTAAGTAATGATTTAATACTTCAAAAAATAAAATTTTTAGAAAAAAATTATGTTTTAATGTGCACTACTATTTTAATCAACAACTGAATTCTAATTAATTATATTTTAGCTGAAATTGTTCAGATTCATGGGCCAACTAAAAATTACTAGTTCCATAATTGAAAATTATGTGGTTCATCTCTATGTTGATTGGCTTATGTTGATTGAGAGCTGAGTGAAATTGTGCCATTTTATTTCTGATCAAATTACATTACCATCCACATGTCCAGATTTCCCCCTATACCACTAGTCTGAATGGAAATCGAGAGACAAACTATTTTCTAAGAGACCAAATTGAAGTTTCTTATATATATCTGGAACAAAGTTTTAATTGTTAGTAAATTTTAAAAATAAATATTTTTGTATATTTATCTTTCATTATGATTTTTTTTTATTATTCTAACCCATAAAGGACACAGGAGCTGTATTAAACTTTGAAATAACACATTATATTTGAAAATGCAAGAAAACAGGCAAAAATCTCCTGGCACACTTCTTTTTTTAATTGCATAATTTTTTTCACATATGGGGGGAAATGTCAATATGTGAGATAGAGTATTAGGAAGATCAGTAACTACTAAGAATGCTGTGGGAACCACAGGGTGAGGTTATAAGCATGAAAAACTACATCCCAGTTTACCAAAGATAACTAACTATATACCCTTTAAAAAATGCATTTGCAAATGAGAACATGAAAGTGTTTCAAATAAAGAATAATTCTAGCACACTTGTACATTATAACCTCATGAATTAAAATCAGCGAAGTTTAGAATATAAAAATTGATTCAAAAAAGTAAACTAGCATACCATAAGTAAAGAGGAAAGCATATTTATTACCCAGTTCAATAGACTTAATATAAAAAAAATTGATTTTCATTAAGTATTAGAAAAGTTACATTTCTCTGCCCTGAAGAATAATCTTCCATAGGAGCATGTTGTTTATATGATTACATTAATTTTAAAGTCATCCCAAGGATGACAGGTATTTTTTAATGGCAAAAGTCAAAACTCAATTTGTGCTATTATGAGCATTACTCATAAAGTACATTAACATGTTGAAAATCTCATGGATACTGAGCCAACATTAAACATGTCTACAGCATGTCAGTATTCCCAGACTAAACCAGCAAGAATATTTGGGGGAAAAAACTAGGAATGTAAAGATAAATAAATGTGAGAGTGTGGGAAATTGAACCAATGCGGAGAGTTTCAAGCAATTAATGTTATATTTAAAATAGAAAACAGAGCATAAGAACATGCTGAAAATAATAAACTTCTCTTTCATTTACTCTGAGGGGAAAATAATATGACACATTAACATTTTTTGTTTTAATATATGAGGAAAACAGTCATTTTTCTCCTCTTGACTTCAGTGAAACATTGCACAATAGTTAACTCATATTTGTATGATGGGGTGGGAATTTCAACCCATAAACTCAGTTGCTCATGATATTTCACAATATTAAATTTTCTTCAGAGCAAGTTAAATCCAATTTTGAGTTTTTTTCACCAAAGTAGTATGAAATTCAGTCTGTCTTCTGATGGCAATTCCCTCTGCTCAGGGAAGGCAGAATCCTACTCAGGTCAAATTATCAGAGTTGTCATTTTGATCATAGTTTTAAGTTCACAGTGGTTGCCACCAAGACCCCTACTTGGTTTGTTCAAATCCAGCCATTGTGCCAATTTCATGCAAAATAGTCTGTCAAGGCCAAGAGTCCCAATGCATGGGGTATAGCCTCCCTAAGCGTTACACACAGGAGGTCTCGACATTTCCAAGGGCACCTCCCCAGAGCAGGGTGGGGCCTCCATCACTCCAGGACTTGACAGCTTCTGGTTGGGGAGTCTGCTGTTTCCTCTCTCTGCTCTCTGGACATCTTGCATGATCTCTTCAGACTGGTTAGAGTCCCTTAAAAATAGAAGAAGCAGCTCCTATTAGTCTTTTAGCAGCTTCTTCTTGCCAAGCTACAAAAATGACTGAGGCTTATGTCCTGGCTTGCTTTGTGCTTGAAATGAGAAGGGTGGTGACCATCAAGGGAAAGAACAAGTAGTGATTAATTTACTAATAATGTATTGGGTTATCCTGACAATGCCTCTTCCGTGCACCAGTAGGAACCTTCAGCACCCACTCTGTGTGGATGTGACAGTGGGCACTTTGCAAGCATCCCCCCCTTGCGCTCTGGCTTCAGCAAGGTTGACCTGCTTCCATTTCTTGTTACTGTTCTCCTTCCCAACTCAGGGCCTTGATACACCATCTTCCTTAGCCTCAAATCCACCCTTTACTCCTGTTTCTTTCAATTTTTTTAAAATCATTTACCCTGTGAAACTTTTAAATAATAATGACATGTCCCTGGCAATTTTTATCTGTAGACTGAAATATACTAATATTTTATGATAGATTTGTAATTGCTCAATAGATTTGCTTTTATTTAACTCTTCTATTTTATCAGGCCCTACATCATTGGGCTTGGATTGGTGTGAAACATGAACTAAGCTTCAGGTTGGAACACAATTTACAATGAACTTTTAACTTCCAGAAGTGGAAAAGTAAATCAGTTTTATACTTGTATTCTTTATAACACACCAGGATAGCGATTTCTAGGAGTTTAACCTAAAGATATACATACCCACATATGTGGAAATGATGTCTGGGAAAAGTTATTTGTTGTAGGAACTCTGAAATAGCAAAATATTGAAAATAATTTAAATGTTCACAAACATATGTATGTATACATATATATGTAATGGAATAATGGGCAGATGTTTTGGGGAGGTGTCTTGATGTCAGCCATGAGCCTGATGCTTTTGTCTTCCCTGGGGAATCTGTTCTTTGGATCGGGCTTTTCCAGGCACAGCATTGACCTCTTCTTAGACTTTGTTACTCTCTTCAGAAAACGCATGATGATCCTGGCTTTGAATGAGAAGGACAAGAAGAAAGAGAAGTAAAATGACCATCCAGCCTTTTCCCAATTTGTCTTCCTCTCCCTCCATCCACTCATCTTCTCTTTGCATACATTACATGTGGTGTGTTCTCTGATAATGAAAAGCATCGGAATAGCTTTTGTACTTTGTGGTTTTCTCTATTTTGAATTTTTTGATTAAAAAAAAAAAACGATTAGCAGAATATAGTTCGGAGTTTGGCTCCGTATTGGTGGAGTTCCTTCCCACTGCCTTCCTAGGCACAGCGATGATCTTCACTGCTTCACCCCGAGTGCTCTCCATGCCAGGCGCCATAGCCACCACGTTCCTTCTGTGATGGCAAGGCAGAAGGGTGTGTTTGCCAGACCAGCAGCAATTTGGGCAGCTCAGAAGCAGCAAAGCATTCACCAGAAGAAGCCCTTCACTTTCTTTGTAGGGGTTGACAGAAGCTCGGCTATAATGAGCCTGAGTAACAACAGGAGCAGCAAACTTCTTTCCGAAGCGAAACACTGCCCAGTCCCACAGGAACTGCGCGCCCTAGTTGCTGAGTGGCCCCTACCAGGTGGCTGTGATTAAAGAACCCGGGAGAGGAAGAAAAGGGAAGAGAATGGTTGAGCCTCTGGGGGTAATTGTAACTAATCTGCCAGACAAACCTAGATAAGGACTTGTTGAGACAAAATCTCCTACTGAGTGGTTCTTTGTTCAGATCAACAGATGAGGCTTGGGAGGCAGCAGTCGTTAACAGTCCTTTGATGCATTTTTGTTATCTCCCATCGGGTAATGTCCCACCTGATCGTAGGTATTGTCAAGCCAGAAATTTGGGGCAGGAGACAAATGTTTATTTTCACATGCATTTTAGTTTTTGGCTCTACGCCTGTTTTCTACAACTGTGCAGCCTTCCTGGCAGGGCCCAGGTGACCAAACCTGTAAGATACCTAATTCCCTGCAGCTTTGTGGTTGCAAATGGAGGGAGGGCAGTACCAATGGGGATCGCCAGCTCCTTCCCTCTGGCCTGCACAGTCAGCTGGCACAGATGGGTGGGCCTTGGCAGCAGCTGTGGCTCTGGCTACTCACAGGGCTTCAGCGTAAGGGGGACTGAGCCATGGAAAGCTTATTGCCAGTAGGACACCATTTTTGGCTCTGCCTGTTCACACCCAGTACACAGTTTGACCTGCAACTACTCATTTGCTGTACACCATCCCATGAAAAGGTTTGTTCCCAGGCTGTGTGTATTTCCGGGGTGGTTTGCCACCCCGAATGGCTTGCTTCCACAGAGGATGCTGCCCTCTGAGCTGCTGCCTCCAGCCTGTGGCTTGGACACTTACTAGAAGGACTTCCTTCCCATTAACCCGCCATAACAAATCCATAAATTTGTTGATTCTTTGCTAGGCGTGAGAATCCGAGTTAACATCTTTCGAAGCCAAACTCCACCTCTTGTGCTTTATTTGCTTGGGTTAAAGGAGTTTTTCTTTAGAAACTGTCAAGAATGACGAGCTATTAAAAAAAAAGAAAAAAAACTTTTAAAGAAAATGTCTTAACAGGTTTTTAAAACAGCAATCATTGTAATTATCACTTTCTTTTCTAGTTCCTTGGTTTTCAGCTTAGGCTGCATTCTCTAACATACTGTGAAGACAAATGTGTTTTTGATCAGAAATAAATGAAATCTACATAGTCTTAATTTGTAAAAATAATAAAATAAATTTCTTAACCTTAAAAAAAAAGTCAACTATAAAAGGATTCAAGTCATACAAAGTATATTCTCTGACCACAGTGGAATTAAATGAGAATCAATAACTGAAAGATCTCAAACAAACCCCCAAATATTTGGAAACTAAATTATATACTTCCATATAACCCATAGGTCAAAAAAAGAGAAATTAGGGATTATTTTGAGCATAATGAAAATGTGAATACTATCTACCATTTTATTGGGTGGGGGGGTTCTGCTAAAGCAGAATTTAAGGGATATTTTTAGTACTAAATACCTATATTAGAAAAAAAGAAAAATCTATAATCAATAATCAATAATCTCAGCTGCCAATTTAAGTAACTAGAAAAAGAAGAGCAAATTAAATACAAAGTAAGTAGATGAATTAAAATAATAAAGACCAAAGAAAAATCAATGAAATATAAAACAGGAAAACAATAGGGAAAATTAATGAAACCAAAAGCTAGTTCTTTAAACAAATCAATAAAATTGATAAAACTCTAGCCAGCCTGACTATGATAAAATAGAGAAATGACACAAATATACTCAACAACATTAATCATGAAAATGAAAAATAAAGCCATAGGAAGATATTATATTCTTGTTATAATACTAAATTTCAAAAGACTGTCCATATCAACTATTGAAGAAGATATGAAACAATTGGAACTCAAACACTGCTGGTGGAAATGTAAAATGATACTAACACTTTGAAAAACAGTTTGTCCATTTCTTTAAAGAATAAATGTATATGATCTAGTCATTCCACTCCTGGGTATTTTCATGGGAGAAATGAAAGAGTATGTTCACACCAAGATTAGTACACATAATTTATAGCAGCTTTATTTGTAATAGTTCAAAACTGGAAATAACCCAAATTTTCATCAATAGGTAAATGGATAATCAAACTGTGGTCTATCCATGAAAACAAAATACTAACTCAGCAATTAAAAAACAGAATGAATTAGTAATATGTGCTACAATATTGACGATTTCAATAATGTAAAATATAAGAAACCAGACCTCCCCCAAAAGAGTACATACTGTATGTTCATTCACATAAAGATATTTAAAATGCAAACTAATCTATAGTGACAGAAAACAGATCAGTGGTTGCCTAGAGGAAGGGAATGAAGGGAGGATCAGGAGGGTGGGATTACAGTAAGGAAACTTTTGGGATGATGAATATGTTCTTTTCCTTGAATATGGTGGTGGTTAAACAGGGGTATACATACCAAAGTCAAAACTTACTAAATTGTGCACTTTAAAATATGTGCAAGTCATTATATGTCAACTGTGTCTCAAATGTGCTGTTTAAAAGATCAGTGAACAAATATGAGTGAGTACATACATAAAAGTTTGTTTCTACTAGTCATTCACACTAATCAACATAGGAAACACTAATTTGAGCCTTGGTAAAAACATTAATGAAGGTAAAGGATATCTATTTGAACTGATTTTATTTGTCTAAAATGAACCTAAAATATACTACATGGTTTGTTTTTTATAAACTCATCAAGAAAACAAGTTATTGTATTTCCACAAAGTTACTTACAATAAAAAAATTACTATATGACTTTCTCTTGACTGATATCTATATTAATTCTGTGTCTATGATAATTATAGTTTTGAGATTAATTCTGCATATTAAAATTTTGATGAACTTTGGACTTATTTTTTGTATGATCAATATATTTGTATGACTTAAGATCTTTCTATTTGTGGTTCAAGTCAAACAGGTTTGATAATTTCTGATCACTTATGTGCAAACCCTACAGAAGCAAAGGTTGTATTGTGGAAATGTGATCATTGTGAGCTGTACCCAATGTATGATAGAACTCTAATTTGTAGCAGCTACTGTTGTAATTCACTTTTGAAATTCAGTGCATGGAAAATAGAAAAAATTTAGGCTGCTTCAGAGAAGGATGAAGTAAGGTACATTTGGTTCTAGGTTTTTTTCTTCTTTTGTTTTTCAAACAAAATTTAAAAACTGCATGAGATTTTTTTGTTTTTGTTATTGTTTTTGTTTGAATCCTGCTCACTTTCCCAGGGAAAAAAAAAATCCCTCCTCCTGCCATATAATCTTTCCATCTACGCAGAGTCTACACATTAAAAAAAAATGATTCTCTAACTGAAGTAGGCCAAGTACCATCTTAACGTGTAAAGTCATTGAAATATATAGTACACTTAAATTCAGTTTATGTTACTCAAGTGCCACATTAAATGTTACCAAGAGCAAGTCTTCAGTGGGTCTGTAAATTGGTGTGTCTAATGTGTTTATACATATTTTAAAACATATATTTTCAACATTTAATGTCTGTACTCTTATTTATAAATATTCTTTGTTTCTAAAACTCTCTCGAAACTCTCATAAAAACTGTGCCGGCCATGTGTGTGTTTATAGATTTGCTTTTTCTGCATATGGTGTTCTCTAATTGTTTTCTATCCACCTTTATGTAGTTGTTTGTCTCTCCTCACCCCCAAACACTGAAAGAGAAGCAGTGTGGTGAAGAGCTTAAAGGCTTTAAAATCGGATCCGGGCCCCAGGACTACCACACTCTAGCTTCAATCTTGGGCACTGTTTTTTAACCTCTTTCTGCCTATTTCTTCAAACAGTACATAGGGGCGATATTCATAGGATTGCTGTGAGAATTAATCAAAGGAGTAGGATAAAGCTCATAGCCAAGAGCCCAGCTTATAGTGAGTTCTCAAAAAACAAGAACTACATTTGAACTAAAAAAATGTTTAGAGCAGGGCCCAATTATGTTAAAGTATTATATTATATAGCAACATGTATTCAATGTATCCTACCAGAAATGGAATATTGAAAAATTGTTTTTTGACAAAAAGAAAATCTCATGGAAAGGCAGAGAAAGCCTAAAAAATATATATAATTAAACTGAAAGGACATTGTTTAAATTCCAGCTTTGGCATATTAATTAACTAATTCTGGTTGGTTATTGTAGTCCAACTGTCCGTCTGATAGTCTGTAAAATAGACATGGCCTGTAAGTGACAAATGCTTAGTGAATGCGTACTGAGACATGTAATCAAAGATATTGTCTACAGCAGCAATTTCTATACTTATACCTGTCTGACGGGATAAGATCCCTTTCTCTTTGAAGAAAATCATAAAATTGAGTGATATTTCTCAATATATCAGTCACTAATCATCATGTATTTCTCTCTAGTGATAAACATAGGGAGCAGCTCTACAGGGTATTAGTGGCATTAGAACCTGAACTGAGAAGTTCAAAGCTCATGAGAAGGCCAAGGGCAATTATAGATCATATGAGAACCTTACAACCACTTACAGAAAGCCAGTCTAAAAAACTCCATGCAGTTGACTACTGAAAATATCTTGAATTTGCTTTTTTTTTCCCAAGGAAAACACCATTGCCCTTGACGTTCATTATCCTTTAAAGATTATTTTATATATTTTACAGGTCTCCTGTTATGGCTGGAGGTCTCTTTGCTGTGAATCGAAAATGGTTTTGGGAGTTAGGTGGCTATGATCCAGGTTTAGAAATCTGGGGAGGAGAACAGTATGAAATCTCTTTTAAGGTAAGCCACCAAGACCCTCTTCATACTATGTCTACATACTTTTGATGAGTTAGAATGTCATTATTTTGTTTTGTGAGATGACATAACAAATAGACATGTCACCTTCCCAAGTCAGCTTTTGGGTGAGAGAAGCTACTTCCTTCTGATGTTTCAGTGAGACATAGCCATGCCATTAAAAATACACACACACACACACACACACACACACACACACATATATATATATATAATAAAAATAAGTCAAAATCCCATTTGCAGGTTGGAAACTTGGTTTGCCCTCAGATCTACTGCTCCCCTGACAAGTGCATTCCTTCTGAAGCACTTAGAAAATATACATAGAAGAATAAAAATAAAAGATATCAAACTTAACCCTTTGTGTTTGTTCTAGAAATAGTATTGCACATTTTTATTATAACCAGTTATTCCAAAATTTGAATAACAGAAGAGTAATTTTAAATAATGAATCACAAAGCAATTTTTATGCAATTCCAAAATAAGCAAACATTTTTAATCATTTTTATCTAAAATTTCCCAGGTCTCTACTTGCTTTGACCATAAACACTCAGTAAAATTATATACTTTATCATAGTATATAATTATCACAAATATGTTTATGATAGAATATCAAATTTTAGGGTTTATAAATGAAAAAACTTTGCCATAACATGTGAAGACCACATAGAGCAAAATAAACTGTGCAAAAGTTTGTACTTCATACCTGCCAAGATTTTTTTTCCTAAAAGCAGTCTCAAACCAGAAAAAATATATATATTTTATATTATCATTGTCACTATTTATATAGAAGAAAGATTGATTCTTGCAAGATTTATCGTGTAGAAATCTCTTATGTACAATAAGTCAGCTTTTCCTAATTATTTCCATAGTGAAATCAAACCAATTCTTGCTGAGGAAAAAAAAAAAAATGTGTTCTGAATATGGGTAAAAGTCAAACTTAGGAATCCAGCTGAACTTTTTAAATTGATGTATAAAAAATGAAAAAAATAATTTTTATAGAACTGTAACATCTATACTCAATATGTTTACAGAAATAATATGCTGTACTCAATGTGTCATAAAATAAGTATCCCCAAAGAGGAGCGTGAATGAGGCTTCAAGACATCTAGAATTTTCCATCTCACTATGCTAGCAGTAATCCTTGAAATAGCATTTATCAAATTAGTGCTTTTGTTTTAACATATTCCAAACACATCTAATATCACACATAAGCTACCTTTTTTTCTTAACCTTTTATAAATACATCGTTTAAAATCTGAATTTACCAGTATCACTTGGATTTCTCTGTTATAGCTGTACACTCGTCACATTGTATATGACCAAAGGTAATAATAATAGAAGTAATAATGATAGAAATAGCATCTACTACCTTTATCTGTGGTATGAACCAGATGCTGAGCTAAGTGCTTTATATGCATTGTCTAATTTGAAATCACAACTCTGAGAGGTTATTATTCTATTTACTAATGAAAAAAACTGAGATTTAAAGTTTTAAAGATTTTAGATTAAATTATTTTAAACTTCTAAAGATTAAATAAATGCCAGGTAGGGATTAAAATGCTCCATGTCTGCCTAATTGCAGAGATGCAGAAACATGAGGTTCTCTGACACCCAAGGCTTATCTACCAATACCATTCTACAGTTCACTGGTGTCTACTGAATTGTTACTCTCATTGAACAGAAGCAAGGATCTTTATTGTAGTCTAATAGCAAAGAAACAGACTTTCTGCTGACCTTGGCAAAATACCACTGGTCAGCAGATACTGCCTAAAGCTGGGTGCAAAGTTTACAGTAATACCTTCAACTAGAAGCATTAAAGATTAAAATAGTATTGCTATATTGGCACTATCATCAGAATTCAAGGGATTCTTCTTATTTTCACAGCTCAAGAGATTTTTTTTTTAATTTCCTTAGTTCATGACTTCTTAAGTTTAAAATATTATTAAGAAAATTTCTATTAAGCAGGAGGTGCCTGGTTTTGAATAACGAACTGGGTGATAGATAAAATTGCTATTGAACAACAGGAGTTTGCAGAATATACATTTGCATTTGAAATCACAAAAGTATTTTCTAGATCAACATAAACTTGCATCTCTCACTTCTCTGTCGCTCATATTTATCACATCTCTTCTGGGTGACCTGAGATTTTATTACCTCATTTTCAATATTTTAGTTATCTGTCATTCTGACAGATATAATTGGAATGCAGCCCTGTTGGCTTTGTCTAGAAACCATAGCAACGGCACTGGAAGTTCAGGACTAAATTGCCCTAAGTTGTTTGGTTGAAATGACAGCTTCTTTGTAGACAGTTATGTCATGTTGTACAGGGTCCCATTTTAGACATATCCCTTCATTCTTTTCACTATTGTGTGATGACCATGGGGTTCCTGTTCCTCCTTATTAGTATTTGTAACATGAGGAGGACAAACTTAAAGAGGCTTATTAGAACTTCCATTGAAGTAAGAAAAATGTTCTCCATGTGAAAAGAATCAAAAGAATTGTATACACTATCTGGGTTAAGTAGTATTACATGATATTATTTAAAATAAAAGAGAAAAATCAAGTCTGCATTTTTGGACATATTCCATAAATTGTGATTGATTTTACAATATAAAACACTTTAATATATACACTGGTCAGCACTTAAGCTTTGGGAAATAGGTATGGGTAACTGAGAGTTCACTAGTGTATTTGACACCACCATACAAAAAGTATTTGAAGTCTAGAACTTAAAAGCTCTAATTCAAAAGATTTCTATCTATGGCCATTATCAGATATCTTTGCTAGCTGTCTACTTTTCAACCAAAGAATCATTGCACTAAAATTGATGACAAGTTTCCATCGCTGAATAGAAGTATTTCCAGAAAGCGCTGCTTTATATGAAGGGCTTAGTGTTGGGTCAACCAGTATTTAGATAAAAGTGCTCCTCCATTCCTTTTCTCTCTAAATATTTTCCCTTCCTTTTTAGAACATCTGATTAGATGAGTAAATTTAATGCCATAACAAAAAAAGTGTAATTTTAAGGAGTCAATTGAGAAAAGATCTCTCCAGAAAAATGATCTGTCTGCACTGTACCTAGTTGTTAGTATGTTTTAATATGAATGTGAACTCCTCAATGGCCCAGAACTATCCAGCTGTCCTTCAGATGTTGCTAGGTCGGCCAACTGCTTGGGAAGAGAAAGCAGCATTTAGTCAGTCATTCAGCAAGCTTTTATTGAGCATCTAATAGCATCAGGCATTGTTCCAGGCACCTGGATACAAAGAGGAACCAAAACAGACTGCACAGTGTGGCATGAAATAGATATCTTTAAATATTGTGTACCATCTAAGTTGCTGAAATAATGTTAAAATCATTATGAGTCTCTGATTTTTCAGAATGTGTTTTCATATCCATTCCCCAAAGATCAAAGTCTAAATGTTAGCATTTTCAAAAGCTCTGTCCTTCAATTACAAAAAACTCTTCTCAGAAAATAAAAGTGAGCAAAAAACACTCATTAGGCACCACAAAATTTAGAAGCCCATGGACTGGCTGACTCTATTCCACAGAATTCTCTGGCTCAGAATGTAAAATGTAGATCTGGGTAGAAGAGCCTTAACTTTGGTTTGGGCTGCCCTTTCTCAGCCCCAGGAGCTTATCAGCATGGTCCCACAATGATCCAATGTTTCTTGGGCCCTTTCATAACCTAGGAAGAGCTCTTGATCACCAACCTTAGCTGTACAGAACTTTTCATGGCTCCAAATGATGTTAGTATGGGACCATATGTCCTAGAGCGAGTTTACCAAACCTGGCAGTCCCGCACAGCCTATTTCAAAAACCACTCTTAATGAATTATAACACACTATCAATCACATTTGTTTTGTGCTGTTGTCCTTCTCCTGTATTGAGCTTAAGATTCAGACATTTAAGGAAATTTTGACTTATGTCTTGTAATCTTTCAGCGCTCATCAGTCATTAAGTCATTCAACAGACATTTATCAACTACAGTGTGCCACTAGGGGGTAAGCTCTTGAGATTCAAATACAAATGTGAGAAAATTCTCACTGTGAAGCAGCTTACTCTCCAGTAGCAGCTTGAAAATTAATTTGCCACAGTTACTATCCTCAGGATTCTTTGGAATATATTTTATTTCCATACTCACAGTAATAACTTGGGATATATACAGTAGCCTCTTTGTTACCCTCCCTTTCTCTATTTCTCCTCCTCTTTTAACCTAGTTCCACGTTTTATTCTTTTATTCCCTGAGTTGCTTTATTTTCTCCTCCTTGCTTTATTTTCTCCTCCTACAAGTTCACAGCTGCTCCTAATTAACACACCAATCAAATGAACAGACTGAATCATACACCATGAAATTTTCTATAAATTACCTGCCTCACCTACCAGTCTCAACCTACATTGCAAACCAACTTAACTTGTGTCTTCCTCTGCTTTCCTGAACATAGGAATTTATACATCCATTTCTGTGCTTATTTATTGCAGAGATTTTACTAACCAGTCAGACTTCATTCTGTTGCAGAGAAATTTGTTTATCCTCTCTACAAATATTAATCAGCAGCCTTTACCATGAGTCCATGAACCATGCAAGCTAGATTCTGCACAAAAGTGCAAAGGAAGCCCAGTAGAACCCACTGGATCAAATAAAATTGAGATGAATATTTCACCCATTAAACATAAAGAGCAATTCAAGCATAAAACTACATTAAGAATTTCCTCTAAAGTAAGACATCAAAATGCACTTTTGTTCACCCGGTTTCTAATGCAAGAGTCCAAAGCTTTTCCCTCTGCATGTGGGTCCAGCGACTGCACCAAAGTAGGGAGCATAAACCACACGCATCCTGCATTCTCTGTGAGTTCCAGTTTGGGTTCTTCTAAACCAGAATAAGAACCTATCTTAATGCAGTAATAGAATCCTTCTGAATGTTTAATGATTTTTCCTGAACCTTTCATTGTTACTTTGCCTGCATCTAATTTGACAGCAATTTTTTAATAACTCAAACCTTTCAAACTCCTCGAATTAGTTTTGACATGACTAACAATTCCCTCTCTTTTCATAACCGTATTTCATCAGTTTAAGTGGCATTTAATTAAATTATATAATTACAATTTTTTAAAAAACTAGCATAATCACATTTGGGAAGAAATAAACTCATTGCCTTTGAGGTAAGCGTGTACTTAACTATTGTGGGCAAAAAATTACAACTGTATTTAACATAGCCCCTATTCAGTGTAGATTCACCATCATATGAAAGCAATTCAATATGTTTACAGAAGGAATAGAGAGTAAGAGTTAATACATTAAATTGATTGAACAGAGATCAGTCCCTGCTGTCAAAAACCTTCAGTCTATGGAGAGACAGGAAAAGCTCAAAGGCAATTCACTGTTGCATCATCAAGGAGGCAAATATCCCCCTCATTCCGATCAGGCCTGAGTGTCCCTCCTTGTCTTTGCCCCTGCCCAGGAGTCCAGTCCCCTGACCTTTGTCAGCAGGCTTACAGGTACCCATGATTTGTGAATGGCCAGTGTCTTGCAGTAATGAGTCTGGGGGAAGTCCGCTGTGATGCCCTTCCCTTGTCTCATCCCCTCTGCAGCCCAGTCCTACAGGCCATTTCCCTCTTTTGCTGCTCAGTTGTCACATCTTTTCCCTTCCCTAGGCCCCATCTTGTGTCGTCTCTAAAGAAATAAGTAAAATAAAAATCAGTCCTAAAATAAGCCTCTCGGGTTTCTTTGAATATTTGCTTCTACTTTGGTGTGGCTGAAGAAGAAAATGCTTCTGGAGTAAAAAATAGAATATGAAAACATGCTAAGCATAACAAAAGGAATGTTTCAAGTTATAATCCTGCCACACACAATTAAGCCTACATAGATAGCTTAAAGCAACTAAAGTAAATCTGAGATTTTAATACACAGATTTTTAAATTTTCTATCCATTTATGAATTATAATTTCTACCCCTTTAGGACTTATAAAATCTTTACATGAAGCTATGTTCTAAAGTTCTGGGCATTCTATTATTCTACTGATGGTAATAATATTATTTGGTCCCTTAACAAGAACAAGTAATGGGTTGGCACTTAAAGATCATTGAATTTAATTTTTCTTCTCATCCAACACAAATGCAAGGTAAAAATATAATTTCTATTTTCTAAATAAAAGGCTTGTACTTAGTTAATATCAAAGCAACAATTAGAATTCAGGTTTGCTCTCAAAACCATTTGTCTAATTTCCTTTAGCTGGAAAAAGAGTGTTTTCCCTTGGTGAAAAAGTGACTACTGTCACTTTCATAAAACTTCTTTTTAAAAAAATGTAGTTTCTTTCTATCTGATTTTTATTAAATATGAAGGCTGATAACTCTTGTTATGATTTAATATAAAATTTAAATTTTACTATCTTCAAAATGCACTGATTATTCAACAACAATTGAATATACACAATAGGGACTAATCATTGAGTAGAGAATTCAGTTCTTAATCAAACAAGAAATCAGACATTGATCTGAAATTGGCATTGCTCAGTAAACCAAATATTCTAGATCTTATTCTCACTGTAGAGCTTCTCAAGAACAAACATGGATTTTATTTATTGGTACTTGGAAAATCAAAAAATCAAAACTAATAAACTCACAAAATTTTAGTTAAATTTAAAGTTTTCCTACAAGGTACATGGCCATCAAAAAAAAAAAAAGATTTAGGATCAACAACTGATTATTAAACAATTACAATATATTTACAGTTTTAAAATGGACAAATATCTTCTCTTAGAGATCCCTCAAAACAAAAAGGAGAATAAGAAACAGGAACCAAAAAAGCCTGTATCTTTGAAAAATTACCATAAATCTTACCAACATCCACTATGTATAAAGAAAGTTCTCAGTGTAGTAAAGGTAAGTTCAAGACATTACAACAGGGGATGGGAAGATGGAATGATACCAGCTACAACTTTCACTTGAAGTCAGCAGATCTCCATTTTCCAAGTAATAGGCACAACCGAAGGAGGAAAACCACAATCACTTGTTTGAAATAATAGCAACACGTGTGATTACTAATGGCCAGAGCTTCCCTGGATTGAGTTTAGCACACTAGAGAAGCAGCAAATGAGAGGTTAGGGACAGTTCCAAATGAGGCATTACCCAGACCAGCCATATGTGCAGGAAGCAGTCTGTCAGTGAGGCAGATTGGAGGAAGGATACTCAATATTATGAGCAGCCTGCAGCAGCCAATCCCTATTGGATGCAGACAAAAGGCTGAACTAATTCAATTATACACAATTTTTTTGTCATAGGGTGAATACCTGCTGTAATTGGTAAGAAGAAT
The DNA here is from genome assembly GCF_987537825.1 of Furipterus horrens. NCBI lineage: Eukaryota > Metazoa > Chordata > Mammalia > Chiroptera > Furipteridae > Furipterus > Furipterus horrens. The sequence continues at coordinate 31,383,358 of NW_028327180.1, forward strand.
TCACCCTATTTGAAGATGAATAATAGTAATTTTTAAAGGAAGTAGCACAGAAAAATACTATAAGTAAAAAGAAGAGAGAACCAGCTAAAATGAAGAAAATGCACCAAAATAATGTTGCTACACATTGTTATATATTTTATATGTTAATGAAGTTATTTACTCTGTAAAAGAACATTAAATGCTGAACTTTATGAGATAAGTAAAACGTTGAAAGACAAGGTGGCGAAAAAGAGCAACAGTCAGGATATCATGAAAAAGGAACAGATACCATCACTGAAGTGAAAGTCATACTGAAAGCAACACAAAGAAAAATATTCCTTCTGTTTTGCAACTCTAATATCAGAAAAGAAAGAAATCTTTCAAGTTGGTTATAAAATGGAGCATAATGTTAATAGCATATTCTGACCAAGATAACACAAAAATATTTCAAAAATGCAGACTTATTTTACTTGTAAATACTAAGATTAAAAAATAATAAAAGGTTACACAGTTGAACAACTTTTCAAAGACTGATACACCAAAATAAGTGCAGCTTTCAAGCATGTGTTTTCAGTGTTGAAATATGTAACATAACATATTGACATAATTCACCTTAATAATAATTTCAAAGGTTACAGTCATCTCCATAGGCAATATAAAGACATTACATAAACTTTGCAATTTGTTTTGAACAGAATATTTAATACCTAGCATGATTAAAATATTACTATGCATTTGTATAATGAATATCTCTCACCTCAAAAGTCATCAGCTAGCTTAAAAAGAAAAGAATGATTTTTTTCCATGAAATTATTATTTAATATTAGTCCGGAGGTAGTAGGCAATTCAATTAGGCAAGAGACAATATAAGATGTAAAAACTGGAAGGGAGGAGGAAAAGTTTTCATTAATAGCAAACAATATCACCATATACCTACTTGTACAATACAGGGAACCTGATGAAAAACTACAAACAATAAGAAGTTGAGTAAGTTGCCTGAGTAAAATGTGTGTGTGTGTATATGTGTATGTAAATATGTAAAAAGTAATAGCCTTTATATATACAAATAACAACCCCAAAGGAAGACACCATTTGCAATAGTAGGGAAAAACTAAGTAGGAATAAACTTAAGTAATATCCAAGACCTCATGAAGAGCAGTTATAAAGCTACTGAGGGACACACAAAAAGACTTGAACACATGAAAATTCATAAAGAAGATAATTCTCCCTTAATGCAATCTCAATAGTCATAACATGAAACTTGGAGTGTGAGGGAGCTAGATGAAGTGCTTCCAGTTCATAAGGCAAAACAGATAAATAGAATAATGAGCTTTAATTAATAAACATTTTCCACTTTCTCCATAGTTGTCTGAAAATACAAAAATTTCATAGGGTGCTTAATTCCTACTCCTAAAATAGTCTATTTTCCTCCCAAAAAGACAACTCAATCTCATTTTACAAGTATACTCTTTTCCCTTTCTCCATCTCTCTATAAACTATCATGATAGTTTGTACAAATGGTTTTGTTAGAAATAAATTCAGCCTTATAAAATGTGCCCATTAGAAATCCTTTTTATGCGAAGAATAGTTCTAGAATATTTTATATACCTTCTCATTGCTTTTCAGAGACAATTATATTAGAGACCACGTCTAACTTTTGAGCATGCAAAGTACCTCAAAGTGTAGTTGAATTTGTATGTAAAATGTGTCAGAAGTCTTTTTATGGCATGCCATATACCTTCACAAGGAAATATCTGAAGTTATTCCTATGGGTTTTTTCCCCTGCAATATTTAGGCTAGGTGACATAAAAATAACCATTTTAATTCAACATGCCCAGAATTGATCTTCCAAAGAAAATATTAAAATGACTCTAAAGTCATTCAGAAACTCAAAGATAAACAGAAACAGCTGCTAAATATCTCACCAGCCAGTCTGAGATTCATTTCAATTATCCAACAAGAAGTACCTCAGGTGTAACAGAGCATTTTCGAGTTAAATTTTATGTCCATTAGATGTAAGCCTAGTGGCAAGTCTGAATTTCTCCCAGTAGTTACTTCCTTTATGTCTGATGACATTTTCCTAATTCCCTGTTTAATTTTATGTTAGTTTTTATTGATAGTTGTAAAGTGAGCAAGATAAAACAATCTACAAAGCATTCGGTTAGCTGTATTAAGGTTAATTTGACTTCCTATTGAAATATTTTTCCAATATTGAGATCATTTTCAAATTTTTTTACTTTTCTAGTTGCCATTCTTTTCTAACAAGAAAAGTTAAATATGATACAATTACTCTAATGTTTCTGGCATGTAAATTTATATAAAGAAAGTCAACTTGCCCCCATCTCAAAAGATATTTGTAGAGAAATTTACAAAAAAACTCCTCCATATTTTCTCAAGCCCTTCACCCATACCTCAATGGCAATACTATTGAAAGCCTTAGAGTATATACACACATTAACTGTAGAGGTATAAAGATTTGATTTTTACATTCTACATCAAGGTCAACAACCATCAACAGACAAGGTCCACAACCCCCTCCTCCTCCCCAAACTGTGAGAGTGACAGTTGAGAATACGATCCCCACCTCTCCGACCCCACATCCACATACATTCACAAACTTGCATTTTTATCATAAGGCCTGACTCCTCTCCTAGAGGTCAACATATGGTTATACCATAACCATTCTACATAGCCTCCAACATATCAGAAAGTGAAAGTTGTCCACTAAATAGACTATATCATGGGGCCACCATTCTTGAGCACCTATTATGTGCCATTTAAAGGTGCTATGTATGCTTAACTTAGTGCTTACAAGCAACCACCTTATGAAGGAGACACATTTCGACAGCGTTTCAGAAGATGAAAATGATATGCAAAAGAAAAAAGAAAGAAACTGAGATGTAGAAAAAGGTAGTAACCTTCCCAATTCAAATCCTGGTCCAAAGTGTTCTTTCCATTATTCCATATAAGGAAAGTATATCAACTTCTCCTCAAGATAAGAAATAGCATGTAAAAATGCCATTATGAACTTTTAAGAGTGCTCCCATTTCTTTATTTGGATTAAATTTCTTTGTACTGAACGTTGCTAAAAAAAATAATAATTGACTATCAACTGAAGCTTTCTAAACCCTTTGCTTTCCTAAAGTTTTTGTCATAATGGCATTCAGCTGAGTAGCTTTTGGCTGATGTGCTTATTTCAAAGTGTGCCTTTGGCGCTCCTAGACACTCAAACCCTCACTGTTCAAAAAGATAGGATTTTTTAGTGTGAATTCTTTGGCTTACTGGAAAACAACAACCCAACTGCCTACCATAGAGGAAAGGGGAAATTGTATAAAACACTCCTGTAAACAACTGTGAAAAAAGTCAGGAAAGTAAGTGATTCTCTAGGATGCCTGGAAATAGGCCCCAAATGCTACCAGGACCATTTCTCTGCCTATCTTCCCCTGTCTCTCTCTCTGTCAACTTCCCCCCCTCCAACAGACTCTCCATCCACCCTTAGGCTTTTATTTCCTGCTTTACCATCAGAAAGGTCATTTCAATCTGATGAAACCCCAAGGAAAGACTTCATTAGACTGACCTGAGTCATGTTCCCACTCCTGCCATTAGGAAGGTGGTATAAGTGACAGCCCAACTCAGGAGAAGAGGAGACTCCCATTTGTGAATTTCCCTAAAGAATGGAAGTGTGCTTCCATTACAGAAAGCCAATTTTTTAAAGCCTTTAATTCAAAAAAAAAAAAAATTGTTGTTGACTTTATTACAGATATCCTCATTTCCCCCTCTTTGCCTGCCTGCACTCATCGCCCACCCCTCTCCCCCTGTTGTCTGTGTCTATGAATTATGCATATATGTTCTTTGGCTAATCCCTTCACCTTCACTCATTTTTAAAATAGTTTTTAAAAGCTTGTATTTATTTTTGACAGGTGGTGAATCCAGAAATTTAAGCAATTAGACACAAAATCTGGAGATATATAGAAATACTGGGGCAAAGCAAACACTTTGCCTCTAATGCACCTTCTAACATGAAGAAAAATGAAGTATATCCTTAACCATAGTATTTTACCTAAAGAAGTACTATTAAAATGTTTAAACCCATTCTTTCCTTCCTAAGACTTAATGTCCTGAATAAACCCATGAGTGATATATCTGTTTTTCTGTTCCAGGCCCCACACTAATCACTGTTTTAAAGTCACTGTTTCAAAGGCTGTTTCGTGTTGCTGCAACTAGAGATGCTGCATCGTAAGAGGAGTGATCATCTGAGCACTGTCCCCTCTGAAGCCCTGCTTTTCCCCACCCAGACCTCTTGTAGCTCATTAAATGCAAAATAATTAGGGCATGATACTTTCAATACTGACATAAGACAGCATTTCTTACTTTGGGAAAGAAGTCCTATGCTGATGGCTCTAGAAACCCGAGCTTTTCCCTGAGACTAGACACTGTCATATCTTCATTAAAAACTGTAGATACATTGCCCAGTGTCTGCATTTACTATGTGCCAATCAAAAATTAGAAAAGGGAGTCAGAGAAGGTCAAAAGTAACTTCTTTCTTTTCTCCTGATCTCAAAGAATAATCAGAAAACCCAGGTTTGTGAGACTAAAGCAAAGCAATGATGTGTGTGGGCACAGCTTCTCACTGTTACCATTTTTAGATGAAGTCAGGCCAAAAGGTGCAGCTTTACTACATCTACCGGGAAAAGCAGCTTAATGACAGGTGTGGTCCTTTTCAATATCTATAGTCCAAAACATTTTAGGTTAACAATTAATATTTTAATCTCTAAATAGATGGTAAAGTCGTTGTTCAGTCTTAAGACATTTTTCAAGGTAGGGTAATGAGAACTGAGTGCAGGATGAGAGGGTGTTTGGGGCAAAAGGACGTGGAGCTAGACTTGAAGGAGATGGAGGAGTTATTCTTGTGTCTGGGAGGGAATCCCAGGTACAGGGAACAGCCCTGAGGTTGGGGGTGGGGGCCGGATAGCTGGCAAGTTGGAGGAACAGAAAAGATCACGTAATAGCTTAAGCAGAGAGAAAAAGGGACATAAAGTAGGAAATAAAGTTAAAGAGACTGCAGATTTTGCAAATGAATGCATTAATAATTTTTGAGAATTTAGATTGTTTCCATATAATATACTATATTTCATCTTATATCTGATTATAATGTGTCCTTATTATCCTCCTGACAATCAATTTCCTACTGAAACTAATTTTATATTTTGTGTGACCAGTATAATTATATAATTCCATTCAATTTAACATTCTATATGTCTAAATTCCAGTTTGTGGCTGATAAGCAAAGTGATTAAAAAAATAAAGCAAGTATTCAATTATTTAGTCAATTTGAACTACATTATGAAAAAAATATTTTGTGCTAAATCATGGGTCAGATAACATTGCTTTAAAATATTTATGTTGTCAAAATAAGACACATTATTATAAATCTAAGACATTTTTCCAAGAATTCAATATTTAAGAATGACAATGCCATAGACTTTTTAGAATATCATCACATTATACTAACAAGAAATGTCATTTAAAAATATGAACCACATCTTTTAGAATAAATGTAGAATTTGATAAATGCCACAAGAGTTGTGTTTTCTGAAAGAACAATGTTCCCACACTGTTATCTAAACACGTCTCTCTAGTGCAGTGATTTTCAAACTTTCTCATCTCATAGAACATGTAAACTAATTACTAAAATTCTCTGGCACACCAAAAAATATATTTTCTGCCCTTCTGACAAAAAAAAAAAAAAAAAAGGTGTATTTTGATTCATTCAGACCAGACAACTCTTGTTGTGTTGGCTGTTGTCATTTTTTTAAATATTTTATTTATTTGTTTTTAGAGAGAGGGGGGGGAGGGAGAAAGAGAGAGAGAAGCATCAATGTGTGGTTGCTTCTCACATGCCCACAACTGGGGACCCAGCCCACAACCCAAGCACCAGTGACCCTTTGGTCTGCGGATTGGCACTTGATCCACTGAGCCACACCAGCCAGGGCTGTCATTTTTTTATTTGATAATCTAACAGAAAAGAAGTCAGTGTCCTGACTAAATAGTCAGGTATTGCATGTTTTAAAAATTCTTGTGGCATACCAGTTGAAAATTTCTGCGGTAGTGTGTCAGGATGCTTCTGCTGAAATAGGCATTGTTATTATAAGACTGAAAAAAAATAAAAATAAAGGTGTGCATGGTGACATACTGTGGTATAGAAACCAAGACAACTTTACAGTTAGGAATAATTGATTTGGTGTGCTTATGGTGACAAGCAAGTTGGCCCTGAGGTTGTAAGAAGCACCATTAAATTGGAAAGGCCATAGAACCATTACATAAGTGGGAATATAAGTATAATTGAAACAAGAGGTGATCATATCAGCTACTCAACAAATTTTTATTGAAAATCTCTATAGCTGAAGATAATAATGAATAAAATAATCATGGAAATTATAGCCTAGTAAGGGGAGACAAACACTAAGCAAATCATTATATACACAAATAAATTGCTTAATTACAATCGTTGTAAGTCTCCACTTGAAACAAAGCTCCACGTGCTCAGAATTTTGAAGTGGTCACAAAGTATAGCTCCGGCATGGTAAACAATGCCTAGCACATAGTAGGCACTCTCTGTGTATATTTATTGACTCAATGAATCACGTGAAAGAGAAGCGTGATGAAAACAGAGTATAACACAGAAGTCCTAACCAAATCTTGGGCCTCAGTTGTAATGGTGAAGCTGAAATATGGAAAATAAATAGGAAGAAGGAGAGGAAAGAAGAGTAGGAAGAAATGGGGAGGAGAAAATTTATTTAGAGAGAAAAAGCTATAGCAGCAAGCCCTGAGGAGAGAATTTTGGTGCTTCCTAAGGTAAAAATAGCCCAGGAAGGGAAGTGGGTTAGGAACAGGAGAGGGTAATTGAGAGACACATAATCAAAGGCCAGATAATAGACAGCCTTGGAGACTTTTATGGAGGAATTGAAACTTTACCCTAACAGCAAAAGAAAACCACTGAAGGATTTTAAGTAGAGGCATGATATGCTCATATTTATGTTTTTAAGTGATCATAGTGACAATATGAAGTAACAAATTCTAGGATTCCATAGTTCTTTTAAAACTGAATTTAGCATTAAAAAAATCTGGACATAAGTTCCTGAATTTGACTTGGATATAAAGAAAAATTTCTGATGGGAATAGTTTTAAGAATTAGGAGTAGGTTGTCAATAGAAGGCATGGATTTTTATTTCTTAGAGACTGTAGTAGGCTTTATGTCATGCATGCATACTTGTGATGTTTTGATCCAAAACCTTAATCCCCATCAAGTTAAAACTGATACCATGAGTAGTCCTGAACTCATTTAAAGCAACTGGGTGTTGTTTTAATAATTGAATTGCTTTCTCCTTGGACTTCCATTCACTCTAATCACTATTTGTTCACCAGTCTTACATGGGGTGTCATTTCTCTTAACAAAAGAAGTTGGAAGCAAATATAAGTTAAGATATAAACATTTCTCTTTCTTCCTTTCGATGTTATATTTAAAACAATCTGTGTATCTGTATTAGTCAGGGTTCTTCAGAGAAACAAACAGAGCCAACGAGGTATGTATATAAAGAAAGAGCAATTTATTTTAATGAATCAGCTCACACAATTGAGGAGGCTTTGTAAATCCAACTTCTGTAAGGTAGACAGGCAGGTTGAAGATCCAAAGAGCGGCAGCTCAAGGCCAAAGGCAGACAGCTGACAGAACTCCTTCTTGCTTTGGGAGGGGTTAGTCTTTGTTCTATTAAGCCCCTCAACTGATTAGATGAGATCCATCCCCATTATGAAGGGTAACCTGCTTTACTCAAAGTCCACCAAGTTAAATGTTATTCTCATTCAAAAAACACCCTTGTAGAAACATCCAGAATAATGTTTGCCCAAATATCTAGGCACTGTAGTGAGGCTAAGTTGACATATAAAACTAACCATTACATTGAGCGTCGGCCTGTGAGCCAAGTGTCGCTGGTTCGATTCCCAGTCAGGGTACATGACTAGGTTGCACGTCAGGTCCCCAGTTGGGGGCGCAAGTGAGAGGCAACCACAGAGTGATGTTTCTCTCCCTCTCTTTCTCCTTTCCCCCTCTCTTAAAATAAATAAATAAATAAACAAATTAATTAATAAAAAAATTTAAAAAAACACAACTAACCATTACAGTATCTGATTCTTTTTACCCTTTTTCTAACAATGAAAATAGCTAAAAATCTAGCCTATATGAAGCCTGGATTTTTGTTTTGGTTTTTTTCTTTCCTAGCAAGCAGCCTGTTATATATAAAACCATGATTAAGTGTGTGTCTAGGTAGGTAGTCATGATAAAATATAACCAATTAATTTTTGTTACTATATATAAGTAAAGCATTTTAACACATACCTCCAGTGTAATATTTCCTGTGTCCACATCACTAACCAATTATTTTCTCTAAGAAAAAATCAACAATGGGGAAAATTAGAACACAACTATGATTTTTAAGATGGGTTTTACTGAAAATTTCAGAATCCAGGGTGTAACTTCAAGTATGGATACATCTGTGTTCCTTAATTCATTCATCTATTTTAGAAATTCCATTTACTATATAAATTTAAATTTTTTAATATAAATTCCAATGTTATTTTTTCAAATGATTTCACAAGACTGTCAAAACAAATATCTATATAAATATGATGCCTAAGCACTAAATTTTAGTTCAATGTAATATTTATAATAAAATACTAGTAGAATAAAAATAATGCCAAGATGTCTATGGAAATTAGATTTTATTATACAGTATTTTGATTCCATACCTTTATGAATCTAGGTTTTAAAATGTGTTTCTCTTTCTTGTTTGCCTATTTATAATAAATAAAATTATTCATTTTGAGACTTTCAGAGATATTGAGATGTTTTTGAATCTTGCTGATAATTCATTTTTTGTATGAAATTCTCAGGGACCTTTTTTCATACATTTAAACTTCCTCTCTTTAGGTTTGGATGTGTGGAGGAGAAATGTTCGATGTTCCGTGTTCTAGAGTTGGTCATATCTACAGGAAGTACGTCCCTTATAAAGTTCCATCCGGGACCAGCCTGGCACGAGTGAGTACCTGGGGATCTGAACAAGCTGGCCTTTATACAGCTTTTTGTCAGCAGAGGAAGCCGCCTCACCTGTGGTAGTAATTTAAGACACAGTCTGACAGAAACACCTCCCTGAAATGAAACTTCTACCACTTGCCATACTGTTTGGCAAGCTTTAGTGTACAGAGTTTCTGTGTTTCTCAGTGTTTTATTGCCATTCCTTAAGGATGTATTAGCTATTAGGCTTCTTCTTGTTGTTAAGTGTTTCAAAGCACTTTCACATACAGTCTATTTAATCTTTACCATCACTTTCTGAGGTTGGTACTCTTGTCTTTATTTTGTACATGAGGAAACTGAGGCTTAGCAAAATGGCTTGTTCCTGCTCACAGGAAGGATAAACAGCAGAGGAGGAGTTTAAGCTCAGGCCTTTGGAATGAAGGTCCAGTACTTCCCTCCCTCCTGGAGCAGAACAGGAGAAATCATAAGTCAGAGGGAGAAAGGGGCAAATAGGAGGTGGGAAAAGGTGAATGCCCAGCTCCACCTTCTTCTTACTTGTAACTAGAACCAGCTCTGCCTTAAGTTTTACCCCAGCCTCAAACCTCCAAAATAGGCCAAGTCCAACTTTTTTATTCCAGGTATTATTTTGAGAACTCCTTTTTCTTAGATCAAAGGCAAGAATGGTTTTCTCTTCGGCCTTTTAGAATGTTTTCATACATATTTGGGAGGGCCCAGTCACAATGCCTTCTTAGAACTATTCTAACAGTGTCTGTTTTCCGTGTTACTTTCTTCATAGCTGAATTAGTTTTACTCACCATAATATGCACCTGCTACTGTACAGATGCCAAATCTATAAAAAGGGTGCTTTGGTTCTTTTACTGGTTAGGCTGTAATACATAACTATCTGAGTCTTTTATATAAAGCTTAATAATCTCACATAACAAGCTTTTCAGAAATATAAACTAGTTCATCAGGATTCCTTAGAATATCAACCACACAATGTCAGAGCAGCTTTCTCTCTATCATTTCAGCTACAGTAGTCCTCCCTTATCTATGGTTTCACGTTCCAATGTTTCAGCTACTCGTGATCAACCATAGTTGGAAAATATTAAACGGAAAATTTCAGAAATGAACAATGTATAAGTTTTAAATTGTGCATCATTCTAAGTAGTGTGATGAAATCTTATGTAGTCCATTTTGTCCACACTGTATGTGCTAATCCCACCCCCACCCCCTCCCAACCCCCACCACCCTCAACACCCCTCCCTGGGTTATTCGCTTAGTAGCTATCTTGATTACCAGATCTACTGTTACAGTATCACAGTGCTTGTGTTCATCTAGCCATCAGTTTACTTAATAATGACACCAAACTGAAATTTGTGTGTGCCATAGAAAAGCCATAAAGTATATGTATGTATAGGAAAAAGCATAATATATATATATGGTTCCATGCCATCCATGTTTTTGGATATCCACTGGGGGGTCTTAGAAGTATCCCCCATGAATAAAGGAGACTATTGGACTATAATCCTAGCACCCAGAACAAGGCTTGATGGACTCTCAACAAATGTTTGTTGACAGAATTAGTTAATCAGGAAAAGCTAAAAGTGGAAAATGCTTCTTAAAACAAACATTTTAATTAAATATAATAAAATTTACATGTATAGTGAGTGTTTTGGGGGAAGTAGGATTTTTCCTTTTTCCTATTCTGAGATTATTTATCAACAGTGTCTATTTTTCTTTAGTCACATCCATAATCTCTTTTAGAGCAGGTTGAGTTAACAATAATGAAGTTATATTACATTCTCCCTGAAGGAAAAAAGTCATATTATTCTTCTCCCCTCAAAATATTAATCAGACATTAACAATATATTCCATTAAGTAGCTGTAGAAATATATTATTTAAAGAAAAGGATCCAATCACAAAATTATAAGATTATTAAAGAGCTATATCTCAAGGAAGAAAATATGATTTAATTTACTCAGAAGACCTGATACATATGAATGTGAAAACTCATTCAGGAAAACAAGAATTCATAAAAAGGTAAATGATCGAACAGCCTTGAGCACATATCACAAATCAACCATGTAAATTATATCATAAATCATAGCAGTTAAAAATGTCCCAGAGATAATGATGCTCTGTCACTCATCCCTTTCGCTCACTCATATGTTCTCCAGCTTATACCCAAACTAAATCATTTATTTGCAAGATGGATGGTGTATGTTTGGCTTATAGTCAAAAGTAGAGTAAAACTGGGAGGGGGGACAGGAGGTAGTTGTGCAGATCCAAAGGGCTTATTTTCAAATAATGAAACTGTTCATATATTTTTGAGAAAGAAATTAAGTACTTTTTCAAGGACTGTCAAATGTAAGGAAACTATGGCTGACATAAAATTTCCAGCAAAAAGTGAGCATTCATTCAAATAAATAAAGTCCCTAATTCTGAATTTTAATCTTTTTCACTTAAATTTTATTTGAAGACTCATTTTTTTCTAAACATCTAGTACAATTAGAATGTTATAAATATTGAAGTTTAGCTGTCACTCTGAAGAAACTTTTATGATTTTTTAAATTAAAAAGTACATGAAAATGAAAAATAATTCTATTTTGTAGAAAATCTCAATTACCAGCTATACCCTATATGATTATTAAATCATCAAAAATGATGATAGACTTTAAAGATACTTCAAACACAGATCCTTGTCTACTCATCTTTCCAGCCTCATTAGGAAATGGAGGCAAAGATGAAGAATTGACTCCAAAAGCTTATCTTCTTATTTTACAAAGCTCATTTAATTTTTCAAAACTGTGCATCCTTCACTTATGTACCTATGTAAATTGAGAACCCCAACAGAATTCCAATACATGCAAATGCACACACACACACACACACACACATACAAGTGTGTGTGTGAACAGCTGAGAGCCCTCTAAACAACATACTAGTATGTATCACAAAAATTAATTCAAATCATTAGTTTTTCAGTACCTTCTATTCACCTAGCATTACAGTCTGGTTGGAAGAGAAGATATTCACACACGAAATCATTAGAGGACAATACAAGACAATAAATAATTGTTCACATAGTATTATAAAGATATGGATTTATATAGGAAAGAGGAGGGGGAAGGGTACCACAGCTGATGAATTGAAAGAGGACCTTCAACAATACCTCAATTAAATGAACAAGGTTCATATAATAGTGGTTAATGACCTATAACCAGACCCAGTTCTTGGCCCACTTTTCCCCCAGCCCCAGTGAACTGCAAAAATAAGAATCATAAAGGTAAATCTATTCAATTTAATACCATCTTTTTTAATGCAATAATTATAGACTTTTTCTGTTTTATGAAAGAATACAAGATAGCGGATTTTTATTAATGTTCTATTCGGCAAAAGTGAAAACTAACATCCTTATGTTAATTTCCGCGAAACACAAAAATCTGAAACACAGTACGCGTTTTACAATTCACCTTCACCTGGGAATCAGAGTATACACCATCATGAATGAAACTACCTGTTTTACTGAGTCGGCTGGGAGTCCAGTGTCAGCACTGGGCACAGGCATGGTATCTTATCACCAGGAACAAACAGCCAGCCCCCAAGAGAAGGGATACTCACCCCTAGAGTTGTAGGGAGACTAGAAAGTCCCCACGACTGTAGTGAAGGTCATCCCTTCTTTGAGATGAACTGACTGCCCTTCATCACAGAAGAATGAGCAGCTAGCTACTCAGTAAATGGCACATTGAGCCTTTTGCTGAGTGACATTTTGCAAAACCAGAGGTGGCTGAGTGGCAGGTGGGTGGAACCTCTTCAAAGAGACCCTTCATTCCACAGGTTGTGACATGAACCAAGTACTCTGCTGAAAGAGCAGCAATTACTGACACCCCACAGACTCCCCTGTGAATCCCATTGTATGGGGACAGTTAAAGTGACTAGACTGCAGACAGGTGGCTCTAGCAGCAAAAACATAACAGAGATACAGAGCAGTCACCCCATGGCTAACCATACCAGCTAATTGTAGTCCAATAGCGGTCCCCATGGGAGTTTCGCAGGAGGGTCTCACGTCAGCAGAGGACAGCTCTACAGACTGAGTGGGGCAGGCCTGTCCTCCCTAGCTCCAAGGGGAGGGAAAAAAACTGGAACCAGCTTTCACCCCAAGTGTATCAGGGACACCAGAGAATGCAGATCAGGAGACTGTATTATCCTGTGTTTTGCCACTGACACTAAATATGGTATTGATAACATTTTATTTTCTAAAATTTCATCTTGCATTTTATGGCACCTGTTATCCAAGTTAAGAGCTATAAAACCAAAGACATCAACCCCCCCAAGAGTTCAGTTGTACAGGATGGTCTATAGAACTTGAAAATGTAACTCACTTTAAAAGGGATAGTTTAAATGTTCAGTGAGTAGAGCTGGAATTGTTAACTGTGGCCTGGCTATCCAAAGCTCAACCCATCTGCTACATCGTTCCTGATAGGAAGGTTTGGGGCAGTCATGGCAGGGCCTTCAGCATGAGCCAACTTCCAGATACAAAGGAGAAGACAGAGAGTGGCAAAGGATTGTGTTTGGACCCCTGGAGTTAAACTGGACCGTGCATTGGAGACCCACTCTGGAGAACCCTGTATGCAGACCAAGGTGTACTCCTTTTTCTGATATAATGTAGTGAGGTGCTCATGATTTCTGAACAGGATAAAATGGAAAGATCAACCGACAAATAAATACTAAATGGGAGAAGGACTAAATTAAGTAACAGTTATTTTGAATGCATGAAGCATTTGTAAAGAAAACTTCCTAGGACATTTTTATTGACTTGTCATTTTTTGCAAGGAGAAAGACATCAAATGTGACTATGAGGTTTTCATTGCAGTGTCTGTGTAAACAGTATCAGGACAAATAAAGGGATGGTAAGAAGGGAAAAGGGAGGATGCTGAGATTGGTTTTAGATAAATTGGGTTACAAGTGACAACTTTATGTGGGTTCAGGGAGAGTCAGATCTGGGAGACATATACAGACTTCCCATCTAGAATTTGAGAGCCCACAAAGAAAAGATTTTGCCTGATTTTTCTTTACCAATAAATTTCAATTCTGAAGAAAATATTTATTATGCCCAGCACTGTGTTGGGCCCTAGAAATATAAATGATGAACAAAATAACACAAGCCTTAACTTCTCATAACTAATGACTGACTATGACAGTAAGTTAGAGTCCAGCAATCTATATATAACAATTCAAACATCATGAGCTTGAGAGAAGAGTTAAATAAAAATAAATTCACTATGTATCTTATATAGTTTACTTATTTATAAAGTATTTTATATAGTTTATAATGTTGTCATAGGGATTATGATTTAACAGAAAAGGAAGTAGAGCTCATAGCTAACACACAGCATTATTTAATATGTACGGTAATATATGTTCTATTTACCAATTATACTTAGTGATGCTGTAGGCTACACTGTGACCTATATACAAGTTACAAATGGTTTTGACTTTACATATTGACTTAGAGTTTCTTAGCAGGATGCAATGACCTTTGAAGATTTCCTATGGTTATACTTCATGCACACCAAGGTTAAATCAGAGGTCTGAGGCAGAATGGTTGTTTCACCTCTGTCAGCTGTGAAATTACTTCTTCACATATCTCCCAAAGTGCCTTCTTTGTGTTATATCCCTAGTGGCATCCAGCTCTATTGACTCCATGGATTAGCTCAGAATCTTGAAATTGGTGGCAGTGGAAGGAGGTGTAGAGAGGAAAAGGGGTGGAAGAGGAAGAAGAGGAGGAGGAAGAGGGGGGGGGGTATTTCAGTAGCAAAGCCAGACCACCCCAAGTTCGTTAATGAGTGCTTCCTCATTGTTCAGCATGGAATCAGCTCTCCCTGACTCATAGAGCTGAAATGGAAGAACACATTCTCTGACATATGCAGCTCCTCTTGATTGTGTCAGAAAAATATGTCAGTTGAGGAAAAGCCTTAATAAGACCAAAATCACTAGTTTTATATCAGAAAATAAAATCACCAACAAGGCTATAAACTGTGGTGATGAATGAAAAATCTACATCCTACAAATTGACCTTTCTCCCTTGATGACTATAAATCAGTTTCCTCTCATAAAACTGCCCAGCAAATAAAAGCCATAGCATAACAACCTTAGCCATCGAAAGCAGCCAGCACTTCTTTCCAATGCTCTTAAAACTATAGTGTTCAGATGCTTTATTGAAAACTATCATTGAGTTCAGGGACACCATGGCCTATCATATAGACTTCCTCCCCAAAAGCAGAAAATGATGAATTCTCAAAAGACTCATCCTGCCTAAATGGCTAGGACTTCTGTATAGAAGCAGTTCCTCTAAAAACAATCATTATTTCTAATTCTTTCTTAAAATATAACAAGAAGGCTAGGGTGGAGGAAGAAACTTTATTCTTCAAGGTTCTTTTGGCTGGTCTAATAATTAAGTCTACATGACACAGATTAACAGGTGAAAATAACCAAATTTAATTATATATGCACATATGAACCCCTACATACATGAGTCAGAGACCCCCACATACATCCGAGGTTCAGTGTCAGAAAGAGAAAATAAGGTATATATGGCATTCAGAGCTAAAGATGAGGTAAGGCACCTTGGGGCTTCCAAGGAGAGGAAGGTCATTTTCAGGATGAAAAGAAGAGCAGATGTTCAATAATTTGAAGTTTGCTTCCCCCTCCTACTGATTGGTCATAGAAGGTTATTTCTGGTGATATTCGTTATGGACAAGACCCCTGATTTAAATCCTTCAAGGAAGAGGTAAAAGTTTCTCAGGAGCTTACAGAGTCTCAATTGCCTTCAGCTCAACAATAATTCACATGCCAAAGCGGCACATCTTGGGGAGGCCTGTTCTGAACCCCTTTAAGAGAAATAAGACTGTTCAATACTGCGGCAAGAATGAAAGATGATTCACATACTGCAACCATGTGGTTATTTCTCTCCCCTCTTGGCCACGTTTTAAAATATAATATCTTCCAATTAGATGGCACTTTTTACTTAAGAAATTCAAGAATCTTCCATAAGTAGTATTTCATTATTCTTCATGACGGCCTCCCTAAAAATCAATCATGTTTGTTATGTGACAATAATGATTTAATAAATCATTAAGATACGATGAGTCCATTGCATGTTATGAAGATCTCTAATGTTATCAAAGGCTCAGGCTGGAGAAATTCCTCCATAGATGTGTATCAAGTGCCCACTATGTGCCAAACAGAAATACAAGAGCAACAATTTTCAACTAGTGTGTCACAAAATTTTTTTAAACTTGAAGTACCTGACTATTTAGGCATGGGCACTGACCTCTTTTCCTTTAGATTGCCAAATAGAAAAGGAAAAAAAAAATGACAACAGCCCACAGAACAATAGCCATACAGTGTGAAATGAATCAAAATTATACCTATTTTTTTGTCAGATGGCAAAAACTTTTTTTGTGTTCTGCAGAATTCTAGTAATTAGTTTATGTGTGCCATAAGATGAAAAAAGTGGAAAATCGCTGGCAGAGAGCATACTACACATCCTTAACGATAACGTGGGGCCTTTCTGATTAGATCAAGCCATCCCTTTCTAACTGAATTTTTTTGTTTGTTTGTTTTGTTTTGTTTTTATTTTTTAGATTCAGTTGTTGAGAGTTGTGAGTTTGTTGTCACCCGAGGTCATTCCCCACACTAGAGATTAGTCCTGGTACACAACATAGGCAGAGCACTCATACTCACCCTTGAATGATGTCTCTCTTTTGAATACTGGACATTTTATGTTTATTTTGCATATAAGGAAAATAAAGAAATGTAAAATTGTTCTCTGTGCCAAGGGGTCTAGAGAAAAGAGAGGAAAAAACATGAAACACAAATTTATTTCCCACTGCTTGACCCTCACCTGCTCCTTTAATTTCTCAGTGGTATTAAGAATCTTTTTTAAGTATGTACCCATATATTTTTTGTCTGTTTGCTTAACAAATAACACCCAATCACACATTGTCTTTAAAATGTTTGAACATTACAGAGGTAAAGCATGGAATTTTCACACCAACCATAAGACGCTGAAAAAGAAAGTAAAACAGCAAATCACTGACAGGTCCGGTCTCTTGCCATTTGGAAGCATCATTAAAAAATGTGAGGTTAAGACAATCACATTACTTTAAAACTCAGCAATTTCCTACAAAACTTCTCAAAACTTTTATTCAGTAATCTGGTTTTCTCCTATTTATTTGCTTCATCCCTCCTAAAACTCCCACAGATGCTATCTTTTCCCCAATATTGAAGCCTTTTGCTCGATTTAATTGTTTCAAGTATTCCTCAGAGTTTTCCCAAGTTTCAGCTCAGCTATGACTTGTGAATCATTTATCTGATGCTTTCTCGTGTGCAAAACAGAGCTTGTAATTCAGCCAGGTAATTAATTCCCAAGCTATGGGGACAGTATTTAGCACTGCTCTGTTTATCTAGTGAGGACCGACATTACACATTAGTTTTTTTGTTAAGACTATTGGAAGATTTTATAGAGTAAATATAATATTTAAATGGTGATCCTACATGGTAATTACATGATAATTAGCGGCCATGGTTAATCATTACTTTCACTTTGCTATTCTTAATGAAAGTTAAATGGGTTTTTTTATGTTTTTTTAATTTTTATTGTATTTTTTTCCATTACCATCTGGTCCCCTTATACCCCCCTCCCCTCCACAATCACCGCACCATTGGCCATGTCCACGAGTCCTTTCTCCTTGTTGCTCAGTCCCTCCACCCTCTAACCTCCCCCCACAATAGCTGTCAGCCTGCTCTCTATCTATTAGTCTGTCTCTATTTTGCATGTTAGTTCAGTTTGTTCTTTAGATTATACATATAAGTGAAATCATATGGCATTTGTCTTTCTCTGACTGGCTTATTTCACTTAACATAATGTTCTCCAGGTCCATCAGTACTGTTGCAAAGGGTACAATTTTTCTTCTTTTTCAGGGCCAACTAGTATTCCATTGTGTAAATGCCCCACAGTTGTTTTATCCACTCATCTACTGAAGGACACTTAGTCTTCTTCCATATCTTGGCAATTGTAAATAATGCTGCAATGAACATAGTGGTGCTTATGTTGTTTTGAATTAGTGTTTTGGGTTCCTTCAAATATACTTCCAGAAGTGGGATCGCTGAGTCAAAAGGCAGTTCCATTTTTTATTTTTTAAGGTACCTCCATACTGCTTTCCACAGTGGCTGCACCAGTCTGCATTCCCACCAACGGTGCAAAAATGTTCCATTTTCTCCACATCCCCACCAGAACTTGTTGTTTGTTGATTTATTGATTATAGCCATTCTGACAGATGTGAGATGATATCTCATTCTGGTTTTAATTTGCATTTCTCTGAGGATTGGTGATGTTGAGCCTCTTTTCAAATATCTATTGGCCATCTGTATGTCCTCTTTGGAAAGATGTCTATTCAGGTCCTTTCATTCTTAATTAATATAAAAATGGGATTTATTATTTCTTTCATATGGTGCCTTTTCCAGTCTTCTTTTAGTTACTTTTTCCCCACCTAGAGTATCTTGGCACTTTATGTTGTATTCAGCATTTATATACCTTTCTTTTTTCAAAGCACTTGGGCACAGTGAGCCTTATTTGTGGACTAGGGGGAATTATAATTGCATTCTCATCATTATTCCCATGAGAAGTGAACACTTCCCTGCAGCCAGGATCTCACTGAAGGCTGAAAAAGGAGAAAGTTTGCTTAAACAATTAGGTTCCTGCTGCTATGAAATTAAGTTGCTGAAACTTAAGCAAATTGAAATATTTTAGCATGCCATAATCTCAACCAAACATCCGACTCTTGCTAGAGGGAGCAGTGTTGATCGTTTTATACCTCTGCCTTTTGGGACCACCACTGGATCATGAAGCCACAGAAGCACCTGGAGAGGAGACTCATTTTGGAGAATTAGTGTCTTACCAAGAGATGTGTAAATGCACAGCGACACTGTGCTGGAGGCCTCTGCTACTTCATTTCTGTTCTAATCACCCTTAATTCTAATAGTTTATTTATTCCTTGCAAGAATTCTATTTTCAACTGCAATTCCAGCCCAAATATATCTCCTTTTTGATGTCATTTAATGCGATTCTGTAAACTGAGAAATATTCTAAAACCAAAGGTGTCTGGATGCTTTCAAGATTCTAATTCTAAAAACAGTTTATAAAAATAAAATTCCACAGATTGCTTAAACTTTGGCCAGATATTAATTTCAACCAAAAGGCCCTGTATGACTTAATAAAAGCATAGGGAATTTTTCTGCCTGTTTTTTTCTAATTATTTATTTGTTTGTTTGTTTATTTTAAGAGGGAGAGGAAAGGAGAAAGAGAGGGAGAGAAACATCACTGTGTGGTTGCCTCTCACTCGCACCCCCAGCTGGGGACCTGACGTGCAACCTAGTCATGTGCCCTGACTGGGAATCGAACCAGCGACACTTGGCTTTCAGGCTGACATTCAGTTCACTGAGCAACAGCAGCCATACGTTTTGAACGTATGAAAAATAACACAGGCTCTACTAATAACAAATGGAATAAATACTATGGCACCATTTAGATCAAGCACAGTTTGTTTGAATGCTTGCTGTGGATGTTCTTGTGAAGGAATAAAACACTTAATATTCTCTTTGCCTGGATGTTAGAAAATGCTGGTTGTGATTTATTTTGAAAAAAATAGCCAATGTGTCAATAATAATCATCTACAAATAAGGTCATATTGTTTTTTATACTCAAGTTATGATAGCTAAGAATACCAATGGTTGGATTGTCAATAGTGGACACCCAGTTGTCCCCAGACATCCCCAAAAGGCTTCCATCCATGTCCTGATATCCTCATTTGCCAGATGCAGTACCAACTCTGTACCACCTGTGATTGGCTTTTTCTGTTTGTGCTCCCACTTGCCTCATTCTCTTGCCTATGAAGCCTTTGGAGAAGCTACATCACCACACCCTCCAAAAAGAGCATCACCTTCTAGCTTGTGGTACTGTCTCTGGAGAAACCAGTCATTAAAGTGCCAGAACTTCTCTGGGTCCTGGATAGACTCAGACAGGATCTCCTAGGTGTGGCCCATACACCTTCACCTGAACACAAAAGACCTCTGCTTACATTGGGCTCCCTTTAACAATTCCAACAGCTTCTGGGTATCTCCACATTGTCAGAAAATCAGGAAACCAATTATGAAAAAGAATTCCATCATAGTCTGATCCTCAATCTCA
Organism: Furipterus horrens; assembly: GCF_987537825.1. Classification (NCBI taxonomy): domain Eukaryota; kingdom Metazoa; phylum Chordata; class Mammalia; order Chiroptera; family Furipteridae; genus Furipterus; species Furipterus horrens. Next base: position 31,403,659 of record NW_028327180.1, read on the forward strand.
GCCAAATAATACAGTCTTGAGAATGAAAAATAAATAAATAAATAAAACCAGGCAAAACAAAACAGAAACCATACTTTCAATTTTGTCCTATCAACCTACTTTTTCCTTCTGAGGGTAAGTCACAAAAGGTATCGCAGATTCCGTCATTATTCTTGAGTGGCCATCAGGTCATGATGACACCCAAGCTGCCCCATTCAGAGCCCCACGTGGGGAGAATGGAGTCCCCCTACCAATATAGCAAGCACCAATTTGCCAGACCTGTGAGTGAGCCACATGGGGACATCTTTCAGCCCCATTTAAGGCTTAAGATGACTGCTTCCCTGACCAAACTTTGACTGAAACTCCCGAGAAATCCAAGTCAGATTGCTCCCCAAACCACTCTCAAGTTCCTGCCACGCGGAAGCTGTGAAAGTTTTAAAATGTTTAGGGTTGTTTTAAGCCACTCCATTTTGGGATATTTGTTATATATCAATAGATAACTAATACAGCTATTTCTGTTTAGCAGTCCTTCATCAGCAACATTAACTTAATTTTATTGAAGGCACCTGATTACGTCAAGTGGCCCATTTGAAGCTTAAAAATTAGGCAAGCTTATGCATCCAAGGACACTATCAACAGGTTTCAACAGAGTGAAATGCATTTCACAGAATGGAAAAATTATTTGCAAGTAATTATCTGGTCAGGGGTTAATATTTAGAAAACTTGAAGAGCTCTTACATTCAGTAACAACAGCCAAAACAAAAAACAAAAACCTGATCTTAAAATGGGCAAAGGACTTGATTTAGACATATCTCTGAAGAAGATATACAAACGGTTTATAAACACATGAAAAGATGCTAAACATCACTAATCTTTAGGGAAATACAAAACAAACTCATAAGATACTACTTCAGACCCATTAAGATGATTATCTTTTTCTTAAATAAAATACATGTTAGAAGGGACATAGAGAAACTGAAACCCTTGTGCATGGTAGAAATGTTTAATGATGCAGCCACTGTAGAAACAGTATGGAGGTTCCTCGGAAAATTAAAAATCCAGTAATTTCACCTCTGAATATATATATAAAAATAATTGAAAGCAGGAGTTCAAATAGATATTTGTACACACATAGATATAATAATAGATAAAATGTAGAAGCAAACCAGTTATCCAATGACAAATAAATGGATAAGCAAAATTATACACATACAATATACATACAATGGATTATTATTCAGCCATATAAAGGAAGGAAATTCTGACAGATACTACAAAATGGATAAACTTGAAGACATTATGCTAAGTGAAATAAACCAGTCACCAAAGGACAAATACTATGTGATGCCATTCATATGAGGTACCTAGAACAGTCAAATTCATAGTAACATAAAGTAGAATGGTGATTGTCAGTAACTGAGGGAAGGGGGAAGGGGTTGTTAGTGTTTAATGCGTCTGCGGTTTCAATTTAGGAAGACATCTTCGTCCTTTTCATTACAAGCACATTCCTCCTTCCTGGCAATGCATGCACCCTCACTAAGTTTCCTGACTGCGTACCTTCAGTCTCTCAAATGGTAGTGATGTCCACATTCTCATGGTCGATCACTTCTAGAAATTCTACCTGAATTTCACTTTGAGCATTAACACCTTTTGATTTTTTTCCTGCTCTTTAATTTTTGTTGGCCAATTCTGCCTTTTCGGTTATCTATTTTAGTGAAATGTCATGAGGGTCTATTGATGAGAATCAAGAATGCAACACAACCATTTGCTCTGCTGTCTGTGTGTGAACTGGATAAAAGATGTGCAATGACCAATCACCAGCAGCCTTTGAAAGAAGTGATGCAATTGCTCGTTGATCATACTGTGCATCCTGTGGGACCTTTAAAAAATATGACTAATTTTTCTCCCACCTTCTAAATTCTGCTAGACTGAGCTAATAATGAACTTGACAGAGACAGATTAACAGGAGAAAATCAAGTTTTAATACATACACATGGGAGATTCACATCAGTATGAAAATTCCAACAACAGTGAGACAACATTAGATATATAAGACATTTTTGGACAAAGGAGAAAAGAAAGAGCAATGGGATCTTAGGTTTCAGAAGTGAAAATGGGTGATTTACAGGTAGTTGAGGTAGAGCAGGACATAGTATGGCAAAAGGTTCTTGTTAGGCAACTCAGGAACAATGAAGCCCTCTTATTTACCATAGTTAATTCAAATTAGGCTATAGGGAACATCCTAAGATCTCTTTCCTGAAGCAGGTTTTTCTGTCTGAATCTCTTGAGCAGGAAAGGGAGGAGTGTCAAAAGTTCTTTCTGAGTCTTGCTTTTTAATAAACAGCTTAAAATCAATATCTCGAAAAGGGCAGCTTTGGGGTGGCAAAACTTTGATTCCCTTTAATCTTTAATTTACATAATGATTTATGGCCTGAAGAACTAACAGCAACATTTGTTCTTTATATAGTTACTTTAAGTTAATATATCATAGTAACTGAAATCTGAACTGGGTTGTTGGGAATATATGAATGTTCTCAATGCCACTGATCTGTACATTTCAGATGATTAAAAGGAAATTTATATTATAATACATTTTACTGCATAAAAAATGAGGCAAACTGATTTTAAAATTCATTTACAAATGCATATGACCTAGAATAACTTAAACAACTTGGATAAAGAACAAAGTTCTACAGCTTCTATTACCTGATTTGAAGGCATTAAAAAGCTGTAGTGATCATGGCAATAGGTATTGGCAGCTGTTGGACAAGTGGAACAAAATGCAGAGTCCAGAAATGGATTCATGCATGCAGTCAAACACTTCTAGGGGGGAAAAAAATGAAGAAAAATTCTGAGGTTGGGTAAAGATTTCTTAAATATGACACCAAAAGCATTTGTCCCTAGATAAAAATTGTTAAGTTGGAGTCCATTGAAATAAAGACCTCCTGCAGTTTAAAGGGTATTGTTAAGACAATGAAAAGAGAAGACATGAACTGGGAGAAAATATTGACAAATCACATTTCTGAGGAAGAACTTGTATCCCAAACATATAAAGAATTGTCAAAATTTAATAATAAAAAACAAACAGTTCAATTTTTTAAGTGGACAAAATTATTTAAGCAGATACTTCACCAAACAAGATATATAGTAAATAATTACATGAAAAGGCACAGCATTTTATAATAGCAAAAATTAAAAAGACTGACTATACTGAATGTTGGGGAGGTTGTAATGTAACTGGAATGTTAATGGGAATGTAAAATGATACAACCCCTTAGGAAAACAGCAAGTTCATTTAAAGTTAGACTACCTAGCATATGACCCAGCCAATCCACTTCAAGATATATACCCAAAAGAAATGAAAGTCAACACCTGTACAAAGACTTATACAAGATTGTTTATAGCAATATTATGTGTGATAGCCCCAAACTAGGAATAGCCCGAGTGTGTCTCAGGAGGCAAATGGATAAACAAATTGTGGTATATCCATAGTATGGAATCCAATAAAAATGAATCTATTTTACTCCATGGATAAGCCTCAGAATAATTATGCTGGTGGAAGAAGCCAGACAAAAAGAACACATGCTCTGTGATTCATTTATATAAAATTATAGAAAATAGAAACTAAATTATAGCGACAAAAAGTAAATCACTGTTCAAGACCCAGAGTGCACCCATATGTAAACTATGAACTTTGGGTGATTATGATGTGTCAGTGTAGGTTCATAAGTTATAACAAATACACCACTCTGGTGGGGGATGTCGGTTGGTAACGGGGGAACCTATGCCTGAGTGGGTGCAAAGAGTAGATAGAAAAATTTCTATACCTGCCCTTCAATTTTACTGTGAACCTAAAACTGCTCTTCAAAAAATAGTCTTAATGTGACAAGATAGTAAGAAGTCAGGAAAATTACTTGGCAGGTGGAATGGGGAAACTGAGACAGACAGCTGATTCAAGCTGGCCTCATCTAGCACCATGAGTTGCCTGCCTCCTTCTCCCTTGCACAGCCACTCTCTTAACCATTAAACCCTCAGGAAATGAGGTTCTGATAAGCATCAGATAATCTTAGCACCAAAGCCTTGGGTCTGTTGACCACAGAGACAGAGTTTTGGTCAAACTATAGATAACATCTAGATCTCAGTTTTGTTTCAGCTCCAGGCCCAGAAAATCAGCAAAACCAAACAAAGTGACCATGGCTTGCATAAGGACCAGATGCAATGACCAATGACCTCCTACCCTAGTGCCAAACAATCAGTAGAGACTATGACTTTGGCCCTACATGTTCATTTTGATGAATCAGCATATTTGAAGGACATGCCTGGAAAGCTGTTGAATATTCTATTGAGACCCTCCCCTGAGACCTCCTCTAAAATTCCTGGCTTTAGAAAACAGATAAAAACCCGTAAGGCAAAGGACCCAGCATATGCTTTTTCTCTCTAGAGCAATGGTTCTCAACCTTCCTAATGCCACAACCATTTAATACAGTTCCTCATGTTGTGGTGATCCCCAACCATAACTAAAGCATAGTGATTAATCACAAAAACAATATGTAATTATATACGTGTTTTCTGATGGTCTTAGGCGACCCCTGTGGGGTCACAACCCACAGGTTGAGAACCGCTGCTCTAGAGCATGCCTGTACCTTCCTGCTTCAGGTGTGTATCTTTGCTTTTTTTCCCCCTAAGCTCTAAGGGCCCTTCTTTTGCCTCTGTAACTTGTTTCCTGAATCCATGCAGCCCATCTGGCTCACTTCTTCTGACTCTGTGACTTTCCTCTTGTGCTAGAGTTCTTGGCTCTGAGTTATTTTTTGCCAAACTCAAGAACCAAGGTTCTGAACCAAGGATCAATATCACTGCCAACATTAATAAAAATATTTTAATAAACCAGTGGTTGCCTGAGGTTTATAAAGATGCCAAAGAAAGGTGAAATGAAAAGGGATATCAAAAAAGCACAAAGAAACATTTAAAGGTAATGGATACATTCATTATCTTAATCACAGCAATGGTTTCACTAATCCATACATATGTCAAAATGCACCACATTGTAGACTTTAAATATGAGCAGTTTATTGTGTATCAAAAAGCTATTTTTTAAATTAGGCTCACATGCATTTTTAAATAAGGTATGTAGTTGAATAATTTGGCTACGTTAAATACCATCAGATACACTACCATAAATATTCAAAATATTTGGCCAAAAAATATAATAGAGATATAATTAAATTACATTAAACCAGCCAAGAACAGGTAATCTCTTGCAAACAGCTCACACAGACTTGAGGAAAAAGAGAGAGGAAATTGCCTGTCATTGAAGCCTCCCTTTTTAGTACTGGGTTAGCCACCCTTTCCTTATGCTGAAGGCTTCACACTGACTTCAAAGAAGTCTTCAGATCAGAGAGAATAACGCTAGGCTGAATAATTATAGTGAGGTAGAGGCTCCCGTAAAGAGGTTCTCTTTGGAGCTGTATTCATGATGACATTATCACATTATCAAGGATAAGAGGGCTTTGGGGTGGGACTCTGGAGCTGCTACAGTATTCCTTGACTTCAAAGAGGAGAAAAGAAATGCATTTAAATCAAAGCAGAATTTTTAAAGTCATAGGAGAGTAATACAATTCCTTGCTAGAGGAGTGACCGTGACAAACTCTTTCTGTGTGCGATTGGCTCTGCTCACTATCAGCAGTATCTGGGGGGAAAGCACCAGCCAAAATATGGGAGTGGGAGGGGGGATAACAAAAGAATGAAAAATGTATTACTAACTTCACTGTAATACAACAGCTTAATATTGACACAAGTGCAGCATGGGAATTGGGGTCACATGAGAGTACATGTCACGACTGCACCCTGCGCAGAGAAATAGAAACACACTCCTGAGGTGAGATGGCCCAGATAATACACGTGCATGAGACAACCTTGTAGCCCAAGAAACAATCCGCTCCCAAATAAAATGCTAAGAAATTGAATGAGGATTGTGTTTTTTAAATAATCGAATGGTAAGGATTTAAAATGTTGCTGGAAAACAAAAATAATTAGTGAATCGATTTATGCAGTTCCATGGATGAGCAGGTATAATAAAACGATCTGTTTTTCTCATGCTGCGCAGTAAAGATGATCAGTCAGACTGGAAATCTGTTCTTATGAACTGAAGCAGAAGCATGATTTAATGCTCTTGGTAAAATATCAATTCAAAAACCTGAGGATCATTAGAATTAAAGACAAATTTAGTCTTGGATTGTGCAGAGAAAACGGGACTTGAATTCTAAAGATCTCTAATGTAAAGCTGAATGTGTTAAATTAAGTGTGTTAATAAATTTGGAGGCAACACAAAGAAAAGAGAGATTACTATCAGTTTGGGTTGAAGAGAGGAACATGTTGTGAAACACAAGGAGCCACAGAAGAGTGACATAAAAATAGAGGATGTTATCGATGTCTTGTGCATAGAAGGTGCTCAGAATAAGTTTTTATTTCATTTGATTCCAAAATGATGAAGTTCTGCAGCTTTTAAAAATAGAAAAATCCTTCATTTGCTTTCTATGCCAAAAAAAAGTATTCCTCAGTTCCAGAAACTATCTTTCTCAAATTTCCATGCTGGGAATAACCCCAGCAGGTAAAAACTTCCTGGAACCACCTTGAATGGGATTTGGCCCTCTCCCCTAGTCTGCTTTGTCCACACTACACTCAGAGCCTGAATGGAACCCAGCCCTCATGTGCAGAGAGAGGAAGGCTTCACCTACTTATTTTCAGACTGATGTTAACAGTAGGCCCTAAATTGTCCCTTCTAGCCATACTGAGCCCTTGCCTCTAGCTACCAATTAGTACTGTGTTATCTTAAGCTACAGGCTGTATAGGGCAGCTGGGGTGCCTTCCCTGCTTGCTTCAGATAGGGGGCCAGTGGGATCCCACTTGGGAGAAACAGAAAAGCAGTGGGATTGTGGACAGCATACTGAGATCAATGCTGTGTTATGGCAGACTTCTCTGCAGAGCTCTTAAAACTTCCCTGGAATAATTTACATGGAAGGAAAATATTCACTAGGTATTGGCAACAGCATCAAAATATGCCAGATTCTGTATATACAGCCAGATAGTGAACTCAAAAACATTCGTGGAGCACAATATTTTATATATTTTTGTGTACATTGGAAGTAGGGTTGCCAGATTAAGCAAACAAAAATATAGGACACCCAGATAAATTTAAATTTTGGATAAATTATATTTTTAATATTAGTATGCCCCATGTGTCAAAAGATCAACTGAGGCATATTAAAAATTCTAAGATTTTTTAAATTATTTAAGCAAAACTCAATTCAAATTGAGCAGCATCGATCCAGACATGGTTAGGAGCACTCCACCTTCTAAGTTCTTCTTGCTGGGCTAATAACCAAATTAACAGAGATAGATTCACAGGAGAAAAATTGAAGTTGAATACATGCACTTAAAGTTAACATCCCCAAAAGCACCTTCAGGGTGGCAGAATTTTGGTCTCTCCCATGAAATTCGTTATAACAGCCAAAAAATATGAAAGAAGTCAAATGTTCCATCTTACATCATCAGCAGTTCTGTTGCCATCCAAGTCTCTTCCACTGTCTTACATCTTCAGTCAGAGTCTATGCCTCACTGATCTACCTGAGACATATTTGAGAGGCATGGAAAAGCACCTGTCACCCATTCAACTCTTCATGACAGAGTAGCCGTCAAGCCCAGGGCAAGGTGCCAGGAGGAAGGGAGGATCCAGGAGCAGGTAATAGAAGTGTGTGGACAGGAGACTTCCAGCCAAGATGGAGGCCTAGACTGACACACTCCATCTCCCGCCATAACTAAGAAGGAATACAACTACCACAAAACCAGAAATAACCAGAAGTTCCAGAAAATCAATGGAAGTCCAACATATGAAGTTATAAAGAAGTGGTACTCATTCAGACAGGCAGGAGGGGCGAAGCCAGGTGGAGAGGTCAAGCTGTGCTGGCAGCTGCAATAGCGGCAGTCGCGACAGCAGCGGGACAGCAGTAAGCAGACACTCGTATTTAAGGAGAGGTGAGAAGCACTTGGGGAGCATCCCCGGCTGCAGATCAGACCCGTCAGCTTGTGATTCAAATGCCGGGGAAGGCAGACCTCCATTGCCTTGGACTGTGAGGCCCAGAGTGGGTGGGGACAGAGGAGAAGGCTCCCGGTCTCTCAGCAGAGAGTGAATGACATAAGTCCATCTTGGACTCCCACCCCCACAGAAAACACCATACCGTGGTATGAAGGGTCCCCCAGTTGTGACAAGTGCACGGGGCTCTGCCCCCTATAGGGTAGGAGGTGTGACAACCCTGCCCAGGAAGCAAAGGTAAACACAAAACTGTCAGAATGGCACAAATTATGATATAGATCCTGGTGACACTGCTGACCAGACAGCAAATGTATAATCTAATGAAGCAGCAGATAAGAAATCTTTCCGAGGCACAGTTCAGAGCTTTGGTTATAAAAATGCTTACAGACCTAACAGCAGATCTTGATGGGGAAGGAATGAAGGCTAGTCCTGTTGAAATTAAAAAAATATGAAACTAATGCTGAGGGAAAGAAAACCAGGGATCAAATCAACAAATCGGAACATAGGGAAGGAACAAACAGTCAACCAGTGCGGAAAGAGGAAATGAAAAGTAAGGAAAATGAGGAGAGGCTCAGAAACTTATCGGACAGCTATAAGCGAACCAACATCCAAATCATAGGGTTCCCAGAAGGTGAAGAAGAAGAACTAGAGATTGAAAAATTATGTGAAAAAATAATGAAGCAGAATTTTCCTAACTTGGGGAAGGAAATAGACATACAGGTCCAGGAAGCACAAAGAATTCCAAATAAACTGGACCCAGGGAGAACCACACCAAACACATTACAATCAAAATGTCAAAAATTAAGGATAAAGAGAGAATCTTAAAAGCAGCAAGAGAGAAGAAGAGAATTATGTACAAAGGGTTCCCAATAAGACTATCAGCTGATTTCTTAAAAGAAACTCCAGGCAAGATGGGACTGGCAAGAAATATTCAAAGTAATGAAAAGCAAAAACCTATAGCCACAAATACTCTATCCAGCGAAGCTGTCATTCAGAATAGAAGGGCAGAGAAAGTGCTTCCAGGACAAAGTAAAACTGAAGGAGTTCATCAGATCCAAACCACTGTTATGTGAAATGTTAAAGGGACTTGTCTAGGAGAAAGAGGATCAAAATGATGAATATTAAAATGAAAACTGTACCACAATAACCAACAACAGAAGCTAGGAAACTGAAACAAAGGCAAAGTAAGTAGGCAACGAGAGTGGGAAAAGAATTATAGGTATGGGGAACATTTTGGGGGGAGGTCAGCAGGGAGGGGGAAGGGGGGAAAGGGAAGGAGATGGTATAGGAATTAAGAAGCATGGTAGGAGGGAGTGGAGTAGACAGGAAGATGTTGAGAAGAACTGTATGCACAACCAATGGGCATGGACTAAGTGGGGGGGGGGGCAACTGGAGAGAGAGTTGTCACTGAGTGGCAGGAAAGAAAGGAAAAAGAAATTGGGACAACTGTAACAGCATAATCAATAAAGCATATTTTAAAAAATAAAAAGAAGTGTGTGAACATAGCCTTGGGGATCCACACACATCTCCAAGAAGATAAGTATATGTGATTTGAGTAAACCTATTTTATTTGAATCTAAAACAAAAAACAAAAAACAGAAATCCCAGCTAACACCTGGCTCCATGTATACAAGACAACTTTTATAGATCCAAGTTCCATTTGGGAGTAAACAATTTCATGTATTCATCACCCAGAGTCCATACTTTACTCTTTATTTCCTCTTGAGAACTATTTTTGGACATCTTAGTGCCTCCATCATTGTTCATTCAATATCAGTGAGAGCTGCACCAACTCAGAATGACTTATTTTTCTACATTACAATCTCTGGCAAGAGATGTCATTAGGAAGTCTCAGTTTTATGATTCTGTAAATGTGTACAAAGCTATGAATGTTTAAGTGAAGAATATTGCCTTGCTCCAACCCCATTACCTCCATGTATTTAAATGGGTGTATATGTGTTCCAATGTAAATACCCCAGTGAACTCAAATGTGTATATGATTATACTGTTTCTTGGAATGGATGAAATTATTCTGTAATTGAGAAAAGATCCATGAAACTTCCCTTGCAAATGCTTGTAATACTTCTCAGCTGTGGTTCCAAATGTTTTCCCAAAAACTAAGTGCTGATTTGTGATGAGAGTGGCAAATTAACACAGTATGTTGTTATTTTCAGAATAATGACTTCAGAATGATATTATTTGCTCATTCACCTGGACTGTTTGGGAGTGGGGACTATTCCTTGGCTATCATAATCAACACTTTAGAAAGCTTCCTCCTGATGGAAAATTTCACTCAGAAAAGTAGAGCATCTATAATTGAGGATGTCTAATGTGTCATCAGGAATATTAGAGAATGGTCAGGATATTGTGTTTATGCTCAAATTATTTATATAACACTCATTGCTGGAAGAAAACTAGCTATTAGAGTTTTTGCAACTATTACTCTGTTTTTCTTTTCTGATCTCCTGGAAAGCTACCAAAAAAAAAAAAAAAGGAATCTATGCTTTCACACTGTCCCTGGAAATGTCTGTGATCATGCTGCATTCTTCGGGGTATTTGGGAAATCAGCAACCCTAACCTGCAGCCAGCTGTATTTCAATTTGAAAAAGACATGCAAAAGCTACCTGGCTAGTCCTCTGGTCAGCTATACTAGAGCTTCCCTAATGTTTTTGACACTTACGCTGGCTAACATTTATCATAACCCTTCAAGCCATTTCCAAGTGAATGCACCTGAACTGGTCAGTTCCTCTTTGAGTTTTCACAGTAATTTCTACTTCTATTTTAAAAGCCCAAAGCAACAAGTATCTATGCTTTAACAACAGCACTTAAAAAATTATTTCTATTTCAGTGCCTTTATCAGTAGATATATGTACATGCTAGGAAATTATTCACATTAATTTTATAATATGATTTATTATTAAATCAACCATGGCCAGATGAACACACACCTGTGCTTGGAATCATTTGAGGTGGTGGGCCTTTTAACTTAAAAAAAAGATATATGTCTATCTTTATAGCATTTATAGTCTTAAAGTGATTATTTACCCAAGTCAAGATGGATCTTAGTAACAAATCATTTTTGGAAAGGCATGTCTCTACTTAATGAAGTCACTTTCTCATTAATCCTGGGTGACTTACCTTTTTGCCTATACTTTTTGCCATTCCCCTGTCTTTATTCATTTTTGTTTATCAAAGAAGAATAAAGTATTCTTTATTCTTAAAGTGAAAATATTTAATTTTCATTTTTATAATAATTAAAGTTTAGAATAAAGGATGGAACTACAGCCTAAAATCTAATTTGAATATAAATCAAGTTGTAATATTATTGACTAATTTTTTCATTCTATCTTTGAATCTTTTTGCTAATTATAAAAATTGTCTCTCCAATTGTAACAGAACCCACAGGCTTTTCAGTAATGAGGGGCCTGATCGCCCACCGCCAGAAGCAAAACTCTCAATACTGGAGTTTGGTGAAAAAAAACAAAAGAATTATTTATTTAAAGGTTATATAGATTTAGATTATTTGCGGATTTCTGCCATTAAGTCTTATGTTCTTTAAAACACCCATAAACACATAGTTCTGCCTCCTCCTACCAAACCAGGCTAGTTTTAGAAAAGTCAGAGATACAGTTTTCCTACTTCCCAGACACAGTTCAGTTTTACCAACAGCTCCCAGTCATTGGAGCCTGATTGGGGAGGTTTTGCCTGTGGTTTTGCCAGCTCTTAATGCAGAACCATGTGGAGTTCTCAGCCTCCTTGTAAACTGCATGGAGTTCTCCCTTTCCTTTCAAAGCTGCATGGTATTCTTCTCCAACATGCCTGCCACCTTATTTTTAAATCCCTGACTGTGTCCTGTGACGCAGTGGGCAGGGTGACTAATTGCAGCTACTTGTACAATTTTACGTAGGCCCCGTAAGCTTTTCATCACTATTTTATGGTTAAAGCCCCTCCCATCTCCTTGAGGACCCTGCTCTGTAACACAAGGACAAATGGAAATAACATGCATTTTATCCAGAACATTTGTCAAAATAAAAGCTAAATGGCAAGATGGTGCTGAGAACACACGCTTAGACATTATATAAGTATGTAGCACATGGTACCCTCCCAGAACAGAAGCCTCAAAACATCATTTGTTTCCTTTTCTTTCCCAAAACACATCAGGCAGTTCAGAATCTGTGGCAAAGGCTAGAATAATACAATACAACATCGACTCTGAACATCTGTCAAGATAAACTGGAGTCAGAGGAGTGGGAAGTGTTATGAGCAAGGCAATGCCTGCGGGATGTTAGGCAAATAATTCCTCAGAGAACATGTCTTATACTTTTGGGGCTAGGAATCTTAGAAAGAAAGGAACACAGAGGCAGCCAAGAAATCAGAGTAGTCTTTGTGACATTGTCTCTTTTCTGTATCTTGCTGTATTAATTGAGCCCTGCTTTGTGCTCATCATTGACCATAACTAACCAAGGAATCCATGGGGGGTGAGGAGGCCAAATGGGAGAGGGGCCCATGGGAATACTGATGGAGCAGTTGGTGGGGCAGAACAGGAAAGGTGTACAATCCCATTAAAAAAAAAAATATTTGGAGACTTCTGAGTATGGTTCCAGGAGGCCTTAATTAGGATTTTGCACCAATTTTTAAGATAAAGTGTTTCCTAAATATCACTAGTGTTTACCTTTAGACACATGTTTGGATCTTCTTAAAGTTCCCAGCCATCCTGCTCATTTTCTCTTCTAATGCAAATGCAAAACTGGAAAGAGTCAATGTTCACACCAACTGGGCACGTAAGGAATTTAAACACAAAATGAGGAGCACCATAGCCTATGGGACACCAGCCAAAGAAACTGAACTGCAAGTTGCGGGCATGAGATGTGATCTCTTTAAGACAATGCGGCTGCATTCTCCACCACTTAGAATCACAGAGCTGAAGGAGTGCCAGAAACATTTCATCTCCTCTAAAGCCCTTCTCACAGACCACAGGACCAATTCCGCTCATCTGTGGCCAAGCCCAGTATCCAGGTTCTGATTCCCAATGCTGCACACTTTCTAATAATAGTTCTGATATTTATAGTACCCATTGTGTTCCAGGTGCTATTCCAAGCACTTTACAGAGTTACTCTATTTAATCCTACAACCACTCCCATGATGTATGTACAGATGACTGTCTGTACTTGTTTTACATGAAGAATCTGAGGCCTCAATGTCAAAACTGACAATAGGGCTGGGCTTCCTGTCCTGAACCCATACACTCTCCTGCCCCTAAGTTGTGTGCTTACTTCCCTTCCATCAGCCTTCCTCTTCATCATCCCATGGGAACATCTGCAGAGAAGACTAGCTACTTGGTGCTTCCCTTTGCCCAGCTTCATTGTGCAGTAAATTACTGAATTCTGCTTGGCATTCATGTCACACATATAAAGTATCATCAGAACACATGGTCTTGAATTTAGCAATGCTGGTTTCTCTCTGTCATTGGGAGAAAAGAATATCAGCTTGTCTGTCCTCATTCTTAGCAAGATCCCTGACTGTTCCTTGAAATGGTTTAAGCAATTTGATGCCTAAGAGGAACTTGACTATCTCCACCTCCAACCCCTTTATTTCTATGTGAAAAATAAAAAATTTTTATAATTATGAAATAACAGGAGGGATGAGAAAGTTGATGTAATTGTAAACTGAATTTTTGCTGGCTCCCATCAATTATCTAATTGGCAACTGCCCCCCATGCCAGAAACAGAAATGTATCCAAAGCCTTGGGCTAATCATATCATACCCCTTGCAGTTATGAAAACTCCTATGGTTAATAAGCTGCCAACTGTAGCTACCTGAGGTTGCCTGATTTCTTTCACTTTTCTTTTGTCAATTTCTAGTGCAACTCAGATCACCCTCTGAGTACACAGACCAATAAATGACCATCTTTTCTGCTGCACAGAACCTGAAGCGGGTGGCTGAGACCTGGATGGATGAATTTGCCGAGTACATTTACCAGCGACGCCCAGAGTACAGGCACCTCTCCACGGGGGACATCTCTGCCCAGAAGGAATTGCGCAAACAGCTCAAGTGCAAAGACTTCAAATGGTTCATGGCTGCAGTGGCCTGGGATGTGCCCAAGTACTACCCGCCCGTGGAGCCCCCACCCGCTGCCTGGGGAGAGGTGAGGAGCGGCTTCATGAACCCTGCTCTTACTTGAGTATGTCCATCTCCCCCAGCCTCAGGAGGTGGGAAGGCTGCTGAAACCCTCCATTCCTTTGCCTGGCTGCAAAGTCAGATTAGCTAAAATCCCCTTAGGTAAATGAATGTTCAACCTTTTTAGAAACCGCTAGGGGTGAGCATTCGGCCCTCAGCCTTGATAACACCACCTAGCGTTCTTGGCCACAAACGGATTTTTAAATATGCCTGAAAAATATTTTTATTTGAGATTACTGAAATTGCCATAAGAGCTTGTAAAGAATGGAAATATCTATCATGCTACTTCATATAAAAGGGTGACCTAATGTCTGTGATAAAATCCGCCACTGTCCTCCATGCATATGTTGCTATTTGCCTATGCAAGGACAGGTAACCGAGGGGCTTGGCCATCTTCCTAACCAGGGTGTGTTAAATGCATTTCCCAAATACCCAGAACTGTTAAACATGCAGGAGCCCTGTCAGTTTCTTAAATAAGCACAAACCTTCCCTCCTCTGAGTGCTTTACATATCCACCTTTTGGCATAGAAAAGACTGTTGTGCTGGTTCAGTTCCATTCAGTCCTCTTACTATAGCCTTTTCCCCATAGAAGAGAGTATGCTTAAGCAAGAGTTGAAATTGGATAGGGTGGATTTATCCTAACAACTTAAGCTGCTTTTCGCAGAAGGTTATGAGGGGAGGTGCAGGTGGGGCTGTTGCTCTCCAAAGGCAGGAGTTGACTCTTGGCACGTTGTGGAGGACCCTTTGCGGCAGGGTCGTTGGTTTGGTGGTGTAGGGAGGGCATGCCTTTGTCTGGTTAGTGCCTGTGTCTTGACAGAGCTCTGAAAACAGGTGGCCCCAGGGCATGGTAGGAGAAGTCAGAGTACTGAGGCAGCTTTCTTGGGCGAAATCTCCTGGCTTTTGCAGATAATACATTCATCAAGTTACATGTGCACCGCTTGTTTTGCTGAGAGGGTCCAAAAAGATGTCATTCTTTATCTCTGTCAGATGCCCTAGACATGAAGGAATTGAGGCCATCCCCACGTGCGTGTGGTCCTGGCTGCTTAAATCAGTTAGTAATTTGGTCTAATCCTTTGCATCTTAAACATTTCATTAGAACTTCCCTGGAATAGTAGTAATATTAATCTGCTGGTATTAGTTTTAGCTACTTATTATGGGCTTAATATACAACAGTGGAAACTTAAAGTGCCCTCCAGAAAGAACTTCCTTAGTCTAACACATTGTAAGATGTAAGAATTTGTTACCTGATAAGCAGGTGAGTTCCTTCCTAGAGCTTTTTTGATTAAAGTTATGTCTGTCATCTTTCTATGATAATTTAAATGGTCCTGCCTTAGTAACCAAAAAATACTTGTGAAGACCCCACAGTATTGTTGTGTGATTTGCAGCTGGATTAAAATCTCATCAGTCTTTTCTCTGTCTTATATGGAAACATACATTTTTATTCCCACCTGGTTACTACTTTAAACTGCAACTGGCCACGTTTTCCCACATTGCCTGACTAAACTATAACCACTATTTCCAAAGCACCTTGCTTGGAAACAGACTCGAGCTTTCATTGAGATTCCAGAAAAGTCAAAACTTCCCAGGGATAATGAAAATAAGACCCATTTTATCCATTACTCTTGACTGCCTCACACCTTTTATGTGGCTCGCCTGGCCTGTAGGAACATTTGCGTTCACAATTCCTGATCTGAGCAATCAGACATTGAGAAGATAAGATTTTTTTTTTTTTTTTAACATGATGGCAAATTTCTTTCCTCATTGCTTCAGAAAATGGAGGTCTGGGTCAAGGGTCAATTGCATTCAGTCACATTTGCTTAGTGAAGGTGTGCTGCAGAGCAAGAATGAAGACAGAGATTGGAGGAAGGCAGAAAGAAAGGAAATCAACACATGGCAAGGGTTTGACTAGTAACTTGTTTTGAAAGCTATCTATTTGCCAAACAACATAGATCCCTGGGAATGAATGTAATGCACGCACATTTAAATCAGGAAACAAGTGAAGTGTTTGAAATGCAGCTTACTCTCAATGAAATGATGAAAAAGAAAGACTTTTCTAACTATGTATTGGGTGATAACACCTACTTCTTAATAGTGGACAAGAACAATTTCTTTCAAACTTTTCACTCACATGTTTTCTTTTCCCTTTGAGAGGACTTTGTAGAATATAAATGTTTTATTTTGGAGTAATTTTCAATTCATGGAAAAGTTGCAAAGCTAGTGCAGAGAGTTCACCTACACCCTTCACCTCACTTCTTCTAATGTTAACATCATACGTTTGCCACACTAACCACAGTATATTTGAACTAAGTGATTAACTGGTAAAATACCGTTACTTAAACTACAGGCTTTATTCAGATTTCACCAGTTTTTTTTTTTTTTACTAATGCCTGTTTTTCTGTTCCAGGATCCAATCTAGTATATGAAAGGGCTATTTAATTTCCTATAAACTTTAATTGTTAGAATGGGCAAAGCTCCTAAATAAATGTCAATGGCTGTTTTAATAAGAAAGTAAAAAAGGAAATGCAGACGGTGTGGGTTTTTTTAAAGCAGTTATAGGAAGGAACCACAAACGTCCAGCAAAGTAAACATGAGAATTCTTTATGGGAGACCTGTGCCAAGAAGCAGGGTAACTCGCTGTTTTATGCACTTGTACTTGGAATGGTGTTCCACCTGCTTTTCTGTGCCAGCCTGATTCTGGATAAACAAAGAAGTGCTTAGGCAATTTTTGGCTCTGATAGTTGAAATTCAGTTTGTAAAGGATATGTTACAGATCTTAAATAGCCTATAAACTGCTACTCATTTCCCTGACAAATTCAGCTGCATTTTTGTACTTGTCTCCTAACTTATCTCTCTGCTTCTGTCCTTTCCTCTGTTCAGTTTATTTTCAACATAGTCCACTGAAAGTGGTAGATAAGACCTCTCCTCTATTTAAAACCTTTCAATAGCTACACCTCTCTCACGGTAAAAAACAAATCTCTCTCGTGGTAAAAACTGAAGTCCTTCTCAATACCATAAATGATCTGACCCCTGTTACAACCCCTCCAACCTCATCTCTTAGTATTCACTCCTGGTTTACTTTTCTCTACGCACACTGGCCTCATCACTGTTCCTCAAACTGGCCAGGCACAATCCTGCCCCAGGGTCTTTGCACTTGCTATTCCTTCTACTTAGAATCCTCAAGTTTTGGAAATCCTATGGCTCTTTTCCTCATTTCCTTCAGGTTCTTACTCAAAAAATAACCTTCTTTGTAAGGGTCACCCTATCTGCTATGTGCAACAATTCACAAACACATGGATTATCACACACACTTCCAACCCCCCTTCCCTGCTTTGTTTTTCTCTTCAGCCTTCATCATTATATAACAAGCTATCTAATGTAAGTATCTATCATATTTCTCATCTATCTCCCCCAATAGAAAACAAACTCTATGACACAGGAATTTGTTGATTTTTGGAGTTACTACTGCTCTTCAAAAGCTAAAAATGTGTTTGGCATGTAGTAGGTGCTCAGTAAATATTTGTTGAATGAATGAATGGAGCATCTGGCTCCCTATTGTTCTCTTCCCCATTCACTGCTCTGCTCACACACTTGCAAAGAGCTAACATACTGAGTGCTCACTCTGCTTTACTACATGGGGAACAGTCTCTATATTACCCTCCCCTTGGCCACACAAAGCCCACCTCATTGGAAACTTTAGCCAGGAAGACAGTTTCAGTAGTGTATTTTGGGTAATTGATTCTGATTGACTGTCAGATCTATGGTCCATATGATTGTCAAACAAGACATGCGATACTCTCTTTGGAAATCCTAAGGGGAAAAAGGAGGAACTCCAAAAGTGAGAATTTTATGTCCTGACAATTTCCAAACTCTCCCTGTCAGCTTCTTCCTTAAAAGACAAGAAGATATTAAAATCACATCTAAGAGAGAATTTCTCTCTAGAAGTCATTCCATCCTCTGGTGCACAAGGCTCATGGGTGAAGTAGGGAGGATATGGAGCCCAGAGACAATAAATAGAATTTTGAGCTGTGTAATAATTCCAGCATCCCTTAGTGCTATTCAAATAAAAGCAATGTGCTTTTTCACAGTACTGTGCTGGATGGAATAAGGACAGATTTAAAATGGGAAACTCTTCTTAAATCATGCACATATAGAGTGCCTTTTTTTGAGTCAAGATGCTGAAGAAAAGAAACAGAATCTCCTATTATGTTTTTTCTTCTTACCCCTTCCCTCCTTAGAATTCATGAATTTGCTAAAGTCATTTATAGCACTCCTTTATAGTCCAAAAGGAAAACTTCTGCAGAATCCCAAATATCATGTGTAAGAGCGAATAAAAGTGGTAAAAGAGACAAACATGCCTCTTCCAGCCTGCAGCATAAGTTCTTTTATGAGGTGTCTGCTTACTGTCCTCAATGTGCCAGTCTTGGCCCATCCACTTGTCATCTTGCGATTGTGCAAAACTTTTTAAAAATCTTTACTTTAAAAATTCATCTCCATGCTCAACTACTTCGGCTGCTATTTAAATTCCTTCCTCAAGATTAATGTCACCCTGAACTATGGAACATTCACAAAGACAGGCACCCTAAATGACTCCTGGTCTCCTCCTCTGCTTTGAGCTGCTCTTGACCTCTTTTAATTTGCTTCCTTTCTTCTCATGCACTTACAGTACACAAGCTTTCTAAATTTCTCAGTATTATCTTACAAGAAAGGAAGTTCAAGACTGGGAGCTGCGTTATTTGAAAGACTATCTGAGGAAGTGATCTTGTCTGTTGCTGAATAACGCCAGCACTTTCTGCTCAATGAGTGAGGTTCTCTCACATTCTCTTGGCAGAGCCATGGCCGGTTTCCCACCTTCCCCTGCAACCTACTCTTGCAACAAAGAAAGGTACAAAGTCAAATTGTCCTGCGACTCCCCTGGCAACTATGCAGGGACTGTCCTTGCCATTCAGCTGCTGTTTATCTAAACCGGATCTTTAAATTAAGCAGTCATTCAGAGATGCTTTGTCATTCCCTGACTGTATTAGAGCTGTCTTGATCTGTCATTTATTTTCTCAGGCAGAAGCAATGCTGGTACACTATGCTAATTCATCTCTCTGGAGCTCAACAACAAGGTTGAGAAAAATGTAAGGACAAATCAAGAATCACATTATCCTTTCAGATTTTACTTTGTGTTTTTTGAGTTCTCAACAACTGAGACAGTTGAGACAAACTTAAGTATCTTATGATAAACATAGTTTTAGTTCCATTTTTCCAGCCAAGCAAACTGGACATCTTCTCAGGAGAGGCAATTTGGCCCAAGTCATAATGGAATCAGAGGGGTTTCAGGGCTAACAGATTTATTTTTCTTCTCTTATATTCCAATCAGAACTTTCTGTCTATTCTCTTTATTTTGTTCTTTCTTAAAATATGCTTTCATACTGACATATGTTTATACACATAAATATATAGCTTTTGGGTTTCATGTGACAGAAGTAAATGAGATTTTAACTGTATGTGAGCCTAGTCATGAATTTATCTCGTTTAATTTTCAATGACAATTGCTACCTTTCTACTTCCAAGAATTATACAAAATTAATAACATTTGAGGAGTCTTCCATTATCACAGCAGGATCTCTAATCTGCAGTTTCAGAGAGATGGCATTGATGGAACAAATTCAATATAGTTTTTCTAGTCACGGACATAGGAGTACCTCCAACTCACCCATTCTTTAACAAAGTGTCCAGCTGGCTTCTGTGAGCTTACCCACAGCTTGCCTTAAAAATCCAGTGGTAGAGGACAAGAACAAACACAGAAAAAAACAGGAAAAATTCTTGTGATCCCAGAATAAAAGTGAGAAATTACTAGCAATCGATTCTAACTGAGCTAGACGATCCCAGTATGCATCATTGGGCTTGGAATTTGGTTTTAATCATTTACAGACAGGCAATAGTTATGAACAAGAGCCAATATTCCTGTATGTGTCCTTGCAATATACTGAGCTGTTCTATTAGCAGTAGGTCCTGACTGGCCTTGTTCCAAACTCTGGGAGGTACAGTTACTCAACTGCTTAAAGGTAAGCAGTCCCTTCAGTTCACAGTAGATATGTTTTGGGCAACCGAAGGTCATCAGTCAGTGTTAGACTTTGTGAGCAACTTGGAACATAACTATCTCTGTTTTGGTTTGGGATGTGACAAATAAGCATTTGGTGCTCCTCTGCAGGCTCCATGGCTAAATTCTTTTTCTGTGTTTTATTTTCTCACAGTTCTCTTTTTAAATTTTTATCTATTTCATTAGATTTCTTCCTATTAAACTTGAGATATAGGAATTAATGTTGACCCGTTTAGATTTTCCAGAATTCTATTTTTGTCTAATCAATAACCCAGTGGTATTTGGCTAAACAAGCTAACAGCATAGATCTTTCCCTTTTTATGGTGACATGCATAGTCTATTAGCTGATGTGATGCCTATTAGTTGGTCAATTTCTAAATAAAGTGGCCTATCCTTTAGATTCATTACAAAAAGAAACTAATGTTAACAAGATAATTTCAGGAGGAGCTTAACTTTCTAGACCAAACTCTAAAACAAGCAAGACAAATTAGTTTTCCCAGTCTTGTTCTAGACCCAAGTCATCCAGAAGCAACTACGCACAGCCAAACTCTTTGCCTATACTTTTTTGCTTGAATTACATACAAGTTTGCAGCAAATAATTATGTTCCAGATTCTAACATTCAAATACTGCCATTCTGTTGGAAATAATAAAAATCCATATGGTGTGGTGCCAGAAATAAAAAGTTAAATTTTCCACAATATTCTTGCTTTAAAATATAATGGGATTTCCAAAGCTAAAAACTTGGTAACAGAGTGGTTTTGCTTAATCATGGAAACCAGAGAGTACACATAGGGTAGCAAAGTAAAAAAATAAAAACACATACAACATGGGACATCCCCAAGAGCTCCAGAGCAGAGGTTAGTATAACCTGAACACCAGCCAGCATCAAGTTTTGTGTGGAATCAACACTGATGAGGAGTTTGTAGAAATCAAAGAACTATGTATTGGCAACTCTACAAGCTTCAACTCACAAATCAACAAATATTCACCCCCAAAGGAGATGATCCTTTTCAGAACAGAAACTAAAGCAATCAAGTCTGAAAATTACCAGTGAAATTCAAAGACTATCCTCACAGGCTTGAAGCTGAGGACAAGTACAAAGAAACCATAGGAAACCAGTAAGGGGCCCTGGAAATTTAAACTATGCTGAAGAAGGCTTAGCCCATGTATGACTCAAAAATACTCCAAAATACTCCCTTTTGGAAAGACAAGGACTCATTCTTTTTCCTTCCCTTCCCCACCTTAAAACAAGAATAAAAGAATAAAATCTGCTGATCAATGAAACCAAAATGAAACACTACCAATTCCAGGAAGACAAAAGCTTCTAATACCAGAGAGGTAGGTGCCTGATGGAGCCCAGGAAGTCCTGAACAACAAATATATTTAAAGGTAACAGTACTGCTTTGGAAAGAAAGACCCCTTTATAGATGACATAGACTTAAAGGCAAGAAGCATTTGTGAATCAGCCATAGCCCTGAGAGAGAGAGGTGATATATAAGAGGCCATATTTTTTAATGTGTCATAGTAATAACAGAGAAGAGACTCCTATAAAGAAATTTTCCTCTAGTCATCCAAGAAAATTATTTAATTTATATATAGAAAATAAAAACAGATGACAATAAAATTCTATGTCAAAGAATGACAAGAATAAAGATAAAAACGAACCAAATAGTTCTAACAGATAATGAAAACATATTACAAATGTGGACACAAAGATGGAAATTACAACATAGGATTTCAAAATAAGCTAAAAAAATCTTTAAAACAATCAAAGCTGTAAAGAATCATACAAGTCAGAATTAAAACAGTTCAGAAAGGAGATGACTAGACATGATGATGTGAAAAGAGAGCTGAAAATTCAGAAATGGAAAAGAATGAGAAGAAAAGAAAGAAAAATATTTCAGAAATGAAGGCTAAATAAAGAATAAAGAAGCAAATAGAGACCATGGAAGACACAGTAAGAAATATGGAGACTAGAAGGAAAAAGAGTAAAATTAATAAAAGAGAAATAAATAAAAGAGATAAAAAGGATTCTACCAAAAAACTGGACTAACAGAGATTTAAAGAAGATTTAACATAAGTTCCCAAAGAAAACACACACACCCCCAATGAAAGACAAGAAATATATAAAACTACATTCAGAAAACCTTCACAACAAAAAGATTAGCATCTACATATTAAAAGGGATGTTATCTGAAAAATTCAACTGAGAACCATCAACAGTGAAACATTTCTACTGAAATAGTTCTATTTTTTAAAAGAAGAAAAGCAATGTTATGCATCCAAGAAAAAGAAAACTGAAAACTAAGTCAGATTTTGAAGCACATTTTGTGCCAAAAAACAATGTAACAGCCTTGTAAAGATACTCGGGAAAATATGAGTCAAAGATTTTATGTTCAACTAGGCTTCAAGTATGAAGGCTATCGAAAAAGTTATAAACATTCAGGAACTCGGAGATTACTTTTCCTAAGAGTCTTTCTGAGAAACCTACTGTCACAGAGCTCAGAAATCGTCTTGTGGATAAAAGCAGTACATTTGGTCTCAGAATGCTATGCATGCAACAAAGGATCATTGCAAATCTCTCTATTGATTTTGTAAGATAAATCACTTTCAAGGGCAACAGAAAATTGTGAGATCCATATCATCAGCACATTCTCTCCATGTAAACAGACTAGATAGGAGTCAAAATGTTGTTCAATGAACATGCAATCAAAACAAAGATGAAGAGAATATTTAAAGACTCAGGGATGTCAATGGGTTTCGTTTGCCAGAAGGAACAACATGGCTATCACCTCCCACGTTCAGCTCCATCCCAAGAACAGCCCTGCCATTGAGATGGGTGGGGAATGTGTGCAGAAGGTGGTTAGCATTTGGATGTCACCACCGACATGTACTTCTCGGTCATCTTGTCTGTCGCCCCGTTACTGAATAACCCCTTCTAATCAACACATTCTTTCTTCTTTCTCTGCTGATCCATTGGCTGGGTTGTTGTAGTTTTGCTGACCACCCTGGCTCCTTCAAGTGACCTCACTTAGCTATTATCTGATCTGTCAAGTGTTCACTTTTATTCATTTTTTTTATTGAGTACATATAAATGGGCCAGGCACTGTACTCATCACAGGGATGAGTGGTGAGCATGTGACACACAGCTTCTGCTTTCATGTGGCTGAAGAACTGGTGAGCTATAATGAGAGTGAACTGCTTTCATCATTTTGAAGGACAGAAAAGTCACTTGAAGGAATTTTTGAAACCCTCTGCAATGTATAGAACAACTTCTGATGAGAACACATCATCATGACCACATCATGGCTGGACAAAACAGAATTGGAACATGTTGTTCTTCAGTATTTGTGCACCACCACCCACAAATGCAAATCCACAACTCACCCTCTTATATAGGCTACTTGATATAAGTGCCTGAAAATGAGTCCATAAAATGCCACATTGCAACAACTTACACATTAAAATAGGAGATAATTAACACAGTGCTATCCTTTAGCTTTCCTCATTCACTTATTCTACAAACTCAAATCAAGCTCCCTCCACCACATCAAAAACACAATGTGCAACGGTCTGGCAAAAACAATGATAAATAGGAAGTGGTCATTTTTCTCCATTTCCCATAGATCAGTACACATCCTCAGTTCTACCAAATTCTCTGGCACCTCTCTTTGTTCAAATTCCAGCTCCAACATTTATGGACATGTTGAAATCAGGCAACATATCCAGTAAATGTCATTTCACTTCTGAGGCAACTCTGTTTCCTCAGCAGTAAACTAAGAATAATAGTCCCTAATCACAGAATTGGTTAAGAATCAACTGTAGTAATTCATGTAAAACTCTTACTTCAGTGTTTGGCATCTGGCAACCCACAGAAATTACCTGTCAGTACTGACAGTGATGGTGATAGTAAGAGTGGTGGTAGTAGTACTAGTTGTAATTTGCACATCCAAATTAATGGCTAACAGTATAACTGGAGCTGTTGTTGTTTTAACAGACTCTGACCATCTCAAAGCCAAATGAATAAAAAATTACCCAAAGGTAATAATTCCATGTGTGCTATAGTTATTGATAATTAAAACTTGAAGTACCCCATATCTAAAAGAAAAATTACATTTTATTCTCTTCCCTGCCGAAGTGAAATGAGTAAATATTTTCTCCTGAAGAAAATTGATTTTATCTCCCCTCAAAGGTTCAATTTTCAAAAAAAAAAAAAAAAAAAAAAAACTTTGGGTAGAAGATGCAAACTAATTAAAACAAAGAAACAATACGAAAAATAAATTTGTTGCAGACTCAGTCATGTCATTCTAAATGAGCAAATGATGGGGGCTAGAGAATTCAAGTTCATATCTAGCCTACACCTGGGTTACATTGAGCAGAGGTAAGTAAGAACCTCCCATTTTTCAAATACTCCTTTCTTCTCTCTTTCTAGCTCTCCTTCTCCAAATAAATTAGAAAAATGCTTACAAATTTAAAAGCAGATTTTGCCTCATCCAGCTTAGTAGAGTATTTTCCGGTTTTAGGAACACTTTGAGCTTCCCTGCTTGGTTACAAAACATTGGTGATGCAGCTGGAAAGCTGGGCTGTGACTACTTGAGCTATACATTAAACAGAACAATCTTACTTAGTTTCTGAAGAAGGTAGTATGAATTTAAAGGGAGTTAATCTCAAATAAGGCAACATTAGAGGGGGGGAGAATAAAAATAAAATAACAATGCTTACCACTTGCAACTATCTATGCCTGGTTTTAACTTCCTCCCTATCGTCAGCAGCCGTCCGTCTCGAGAGACGATGGTGTAGCTTCTTAAGAGTCTATCTGCACCGCCGAGAATGGCTGTGCAGTCCGACTCGGGAGTGACACGGTATCTGTCTCCTCCCGTGTTGAATCGACATCTTGCGATGACGCTGGAGTGTCCTCTCCAGTGAAGCTGAAGCTACAGAGCCTGGGCAGGGTGATATGGAGGGTCTGCTGTTGCCCATGCAGCAGACCCCCCCTCTCTTTGCAGCTGAAGGGTCCAAGGGAAAGACGGAGTCGATACAGCTTGGGTTCAGGTGCGCCGCAGGAGTTGCCGGTGTTGACTACAACGTCAAACCGCCTTAGGGACTCCGGCTCCGGATTTTCTGTCGGGGTTTACTCCCTTAGCCTTTCCCCTGAAGAGGTATGCCGCAAGGCAGCGGAGGTTTTTTGGAGTCAGAGTTTTCCTTCTCTGATGTACCCTGACTGGAAGATCGAACCAGCGACACTTAGCTCGCAGGCCGACGCTCAATCCACTGAGCCAAACCAGCCAGGGTCAACTTCCTCCCTATACTCAGAAGTAATCCCAGTCCTCTGGGAGAATTTCCAGACAGTTCTCTCTCCTAAGACAATTATTCACCATCATAGAACATATAATGCTATGTATCTTTGAAACTCTTTTTCTCATGTGTAAAATGGGGGTGAAATACATTGTTGGTGTGAGATATAATGTTCTAAATACATTGAGAAAATTATATTTACTCAGAAGACTATTGAGACAAGTCTCTCCTAATATTTGTTCCAAAGCAAAGGAATTAGGTCCTCCCTTGTAGGACCCGCTGGCTCCCACAAGACCCTAAAGCTTGGCTGCTTCTCCTTTATGGATTTACAGAAAGCAAACACAACTTCCCCAATCACCATCGAATTAAACACTGCATTTTTTTAAATGATGATAAAATAATCATAATATAAAATTTACCTTTTAGCCATTTTAAGTGTACAGTTTAGTGGCATTATATACATTTACATTGTTATGAAACTGTCACCAACATTCAGCTCCAGAACTTTTCATCACCCCAAGCAGGAACACTGTACCAATTAAATAATTCCCCTACCCCACCCCACCCCACCCCCTGAGCCTCTGGTAACCTCCATTTTCTGTTTCCATGAATTTGACTGTGCAGGCACCTCATGCAAGTAAAATCACGCAATGTCTGTACTTTTGAGTCTGGCTTATTTCACTTAGCATGTCTTCAAGATTCATCTACGTTGTAGCATATGTGAGAAGTTCATCCATTTTTAAGGCTGAATAATATCCCATTATACATATAGCCAACATTTTGTTTATCCATTCATGCATTAATGGACATGTGGCTTGTTTCCATGTTTTGGATATTGTGAATAATGTTGCTGTGAATATAAATAACTGTTCAAGTCTTTGCTATCAATTATTTTGTGTATATACCCAAAAATAGAATTGTAAATGATATGGTAATTCTATGTTTAATTCTTTAGGCACTGCCATATTGCTTTCCATAACAGCTGCATATTTTATATTCCCACCAGCAATACACAAAGGTTCCAATTTCTCCACATTCTCACCAAGACTTCTTGTTTTTTGTTTAGTTTTATAATCATCCTCATGGATATAAAGGAATATCTATCTCAATGTGGTTTTGCTTTGCAGTTCTCTAATGATTAGTGATGATGGACATCATTCCATGTGCTAATAGGCCATTTGTGTGTCTTCTCTGGAAAAATGTCTAAGTCTTTGGCCCACTTTTGAATTAGAATGTGTACTTTTTTGTTCTTGAGTTTTAGGAGATCTCTATATATCCTGGATAGTAACACCTTATTTCTGGGCTCTATTTCATTGGTTATGACCAGAGAAGGAAAACTCTGACTCCAAAAAACCTCCGCTGCCTTGAGGCATACCTCTTCAGGGGAAAGGCTAAGTGAGTAAACCCCGACAGAAAATCCGGAGCCGGAGTCCCTAAGGCGGTTTGACGTTGTAGTCAACACCGGCAACTCCTGCGGCGCACCTGAAGCCAAGCTGTATTGACTCCGTCTTTCCCTTGGACCCTTCAGCTGCGAAGAGAGGGGGGGTCTGCTGCATGGGCAACAGCAGACCCTCCATATCACCCTGCCCAGGCTCTGTAGCTTCAGCTCCACTGGAGAGGACACTCCAGCGTCATCGCAAGATGTCGATTCAACACGGGAGGAGACAGATACCGTGTCACTCCCGAGTAGGACTGCACAACCATTCTCGGCGGTGCAGATAGACTCTTAAGAAGCTACACCATCGTCTCTCGGGACGGACGGCTGCCGACGAACACCTTATAAGATATACGGTTTGCAAATATTTTATCTTATTATGTACCTTACACACTTCTAATACTGTTCTTTGATACACAAAAGTTTTTCATTTTGATGAAAGTCATTTAAAATCTTTTGTTACTTGTACTCTTGGTGTCATATCCAAGAATCATTGTCAAAGTCAATGCCATGAAGTTTTTCTCCCATGTTTTCTTCTAAGAGTATGTAGTTTTAGCTTTTACATTCAGGTCTTTGATCCATGTTGAGTTAAGTTTTGTACATGATGTAGGATAAGGATCTAACTTTATTATTTTGCATATGGATATTCAGTTTTCCCAAAATCATTTGTTGAAAAGACTCTTTTCTCCCAATGAATGATCTTGCTACCTTTATGGAAAATGAAAATCATTCGACCTTATGAGAGAGGGAAGGTTTATTTCTGGGCTCTATTTCATTGGTTATGACCAACTGTTTTGATTACTGTAGCATTTGAGTCAGTTTTAAAATCAGAAAGTATGGATTCTCCAACTTTGTTATTTTCTTTCCCCCAAAATTGTGTTGGCTCTTCAAGATCTCTTTATATTTCATATGAATTTAAGAATTGATTTTTTCTATATTTTTGCAAAAATATTGAGATTTTGATAAGGGTGAACTATAAATTGTTTTAGGTATGTTAATATCTTAACAATATTGTCTTCTAATATATGAATATGAAATGTCTTTCTATTTATTTATGTTTTCTTTAATTTCTTTCAACATGCATAATATTTTATCCAAATATTTCAGGAGCACTGCTCTTATGCCAAGCAGGTGCCAGCTACAGCTTAGCAAGCTTCCCAGACTCTCTCAAGTCTTTTCTCACCTGCCCTATGGCTTGATTTCCAAGTCTTTTCTCACCTGCCCTATGGCTTGATTTCCATGGAGCACCTCACCCTAGAAAGCAAGGAGGGACACTAGATGTTGGCACTCTGTCCCTGAAGTGGTATTTGGCTCTATTGTCCTGGCCTCAACCTCTTTATTTCTTTGTATGAGTCAGTTTCATAGTTCCTCTAGAACTTGGACTGATACAAAACTGGGCCCTGCTCTCTCAGCAAGTGGCCAATTAGCACATGGTACAACTATCCCTCTGACTGAGAATAAACCAAGAAGAGACTACTGTTATCAAGAGTGAGGTCTTTACAAGCTCTTAAGGACCTAACATAAGAGTTGAAATTCCAGATTTACCACTGACTTACTCTAACTTATCTATGCCTTGTGTAGCAGATTGAATGATAGCCGGCAAAAAGATTTGTCCACATCATAACTTCCAGAGCCCATGAGTGTTACTTTATTTGGGAGAAGAAAAAAAGAAAAGAAAAGAAAAGAAGAAGGAGGGTCTTTGCTGATGCAATTAATAACTTCAAGATGAGATCATCCTGAACTATCTAGGTGGACCCTAAATCCTATGACAACAGTCCTCATGAGAAACACAAAAAGAAGAAACAGAAAGAGGAGAAGAGAAAGCCGTGTGAAGACAGAGGCAGACTGGAGTGACTAGCCACTAGCTAAGGAAGCAGAAAGAAGCAAGGAATTAAATTTCCCTCAGGGCCTTTAAATGGAGCATAGCCCAGCCAACACCTTGATTTTGAACTCTGGCCTCCAAAACTGTGAGGGAATACCTTCCATTTGCTTCAGGCCACCAGGCTAGTGGTAATTTGTTACAACAAATATAGAAAACTAATATACCTGGGTTTCCTCGCTGAAAAATAAGAATATAAGAGTATCTACCACATAGCTGTTGTGATGATTAAATTAAATGATTTAGGGAAAGCACAGAGCAGAGGGCCTAACACAGCAAGCTTTCCATTAAATGTTGGCTATTATTATTTACTGCTATGGAAACCCTGATTTGCATTACAAATGGATGGAAGAGGCGACGCTTTACCTAAATCATACAAGAGGCAGCAGTTTAAAAGATTAATTGTTTTTGCATGAGACACTTCTAAGTTTTTTTTGTTTTTTTTTTTTTGTTTTGTTTTTTTTTTAAGCAAGAACTATAGCCATTTTCTTGTCTACCAATGCTAATGGGTACAGGGAAAGTATCACATCATATATTCCAAAGAACGAATCCTAAGCTCCTGTGGGTCTGTGTTTTGGAGGTAGGGTAGAAAAAACGGCTATATATGTAATTAACACATGAAACAGTCTTTACGTGCCACCAGATATATAAAGCAAGAATCTGTATATATGAACATTTTTCTGTAGAGTCCATAGCCTTTATCAGATTTTCAAAGACAGTCTATGACCCAAAAGAAGTTAAAAATCATTTACATAAAATGATACTGACAACCTTGAATGAAAAAAATTAAGAGCAGGCTCGAAATATAAACCAGACAAGTATCACATTCAGCTGGCTCAAAAAGCTATTGCTGGAGTTTTGCCCATGACCTAATTCCAGCAATAAGAGGAGATGAGTCGGGATTTGGGTGAGGGATTTGGGAGATGATGTAAGCAAGGGGCTTTGAGGCTCTAGCAATCTGCAGGATAGGCCTGGTATGTGTGTGTAGTAACAGAAAGTGGATATTAAACACATCCAATGAAAAGGCCTGGCAATAAATTATTTTTAAAATCATTTAAAAAATTCAATGCTTGGTAAAGCTTCTTTGTAAAACTCTAAAATAAATTGCAAGAATAGTAATACATAGCTATTATTGTGACCCCTCTCATTTATCAGCAGAGAAACTAACTAGAAAAATAGCAAACATTTTTCTTTAGTTATGAAGTAATTATTGAGTAAGTACTATATATTATAGGCTGAACTGTGTCAACCCAAAATTTATATGTTGAAGCTCTAACCTTTCAACAATGTAACTATACTTGGACATAAGGTCTTTAAGGAGGTAATTAAAGTTGAATGGGGTCGTACAAATGGAGCCCTGATCCAATAGGACTTGGAGTTTTCATAATAAAGGAAAGAAACACCGGGCCTGTGCATATACAGGAAAAAAAAAAAAGGCCATGTGAGAACACAGTGACAAGGCTGTGATCTTAAAGCCAAGGAAAGAGGCCTCAGAGGCAACGAAACCTGCTGACACCTTGATCTTGGACTTCTATCCTCCAGGACTGAGAAGTAAGTTTCCATTGTTTAAGCCCCCCAGTGTGTGGTTTTGCGGCGGCAGTCCTAGCTGACGATTACATTATGCACCAACATCCATGTCAGGTGCTAGAGCTACAGAAATGATTAAGGCATGGCTTCTTCCCAAGAAAGCCTCATTGGCTTGAGGTAACACGGGGTAGGACCCTGCCAGAAACAAAACCTGACCCTTGGCCTCTCAAAGTGACCTAACTAGGGGTCAGGTAACCTGAACTAGCCAGGATTGGCTGTTTAGCTTGTACATACCCAGATTCACTAAACCAGAACTAGAGTAATGTTGACTTTCTATATGACTTCTTTTGTCCAGCACTTTTTTCTTTTTTTTTTTAATGTTTTTTATTGATTATATTGTTACAGCAGTTCCAATTTTCTCCCCCTTGCTCCCCTCCACCCAGCACCCCCCTCCCCCAGCAATCCCCCCCAAGTCCATACCCCTGGTTCGTAAAAATTAACTATCCCCCCCTCTCGAATATTAGGACCCTTTGTAATCTTGTAAAGGACAGTGGGCGAAGGTCTCGTGCTCCTCTAGCTGCTTCAAGCTGGCTTTTTTTTTTTTTTTTTTTTTCCATCTTGTTCTGCTGCGTTTTCAGGGAGACATAAAGTCTTACTCTCTCCCAGAGAAAGAATACCTCTTAGCCTTTGGCAACTACCATTTACATCACAATCTCATCAAACCCCAACCAGTTCATTCTCAGAACTAATCATGCCCATTGAGTCTGGCATGACTAAGTACATTCACAGTTAAGAAATTTGAGAGGAGGGAATTGTGTAAAATGCTTAGATTAGAAGTGGTTGTGAGATTGTTGTTCAGAAAGCCAACCAGAGCATTCAAGCATTTTGAGATTATTACACTTACTTCTACATAAGATGGTGCTCCAGGGTGGAATTTCTGTTGTCATTGTTTTGGAGGCAGTACATTTGCTTTTTTATAGGAAATATTAATCTGTTTTCCCTATTAGTTTTGCATGAATTTCCACTGATACAGGACACAGTGATGGCGTGCTAGTCAATGTGACTCAGAATTTTATGGCTTAGACTTTCACAGCTCATTATATCTGTTCCTCATTTTGTTTGATTTTGTGGCAGGACATAAGAAGGAGGATGGAAGTATTTTTTTCACCACTATTGTGTTCTCTACTAAACAGAAATGATATGGCTTCATAACTTCAGACCCACAGAAAAAAAAAATTCAGGGAAGTAGTTACACCATGAAATGTTTTATAAGTGTTGCATTGCAGTTTAGTATCCCAAAATGCCACTTGACATGTCCATATATTTCCCTTAAAAAACCAATTGACCTCTTTTAACATGCTGACTATGCTTAGTAGTGATGAAATTTACAATTAAAAGCTCAGACCCTGAATTATACTTGAAAATAAGGACAATTTGCTGACCTTCTTTAGAAGGATAGCTATTAAACTCACGAGTAAGTTCAAGAGAATCTACTTCTCTGAAAAACTTTAAAAGTTCACAAATTATCATGTATCTCAGGGATTTTGCTACAATCTTGTTTAGAGTCAAAAAGTTACATCTTTCTCAGAGTCAACCCTGTGATTTTGACTACAGGTCTTCATTAACTAACAGTCCTTAATTTACCCAAGAGCTTAACATCTCTTTATTAGACAAACTTTTCAACCTGCTCATATTTCAATGATCTGACCTGAACCCAAAGGAAGAATTATTTTATCCAGACACTGTTGCATGAGTAGTTTTTCAAGTACACTAAAAAGTTGCTTTATTTTTAATGCCTGGGGCTATTGACCTTGGCTTGGAGGATAACGTTGAAAGTGGCTTTTCATGATTATACTGGAACACAAGCAAATCTTAGATTTATTGGCAGTTCATAGGTGAATCTAAGCATCTGGAGAAGTGTTCATATTCAGAAAATAGCACTCCAGGAGAAAAATGGCAGGAATTTTAGATGTCAAGACATTAGTTAAAAAACATAGCACCCTTTATTGTTGAAATCTAGAACTGTAGCTGTTGGCAAGGAAAAATGTCTGTAGGGTCCAATCTGAGTATCACAAAGCAGGGTAAAGAGGGATAGGTTTAGAGTTGAGAGGCAATATGTTAATAATTGGCATGACAGATAATTTCCAAATCTGCTTTTCTTACTCTGACCTCTTTTCCAAAATCCAGACTTCTAGATATCTACATATAGATGTCACAAAGACACCTCAAATTCAGCATGTCTTCTTCACTATCTATATGTAAACAGTTGTCAGGACCTGTAAGTGCTATCTGGAAAATGCATCTGGAATGAATGTCTTTCTTTGAAGACATACATTCTTTGGCTGTTTTCTGTCACTATTACTGTCATCCTCCAAGTACTCATTTTCAATTAGAGCTTCTGCCCATGCTTACAATGGCATAACTCTTCACCCATCTTTCCCATTAACACCAGAATTTATTGTCTAAAAGAAGTTTTTCTCCCAACAATTCTAATAATTCCCTTTGCCAACAGAACAAGCTACATTCCTTATCTTAGCATCTAAGACCCTTCACAAAATGGCATCAATCTGCCTCTCAGTCTCATTTCTCACTGCGTCCCAAAACTGCCACGACTAGTACTACTATAGAACTAACACTTACTGAGCATTTAATGTAAGCTATATTTAGATATATATACATATATATATAATTTTTATTTATCCTCACATCTAATTTATATATATATACAACATATATCTAAATGGAATACTGTTCAGCCATAGATTAGAAGAAAATCTTTGCCTTTTGAGACAACATGAATAGACTTTGAGGGCCTTATGCTGAGTGAAATAACTCAGAGAAAGACAATACTTTCTGCTCTCATTTATATGGGGAATCTAAAAATGTGAAATGCATAGAAATAAAGAACAGAATGGTGGTTTCCAGGACTCGGGGTTAAAAATAATAGAAGAATGTTGATCAAAGAGAGGGTACAAACTTCCAGCTATAAGAGGAATAAGTTCTAGGGATGTAATGTACAGCATAGTAATTATAATTATCAATACTTGAAAGTTGTTAAGACAGTGAATCTTAAATGTTATCACCATAAAAATGGTAGGTAATTATATGGCAGGTTGGAGGTGTTAACTAATCTCATTGTGGTAACCATTTCACTGTATTTAAGTGTGTCAAATTCATCACATTGTCCACCTAACGTTTAAACATTTTATAATACCTCAGTAAAGCTAAGGGAAAGTGTAGTACTGACATAAGGACAGACATATAGAACAATGGACTAAAGTAGAGAGCCTACAAATTAAATCCTCACTTACATGATCGATTATTTTTTGTCAAGAGTGTCAAGATTACTCAATAGGGAAAGGACAAATGGTTCAACAAATGGTGCTGGGAAAATTCTGGGTATCTAGTGCTAATGAGTTGAATTACGTCCCCCAGAATTCATAGGCTATAGTGCTAATCCACAGTACCTCAGAGTGTAACCTTATTTGGAAGGAGCATTGTTGCAGGTGTAACTAGTTAAGATGAGGTTATACTGCAGTAGAGTAGGCCTCTAAACCATTACGACTGGTGTCCTTATAAAAAGAGGAAACTTAGACACACACATGTATGTATTCAAGGAGCTTGTTATGAGAACATAAAGGCAGAAGTCAATGATACATCTGCAAGCAAAAAAAAAAAAAAAAAGCCAAAGATTGCTACAAACCACCAAAAGCTAGGAGAGAGGCATGGAATATATTCTCCCTCATGAGTCCCCAGAAGGAATTAACCCTGTAAACACTTTGATCTAAGAATTCTAGCCTCCAAAACTGTGAGACAATAAATTTCTGTTATTTTAACCACTCAGTTTGTGGTACAACGTTATGGCAGCCCTAGCAAATAAATATATCCACATGCAAAATAATGAAGGTGGAGCTTTACCTTATTATCACATAAAAAATTTTAACACAAAATGGTTCAAAGACCTAAATATTACAAAATTATAAAATTCTTAAAATAAAACATAGGGAAAATCTTCATGGCATTGGATTTTGCAATAGTTTCTTAAATATGACATGAAAAACAGGCAACAAAAGAAAAAAATTAGGTAAATTTAACTTGATTAAAAATAAAAATATTTGTGTTTCAAGACACAGAGTGAAAAGGCAACCTACAAAATAGGAGAAAATATTTGCAATTGTATTTCTGGTAAGGGATTAATATCCAGATTATATAAAGAACTCCTGCAACTCAACAACAACAAAAAGCAAACATCCAAATTCAAAAATGGGCAAAGAACTTGAATAAAAATTTCCCCCTAGAAGACATACAAATGCCCAGTAAATACACAAAAAGATGTTCAATGTCATTAGTCATTAGGGAAATGTAAATCAAAACCACAATGAGATACCACTTCAAACCCCCAAAATAGGAAACAAGAGTTGGCAAGCTTGTAAAGAAACTGGAACCATTGTACATTGCTGGTCAGAATGCAAAATGTTGCATTTAGCATCTATGGAAAACGGCGTGGTGGTTCCCCAAAAAGATAAACATAGAATTACCACATTACCCAGAAATTTCACTCCTAGGCATATACCCTAAAGAACTAAAAACAAGTTGTATACCGATGTTTACAGTGTCAGTATTTACCATCGCCAAAAGGAGGAAACAACCCAAATGTCCATCAAAGGATGAATGGGAAAACCAAATGTGACTGTTAGATAGATATAAAGATAGATACAGATGTAGATCTAGAAATAGACATATTACACACAATGAAATATTATTCAGCCTTAAAAAAAATGAAGTTCTAATACATGCTACAAATATGAATGTATTTTAAAACATCACATTAAGTGAAGTAAGCATGACACAAGAGAACAAACATGTATGGGTTGGTCCACTTATCTCAGTTATCTAGAATAGTCAGATTTATAGTCAGTAGAGTAGAGGTTACTGGGAGTGGGGGAAGTGGGGAAGTTATTGCTTAATGATTATAGAGTTGCTTCTTGGACTGATGGAAACACCTTGAAAATAGACAGTGGTGATGGCTACTCAGAATTTTGAATGTATTTAATGTGATTGATCTTGCACCTAAAAATGATTAAAGTGGCAAAACTCATATTACATATATTTTGCTACAATTTTTTAAAAGCACATGAGGGGATGTTAAAGGTGTGTGAGAGTGGGAAGGAGAGGAAGAGAGTGGGACATTCAGGATCGAGGGCTAGAATCAAGTCAGCTAATTGATCAGGGTGGGGATATGTCCAGGGTGACATCCAAGTGGCTGTTTACAATGATATTAAGATTAACAGGTGATTCAGACTGAAAAATAGGTCTGGAGTTTGAGGCCGCGGTTTGTACAGAAGCAGTCTTTTTATTTTTTAAAGGGCTTTATGGAATGTTTTGTAGTATAATAGAAATGTGATGTATGACATGACCACATTTACCAATATGATTGATTCAAGTGAAAAAAAATTAGCAAACAAATAAATAGTAGCTAACATTTACTGACCACTTACAATGGACTGTGCAAGCACTTCGCATATATCAGTTTAATATTCACAACTACCTGATGAGGCATGATTGCCCTCATTTTACACATCTTATGCTGAGCCATTCCCTAAAAAATGCCTGACACTGTCAAATCTCCATATTTGTGTATATTTTGGACCCTTAAGGCTACAATGTCATTCTGTCATTTCGTTCTAGATTCGATTCTACTCATCCTCCAGTGCCCCTTCCAAAGTCATCAGTTGTATAAAGTGTTCCAAGTGCTCAGAATTGATCACCTTATCTTCCGTTCTCACTTCCCATTTAGTAATCTAATAAAATGCCTTCAAAGTGATGTGGCCCCACTAAGACTGTGGGCTCTTTGAGAGCAGAAGCTGTTTTTTCTTTGTCTTTGAATCTCCATCAGTACCTGTCAAAGTGCCTTTTATTCAGAAGCACTCCTTAAAAGTTGACATTTTATACATGGATAAACTGAGCTTTGAAAAGGAGTGCATGGCTAAGATTATAGGGAAACTCATCTGTGCCTGGTGAGCTCCATCCCCATTCAGTTTTCTCTCCCTGTTACACTAGCATCTTCTTTCTTTCCAGCTGGGCACATCAATTTGCATTCTAAAATCAATTCCAAGCCATAAAGGGAAGCGTCTTGGTTTCTTCTGCAGCATTAGAAATTCACAGCCAGAACGCGAGGGAGTCTCAAAACTCTTCCACTCTCTCATGTCCTCACTGGACCAAAACTTGCACAAAGGAGTGAACCAATTATTTATTTTTCACTGTATACCCAGTACCTAGCACAGTGCCTAGAACATAGCAAATACTTAATAAGTATTTGCTGAATGAATCATGAACCACTACTTCTTAGTGAAAAGACCCCAAGGCTATCACGAAATTAGCAAATAATGTTCTCTCATTCGTTAAACTGAGACTTTGTTACAGAAACAGGGGAGTCCAAAAATCCCCAGTTTGCGGCTGGGGGATGGGGAGAAGGAAGCAGCTTTCAGAATGCCTCCACACACCTGAGGCTGATGGCTGGTGTCTTTCATTATGCAAAATTGCTTGGATGCTTCCAAGGCCTCAGGTGGATGGGAGGAGTCTTGAACCAGGGGACGGTATGGAAAGCACACAGAGCCTGCGTGGGGTTCTGTGAATGGTCAGAACTGTTGGCAACACCCACTGCGTCAGAGGACACAGTCAAGGATATATAGGCAGCTGCAAACACTTTAGGGGGGCGACGCGCTCTGGGCCTGTCTCCCTCGCTGGCGGGCGTTTGCAGGGGTGCTCTGGCGAAGGAGAGGAGGTCCACTCGGTTTACAGAAAGAAGACAGTTTGCAAGGAGGCTGAGAATCCCGGCGGTTTTGTATTGAGAGCTGAAGGGCACCACAGCACAGAAAGGACCTCCCCAATCAGATTGAATGATTGGCAGCCACTGGTAAAGCTGAACTGTGTTTGGGAGTAGAGAAACGGTGTTTCTGACCTTCCTAAAAACTGGCCAGGTCTGAGAGGGGGAGGCAAGGATATGTGTAACTGTTAAATAAACAATTTTCTTTTCCCTCAACTGAAGTATTAAGAGTTGTAATTCTGGCGGTGGGCAATCGGACCCCTAACTAAAGAGCCCGTGGGTTTGTTTTCATTTGGAGCAGCCCAGGGGTTCTGTAACAGCTTGGCTCTCTAACAACCAATTAAATTACCCAGCACACACCCAACAAGCCACCTTGACATTTGTATCACACTCCCCTTCTCTTATACCTCTTTCAGAAAACCTGTGTTGGGGAAAAAAAGAAAGAAAAAAAAAAAATACAACAATGTTCAAGCTGAGCCTGACTTCTCTTGCATACCTAAGAAATCCTTGACTCTGCCAGACCTTTCCCTAATCCTCACCCAAAAGGAGATTATCTCTGTAATCCTGTCACAAGTCCTGATTCCTTTTTCCCCCTGGTTTCTCCTTTCCTCCCACTCCTAGTCAAGCACTACCTTGCTTCCTAATCAGGTCTGGTGTCTCTCAGGATTCCCTGACACTGTATTCATGATGCCAAGCCCTGAAGCAGAGCATCAAAGAAAGAAAGACTGAAAATGATCTATCATGTCATACACAGACCCAGTCCCCTCTGTGTTGCAGATTTGGAGCACGTGTATGTGCGTGAACTGTGTTACCTTCAGCCATAGGCACAGAGCCTGTGTTGAATAAGAATAAAGCGTTTCTAGATTTTCTGGTCTACATTTTTTAAACTTGATTCTAAGGAATTAACGTGTATTAGAATCAGTCCTCCTGGCATTTTATTTACCTGTTTATTATGTTGGAGGGGTGTTTGCGAGCAAGAAGAGAGGCTAGGAATGGTTTCTGCAGGGTTGCAAATAAAAAGAGAAGGGAGAGAAGCAAGTGGGAATTGCCTGATGTTCATCTTGTATCCAAGACTGTGTCCTGTGTTGAACTCTCGGCACTTCCTCTCTGGCACCACTACGTTCTGGAATTTGCACAGATGTAGACAATTAAGGCTTTGAAGCTTGAGATTTGGCTTCCAAAGAGGTTGATCCCATTGTCTATGCAGATGCTGTTTGAGTGAGAATTTAAGCAGTTGGAAAATGGGTCTCCTCCATTCCTGCCAGAACCCTTTCAAGCTCAGAGCATTTAGAAATAGATCAAGGCTCTCTGAGAGGTTTTAGTGGCATTCACAGACAGATCTGGCAGGTTTGCCAGTCAGTGTCCCTGGCTTGTGTATGTCCTTTGCTTCCCTACATACCCCTTTACCAAGAGCAGAGCCCCTCCAGTGATAAAGGGGAACAAAATCCCCCCTCTGTGGCCATGCTGCCATAAACCTGTAAGCAGGTGCTTTTTCCAAAATGTCATTTAGAGCTCCTGGACGCGAGTCGAGTGAACAGTGGAGCCTAGAGATGTCTTTGGCACAAGCTAATTCTGGTTCTCTAAGAATGTCTGTGAGTTAAATGGTCTAAGGATGAAAAGACAGCTCTGCCCGGAGCTCTATTGGGCAGCTCCCAGGTTAACAGACAGCTTTAGAAACGGACACCCTGCGCTCAGATAAGACGATCAAACAGGAGCTTTACACAGCATGCCAGGCTCAAGAATGAAGTGGAAAAATCAAACTTTCGACCTCCTGAGTTATTTTCTTTCACCAGAGAAACTCTCACAGACCAAGCCATTGATTTTACAAAAGGCACATTTTAAGGCTGGCTCCCCAAATTCCGTAGTGAAGTTCTCCCTAGTACTTGTTGAAGAAGATAGAGAAAAGGTAAAAGTGAGAGAGAATCGGAGGCATTGCAGCACCACAAATTCATTCCCTCTCTTTCAGGATCTCCCATGCTACTAAGTGGAGGGATGTGATTAGTTTGCAAGGCGTGGGAGGCAACCATTTTTTCTAACTCAGAGTTCAAGTTCAGGGTCTATGCGTTCCAGGAAAACGAGTGCAAATGTGCTTGTGTGTATTTACTTACAGTTCGTTTGTTTTTGCAAAAGGATCCATAGCTTTACTTGGATTCTCGGAGAGGTCTGTAGGCCAAACTACATTAAGCCCTGTTGCCCTGTACCCTACACTATTTCTCATTCCCTGTCCTCAGGGACAGAGGCTCTGAAGGTAGAGGCCCAACAGTGCAAAATGAACCCAAGCTGCAGCCAAATTCCCTGAATAAGGAAGCTGGTACCCACCACACTGATTCCCTCCTGAATGACATCGTACCAACATCTACTTTACAAGGAGTGAAGTATGAAATAGGCCTCTCCACGGCCCTCTCATCCCAGCATCATTCGTTCCTTTCATGTTAGCCAGTGTATTTCCTGACAACCTTTCTTCTGTCTCATCGTCCACCCCAGTAAGAACAGGCCCAGGTCAGGCATCTTCTGTCATGGGCAAGCTCCTGACCTTCCCTACTAATTCTGGGGAAAAGAACCTTCACCAGAGTGATCAGCCGAGTGGAGTACATCTTGTTCTTGTTTCTATCCTTAACTGGACCTAAAAGGATTATTATAATCCAGGACTATACAAAGGCATAAAAAATACTGAGGTCATTGAGCTTATGTATACATACATACCTATATACAAACTATAAATAATATCCAGCTCTAGGACAGGGTGTAGTTCTCACGCTAACAAGAGAATTGGTGAGAGCTTCAGGAAGATTCGACAAAAAGACATGTATATGTCCAAACTTCCTGTTGTTCTTTCTGCTGTTGATACTTTTCATAGTTCAATCTTTTCCCACCCCTAACAATTCAGTTTCTCATATCAGTGTTAATAAAATAATTGTAAAGTATTATCAATCTTTTTTTTAATTCTGCAACTTTTCAAAGTTCAGACTCTACACAGAGAATCTTTATCCAGTAGAGTATTGCACCAACAATACTGTATTTGCCATTTTGCTAAGACTCTAAGGTGCCATTTTTCAATATGTCAGCCAGACATAGGTATAGACCAAGACCGTCCCAGGCAAACTAGAATGTCAAGGTCACCATGTCCTGCCCAGAACCATGCAGTGCTCAGTGATTCACTCTTTCCTCACACACTTTACCTGCATCACCTCCCTCATTTGGGGTCTCTTCCTTAGCTAAGATCGAAATGGTAGAAGACGCTTTTGAGCAAGAAGATAAATTCCACATTAAGAACTACCTGAAGCAGAAAAATCTCCCATTTTAGAAAAGTCATGGATCCTGTGCTACTCCCTATGTTGCAATCACACCTTCTTCTGCTGCAGTCAAACACAGTTTTGCAGTTCAGCCACCTCATGTTCTTGCACATGCGGACCGGACCATGCTAATTTTACTTCCCGCTTTGTCCATAAATTGCCATAAATTTAAGGCATCATTCAGTAACATAAAATATCACACACACACACACACACACACACACACACACAAACAACTACTGCATCTGTACCAGAATTTTCAGGAAGTGGAGGTAGAATAAAAAATGGCCTCATGCTCATTTTTCCTTCTCTCCACAGATTCGAAACGTGGCAGCCAGTCTCTGTGTGGACAGCAAGCATGGGGCCACAGGCACTGAGCTAAGGCTGGACGTCTGTGTCAAGGACGGTTCTGAGAGGACGTGGTCTCATGAGCAGGTATGTCAGCTCACAGAAGTCATGAGTGGGGTGGCTGAGGAAGGCACAGAGGGTTACAGTGGGGACAGATCTCTAGATGGGACATGTGGGACCTGGGGGCAGGTCCTGGTTCTGTAGTTAAGTGAATTACTTCACTTTTGTGTTTCCATTCCTTCTCAGAGCAGTTGTGATGATCAGTTGAGTTAATGAATAAAAATGTGCTTTAAATCATAGAAAGGATGTTAGAAATGGTGTATTTCCTTTCCCAGAATGATAGTTTTCAAACCATAAAAAGCCTGGAGAATGCTGTGGAATTCTTCCAACTAAAGTTCATGGTTTTAATGAAAAACTCTTTGTTATCCCATAAGTTTGTGTGACTTTAATTTTACTTCCTCCCTTTGGCTGTATATTGAAAAGAATACTTTGCCTACACCTCTTGCTGTTGTAGGCGTTTGTAATCTTACACAGGAAAGATAACTTTGAGGCAATAACACCCAAGGTAAACTTCATGGGATGCTTAAAGACTATTTATTGCTTTTGATTGAAAAGTAATTTCAGCACTACCTGTTTATGAAGTGAGGCGTGATTCCTGACCCACTTTGAAGCCTGACAGTCCTCATAAGGGGCTTTCCTCACACTGTGTCACCTGTAAAACAAACAAACAAACAAAAAACAGTGGGTAGAATCATATCCGCCCCTTTCTAGGGTTTTAACTTTTAATTGTGAAATATTTCAAATAGGAAACTATAAAATATTATAGCAGACATTTATATACTTACCATGAAGATTTAACAAGTATCTACAGCTATTTCTTTTCTTTTCTTTTTTTTTTTAAGAATAAATTTTATAGCCCTGGCTGGTGTGGCTCAGTGGATTAAGAGCCAGCCTTAAACCAAAGGGTCGCCAGTTCAATTCCCAGTCAGAGTACATACCTGGGTTGCAGGCCAGGTCCCCAGTTGGGGGCGTGCAAGAGGCAAACACACATTGATGTTTCTCTCTCTCTCATTCTCCCTCCCTTCCCCTCTCCCTAAAAAATAAATAAATAAAATCTTTAAAAAATAAATAAATATAATTTAAAGATACAGTTAAAGCCCCTTACCCCCAAGCTGCTCCCCTCTCTCCCTCTGCAAAAGGATATATTCCAAATTTAGGATAGTATGTCTTCCCTGTACATTCTGTTTCCTGGAATTGTCTATAATACCTCTTCTATGAAAACCCAAAAGGTAGACAAGCAACTTCCAGTAAAGTTTTAGTTGTGTTCTATGTTGTTCTGTTCTGTTCTGTTTGCCATATTTCTCAAGTGTCTGTCTTGTTTGTACTAGTAAAGTTCCACCATGTCTAGCCTAGGACCTTGCAGAGTGCTCAGGTGTGCTGAGATTCAGCATGGTGGCACCACCCTTTCCCACTGACCCTTCCTTCCCCACCTCTAGCCTGCATTACAGGCAGAACAGCATCATCAGGAAGGTATCAGTGGACCACGTCCATAGCATAGTCCAGAATTAATTCAGTCAGTCACTGAACCAACAACCACCCCGCTCTGCCCTAGCTGGTAATCTGGTTCTTGAACTCATCCCACAAGCTCATGGTGTTCTAGAAGAGTCTTGCCATCAGGCCAACCTAGATGTCAGCCAGTTTGACCTGTGTGTCCTTGTGAAGTTATTAACTCTCTCTAGGCCATCCTGCCTCCATCTTTAAGTAGGGTCAGTAATCCACCTCACAAACAGGTTAATTGTGAGAATAAATCATGTCTAAGATATAACAGCATCTTGCACCTGGAGTAGGTGCAAGAGTAAATATGCTTTCCTCTTTGCCTTCTCACAGTTCCTCGCCCCACCTACCAAATACTATTTATCATTCACTCAAATACATCCTGCAGCATGTGGACACTTATCACACAGGCTTTAAAGGAGACTGCAGTGCCAGGATTCACTGATAGGAATGAAATGTCAGTAAAAGCTGACTCGCCTCCTTCATTTTCTTTTTCTATGAGCACCACAGGGGTGCTACCAGGGCTGTGAGACAGAAGGTTGGCCTGTTACTTCCAAGAAGCATTTCTGACTTCAGCCTGAGAGCAAGAGAGAAGGTTTCGGAGGCATGTCAGTAAGACTGACATCATTAGAGGAAAAGGTTGTTTTTTTAAAGAAAGAAAAAGAAGTGTGCTATAGGAAAATCTTTGTCGAAGGGCTAAATCCCTCTCTGCCACCTCTATTAATCCCAACCAGGAAACACCCCTAGGCAGCTGGTTGATGTGAGGTACTCAGACCTGAATGACTGAACCAGGGTTAATATTTCTATCCCCTGGAATGTTCTAGAGTTAAATATGATCTGGACCTCAGATTTTATTTAGTTGCTCAGAATAAATAAATAAATAAATAAATACATATATATATATAATCAATTCTATGGCATACACTTTTAAAATTGTTTCATTTTACCCCCCCCTTCCGGAAAAACTGTGATCTGTGGCATGTAATTCAAGAAATAGTCAGCAGAGGGCAGCACTAGACAAGCTGACAAGAGAAGTTGAGGAGACCGGTTAATAAATCTCTAAAAAGATTTGCAGTCTCTAGAGACTGAAAACGGAGCTACAGGAAGATTAAACAAGGCTTATAGGAGGTGAAAAATAAATCATATTTGAAATATGTATCACGCTATATTGACTTCGAGGTGAGAACATTACAAGCTGCTTTGTTTTCTAGTAATTAACTACAAGCTTTATTCAATATATTCTCGATGACTCATAAGAATTAAATCTCATTTTTTCACATTTAGATTTAAATTCCTGAATGAAAAAAGAATTATATCAGGACAGAAAACATATAGCTATTCTTTTTAATTCAAAAGCATTCATACAACACAAAAAGGACACTAATTAGAGTTGAAATAATCCTTTTTTTAAATGGGAAAAATAAAACAAATAAATAAATAAGCACAATAGTCACATAGGAACTAAGGGATAGTCTATTGAAGCATCATTTTTTTTTTTAATTGAGGGAAAAAATATTTATTACCACTGTTTACAAACAATGAAGACAAGTTCGAACTTTATTCTTCAACACAGATATACATGAATCCTAACAACTGAATAAAAGGTAATTGGCAAAACACTGCAGAAATGTGTATGAAATAGGAACATTCCCATTTAAGAATACAATGATTAGTCTTACTAAGATCTTAGAAAACTGCTGAGAGTGAATTCATTGGAGGGGAAATACTTAAAAGTTTGAAGGGAGAGAAACTACCAGTTAGAATAGCAGCTTTGAAGTGTTATCTTTGTTGTTAACTCTTTTTAAATCACTTTTTATTTTTCAATTACAATTGACATACAGTATCAGGTG
The DNA here is from genome assembly GCF_987537825.1 of Furipterus horrens. Taxonomy (NCBI): domain Eukaryota; kingdom Metazoa; phylum Chordata; class Mammalia; order Chiroptera; family Furipteridae; genus Furipterus; species Furipterus horrens. The sequence goes on from NW_028327180.1 coordinate 31,447,997, forward strand.
TCCACACCAGTGATTAGACATTATATACCTTACTAAGTGATTATCCTGATAAATCTCATGCACATCTAACTCCATACGTAATTATTAGATTATTATTGATTATATTCCCTATGCTGTACTTTATATCTTCATGGCTATTCTGGAACAACCCATGTGTACCTTTTAATCCCTTCACTTTTTTCACCCATCCTCCCATCTGGCAACTCTCAAAATGTTCCCTGTATCTGTGAGTCTGATTCTGTTCTGCTTGCTCATTAATTTTGTTTTTTAGATTCGATTGTTGCTAGATAAGAAAATGCCTTTTATTACAGAGCACCAGTGATGACTAATTTGGCTTCTCTGAAGGAAGCAAATGTCTTTGATTCATTTTTCCATACCATCTATTTAGCTGTTTGATATCACTGTAGCAATGTGTGCTGGCTTTTTGTTTCCTTTACAGGCCAAGAAAGAAAATGAAAATTAAACCGTAATAAGACTACAGATCTGAAAGGGCTACTCCCCAGCTGCCATTACAGTATGAATCCCTGAGAGGGAAGAGGGGTTGGGGGTGGGGGAAGAGGAGTAGAATAGCTGAGGGGCCCCCTGGCTCCTTGGCCTGGCAGCAGGCTCTGATCACATTTTGGGGAGGAAGCGCTAACTGCAGAGGAGCAGGCCTTGGTCCTGCTGAGGTAGCAAACAAATGCCCCCTTTCAAAGACCTGGAAAGGAGATGTGCAAACAGAGATGGAAGCAGATCCCTGCATGTGGTAAGAGGATAGATTCTGGGACATGGTCTCACTCTCAGGACAGAGCACACTGCAAATCTCAGATGGCTGCCAGCCACATAACAATGAGTCTAAATATCACCACCCACAGAGAGAAAAATATTTTTAATCTTTCCAAATCAAGTAGCAAAATTACAATAATAAGAGTATTATTAGCACTACTAAGTCTAGGGAGCTTATTCATATAATACAATACAGACACAGGCGGAATTACACATGCCAAATTAACATTAAAGCAAAGATGTAGGAGTTATGTATCATCTTGAATCTATATTTAAAGGTATCAATTAAAAGAAGAAAGTGGAGAAATTAACATCAATGTACTTTAAAACTGAAGGATTGGAGGTTGAAAAAGAATCAGGAGTTGTTTTCAAGGAAATCTAAATCCTTCTGTCTGTAAGGAACAGCCCCAGGGTAGAAGACAAACCCTGAATGTCACAATAATATCACCCAATGCAAACAATGACAATGCTTTCATAATGTCTGCTTGTTTCTGCCCTGACAAGAGTGCACACATAGAAGTGTGCCTAATGAATGAAACACTCAATGTCTGATCGGTTTGACATGGCCATTAGGATAAGATAAATGGCAATTGAATGCGTTTCAAACACATAAGAGAAAAAAAGATTTAGCTAATGGTAGAGGCAGCAGAATAAAACAATTGATACAATCTGAAGATGTATCACATGGATGCAGGAAAGTAATCACCAGGTAATAACAAAAGCAACCATACATAACACACTGTAGAAGAACACAGGCTAACAATCACTCTGCAAATCTAAGAATAATTGTTGCACTATAATAACAAACATAGAAACAAGAAATAAAAGTCACCTCAGGAATCCCTGAGATATAACTGTGACAATACATGAATAAATCTATCCAAGAGACAAATCTGCGTAAGTTTGCCCTAACATAGGTATTCTTTTGAACCTAACAGATCAATTTATTGAGTATAAGCAAGTAAAATATAAGAAAGTAATAAGTAAGAAAAACTGTCTATGAAGTCATTTCACCTTAGCAGGCCTGGTTTGCCTCAACTGTATAAGAAGAGAGAGAGTATGTTAGGTAACAACTACAGTCCCTTTGGCCTCTGGCCTTTGCAGGGTGTAGCAGGTCCTCAAGTCACATTGTTTTGTTCAACATGGTTTTGTTATAATGTTGATGGGTTGCCATAGGAACTTAACTCTTGCTTTTTTTTTTTTACATATCAATTACCCTGTGGTAAAATTGTTTTTGATGATGTTAAGTGAGGACTTACTGTATGAAAAAGAAAGAAAAAGAGACAGAGACCATGAGGCAGAAAGACAGCGACAGAGAGGGAAATGGATAAACCAGTAAAGACCACTGGTTCCTGTATTGCTTGGTCTGCTTAGAGTAACAAGGAAATTTGATATTTAAATAAAATAAAGATTTAATCAATGCCAATGGCAGGTTTGTAGGCCAGGACATAATAGGTAACTGAGCCTAGAATCATTGAAGTTGAAATTTTGACAACTAATAATGTGGTTGATATTGTTGTAATTAGACACAAACAGAACAAATTCTTCTGAGGAACCAAAACGATTAATTCGTTTGTTTTGACAGCTATCCCAATACACTTTCTGTTAATATAATTAGTGCAAGTTTTTATTTATTTGCTAGAAATTATATTGAACTTTTATTATGTGTCATGAGTTGTTCTGCGTTCTGGAAACACGAAGATAAAAAAAATAAAGATAGGATTCCTGTCATTAAAGATCTCGCTGTCTAATGAGAGATACAGAAACATAAATGGGCAGATGTGATGAAGTAATGTAAGGGGTGGCAAGGAGTAAGGGGTTCAAAGAGGGAAGCTGCTTGGATGGCTGGACAGCTGAACTGAATGTCATAGAACTAATGAGCATTCACTAGGTCAGCTGGTGAATGTTGGCCTTCCAACCAGAGAGACTGTCCTGAACAAAGTCACAGAAGGGGAAATATAGCCTAATGATTAGTGCAAGGAACTATAAATGTTCTAGTGTCACTGGAACATAGATTTAGGGAAGAGATGCAGCTGGAAAATAATGGCAAAGACCGGATTTTGGAGAGTTCTTTATGTGCTAAAGAGTTTGAACTTTATTCTGTAAGGGTTATATGAAAATATTATGGGATTTTAGGTTGAGAAGTAGCATGGCCAAACAGACATTTCAAACAGACTTCTCTGGAGGCTAAGGAGGACAGCTAGGAAGAAGTTTAAAAAGGAAGGTGGGGCTGAAAATAATTAGGATGCCATTTTAGTAGTCCAGACAAGAAATGTTGAGATTAATGGTAGTGGAGAAAGAAAGGAAGAACTTCTTCCAGCAATGTTTAGAAGACAAAAGTGGCCAGATTTGATAACTGATTAGATGAAGAGGGTGAAGGAGACAAAAGAGTTAAAGATGAAAGACTCCCAGGCTGACAAGTTGAGTGATCTTATCAGCAACTAAAACAAAATATAAGAGTATAAACAAGCTAAAAAGGGAAGAAAATCAATTAAATTTAGGATGTGTTGAATCTGAGATGTTCATGGGACATGCAGTTGGAAAATCTTACGTGGAGTTGGACATAACACAGATGATGAGTTATTAGCACATTGTTAAGAGTCAAACTGAGCATGTTTGAGACCAACCAGAGAAAGTGCAAGGGCAGAAGATCCAGAGAAGAAGCCTGAACAATACCTCCGTTGAAGAGATGGGTAAAAGAGGAACATGGGCAAGATAGTTATAGGATAACAGGAGCTCAGAGATCTGAGTTGAAGGGAGTAATCAAAATCAGAAACACTGAGTAGACCTTTTTCCTTGAGAAGTCATTCTCCTGCACAGAATCTGAATGGCTCTAAAAATGCCTCAGTCCACAATCATATTTAAAGAAGCAAACAAGAGGAAAAGAAGAAAAACAAAAACTCCAGGAGGAGAGACTACACAATTCCTCTTTATGAATCAATGTTAAATGACTAAACTAAACATCCTTTGTCCTTCTATTCAAAACATTCTCTTCTGTCTTCAGGGAAACTAAATTATAGTCACTTGCCGTTACTCAATCAACTTCTAACTTCCATATGGTTGAGTTAGATAATTTCTTGCTGATTTTTTTCAGAGCACTTACCCCAATTCTTTCAAGTGTTCTGTGGTTTCCCCACCATTTAATTGTTTTGGTTAGCCATCCCCAGAATTTTTCCAGAATCTCTATAGTTTCTTTCCTGGGTGGGACTTAAAAACTGAACTATACTGAGGACCCGGTCAATTGTACCTGTTTTTTTATCAACAGAGACTTCTTGGCATCTCTTTATTTTGCAATTCACAGTTTGGCTTTATACAGCCAGACCTGCCTTCAGTCCTATAGTAAGAATTATATAACCTTAATGAAATTTTAGAATTGGAATTAATCATAAGGCTAATCTAGTCTATTATCCCACCTAAGAATTTTTTTCTACTGCACCCCTCCAATGGTTGTCTAGGTCAAACTCAAGAAAATACCCTTTACCTACAAGAATGTAATAATTTTAAAAAATGTAATACTTTGTATAAGTAATTTAGTGCATCACATGCAGCATTTTTTTAAAAATAACAGAATGGGATGAACAAGATAGAATAGAATAGGATAGGATAAAGTCGAATGGACTGTCAGAGTCTATTAATGCAGTAAGGATAAATATTAGTTCATGGAACTTGTTTCAGTTTGGGGAGGGGAAGTGTGTGTGTAAGTGCATGTATGTGAACTATACTTCTTACTGTGAGGTATCATTCAAAACATTGCCCTGCATAATTACTCTTACCAACCCCAGAAGATTAATTTGCCTATTCTTTACTTCATCAAGCTTAGCTTTCATTTAAGTCAAATTGTTTAAGTTGCTAGCTTCAATACAGTTTAACTCTACTCCTTGTCTTTTTTCAATTAATCTGTTCATTTCAGCTAATTGTGTAGCATTTTACCCAGTAGCATTCTATCAAAATGAAGAATGTAAAGAACTTCATTGAAGAGTTCTTCTTCTATCTCCTCCCTCCCCTGTCCTCATACAACCTTCTGTTATTTCTGCTGCCTGCCTGGAAGCTCCTCGATTGCATTTCTGGCACCCTGGGCCAAAGGTGCAGCTGACGCTGCTACGGCACTTTCTGGTGCATGCCTTCCTGGACACCTCTATTATGCCAAGACATCGTTTTTTCCTGAAAATCACAAAACAAATCTCAACTGCTCCCTCTTGTTCTCAACCTCTCCAAATGAAACTCACTGCAGCTTTTCTGCTATTGTCGCTTTGTTAGCTCTTTACTTTTGGATGGAGAGAAGATATTCGACCTGGGGAGCCGCTGCACACCCGAAAATTCTGCTTCGATGCGATCTCACACAGCAGCCCCATCACTCTCTATGACTGTCACGGCATGAAGGGCAACCAGCTCTGGGGATACCGGAAGGTAAGAGTCGGCTCCCTGCGGGCATTCTCAAACTGCCAGGCTAATGCTTTTCTAACTCAAAGTTTTCTTTTAAAACACACCCTTTGATGGAAGTTGCTGCCTGGACATGTGTATGCGTGTCTGGCTCACATACTTGGAGATCAGGGGAAAGATAAGAGTGTGTAGGAAGCGGCACGCTTTGGGCTGTGCTTGTTAAGCGTACACCCATCACAACCATTTAGAATGAAAAATGGCTTTGAACCAGAACACTAGCGCTACAGGGAAGGGATGCGTCATGACCCAGAAAACTCTCACACGGAGGGACCCCAAACCCAATAAACACATGAGCATATGTATACTCAATTCTTACACACATACACACACCCACACACAGATTAACACATCTGTTCATTTATTATATATCTCAGGCTCATATGCTTGGGAGCTGTCTGGGCTAAGGCAAGGATATTTATACAAATGATTATACATTCATGTAGATGTGATTGTCAAAACCCTTGTACAGAAAGTGAACTATTTGTAATTTGGCCAAAACGCCCCCTAAGCATAGCAGAGAAGACCTTATTCAAAGAATGCAGAAGTTTAAAGAATGATCAAGTTAACATTTAATGATAGAAACAATAGTTCAAAAACAAATACTACATTTAATTGACTTGATAAAATAAGAATCAATTAAAATTCTATTTTAAAATATTTTTATTATAAGTACTATACAATTTTTTAAATTCTTTAGTTTTTATAGCAGGACTTAGCTTCCAATTAGCAAATGTTTCATAAGCTGTGCTCTGCCCCTCAAGTTTATACAACTGCTCACGGCCTTCAGAGCTAGGCAGAAGAGACCCTCTGTTTGCCTTTTACACTTTGACATAATTCAGCTTTACCCCAGACTATAAGAAAAATGTCATACCCACCACTTTAATCATGAGCTTTGGCTGTCCTGTGGCCGAGGTAATATCAGTATCCCCTGAAATGACAGAAAGTAAACAGGAGAAATCTGCAGAGAATCAATACGGGGCCACCGCTGGTTTTGATACCTATTCCCTCACATAATAAGCTTTCTGGTACCTAAAATTACACTCAGAACATTATACCCACCATCATATCTGGCAGATGATGGTCACATGTCCAGAAAAAATAAATATGAAATGTCAGTTGTGTGTCTTTCTACAAAACAATTCAAAATCAAAAAAGCTAACAAGAATATGGCATTGGACATAATATGGGGGAATTACTACAATAGGAGAACCTCACTGTTTTCCTTTTGAAGTAGGTCATAAATAATTAATTTTGTCATACCCTTTGCTTTTCACTGTGACCGGGACTGTGTGCAGTTCAATGAGAAAATTTTTTTGTTTTGTTCTGTTTGTTTGTCTGTAGCCTGACCTTTAGGAAGCCACTTTCTGGGCACCTCAATGAAATACCTGACTCGCCAGTTGCCTAGTATGCTGGTGGTCCCTAATTAACAGCCTGCTTCTCATTACTGTACATTTATAGCACAAGAGACAGAACACTCAATAACATGCAGTTAAGCCCAGAAAATGCGGTTGTTTTCATTAGAGAGCTTACACAAGCTTACCGATGGATAAGACCAACTAATACCCGTGCACACAGAGCTCCTGGGGAGACAAAAAGGACTGCAGTGATTTCAAGAGGTAACTTACAGCTTGAACACTTTAAACCTCCCCAGGATCCTCAGGGACCTGTGAAAGGGGCCTGCTAGATGCATTATGCTATGGCTCTTTTCTCAGATCTTCTTGTAGCTATTTGCTTTGCATTTCTTAGCAAAAGGTTACACTCACTATGTATTTATATAACAAGCAAGGCATTTATACATAATCAGAAACATGCCACAGGCTCCAAATGGAAATCTTCTGAAATATCTCATCTTAGTCGATGACTCAGGCCTATTCAAAGGTACCTGTTTTAGAAAATTCTTTTTGTCTGTTTCAAGGATTATTCCCAAGGTGTTAAGAGAGAAACTACAAAGTGAGAGGCCTCTGGGGTTCTACCTTGTGTGTTTAGATTCACTACTTGGCCCTGGGGGTTTCAGACAGGTTAGTAATATTTTGAGTCAGCTTTGGAGTTGCCCCTTTGTTATTAGCATATTCATGAACAAACAGGATCCCAAAGACCCTGCTAATGGCCTAAAGGACCTCAGTGGGTCATCTCCTGAGCTCCTAAGGTAATCATTACTTCCAACTGTTAAGGAGGCATTGAGCTAGTGCTTTCCCCATTTTCCCTCAAACCTCACAGCCCCCGGATCGTCGTCGTCGGCAGCCGTCCGTCTCGAGAGACGATGGTGTAGCTTCTTAAGAGTCTATCTGCACCGCCGAGAATGGCTGTGCAGTCCGACTCGGGAGTGACACGGTATCTGTCTCCTCCCGTGTTGAATCGACATCTTGCGATGACGCTGGAGTGTCCTCTCCAGTGAAGCTGAAGCTACAGAGTCTGGGCAGGGTGATATGGAGGGTCTGCTGTTGCCCATGCAGCAGACCCCCCCTCTCTTCGCAGCTGAAGGATCCAAGGCTTGAAAGACGGAGTCAATACAGCTTGGCTTCAGGTGCGCCGCAGGAGTTGCCGGTGTTGACTACAACGTCAAACCGCCTTAGGGACTCCGGCTCCGGATTTTCTGTCGGGGTTTACTCCCTTAGCCTTTCCCCTGAAGAGGTATGCCGCAAGGCAGCGGAGGTTTTTTGGAGTCAGAGTTTTCCTTCTCTGATGTACCCTGACTGGAAGATCGAACCAGCGACACTTAGCTCGCAGGCCGACGCTCAATCCATATATATCATATATCATATATATATATAGATATATATGAGATTACTGGGCAATTTCCTACTTTGTGCTATTTTTGGCTTTCCAAGTTTTTTATACTGTCAGGTATAATTCATAGAGGAAGAAATGTACACTAGCAGGTTTGTGGCAGGACCGACATTCAGGCCCAGGTGTATCTGGTTTTAAAGTCTTTACTCTTTCCTCTGTCAGGCTCTTAAGAAATCAGATCAATAATGGAAGAATTCCCTATGCCTGTTAGATTCAGCATCACACATAGCAGCAACCCCATTCTGGGCTAACTGGAGACTTCTTGACCAGAAGCTGCCTTGCTGGAGTGGGTGAAGGTTGTTGTCAGGCCTCACTTTCTGACCCATCAGCAGCCATTAGATCTCAGTTGTTGTTAATTCAGGAAGACTTTTTCCAGCTTTACTGAGATATAATGGACATAAAACATTGAATGCATTTAAGGTATACAACATAATGATTTGATATATGTATATATTGCAAAATGATTATCACAATAAGTTTAGTTAACACATCCAATCACCTCACATAGTTACAAATAGATTGATTCTCTTAGCAACTTTCAAGTATACAATAAAGTATTAACTACACTCACCATGTTATACATTACATCCCCAGACCTTACTCATCTTTTAACTGGGAGCTTCTGTGTTTCAACCACCTTCACTCATTCCTCTCAGCTTTCAGGTCTTTTCAGATGTGGGTCTTTGCTGCCACGCACAAAACAGGAAGGGGATTTTTACACTATGGTCTTGTAACCAGGTCCAGTTGCACGATTGTGTCCCACAATAACAGGTACCCAGGGTAAGCAATCCCCGTCTCAGTTTTCTTTTATCACCGGGGGGACCCCTGTTACAAGAACAAGGAATTGTTGAAGTGACCTCAGTGAAAATATTTACATTGTCAACCAACATCCAAAACAAAAACTGTCTTCCCTCTTCTTCAACCCCTAATTGGTCACTGAGACTTGTCAATCCCCTTCCTTGCTATTATCTGAAAAATTCATCGTCTCTTTGCAAGTTCTGCAGCCCCTGCCCTAGCTGTAGCCCTTCACATCTTTCCCCTGGGTTATTGCCGTAGCTACCGAGAGGGTTGCCCTGCCTCCTGTCCCTTCCTCCTCTGATTCTTCTCCCATCCTGAAGTCAGAGGGAGTTTCTAAAATATATGGTCCTTGCATTCTTGTGTTTTACAGCTTCATCTAGTTTGCCATTGAATAAAAAACAAAGCACCTTCACTCCCAATTCTTCTCCTGACACTTCACAATCTGGTAAACATAAAGTTGGCCTATCAGGCCTAACCCTCCTGATTCACCCTGAACTGTAACGCAATCTTGAGAAAGTTATTTTGCATCTATGATTTTCAACTTCCCCATCAACACAATAGGGAGAATAATTAAGGGAGATAAACCATGTAAAATTTCTAACGATGTCTGACCACATGATCAAATTGACATCTGTGTATTTGAAAAATGTACTTTTTATATTGAAAACAGTGGTGAGGTATATCCTAATATACTGTATCACTACATCAATCTATCCTAAGTAATGTTGACTCTTGTTATACCCCCTGAAAATTCAGACCTATCACCCATGTCTTCTTCTTTTTAAGTAAACATTTTTATTTAGTTTCCCCAAATGTATACCCTGAATGAGAATTTGTACAAGTGGCTTATTTTGGAGATGGCCTCAAAAAATCTTGGTAGGCAGTGGGGAAGTAGTATGGGGAAGGTATGGTAGTCGATAAAAAGTACATTATCAAAGAAGTACCACTGTGGGCCACTAGAGCTCCAGCCTATTGAAGATCTCCAGAAAGGGTATAGAAGACACACCCAAGAGCACAGGGGTTGGGGTATTTATACACCATTCCATGTGGTTCTTGATTAGGATTGCTCCTGGGAGGGAGCTTATTCTCTGATACCTCTGGGCTACTGCTGTTACAGCCAGAACTATTCTTAAAATCAGAGAAAGCCCTGAGGAAATCAGAAGCTGCAGCCAACTCCTGGAAGTTGGGCCGTATACACTGAAATGCTGAGGCCTGAGAGCCGTGGGTCAGGAATGCATCCTATCTGAGAATCTAGTTGCTCCACAATCCTTGCCAGCACTTGGCATCATCAGTCTTTTTCAGTTCCTCACTTCACTCTGTGACTGTAGTGAGATATCACATGTTTGTTGGCTGTGTTTGGATATCATCTCTGTGAAGGATGTGAGCCTTTTGGTTATTATTAACATTGGTTATCTGGCTTTTCTTTTACATATTTTTGGGAGGATACATACATACAAGTTCTTTGTTAGCTGTATGTATTATAAATATCTTATCCTGATTGATGTCTTCCCTTTCCTTTCTTGTGGAGTATCTTGATGAAGAGCTATTCTTCATAATTAGTGTTTTTTTGTGTTCTGTTTAGGAAATCTTTGCCCACACCAAACTCATAAAGATAGACATCTAAGTTGTCTTTGGAAGCTTTATTTTTTCATATTATATTCAATCGATCAACATTTATTAAAAAGACCATTTCTTCCCACTGAACAGACGTGGCACCTTTCTCATAAGTTGAGGGGCCTTATATACATGGGTCTATTTATGAATCCTCAAGTTTTTAGTATCTGACTAAATAGTCTTAGCCATACAGAAAGTAAACTGATAGTGACAAACTAGCTTATTCTAATATGAGGTATATCCAAAAGCCCACAACAGCCATCACTCTTAGTGACGAAATGTTAAAGTTTTCCTCCAGAGTCTGGGGATAAAATATGATGTCTGCTATCATCAGTTTTATTTATCATTGTACAGGATAACCTACCTAGAGCAATCAGGCAAAATAAAGAAATTAAAATGTATAAGATTTGGAAATGAAGAAATTAAACACTCTATTCACAGTTGGCACAATAAGTATATTTAAAAAGTCAAAGGGTTATACATTTAAACTATTAATAAGTGCATTTAGCATAGTCCTGCATACAAGATAAATATAAGAAAATCAATTGTCTGTATACTAGCAACAAAAAATAGAAAATGAGCCCTGGCGGGTATGGTTCAGTGGATTGAGCACCAGCCTACAAACCAAAGGGTCACTGGTTCGATTCCCAGTCAGGGCACATGCCTGGGTTGTGGGCCAGGTCCCCAGCTGGGGATGTGCGAGAAACAACCACACATTGCTGTTTCTCTCCCTCTCTTTCTTTCTTCCTTCCCCTTTATCTAAAAATAAATACACCTTTAAAAATATTTAAAAAGAAAGAAAGAACGAACAGAGCTACTCAGGTCCCTGCCTTGGAGAGTCAGGTTCCTGGGGGCCAGGCTGAGGTTGAGGCACTAAAAATATAAAAAATAGAAAACGAAATTCAAAAATGATTCCATTTGATCCCCATGAGAAGCATCATCTCACAACACATGTTTAAGACCTTTGCACAGAATACTATAAATCATCACTAAGAGAATTTTTTATTTTTTAATTTAAAACATAGATATTATTATCCTTGATAGAGCAATCTATCAAGGACAGTAAGACATCATTGTAAAGATGTCAGTTCTCACGTGGGTGTATAGATTTAATGCAAAACTAATAAAATCCCAGCAGGCTTATTTGTAGGAATTGACCAACTAATTCTGAAATTTATATGGAACTGAAAGGGCCAAGATTAGCCAAGAAAATGTTAAGGAAGAAAAAGAACAAGTATCACTAGGAAAGCACCAGGTACCAAGATGTGTAAATAAAGTACGTTTGGTAAGGCACAATGCTGTTGGCAAAATAAATAGGCTGAGACCTGGGTCTCAGTATTTTGGGAAAGCTCCAGAAGTGTTCTGATGAGCAGTCAGATGGAGAATCATTTTTCTAGCTCTAACTTTTACCTGCTTTCTTTACCCTACTCTTGCTTTAGTTGGAGTTGGCCCTTCCACTTATGTTCCTATCCCATTTTGTTCCTTTCTGTGTACCTATGACATTGTATTATGCCCAGTCTCTTATCCCCTTACAGATGTTGACTAGATAAGGGAAGAAACTTTTTATTGTATTTCTATATGGCCTACTGAATACCTAATGTGTAGAAGTTCCTAAATAAGCATTCTTTTTTTTTTAAATTTATTTATTTGAGTTTTTGTCGTTGTTGTTGTTGTTTATTTATTTATTTTTAGAGAGAAGGGAAAGGAGAAAGAAAGGGAAAGAAACATCACTGTATGGTTGCCTCTCACTCACGCCCCCAACTGGGGACCTGACGTGCAACCTAGTTATGTGCCCTGAGTGGGAATCGAACCAGCAACACTTGGTTTGCAGGCCAACGCTCAATCCACTGAGCCACACCAGCCAGGGTAACATTCTTTAAATCGCTTTAAGAACCCTTTAGTTCAATTATTGAAATACTACCCTCCTTTATAAACCCCAAGCTGTGCTGGATAAAACACAGTACATTTCTTTGTCTTAGAACGACATACACAGCCTCTCCAAAAACCAAAAGTGAAAGATTTAAATTATTTTTTTCTAGTTGCTAACTGGGGTGTTCTTATCATTTATCTTTCTTAAAAGGGGCTTTACAATAACATCAGACAAGAAATATCAATAAGAAGGTACCTTTCAGGCTAAGCTGATAACAGTGCAACAGTCACATTGGCTTCAAACCTGAGTGGGTGGAATTTGTGGCATGTATCTACATTTGACTCTTTATTGTAGCTTATGATATAGGCCAAGGTTTTGGCCTCTCTGCCCATAAAATTCTGCTGGTCCACAGAGATACCAGATGGAAGGCCACAAGGTTATTATTTTTAAATCATTCTGGTTAGCTATTGACTTTGAACCCAAAATGAGGAAAATGTATATAGAGAGTTTAATGAAAAGGCATGTAATTCAACTTTGATTCTGACATATGAAGCCTTACTACAGAATCCTGGACTGAGGCAGTCACACTATCCCAGGTCAGCCCAGTCATTCCTGGACAGTCTCAAGAATCAGAAAGCTCGTCCCTGCCCTTGGGTGCCACACAGGTTAAATTTAATGCATCTTGCTGAAGACATATCCCAAGTATTTGAACAATGCTTGCCTGATCTTTACTCTTTACTTCTGATTAAATGACCCAGTTTCTTGTCACTGCTCTTCATATGACTTAATTTGGGTCTACCTCAATCAACCTCCTTGACACTCACCCCTAATGTACTACATGTAGTCCTGGAGAGTGATGATACCCAGAACAGAGCTCAATATTCTAGGTGTGTTTTAACCAAAAAAAGAAAAAGAAAAAAAAAATAGAACGAGTTTCTAACACCCTTTGTCATGAGCTTTTAGTACCCTTTGGTTATGAGCAATATATTTCTGTTCATTTAGCTTGAGTTGGTTGATTTTTCTGCCTTAACTTGACATACTTGGCTTCTTAATGAGTTTTCAGTATAAAAGTAACCCACGGTCTTTTTTCATGTTTTGCTGCACAGACACATCTCAGCAGTATTATAACTGTATAGTTCATCTTTCATACTTATGTAGTTATTCATTTGTTTCTGTTAAATTCTATCTCATCAGATTTATCCCAGCCTGGATTTTGACTCTGATGCAACTAATGGGCAAGTGAACTAGTTTAGTTTCCATCACAGCAGGCATATATGCCCTACTCTGTTATAAGTTGTTGATCCCAATGCACAAGGCCAAGAACTGAGCCCTCTAGTGTATAGTAGAGGTGACATTGATCCATTAATGAGCATCATTTAGATAAAGTTACTCAACCAGATACAAATTCACCGAATAGCAATATCTTATAGCCCACATTTCTCTAGCTTGACCATAAGAAAACAAAGATGGACTTTTCAAACATCTTGCTGAAAACAGTCTGCACACTGTCTATATCATACCTGTATTTGTAATAGGAGGCTTCAGTAATAATACCCTAAGAAATTATGATTTTCAATTCAAATTGATGATTCAACCACCTTGTCAAAGAAGAGGGAGGGTAACTCCCAGGAGGGGAATATTTTCACCCTGGTACAGAAGTTCCCTTTTCAATAAATAGTATTATCTTCCCATTGTTTTTATCTGTATGTCTAACCTATCCTAAGTAACTTCAACTTAGCTGTCATGACATCTTAATTTTTGCCATTGCTGGGTAATTTGGCAATATTCCTATCGGTTACCATTTTATTTAGCGTGATTAACTGCCATTCTCTGGTCACTCAGAAGAAGAAAAGTCTTCCTCACAGGCTAGCTCAGGCTCTAAAATAAGCATAAAGACTTCTTGAATTGAATGCCTGCCAAGATCTAGACTGACAAAAGATTCTTAGTCATTGGAACTATAAAAAAATTACATTAGTTTGCTATTAGAACAATTTCTCCCTGCTGAGCAGGTATGGGGGTGGAGCAGAACTGCTGATTGGCTCAGGCAAGAAGAAGAATGAAGTATCCCAGAGGTCAAGAGCACAGGCTCTGGGTTCTAAGGGACCTGAGATTTGAGCTCTGGCTTTACTGTTGGTACTAACTCTGGGATCTTGGGACATTACTATGTGCTTCTTCTTCCTCACTTGAAAAAGGATAATAGTTTCTTACTTAGAAGATTACTGTAATGATTTTAAAAAATTTAAATGCACCTAGAACATGGTACTTAATAGGAGTTCAATTAATGTTAGCTATACTATTCCATGTGCTCAACAAACTATCTTCTGATGTGATTTTAGCTCTCCAAGTGTACATACATGAAAAGATGGGTTAATTGGTCATATTTCTGTACTATTTTAGCTATTGCTAAATATCAGAATGTAAATTTTGTGAAACTAGAGATTTTTCTCTGCTTTCTTTCAAGCAGAACCTAAAACACTGCTTGGCACATAAGAGATACTTTGTTAGTATTTGTTAAATGAATAAATGATCCTAGCTTTCATTTGTCCACATCCACTACCTCTTTGGATTGTTTATGCAGCTTAGGTAGATACAATGAGAAAATCTGGGTTGAACATTTAGCACTGCCAGACACAGATACATACTTGATAAATAACAGCTACTGTGATGTTCATATGACTCCCAGAAAGTTTACTGAGGGGACATAAAAAGCTATGGACAGATGGCAACAAGCTATAAAAAAGTGGGTTTTCTTTCCTCTGGGAACTTCCAGTCTAGTGGAGAGGCAGACAAAAAAATAAATTAATTAATTAATTAAGTGTACAGGACAGTATGAGAACACAAAACACTGGACTCTACTCAGCTCAGAGAGGTAAACAAGGCTTCTCTGACAAACTTTTCAGTGGAGACTTAAAACTTGAGTAGGAATTAGATAGTGAAGAAAGAGTTAAAGAAAAAAGATCCCAGATACAGGGATCGGCTTGTGCAAAGGCCCCGAGGTAGGCAAGATTTCAGTTTTCTTAGAAGGACAAAGAGAAGCCAGTTGAAAATTCTGAATGTGAGGGAAAATTTGAACTAGAAGGACAGCCATCTGGCCAGGGGTGGGACCACAGAAGACCTTACAGGCCATGCTAAGAATTTAGCTAAGAAACCAGGGAGCCTTTAAATGGTCTGAAACATGGGGGTATAACAAATCAAAATAGATTGTTTAAATGATTCTGGCTGTTTTGAGGATAATTGAGGATACACTCATGCACACCACTTACCCATATCCCAGGGAAGCCAGTGAGAAGAGCAGGAGGAGGCGTTGGAGGCCCACCGAAGCTGGCACTGACTCAGTGCATACTCCACGGGGCTCTGTCAAGACATTAAGAAGCATTATCTATGATTGGCCAAATTAGCCACTGATGCAAGACCAGTTTTCTCCTCCTGTGAGGAATTCTACCTGTCAAAAAAAAAAAAATGGGAAAAAGTAGACAGTAAGACTGCCTTGTCCTCGTTATGCCTATCAGGGGGCTATTTGCATTCTCCCAGATGCTAACAGTACAAATAGGCAGACAAAACCTACCTAATTGTCCGTCTCCCAGAGCTCACGGGATATTCATATATCAACACTGTCCTCTACCACAGCTCTAGGGTGTGGGAGGGCAGATATTTTTATCCCTTATCTCATCCCACTGTCCTCCTCTCACCCCATTCATTTTGCAGATAGAAAACTCAAATCCCTCACAAACTAAGTGGCAATCAAAGATTATTGTCAAAGATAATGCTAGAATTAAAACTAGTCTCATAATTCCAAACCTTCCTTCTCGCATATTTGTATTAAACACATTGGATCTAGGGAGTTTTCTCTTACAAAAGCATTCTCTTGTAATGTATGGTATCCAGAAATGAATAGTCAATAGGAGGGAGTAATAGAGGAGCTATCCTGAGGTCCAGTCTACATCCAGCTGCTTACTGGGCATCTAAAGCTGGATGTCCCAGAAATATCTCCTATTCATTATACCTCATGCAGAAATCATTGTCATCTTGACCCCAGTCCTGTTCCTTTTCTGCATTTCTTCCCTTAACACTGCTTTTCCTCTGGTCACCTACCTCTTCCCTCTAACTTAACCCCCATATCCCATTAATCAGACATCCCTGTATATTGCTCTTCAAATATCTCTCACACCATTTCTAGGATCACCTACAACTCATCTTACGATGCTTCTGTGTAAGCTTAAACCCAGGTGATTGCCGTAGCCACATACTGTTCTCTTGGTTGTAGTCCAACGCCTTCCTTCCCCCTCCATTCTCCTCACTGCGGCTAGCATGATCCACCCACAATACAGGGCCTGTGGCTCTACTGTTTTAAATCCCCCAAGGACCACCCGCCCAAACTTGCCTGAAAAACCAAGCCTTAGCACTGTATCCCAGTCTCTTTGTGCTATCATTGTCTGGACCTCTCCAGCTTGCTCCTTGTGCTCCAGCCAGACCAAATGACCCAGGGTTCCCAGCACATGGTCTAGCCTTCCATTACCTTTGAGATAATCTCCTACATTCAGGCTGTTTCTCTAACCCACCGCTAGGCATTCTGCTTCTTCTTCTTTTTTTTTTTTTTTTAAGATTTTATTTATTTATTTTTAGAGAGAGGGGAAGGGAGGGAGAAAGGGAGAGCAATGGCAATGTGCGAGAGATACATCAATCAGTTGCCTCTCACACACCACAAACTGGGGACTCGGTCTGCAACCCAGACATGTGCCCTGGCTGGAATCAAACCAGTGACCTTTTGGTTCACAGGCCAGTGCTCTGCATTCTTGCTTAGAACCTTTGCACCAGTTGTTTCCTATGTCTGGAACCCTCTTCCCCCAGATATTTGCATAGCTAATTTCTTCACCTTCTTTAAGACTACCCAAATGTTACCTTCTCAGTGAGGTTTACCCTTGCCACCCTATTAAAATTTGCACACTGGTTATACATTTTACTTATTATGCTCATCATTTATTTTCAATGCTCTATTGCCCCAACCCATACCCCTGCCTCTAACATATAAGTTCCAGGAGGCAGGGAATTATTTTGTCTTATTAAGTTTATTGATATATTCTAACTACTTAGAACAATGCCTGATAAGTAGTAGGTGCCAAATAAATTTTTGTTGAGTAAATTGAATGCATAGATGCACGTGTTATTTTACATCTCTCTTTTCACAGGTTATTCTCCATGTCTGAATTATTCTAATCAATTCTAGTCTCCCTTGTATTGATACTTTTTTACTTCAAGTATTTCCTGTTTACCTACTGGTTCCCCTAACTTCTTGGAACATATCTTATGTTATCTTTTTATGGCTATCTCCTAATACATACCAGAATATAAAAGGCACTTAATAAATGTCTATTGAACTCAACTGGCCTGAATAATGTTGCATTTCAAGGAAAGGGCATAAATGCATATCAGATTACACAGAATAGCTCATTCTAGAGCCACCAATGACCTTTGTTCCGTAAAGCCTTTTGCTTAACACAGAAGGTACTGGTTTATCAAGTGAGATAACTGGTTGAGGCAGGTGCTAATTTTTGCAAATTCTACTTTGCCAGGATTTCAGAAAAAGCAATTTGGTCTTGAGTAGCTAGTCTTAGACCAGATGGTTAGTGCATTCTGATTTTTAGAACTGGGGAATGCTCCCTGACTAAATTAAGAGAAGTGGGGAGTGGAATCACTATTACTTAGTTATTTATTCTATGTAGGACACTGTGCCAGTGATTTTACATTTAGTAACTCTTAGTCTCACAACACACTTGTGAAGCAGATAGTACGTCTCTATTTTACAGATGCGGAAGCTGAGGTTCAGAGAATTAAGTAACAGTTTAAGGTCACACAACTGTAAGTGGCAAGACTGGAATTTGACCCAAATTCCCTGTGGAACAAAATCCCAGCCTTTTACCCAGCGCTGGGTTGCCTCCCTTCCCACAGTGTGGAGTTTTAGTCTCAGAATCATCTTTCCATACATTACGAACTCACACACCTGTTTTAGTGTCTTCGCATCTGTGGTGTTTGGTTTATTTATTACTCCGAACACAGTGTGGAATGTTTCCTACATCATGCTCATTCTTTCAAAGTTCAGACCCTACAAAATTATGGAACCTAAAATTTAATGCTGGCCTGCAAACACCACAAAATATAACATAGAAACCAATCATATTGCAGGCTCCTTGGAAGAGGCGCCCCTTTCAAATGAGCTGCCTAAAAATTCCTACCCACGCCTTTTACAACATGGACTGATTGGCCAGCACCCAGGCACTTCACCTGACCTAATTTGATTATGAAGGGCAGGTCTATAAACCTGGATATGAACTTTCTCATTTCCTGCTCAAGGATTTGTAGCTCCTTAGGCAAAAACAAAAACAAATAAAAACAAGAAAGGAAGCAGTCAGGGAAGGTGGGAGGAGCACAGGAGAGACAGTTTGTTGCAATTACATTTTGAACAGCCAGAGCATAGGCTATGCCTTCTGTCAGGACTGAACAAAGAACAGTCTGGTTAAAAGAGCCCTTTAAGGAGGATTGTTATGGACAACTGACTTGCCAAAGTACTGAGAAGTCTATTCCAAAGAAATAGCCATCTCTTATCATGACCAAGGACATGAAGGGTAGAGGAGTAAAGAGCTGTCACAAAGCAAGAGACCATATTCACCAGCGATTAACCCAATCCACTGACTTCATTCCAGCTGGCAAAAGCATCAGTAAAGACATTTAGTCATAGAAAAGCTTAGCTGAGTAGAAACATAATGATGCCAATTAGCCGCCAAGGTCAAAAGTGGAAAATGCATGCTCTGGGGAAGGCTGAAGATACTTCCAGAAGTTTTATCTCTAGGACCTACTGGTTACTCCAAAAACAAGGGTGAGCAGAACTCAGTCTACAACCAGAGGGAACAATTAATCTGCTGGTCCACTGTTTATGTTGATAGTCTCTGGTTTGATATTCCATCATTTATCACTGTCATGAGTGAACTTGGGAATAAAATGTGCAACTTTATGGCTGGGAGAGACCTCACAGATCGATTCTACCCACCCCCTCATTTAATTGATGAAGTTCTTCAGACATAAATAGATTAAGGGAATTCAACTTTTCAACTTTTATGAGAACGTAAAGTCCAATAACAGAAAGCACATTCTGGATTGTTCAGGGTAGTGCTGAATTTGCATGTCCCGCCTGGTTGGCCCCATTAGTAACCTGTATTTGTCAGAGCATGTGTTCCAAGTTGAGATTTGCAAAAATATGATCACCTTATGGCTCAGGAGATAGGGTGGGAAAAAATAAAATGTTCAGAAAATCTGGTTTGGCTTGTGCATCCGTGCTGAGGTACACACACTGATGAAGGAAAGAGAACAGAAACATGTTCTCCTTTTCTCATTTTTTTTAAGCTCTCATGGAAATACGTGCTTTGGGGGGAAAACTGCAAACATATGGAGGTCCCCACTTAAGCTATTGATAAAGGTAGCAATAGGAAGAAATACAGATAGTCAAGGGAGGAAAGAAGTACCTATACGTGTAACAGAGTGTATTATAATTTAGTAGGTCCATAGAACTAATTTTCATGAATTTTAACAGCTTAAGAACACTCTGTGCAAAGCATATCTAAATCCATTAGGCCCATGCAGCTAACCTGGTAGGAGACAGGGCATGAAAGATGCTGGAAAGGATGAAAGCAACAGGGTAAAGGAGACTGCTCACCCAGGGAGCCAGGTGACTGTCAGGACGGATGTGTGACAGCAAGAATGGACCCCGAGAGAGAGGGGTTGTAGGGTGAGCCGCGGGGCCCTCTCCTCCCTTCCAGAATCTGCTCCCTCCATCCAGACTAGGAGAGCTCCTCAGAACTTCTCCTGGAGTCCAACAGCAGCCAAGTTAGCTAGCGAAGCAGGGCGTGAAGAAAATGGGAAGGAGGCCTCAGGAGCCCTCTTTGTGTAGGGAAAATAAAAATTCACCATAAATTCAGGAAACGTTAAAGCGGACAGAAGAGTGAGCCTTTGTATTAGGCATAGCTCTTTGTTTACACTGAAAATAGAAACATGGAAACCAAATTGCAGGCAGCTGCCTTTCCCTTTTCTTTTTCTTCCTCCCTTCACACGGTGCCTAACTATGCAAACATCCGGGCCCTAAGAGAACATTAAATATTAGTTGGTGGAGTCTTAAACATCCAGGAGCAATCTAGAAATGTTTACACAGGGTGTCTGAAAAACTCCTACATTCTAAAGGCATTGCAAGTCTAATATTACCCAGTTAAAGAAAATAATCAAAACCTCTAAACATGTCCTAAGCTAAATAATAAAACATTATTTGATCCTAAATTTTAAGCAGTGATTGGGGAAGTTTTTCCGTGTTATTGCCACTTTTCTTTTTTAGCATAGGAATTGTAGGAGACAGAAGTTTTATTACTAGATAAGAAAGGATCTTTCGCTCTTGGCATTAAGTTTCTCTTTCCAACTCCCACAATAAAAAGGGGTGTGTGTTGATAAGGCCTATTCAGATAGTGAGCTTGCTCCGCTCCCCCTTTGTGCCCTTGCAGTATCTTCATTCACAGAGCTGTGATCTTTGTCATGTACTTAGTGACCTTTTTAAAAAAAAAAAAAAAAGTGAACCCTGCCTCCTCCATTTACAGAAAGCAATGAGAACTGCACCACAGGAATGGCAATGCAGAGGGTGAGAAGAGACTGAAGTTCAAGCGCTAGCGAATTTGAGGTTGTACATTGAGACATTGCCTGTGCGTCACTGATCCCCTACCCCACAGTCATCTTTCATTAGGATGACGGGGCACTTAGCTTATTTACTTCCTGTTTCTTTCGTATTTCCCCTTCTGATTAGAAGCTCAGTACAAGGGTGAGAAACATTGACTCTCCTGGTTGTGTGTGTGGGCTGTTGCTGTTTAGAAACAAAAATAACCATTTTTGTATGCATGCCTCTCCCCAGGTAACTAGATCATTAACTATTATTAACTACTTGAAAAGCAACTTCACATGCTTACTATCTTCAAAACCCAAGCAAAAAAAGCAAACTGCCTACTACAGAGTAGAAAAGAATAGATTGCTTTTAAAAAAAAATATCAATAAATGAATGAATTTTTTGTTTGTAAGTGAACCTGTTTGGAGGCCCTCCCTAGTACCAATGAATTCCAGGACACCATGTTCCATGTGACAACTCAACCTGCTATTGTTTGCTTTGGGACATAGTCTCTTTTTCACACTATGGGTGTAGACTGAAATATAAACAGGAGTATTTTGCTTCCTCTGTACACTTTGGGTTCTAACCATTCACCAGGTATTATGTCAGTCATTTCTTTCTGATCTCTCCAGGACAGAACACTATTCCATCCTGTGAGCAACAGCTGCATGGATTGCAACCCCGCAGAGAAGAAGATTTTCATGGCCAGATGTGACCCTCTATCTGAGACTCAGCAGTGGATTTTTGAACATATTAATATGACTGTTTTAGAAAAATTTAACCAACATGCCAGCTCCTAAAAAAGAAAGAAGAAAGAAAGAGTGATAACCTACAGATTCTAAAAACTAAAATTTTGCCAGCATCTGGGTCGAAGGAGTCAGGAATAACATTTCCTAGATCTAGGAAGTCTGGTTTCAAGTTGTGTAAATGCCACATCAAAGTAGGTTGTCCTGGAGCACTTCCTGCATCTGAAGAACTTGGCTGAGAACCTCACCAGCTGCTTCTGAGCACTTGAGACTAGCGGTTCCCTTGCTGGCCAAGGGCAAGGATTATTTAGGGACTTTTCCAAACAACTGCTGAGTTAATAAATCCTAGCATTTCTCAGGTCAAATCCTGCAGTAGTGAGTAGCTATGAATGGATCCTATCATTTGGGTGGGAGGGGGGTGGAAATAAGAGTGCATGACTGCTCTGACAACCTGAAGGTGCCGCAGGTATAGGACTAGCCACGCTGAAGGGGTGAGCTGTACTCTTCGGTGCCATTCTCTGACTAAGAATAGGTTAAGCAGGTTTAACCCTTAAAAGTGCTGCAGATGATTTTAGAGTGCTCATACTGTTCTGTTGTCTCGTTTTTGTTTTGTTTTGTTTTTTAAATGAAGGTGTGCTATCTAATGTAAGACTTAAATTACATCATGAAATGAACTTCCAGTGTTTCCATTCTTGCACTGACAATTTTCCTTTTAGAGCAGAAGTAACTTATTTATAAAAAAATTGTGCTCCACCAATCAGCTGAAGTCCTAATTCAGTGCCCTTGTATGAATCCAGTTTAAAAACAAAAACAGAACACTATGTTACCAAGTTACTCCAAAGAGAAAGATGTCACAGAAGCAGCAAAAACATGTAAGATATAGGAGAGGGATTTCCTTAGGAAATCTATTTTTACTTTTCTATTATTCTTAGAATTTTAAAAGCCTGATGTTTGTCCAGTTATGATTTTTATTAAGGAAGGGAATGGAGTGGGATTGATGTAATTTGTTTAAGGAGAGTCTTAAACCCAAATAAATCTACACTCCAGTGATGTGTGAAAATGTCTCAGTTCACTTCAACTCTTTTTGATCAGCCCTGAGGACTGAAGTGCTTTTATTTGTTTGGTTTTAGATTTTTTTGTCTTATAGCATTGATATTAATGATGTTTTTTATTTACTTGGAAGTGCACAGGAGGAATTTCCATTAATAGTGCATCTGACACCATTTTCTGTAAATGAGAAAATATTTCAGGGGTGAAGAAAGAAGTGATTAAAAAACTAAATGGAACATTTAATCCTTAAAATAATTTTTATTTTACTTTTCAATAATAATGGAGATGAAAGAGGGCTATATAGGGGTCAAGATGGCTCTTTAGAGGCAAAAATCATGTTTATTATACATTTCTCAAATTTTTTCAAGTAGGAGGAAGTTTTTTGTTTTACTTTCATTGTTGTCTTTTAAGTTGGTTTTCTTGTTGACAAAAATGTATACATGATCTTGGATATAGAAGCATTGAATTTTAGAATTGGGAAGGCTCTTAATCCAATCCCTTTGTTTTTAGAGATGAATAACAAAAGCCCGGAGAGGGTAGTCCTAATTCCTGGCAGGACAGATGGGTCTTCTGACCCTACTTCAGTGCTTTTTCTCCTGCTTTGCGTTGCCTCTGTTATCCAAGGTGGTTCTGCTATTACTCTGATTTAACCTGTAGTTTTTGGTCACTAGATGAAATACCATGCCTCCCTGGGGATGTCTACAATAGTAGCATTCACTTTCAGAAGCTTTAATATATGAAACCTCTTCTTGTAAATGTTCATAGTTTTGTTCTCTCCTCAAATTCTAATCAAAGTGTCCAGTTGAACTGCCCTGCTAATAGTTGGGGAAGAGCTATTTTGTTATCTTTAGTGATTTTTTTCAAGCATTCTTTTGAAGAACTCTTCTCTTTAAACCAACAGTCAGAGATATTTTTTTAAGTAGGTCAAGAGATCTTGAAGCTTTCGAGATGCATACTAGAGAAAATCAATAACGAGAAATTAACCTGTGTGTTGAGCAATTCCAGAGACTGAGTAAAGCTTGTCACAAGTGTTCAGAGAGTGATCTGGTTTTAGAATTAGAGGAGCCTATAAAAATCCACATTATGTCATTAAACAGTTGACTGCTATTTACACTTCCACCCAGGAGCCACACTTGGGTTCTGCACCCTGGACGGCCGTATGTTAGAATGCCCTCATCGTTGGAAGTCAGCCATAGTGTGTTTGGCACTGGCCTTTGAGAATACCTGGATACTGCATCATTTTAGCATAATGCCCAGGATCAACAAAAATTGATGCCCTGATTTCAGAGGGGCTATCTCTTGGATTTAATCTCACCTTTAAGTCAAAGGATGTAATATAAAAAATTAAAATTAAGAAAACAACTTGAGAGAAGCTTAAGACAATCAAAGCCAAAACTAAAACTTCAAACTGCCAAGAAATTTTTCATTGTTTGAGAATGGGAACTATCCCAGTAGAATAAAATGAAGCCAAAAGAATCTACCCCTAAGCTGAAGAGCAAGGCACTGCCAATAAGCACATTTTGGGAGGCATTCCCCACACCACCGAAGGCTGGGACTCTACTTACTTGAATTACCAATATTGTCATTCTGAAAAGTAGGAAATTTCCTATACTGGTATGTTTATTTGGCAAAGAGGACTTAACAGTTTTCAGAAAGATTACCTTTCCTAGAAATAATGTGTTTCAGTGTTAAACAGTACAGTACTGATCAATCCTTTTATCAAAATGGGAGGAAAGGTAAAGTTAATCTGGCTTCAGAAAATGCTACTTCCCCGAAAGAAGAGATGGTTTGGTTAGAAGTTAGAAAACTGTTAATTTTTAAAATCCTTTTTATGTATTTACTGAGAAAAGTCTGTGCTGAAAATGGTTGTGGACTAATCGTGGGATTTATATTCTGTTCCAAGGCTGGATTAGTACCATGGCAATAACGATGTATTGGCATCTGTGTCTACTGCTATTTAGCTGAAAATATTAATATGATCACATGACTGTTTTTAAATGTCTACAGAGACCTCCGTGAATAATACAAGTTGCAGAATTATTTTATGAATTGATTACATAGAACTTTATATAATAAATGCATAACATATTAAAAATGGGTTTATAGTCAATGAAAGAGAATGTTAGGCCCATTCTGTTCATGTTCTTGCAAAACATAAAACCAATGCCAAAACTTGACAACATTTCCTTTAGGAGCAATTATATGCTTTTTTTTTTTTTTTAAATAAAAACAGCCAAAAAGTAAATAAAGGGCATGTAAATAGCTATTTTGTGCTTCTTAACCTTACATGAAAAACTTCTGTTTCAATCCTTTTATAACTATCTCTATAAAGATAGCAAAAGGGAATATTTTATTGGAAAGACCAGCACCAGCACTATAAAGTTTATGTCAGACCAATCAAAAGGATCAAGGACACTTTTTCTTTAAAGGTTTTATTTATTTACTTTTAGAGAGAGGGAAAGGGAGTGAGAAAGAAAGAGAGAGAGAGAAACATGCAGGATATACATCGATAGGTTGCCTTTCACGCACCCCCAACTGGGGACCTAGCCCACAACCCAGGCATGTGCCCTGACTGGGAATCAAACCAGTGACTTTCGATTTGCAGGACAGCACAAAAGCCACTGAGCCACAGCAGCCAGGATGAGCCAATGACACTTTGATTATGAAGCCCACAGTCCATTCATGCAAGGCCACACCCACCATTGTATGACATTTCTTGTCCAGGATTTCCACGCCTGAGGACGAGAACAGCATTAATGGCAAGACTTTGACGCACCTGCTGCTTTTGACTTCCCATAGAAAGTGTTACAGAATTGTTCCCAGGAGTGGACAGTTCTGCCAGCCTTCAAATGCTGCCAAGTTATAATATTCAGAATTTAAAACCATTCTAATAATAGCATATGATTATTGTAAACCTTGATGTATCCCTGGGAAATTGTTTAGGAAGGTCGTAATAAACTTTCAAAAACAGATGCTGGAGATAAGGAAGTAAGGCATGGATATAAGGCATTTTATATACCTCCTGAGAAGGAAGACCTCAAAGGGAAAGTGTTTTTAACTGATTCCCTATGATTCTGGGAGTAAATATAAATGACAAGAGGTAAATTGTATCTCTAGACATGGGTGCACATAATCCTCTCCATTCAGCTCATTGACGAGTTCTACCCTTGCTACCATAACTCTCAGATGACACTACCAACTGTAATTACTGTTCACGTGTGAAACTGTGGCAAGAACACTGAAGCATGACAAGTGGCCAGTCTTCCCCCACATTGCTGATGATGGAAGATTGCTCTTTGATTTATGTCTGTAGCCTTTGCTTGCAGAGCTGGGAGCTGTTTGCAACTCTATTTGGTAGATTTGATACTGGCCTAAAGCTTTTATTCACAGTCACTCATCTCTCCACTTGACACACCAGGCTGGTGTGTGGGGTACTGTGGCTTCTCAGCAGACAACAGCTGATGCACATGTTTGGCAATTCACTTCAGAGAAACCTGGGAGCATTTCTTCTGTTCCTCCTGCCTGGAGTTGCCCCCTACTACTCACCCCAAAATAGCCCCCCAGCATTTCCTCAATCTGCCACTCTCCACATTTGCTCAGTCCCGTAGTGATGTCACCCACCTCAGTACAGAAAAACTGGCTGCATTTCATAATCTTATTATAGATGATTTTATACTGACGTTTAACTCACCTTGGGGAGGAGTGTTT
The DNA here is from genome assembly GCF_987537825.1 of Furipterus horrens. Classification (NCBI taxonomy): domain Eukaryota; kingdom Metazoa; phylum Chordata; class Mammalia; order Chiroptera; family Furipteridae; genus Furipterus; species Furipterus horrens. The sequence goes on from NW_028327180.1 coordinate 31,474,464, forward strand.
ATAACTGAGACAGGTCCTGCTTTACCAGGGGCATTCCTGCTTTATGCCTGCTGTCCTATGTGATTCTTAATAGTGACCCTTTTTACTCTTAAAAATGTCCTACTTTGGATAGGAAATTATACAGTTGTTCTATCTATAATGCACCAGCCTGTTACTTCACAATTCCTCTAGGGAAAGTTAAAATGTCCTTTACTTATTAATGCCTATAGTCTCCAAGAAGTGAGCTAGTCTCACCCCCTCCCTTCAAACAGGACCAGACTAAACCAGTTATATTCAATGATTGTCTATTGCATTCACATTTCTTTATAAGTTGCTTAATGGAACCCTTTTAATAAGAGTTCTTATGCCTATCTAAATCTTTTTGCTGAATCAAGACAATTACAATTTAAATGGTTTTCACAATTTAAAGAATTTATTTGAAATCAACTAAGTAATTTTTTACTTTTTCAAGCTAAAGACAGATCTTCACTATTAGCCATATTATTAATTCTCAATATTATGGTAAAGGATAGAGATAGAAAGGTAGATAGATAAATAGACAGACAGACAGACATTCTATCTGATGTTGATAACATGACTATCCTTACAAAGAAACTGGAGGACTCAGAGTCAAGGGACTTGCCAGGTCAAGGTCATACATGTTAACAGCAGAGCCAGGACAAGAATTCAGGCCTTTCAGTGCTTAGTTCTCAGCCCCTTCAACTCTCCATGTTACTTCATACCTCATTAGTTCACAGCAAAACCAAATATGAAATGTATTGAATGAATTCAAAATACTGTGAACAATTATTCCTTGGGGTGCTATGTTCTTAACCCCTTAATCATGTTTGCTCTTCTCCATACCTGTGTGTTTTTGTTGGTTTTCCCACAAGCTTATTAAAGTAAGAACACCAAACTGAATTCCCTCTTAATGAGATTTTCAGGGTACTCTGAAGAAAAGAAGTGATCAACTAAAGCTAGTTGCATAGTTCTGGATGATAAATCCTAAAGCAGATATTCTGTACTTTGTGATTATTAATGGATTCAACCCTCGGCGGGGGGGGGGGGGCAGGGGGGGCAGGGGGGCGGGGGGGGGGGCAGCCACCAAGCAAAGATTTTGCCCTTACCTTGCAATAAGGCTCCAAACTGACCTTCTTTCAATGCTTTTATTTCTGCATTCTATTCTGTCCAGTTCATCTCTTAGCCATATGAGATTCTAAATGCACTGATGTGACTTTCTCTGTGGCAGTTTCTTACTTCTGGAGGTACTTGCTAAACATGTAGATAACTGGGCCTTACCCCAAATCTACTAAATCTGAATTTCTTCATAAGGCTACTAGGTACAAATAATTCTACAACTGAAAGAGGTAGTAAAATTGCTTTGTGCTCCACTCTGAATGTCTTACCACTAATAAATCTAAGTTAATTCTGTGCTATGGTTGTCTTGCTCGCATATAGGGATTGCAAATGCATAAGGAATGGTTGGTTGTAATTCAAAGCTAAATTTATATCGAGTGAAACACACAAGAGCATTTTATTTCAAAAGTCTTTGAGTTTGTATTAGGCTAGTGGTTATTAAACGTTAGCATTTAAGCACCTGGAAGGACAGTTACAATAGAAATGGATAAAACACTGGGCTACATACCCTAAGTTTCTGATTTATTCAATCTGGGATGGAGCCCAAGAATGTACATTTTAAAAAAGTTTCTAGGTGATGTGAATCCTGATAGTTTGGGATCCACAGTTTGCCTTAGATTAATAGTCTCACCATTTTGAAAACACCTTTTTAAAGATAGTCTTGTTAATGTTGAATGTGTTTAGAAACCATTTATTGTATTTAAAAGCTATCTATCGGAAATGATAAAACGCTAACTCACTCGAAATTCAAATGAGTGTAACTCAGTTCAATAAATATTTATGACCAGATAAAGTTCCTCTTTTAAAGCTCTTTAAATTAGGGTCACAGAGTGGAAGACCAAGAACAGGTAGTATGATGATATCATAGTAAATGTCTTTTTAATCACTGACCTTTCTCAATGGAAGTATAATGAATGGATCAAGACCCCTACCATTAAGTGCCTGACATTGAACATCAAGTTAATAATTTAATGATTATTGTTCCTTCCTCTGAGCTGTTAGTGAACTTCATACTACTGTTAAATAGTACTAAAAATCAGAGGAAAGCATAGTGTGGTTAAATAATTTACATAACATTGTTTTTCAGTATCTCAGCCCTCCTAGTCCAGACCATGCTTTATCTCAAGTTCTGTCTTGAGAAAAGAAACATTACTTTTTGGTGGCAAATACCTGGCCAACCTCATTTCAAATACATTGTGCAAATACAACTGAGCTATGGTTCCTTTCATATTTGAAAACTGCTGCAAATTTAATTAAAAGTCTTTTAAGTGGAACAATATTTCACTATGTTTAACTCAGTTCAGTAACTTCATTAGAAATAGTCAAAGAAAGTAAGAAAAGCTTCATATTTCTATCATGTTGGAACTGTGATTCTCTCAGATTTGTAACATCCTTTTCATTGAAAATAAATACTAAGATTTTTTAAGTTTATTTCTCCCTCTTCTTCTGTATTCAAAAATAAAAGTTAATTGAGATTTTTTCCAGTTTATTTAAACTTCAGCTTCTAAGAACACACAGAGGAAATCCTTCAAATTTCCTTTTCTTTCAAATATTTTTCTGGGTTTTGTGTGTGTGTGCGCGCATGCACTAAGGATGCATGAAAGGCATTTTGCCCTCCTGATGCTTGCTCTTCAGCTTTACATCACCCAGCAAATGGGTTGTGAAGGGATTTATAATGTGGTAATGTGCCAGTAACCCAAACTACATGTGTTCAGATTTTGTGGAGAAAAAAAAAATACAGTAGATGCAAAAGCTAAACATCTATCATTAGAACTTTCAACTCCTGTTAAAACTAGTCAGAAACTGGAGTCTGAAAACAACACTTCCCATCCTAGTAAAAAAGAAATTAGAGGATGCGGAAACCTGGCAGCAGGTGCGGGGCGGGGACAGTCATGCATTATTTTCCTTAAGATAATTGTTTTCAGTGTCCTGGAGGAAGCAGCAGGGAAGTATCGGAGAGACTGAGGTGTCAAAGAAATAACCTCACAAAAGATACACTGCCCTAGAAGCAAGGTGCCACTTCTCATTAATATCGACCCACTAACAAATGGTGGGGGTCACACACATACAGGCACACACACATCCTCCCAACCCGCTTGCCTTCGGAAGATGAGGATTAGTAAAGAATGGGAGCACAAACTAGTATTAAATAACTATGCAGAACCCCTGAAATGTTTAAAATAAAACAATCTCTGGGGCAATTCATCTGGATAATGCCTCTGCTTGAGAAAGGGCCCAGAGTCGAGGTTCCTTTATTGTGAATGACAGGAAAGACTTCACTGAAGGAGAGCTAATGACCTTCTTTCTGCATTCCTGAGACATCCCTGGGCTGCCAGAACACCACCTGTGGGGTACAGGCAGTGATGGCCAGGGAGAAAGGCTACAGGACAAAATGAGCTGTGGCTAGTGTGGCAGTTTCTTAGCATGAGGATAAATGTCTCTGCCATGGAGCCAGGCAACACATTGCACCCTGTGCTACCAGAGCTGAGCCACTGGCCGAGATGCTGGCATCTTAGCAAGGCCCTTTGGGAAATTATTCTTCAGCTCTCATTTTCTCTTTAATTTTTCCCTATTTCCATAAATCCTGAGTAAATGCCCTCAAAAAAAATTATCAATAGAACATCAGATCAGTGTAATCCTTTTGGGGACCTGAGGAAGTCAGAGCATCGTGCTGGCATAAAGAGAAATGTTAGAACACCAAAATCCCCTGTCTTCCTTAACATCATTCTTTTTGTCTCTTCTCCCAAACAGGGAAAAACTGTTTCAGGCAATGTCAGTAGGTTGTTCTTTTTCTCTGGGGACTCAATGTTCTCCCTCTAAATTTAATCTGATAAATGTTTGTTGAGTACCCATCAGAGTAAAGTTTCACATTAGACCAAGAGGTACAAATAGCTAGAAAAAAATGTCTGTTTAGTTGTCAAAAAAATTATATTCTTGCCCTAGTTGCAGCCCTTCTCTCCCATTTGAAACTGGCTAAATGTTTTGTTTTTTTATTTAAATTAAATTTCTTGAGGTGACATTGGTTAATAAGATTATGTAAGTTTCAAGTGTACATTTCTATAATACATCATCTTTATATTGCCTTGTATGTTCACCACCCAAAGTCTAGTCTCCTTCTGTCACCGTATAGTTGACCCTCTTTACCCTCTTCAATCTCACCCCACAATACTCTCTGGTAATTACTATACTGTTGTCTGCGTCTATGAGTTATTTTTGTTTGTTTGTTTTGTTTGTTAATTTGTTGCTTTCAATTTTATATCCCACATATAAGTGAAATCACATGATTCTTGTCCTTTTCTGACTTGTTCATCTATCCATGTTGTCACAAATGGCAATATTCCATATCTTCTTATGGCCAAGTAGAAATCAATTGTATATATGTATATGTACCACATCTTCTTTATCCAATCATCTATCAAAGGACACTTAGGTTGTTTCCATATCACAGCTACCATGAATAATGTTGCAATGAGCATATGGGTACATATATCTTTATGAATAAATGTTTTCAATTTTTGGAGACAGATACCCAAAAGATGGATTGCTGAATCATATGGTAGTTCTATTCTTAATTGAGGAATCTCCATACTGTTTTTCACAGTAGCTACAATTTATATTCTCACCAGCAGTCTGTAAGGATTCCTTTTTCTCCATCTCCATATCCTCTCCAACACTTGTTATTTCTTGTCTTATTGATAATGTGGTTTTGATTTGCATTTCATTTATAGTGAAGTTGAGCATCTTTTAAATATCTTTTGGTGAAACTGGCTAAATCTTTAATTGTGTAAGTCTTGCTCAAAGGATTGTGGTAATGATAAAATATGATAATGAACAAAACATTGCCATGTAATTTGCAAACAAAATGTAAATTCAATGTGTTCGTTTTTAATGAAAATCTGTCCTCAAGCAGCTTGCAATTTAGCAAAGATGCTTAGATAGGGTGACCATATAATTTATTATACAAATCAGATAATTTTTGAGAGTGGAATAAGTTACAATTATGGAGGACAAACAGATGAAAACCAAGACATATAGTCATCCTCTTTTTTTTTTTTTTGTTTTTTTTTTTAATTTATTTGTTTATTTACTTGTTTTTAGAGAGAGGGAAAAGGAGAAAGAGAGGGAGAGAAACATCACTGTGTGGTTGCCTCTCACTCGCGCCCCCAACTGGGGACCTGATGTGCAACCTAGTCATGTGCCCTGACTGGGAATCGAACCAGCGACACTTGGCTCGCAGGCCGACGCTCAATCCACTGAGCCACGGCAGCCAGGGCCATCCTCTTCTTAAAGACACAAATAAATGAGTCATGGGTAAGACAAAATATTAAAATGAAACCCACGTAGTTAACATTTAAGGGCTGTATTGGTAAGGAAAAAGACTTTTCATTTACTCTCTTAGATAGAGTTTTGGGGAATGCAAATTAAACAGATGAAAGACAGAGTAGCAAAAAAGAAAACAAATTTAATTATTTACTTATGCACAGGAGTTCACAAAGAAAGTGACTCACAGAGGAAGTTAGAATTTGGGGCTTATATATCATACCATCTGAATAGGGAATGGGTAGGGGTAGAGGGGCACTTCTTAGGAGAGGAGCAAGGGATAAAGAGCATTTATTGAAAAACAAATGACTTTTTAGAAATATAAATGGGTCCTTAGGAGAAAATAAGGGAGATATAATAATCTGTGACAATGTCTGTTTGGGTATGGTGCCAACTTCTGTCTCCAAGAGAAGATTAAAATACTTCCAGAGGTGGAGATTTATGACAATTGAGTTTGTTTTGGAGACTCTGCTTTTAGGCAGATAAAGAATTTCAGGTACTCAAATGCCTCAGCTCAAAATAATTGTTAGGCCAAAATGTTATATTTTGGGGTGGCATATCCTGATCCTCTTCAGGGTTCACAAAATGGATTTGGGTTCCATACTTAGACTCTTCTACTGAGAAATCATCCAGGCTATGTGGTTCTTTTTCTATTTTTAAGTTTAGTCATGAAGCTTTATCTAAAATAAAATTGTTCATGTGCTATTATTGCTAAATTATAATATCTAGGCTATTCATTGCTTGAAAATGGCCCTAAAATCTTTGCTTGTCAAATCAAGGTTCAAAATAACATCATAATAATCAGCTTAACTTAGAAAATATAAGTCAAAATCTTATAGAGTGCTTTAAATAGGAAATATAGCCCTCTGTTTTGATATGCAATTGTATACATTTAATTAAAAGGGAAAGTAGAGCTTATAAAACAATCGAGAGGCTTCTGGCCAAGATGGAGGCATAGGTAGACACACTATGTCTTTCTCACAACTAAGAAGGAATTTACAACTACTTCAAAACTTAAAAAAAAAAAAAAAATCCAGAAAATCAAACTACATGGAAGTTCAACAAAGAAATAAAGAAGAAATAGCCAGACAGGTAGGAGGCGCAGTGCCGGGGAGGAGAGAATGAGGCATGGTGAGGCTGGTATTACATGGCAGTGGTGGCAGTGGCAGCTAGCAGTGTGGCTGACAATGGCAGAGGCACAAGGGCTGTAGCCATGGTGAAAAGTGCAGTCATACATTTTAAACCTGGGAAGTGATCCCAGCCCCAGACTAGACCATGCAGCTCATGGTTCCAGGATCAAAGAAAATAGAGTCACATCACTTCTGTCTGTGAAACCCAGTGGGGGATGTAGCGGAGGAAGAAACTGCCAGTCTCTCAATGGAGTCACCTAGTTTAGTATGGAAGTAGGAGAAATGCCTGGAAAAGTGGCAAGTGCAGGGCAAGCAGCACTGTTCCCTCTAAGACTCCTACCCCACATACAGTGCCACAACATGGTGAAACGGGTTGCCAGCACTGACAAATACCTAAGGCTTTGTCTCTTACAATGTAATAGATGTGACAGCTCTACCTAAGACACAGAGGCAAACAAAGAAAGCTGTCAAGTTGAAAAGACAGAGACATATGGCCCAAAAGTGGGGGCAGATCAAGGTTCCAGTGGGAGAACTGAGCATCAAGGAGATAGCCAACCTAAAAGATGGACAGTTCAAAACACTGGTGATGATGATGCTCACAGACTTGACAGACAAGATAAAGTATGACAGGGAAGAAATGAAGGTTATACTAAGTGGAATGAAGAAAAATACACATAAAACTAGTGGTGAAAGGAAAGAAACCAGGGTTAAAATCAATAAATTGGAACATAAGGAAGAAATAAATAGTCATCAGTACAGAAGGAGGAAATAAGAATTGAAAAAAAATGAGGAAGGGCCAAAGAACCTCTGGAACAACTTTAAACATGCCAACATCTGAATCATAGGGGCGCCAGAAGAAGAAGAGAAAGAGAAAGAAATTGAAAAAGTTAAGTGAAAAAATAATGAAGGAAAACTTCCCTAATTTGGTGAAGGAAATAGACATACCAGTCCAGGAAGCACAGGGTCCCAAACAAATTAGACCCAAAGAGGACCACACCAAGACACATCATAATTAAAATGCTAAAGGTTAATTAAAGAGAAGATCTTAAAAGCAGCAAGAGACAAAAAGAGAGTTACCTACAAAGGAGTACCTATAAGGCTGTCAGCTGATTTCTCAAAAGAAACTTTGCAGGCAAGAAGGTACTAGCAAGAAATACTCAAAGTGATGAAAAGCAAGGTCCTACACCAAAGATTACTCTATGCAGCAAAGCTATCATTTATAATGGAAGGGCAGAGAAAGTGCTTCCCAGACAAGGTAAAGCTAAAGGAGTTCATCATCACCAAGCTATTATTATATGAAATGTTAAGGGGATTTATATAAGGAAAAGGAAGATCAAAAATATGAACATTAAAATGACAAAATCACAACTATCAACAACTGAATTTAAAAAATAAAAACAAACTGAGCGGACAACCAAAGTGGTAACAGAATCACAAGTATGTGAAGCATGTGGAGGGTGTCAACTGGGAGAAGGAAGAGGAAGTAGAGGGGAAATGGTGCAGGGATTAAGAAGCATAGTAAGAGGGTGCAGAATAGACAGGAGGGTGTTAAGAATAATACAGGAAAGAGTAAAGTCAAAGAACTTATATACATGACCCATGGACATGAACTAAGGGGGGTGGGATTGCTGGAGGGAGGGGGTGCTGGGTGGAGAGGAGCAAAGGAAAAAGAAATTAGGACAACTGTAATAGCATGATCAATAAAATATACAAAAAAAGACAATAAATGTAAAGAAAAAGAAAAGAATAGTTGAATTATTAAATATCTCCCACAACATTAAAATTGCTATTTTCTAGATTGCTTTATGTAGATTGCCAATAGAATTGTGTTTTCTTGATTCATGAAGCTTTTGGAAGGAGGCTGCTGTCAGGGAATTCAACAATAGAACAAAATAGTGAAGAAGACATTAAGTTTTTATTGCTAATTTACTTCCTTGGTTTTGCAATGCACCAGGGCTAATTCCTCTACCAAAGTGTGGCAATAATGTTAACAGACTTACCTGATAAATGTGCCCCATCTTCAGAATGTGGGATGAACTGTGTTTGTTCAATTTTACTGCATCCTGAGACAAATGAAATTGGGAGAAGGCTTCTATGAAATGAAGCTATTTTCTACAGGGTTTGTTCCTAAGAAGCTAGACTGCAGCCCCAGCAAAAACGAGGAGACAATAAATCATCTGGTTTATAACTAAACAAACCAGCCAAAACAAAAAAAAAACAAATATAAGGCTTCTAAATGCTATTCCAGTATTAGATCTATGGAAACCAAAGTCAGTTAGTTTATCTGAAATATGGATATATTAGATACTTCATATTTTGTTGAATGGATGGATGGCAGGAAGAATGCCTATTTCTCCTGTACTGTTCTCAGTATTTCCTGTTACTCAACCTTGAAAATAGAGAGCAGAAGGGGGAAGAAGGGGAAAAAGAGAGACCAAAAGAGGGAACCAAGTAATAGAAATGGAAGCCCACATTCTAGAGCATAAAAGATATAACTTCACTGGATATTTTGGTTGAAATGTTGAGTTGTTTTATAACTGCTGCTTTAAGGGGGGGGGGAGGCACAATCAAAATATACTCCATCAGGCAGTAGACAGAAAAAGTCTCCAGAGAAAAGCACAAATCCCTGTCTACGCTGAATTTCTTAACCATCTGAAATGCTTTAACTCTCCCTTGAATAGTTTTCCCATTGGAGGAGCACAGATAATAGAGTAACTACCCTCCTCTTTCCCAGCTTCCTGATAATGTTTTTACCCCTTTTGAAATGTATATAGTAATGATGTTCACCAGTGATTGTCATTAGTTAGAAAAAGGAATCTGAGAAGAAGAAAAAAAGATTCAATAGAAGCTGATAAGTATACAAGTTATATATGCTGTTTCTATTTATTGATGGAAATGGCAAATATAGATACATTATACAGTCATTGCCATGTAACAATGTTACACTCGATGACAAACCACATATACAATGGTGGTCCCATTAGGATTATAATTAAGCTGAGAAATGTCTATCATTTAGTGATACCATAGCCTTCATAAGGTTGTAGGACAAAAGCATTACTCATGTGTTTGTGTTGATATTAGTGTAAACAAACCTATGGTGCTGCCCATAGTATAAAAGTATAGCACATACAATTATGTGCAGTACAAAATACTTGGTAATGATGATAAACAACTATGTTACTGGTTTATATATTTACTATACAATATGTTTTTCTTATATTTTTTATTTTTCAATCACAGTTGACAGACAATATTATGATAGTTTAGACATTCAAATAACTTACAAAGTGATCACCCCAATAAATCTAGTACCCATCTGACACCATACAGAGTTATTACAATGTTAATGACTATATTCTGTGTGCTACACTGTACACCCTGTGACTACTTTTATAACTGACGTCTTGTTCTTCTTAATTCCTTCACCTTTTTCACCCATCCCCTCGACCACTCTCCCATCTAGCAACCATTAATCTGTTTTCTGTACCTATGAATTTACTTCTGTTTTGATTGTTCATTTATTATTTTTTAGATTCTACATGAAAATGAAATAATGTGGTATTTGTCTTCCTTGTCTGACTTATTCCACTTAGCATAATACCCTCTAGATCTATCCATGTTGCCACAAATGGCGATATTTCATTCTTTTTTTATACTGATATATATATATCTCACATCTTCTTTATCCATTCATCTATCGATGGACATTTGGGTTGCTTCCATATCTTGACCATTGTAAATAATACTAAAATGAACATACAGTTGCATATATCTTTCAAAATTATTGTTTTGGATTTCTTTGGATAAATAATCAAAAGTGGAATTGCTGGGTCATATAGTAGTTTTATTTTTAATTGTTTGAGGAACCGCCGTACTGTTTTCCATAGTGTGTGCACCGATTTACAATCCAACCAACAGTCCATGAGGGATTCCTCTTCTCCAACACTTGTTATTTGTCTTGTTAATAATAGCCATTCTAAGAGGTGTGAGGTGATATCTCGTTGTGGTTTTGGTTTGCATTTCTCTGATGATTAGAAATGTTGGGTATCTTTTCATATATCTGTTGGCCGTCTGTACTACACAATACTTTTATTGTTATTTTAGAGTATACTCCTCCTACTTACAGAAAAGAAGTTTGCTGTAAAACAGTATGGCATGTTACAGCAACCTCATACATCTTGGGTTTACTGCATCTCTTGACTACATTGTTATCTCCTGTGCTTGATTTAACCTCAGGTTGCTTTGTACAGTAACATGCTCTATAGGCTTGTAGCCTAGGAGCAATAGTCTATATAAACCGAACAGCCTAGTTGTGTAGTAGGTTATATCATCTGTGTTTGTGTAAGTGCACTCTGTGATGTCCACACAACAACAAAATCAATTACCCATTTCTCAGAACGCATTGTAATAGTTAAGTGATCCATGACTGCATTTTATTGATTTAGACCTCAGTAAAGCTAAGGCAGAAAGGTTCCATTGTGTAACGATAGTTTCTGGCCTCTTCATTGTTACTAGAATGAATACTAACCCTTTCCGGGGAGTGGTGGTAGTTTGGGGACCAGGAGCTGTTACTTGAAAGCTTTCCAGAGCAGTGACACTGATTTCTAAAACTAATTAAGCAACAAGAAATGCATGCAACTGAAAAAGGAGACAAGTCCAAGGCAAACATTGGGCTATAACACAATCAGTAAAGCCTTCAAAAGGAACTGAAGATTTACTGACTGTTCCTGACCTATAAACTTTACTACATTTTGTTTCAACTGCTGAATCACACAAATGGAAAATGATCAAAAGCAACGGATGTGATAATTTCCTAATGGTCATCATTTTGGCCCGATGTAAACTAATATCTTAAACATCTTTAAAGCACATTGCATTGGGCCATCTCTACTCATTCTTGTAAATAACCACAAGAAGATCCAGGTTTAACATACATGTAGCAAAGCTGTTTTTGTTTTCAATTCCTAAAGCCACGAAACCTAATTTTATTGAAGTTAGACTTTGTTATTTATTATCTGTATAACCATGGGTAGATGACCTGATATCTATAATTTAGAATATTCATCTCTATATTATACTGTACTCTAAAGTTCCCTATAAAAAGAAAACTGTAATTTAATAATAAAAAATAAAGTAAAAAAGCAAAGCACGGTAAGTTATAAGAATTTAATCTGGAGGACATGGAATGTATTCTCCTTCTTTTAGAGGATTGGGATAGGGAAATCATTGGCAATGTTACTCTGAACAAGGTAAGATTATCTACACACCATACAAAAATGAGATGATGAATTATAGGGCACTCTTGGATATTACAAGAACTGGCAATGTATTAATTCTATCAGCTATTGATTCATTCACTCATTCATCAAACATTTATTGAGTGACTGAATTATAGACACCACTCATACAAGTTCTCAAAACCCTATAATAACGCTTCATAGCAGAGTTTTTCCCCTAGAAATCTGTTTAAATAATCAAATTCACAGAGAGGCTAGTCAGATACTCCGTAAACCTTGCCAGCAAGCTGGAAATCTGCTTATCAGATTACAAAACTACAGCCAGATGTAATGTTTAAAGGAAAACCATTCTTAATATTAATCTTACTGTCTTTTACTATTGTTTTTAGTAGATGACTGGCAATTTCTCAAAGAATAAGGTATTGAGTACTTCTGAACTCTTTAAATTTTATTCCATAAGAAGATCTTGAGTGCTTTTGAACTGTTTAATTTTTACAACATAGAAATATCTGGTTATCTTCAATATAGGGAGGAGCCTACGAATTACATATCCGTGGGAGTGGAAAATATCTCTCTTTCCTTTTCCTAAAAATCACCCTCCGGCCCAGCCAGCTGATAAAAGAGAACTTTTACCCCTTGAAATCCTGACAAGGGAACAAGGAAAGGCAGCAGTTATCAACTCATTGTTGGGTCTATTTGTGTATCACTATTAATATCTTAATAGCATATAAAGCTCCAAAGTTCCTAAGTTTTTTCTTAAAATAAAATCATTCTTCTCATTGTACTCTGATATGCTTTCTGAATAGCATGAGAAAGAGGTATAGTTACACTTAGTCCTGAGAATTGAGGATAATCCTGTGATAATAAGAAAATGTTGGACACCTGAAGGCTATCCATCATTGTCATAGCAGCACAAAGACTAAGAACAGATGCCTCAGGAAGTTCTTATGAATTTAGTCACTGGCCCTTCTCTTCTTTACTTCTAGGACCTCTGAGCTCTAATGGTAGAGTAGAGGGATTGAGAGGCAAGTTAACGTTCCTCCCAAGGAAAGTCCTGAGAAAACTGTGAGGCTGGTCATTCTGTTCCAATATTCTGATTAAGAAAATGCAAACCACTGAAGAATAAAGTTTAGTCTACACCGGCAAATGCCTTTGATAAAGCCAGATTCAAACTCTTAATTATCAAATGTTAACTAACTATGTGACAATCACTCTACCACCACTAAGCAGGCTTCCATTTTTCATTCACTGCTTTAACTTTCTCTTAAAAGAGACAGAGGACAAGTACAAGCTCACTGATATTTTCCAACCTGGCAGATAATGTGCCAGCTGTACCAGCTATTAGAAAAAAGAAGACTATTATCACAATTGCCAATTTTTACTAATCCAGTAAGTAAATAGCCTAGGCCCAATCTTTATAGACAGATAAACTGTACAGTACTTGATAAATATTCCTGTGTGGCTGCTTGAAAGCAAAGCAAAGGACACCACTGGATAACAAGCCAGCTGTAAAAATTAACATTAAATCCCAGAGAAGAATGGTGTTTCAGGATCACAGATGCTATCTCTGGCAAGAGAGATACCTGTTTAAAAAGAGCGATGGTTATTAAAAGAGCAATAAGCCATTAGAGATATTTAAAGCATTTTACAATCAATTTTAAGATAAGTAACACTGCCTGAAGTTAAGCACAATAAGATAACTAAAAACTGTGATTCTACGTTATCATGTGAGATTTACAGCCTAAGGGAAAGAGCTACACGAAATACAAACTCCATCTGACTTTTGTATCAAAGCCTTGCAATTAACCATTATCAGAAGCAAACTTGGTATAAAAGGGATTTTTTTAACAAGGATATTGGCCCATGCAATAGTGGAATTTAATGTGTCTTCTAAGATCCTTAGGATGTCTTTTTTGCAACCACTTGTAAAAGCCTTGCCAGAGCAGGGCAAATCCTGCTAATCATCTTTCCAACTGGGTTAAAACTGAGGGGAGATAAGAGGAGAGCACAAGTCTGACTGACATATGAAAACAGACTGACATCTGAAAAGAAATGATTAAAGCTCAAATGCTCAGTTCTGCTGGGTAGCAACCAAGAGGACTTGTGACTGTGATTCAGAGTGTCCTCCCAGGGTAAACAAGAGTCAGAGTCATTACTGAGCTGAATAGAAAGAATAAATTTGGGTGAAATTCAGGAAAGAAAATTTAAATTTAATGTCTGTGATGAAAAGAGCTGCCACATAGAGAAACAACTCCCAGAGGTAACCATGCGCCATCTTCTCAGGAGGTTTTCAAATGTCAGGCTTCACTATGAACTGACTTTTCCAGGTCTTTGGATGGGAAAATTCACTTGTAAAAGAGCAGGATTCAAATTTTTGGAGAAAGTAATTGTCTAACATTCCTGTTGGAGAAGAAAAAATCTATGGTGGGAATCAACACAGGGAGCTGGTTCTACAGGAAATGAGGAGAAAGCAGGCACAAGGCACAGGAAACAGGTGGGTATTTGGTTGGCAGAAAAATGGTGGGAAACACCACCAGGTCTATACTCTTCAGAAAGACAGTAATGGACCTCTTCCTAGCAACAAACATCAGCAATGAGCCTGTGTTGAGATCAATAGCACAGACATCTTTAATTCATCAACATGACTTGATTTTTCCTAGCAATAGCCTCAACGGTTGGTGTCAACCTACTACATGCATCCTTTGTGAGCTTAAGCTAATAATTAATTCCCTAAAATCTATAGTAAGCTAGTCTTTGTAATATTTTCTATTTTTAACTAACAAGACTTGTGTCTCACAATGCAAGTTTAGCATCAAGCAGATTGGGGTTCAGATTTCAGCTCTGATATTTACTGTGTGACCACTGACCAATTAATGTAACTTTTCAATGATCACCCCACCCTCTGTTGAAGATGGGGTAATCATATCTACCTCTAGCAGCCAGTGTTATATAGTTGAAATAATACACTAAAAACCATGAGCAGAAAAGGAATTTATTGTAGGATATTAGAGAGCTCAGAGAATTCACAGTAGAACCAGGTGATAAAATGGATGGGAATTAAGAGAGTGAGTTGCTCCAAGCCACAAGCAAGGTTACGCTGGACACTGGAGGCTACCTCCATCCCCTCCGTGCTTAGCCATTGTGAGGTGAATTGTAAAAAGATTTCTTTCTCTCAAGATTCTAATTGTCATATAGTGAAAGGCTTCAGAAGCACCTTATCAGATGTTATATCCTCTCTGGCACCATATGTAAATTCTCACTAGGCCTTTCAATAAAGCCAGCTGCTTCTGGACAATGGGGAACATGTGAAGTTCAACAAATAACTAAGCATGGACCCACTGCCTTTGTTAATTGACTATAAAGTGAGTCCTCGGTCAGAGCAAATTTTAGGGGATCTATGTATAAGGTCTTCAGTAAATCCATGATTATTAGGAACCCAAACCAATACCCATTGATCACAATATGTGTAAAACATTCCATGAGGCCATTCTCCTTTCCAGACTTGACAGATAGCAAATAGGTGCTACTCAGAGATCCTCCCACCAGAAGGACTTATCATCATCCCTTCAGGCCAGGCTAAGCAGGGCTATAGTTGCACAGTGCTCCATTTCCTTCTAGTTCATGCCAGCCTGGGGTTCAAAGCACTAGTCAAGCTCAAAACTCTTCCTCCTCATTAAAGTAGTCTTAGAGAACCCTCATGAGGCCAAATGTCTTTCTCAGTTAGTTGTAAAATGGGTTTTAGGAGCTTGTCAGGGTGAAATGGCCTAAGTATTAGAAATAGTCGGTCCAGAGTCTGATACAGAAAAATACTCTGAAATCTAAGTCATTATTGTTGCCAATTACATTCTCAGGTAAGAGCCAATATGTTTGGGCAAGGAAATGAAATTAAATAGAGGTTTGTCTTGAGTCTATATACTTAATAGATAAGAGTGCTCAATAAATATATTAATTGGGTACATACTTAGCATCCTATTAGCATTAAAGTTATACATTTTAAACCCAATTAATGGAAACACATGCACGCATTTTTTAACAAATTACCTGGAAAAAATAATACAGGTCTATGATATCAAATATAATAAGCAAATTCTAAGCATTTCTCGTCATGGAAAAATTCACTAGTCTAGTCTAGTAGGTTACCAGGGTTCTGTTTCTTCTCACACGTCACTACCAATTATCCAAATGTATCCATTTAGCACATGCATACTTTGGCACTGAGAAAAGAAACTGTCAACAGAGGTCACACAGCACTGTCTTGAAGAGTCTGATTGGAAATCTTATCTGTAAAGTCTTCACTCTCCGACAGTGTCACTATGCTGACTAAATTTCTAGATCTTTGACACCAGATAATCTTTTCCCAAACATTGTCAGGGGAAAAATGAGCACAGGAGGCATCTGGAGAAACTCAGAAGCCCGAAGGTGAGAGACTGCTGGTTACACTTCCTCCTACACGATATATTCTAGACTCAAGTTTTGGAGTGTCTCACAGCAAAAGTGTTATTTAATCACAATTTTCCCTTCAACGACCCAGCTTTAAAATAACTGAATATTTAATTAATTCTCCAGGGGAATCTAAAATATGCAGTTTCTAAATTGATTAAAGAGTAAAAATGTTGCAATTTTTCTATAGCTCTAACCTCATTGATTTTGATCAAAATGCTTCAAAATGTTTGTGGTTACACAATCTAAAGGATGTTTCAAGGTAGAATTGTAGGTTTACTACCTCTGGAGGGTCAGGGATGAAGACTTCTGGATAGCTGCCATCCTGTTTTATACAACTATGCTGTCCCTGAATTTAAAGGGGAAGGAACTAATTGTAACCTGTAATTTTGTGAGAATATGTCACTGTGTATTTGTAAGTGATAGTTCACAGTAGAATTTAAAAGCTCCATGGTGGATATTTTTAATGGGTACTTTCTTAATGTCACATAACTTTAAAATTCTATAGCAGAATAAGAAAAATGACATCCTGGTCTCCACATAGCTGCAACTGAACACTTTGATATCTTGGCTGAAATAGGGGGCAACTCAAATATAATTACTTATTAAACACCCTGCCATGTGTGGCTCAGTTGGTTGGCTTTGTCCCACAAACCCAAAGGTCACAGGTTTGAATCTGGATCAGGGCACATGCCTGAGTTGCAGCTCGGTCCCTAGTTGGATCATATGCAAGAGAGAACCAATCGATGTTTCTCGCTCTCTCTTTCTCTCTCCATTCCCCACCCTCTAGAATCAATAAAAGAAAAACAAAAAAAATTTTTGAAAGAATTAGGGCATTTCAGGAAAATCATGGGAATATTTCATATATTACAAGGTAACAAAATAGCCTCAATCAGGTGTAGATTCTGCTTGTTACAAAACAACCTTTACTTCAATGTACCTTAATGATGATGGGAATAGTAATATGAGGAGGAAAGTGGGAAGAAGGATGTACTCAGTGGTGAAATAAAGGAATCAGTTGTCATTGTATATACTTTAATCAAAACAAGGGGAGGGGAAGAGTCAGAGATTACACCCAGGTTAGCAGCAGCAAAAAATAGGTCATAGGTGAGGCTACATTGGTACCTTCAACATCCAGGTGGTCAGACAAGAGTTCAAGTACCCACAGTAATTTAAATAGCAAACAAATATTTTCCTAAAAATGAACATCTTTATATAAATGTTTAAACATGCAGTTTCTATTTGGAATATTGGACTTATTGGTCTAAAAAATAAAATAACAATAGATCAAAGTCTTTCATCGCACAACAAATATCCCAAATTTACTCATACTCAAAACTTACTCATTCCAAACTATGTCACACTCCAGGAAAGTTTTGTTTGAAATTTCTTGGGAGAAAAATAAAACTAATTTCTCTCGATCATTGTCTGGATCCTCCTGATGAATGAGAATGGGCAGCAGCCAGGGGGGCAGCAGTCAGTGGGGTCCGTTTCAGCAGCCAAACAGGTCACTGAAGAAATTAATTACCCAGCACATAACACAAAAGAGAGAATTTCCAGAAGAAGAAATACAAGTCGTGTGTACAAGAACAACAAAAACAGGTGTGTCAAGTTCCGGGGTTAAAATTATTTTTGAAAAGGAAAAATAACCAAGAATAATAGGAAGAAACAGATAATAAGGCACAGTTTATTAAATTCTTCACAATGTAGGTGGAGTGCTGAGTGCTGCACTAATGAGGTAAAGCTGCAAAACTGGACAGGATGATGTAAAAGCTTATTAAATAAATAGCCTGTTAGCATGTACTGAGTGGCATTAGTGAGAGTTAATATGCTGCAAAAAATACCCAGTCATTGTGTTTACTTCCAAAATGCTACTTAGAAATTCAAGGTCGGGTTTACATTTGTACTTTTCTTCCCTAAAGCAGATGGAAGGGCAAGCTCTTCAGCATCAGTCTGAAGTCCTGCTGTCATGCTGAAGGCAGCCCATTTTTTCAGGGTAGGCCAGCTGAGCAAGCATTTGTCATGCAAAGAGTGGAGACAGAACAAGATCCACAGAAAGAACATTAAGAGCCCAAAATCAGGCCATGTGGCAATAACCATGATGTGCTGGGAAGTAATAGCAGCACCTGGAAAAAAGTGAATCATTGTGAATACAGCGGATGTTTGTCACCAGGAGGGGTGGGGGGCGGGGGAGAGAGAGAGGGAGGAGGGAGGCAGGGTGGTGCTGGTGGTGGGGAAAACGGCAAGTTTTGCAAACTGTGAGCGCAGGCCATATTACAGGTGGACTCTGGAAAGGACTGCCTGAAGCAGACACAGGTTCACATAACACAGTTCTTCTAATAGATATCACAGAAAGAGAATCAAAGAGAAAGAGCATCTCTTAATAATTACGCTTTAAGTCTGCAAGAAAAATCTCTATTTTAATGCCATTTTCTATCTTTGGGGACTTTCCCCAAAATTGAATTAAAAATGTTTAAGTATAAATCAGCTGTTATCAAGACATTATAACAGGATTTTCAGAATATGATTCTACATTTCTAACACTACTAACTGGACAGATAAATAATGAACAAAACTGCCTGTTTTTACATTCATCGACTTATTTATTCATTCATTCAACCAACCAATATTTACCAAGATCCCAGCAGAAGCCAACACCGTGCTAGCCTCTGGAAGTACAGTGGTGAGCCATGTGAATATGGTTCCTGCCCTTTTGGTACTAACATTCTGATAGAGAAATCAGCTATCAATCAAATAATCTCATGATTTTATAACAACAAAGGGGTTAACTGCTATAAAGTAAAACTACTTTGTGCTATAGGAGCATATATTCGATAACCTGATCTTGTCTACAGACTCAGGAAAGGTCTTTTCAAAAAAATGACATTTAATCTGAGTGCCAAAAGGTAAGTAGAAGTGTTTTTAGGATCTGCCAATTTAAGCATGAATTTTTTTTTTTAATTTTAAGATAAGGTGATGGAAGTATTAAAGCCTTAAGAGAGAGAGGCCAGTCAAAAGGGTTTTACTGTCCTTTTGTACCCTCGCAAACAAAAATGATATTATTTCCACTGCTTCCAGCTCTCTATCTGAAGGTGAGAATCTTCCAACATTTTTAAGATTCTGGATATCACAGCAAATGCCTGCACCTTTGCAGTGCTGGTGTGCTGTTGTATAAAGGGAGGGATGGAAAAGGCATTTTGATTCTTTTTATTGCCTTCTCTAATAAAAGGCAAGCAAGTATAATCTCTAAAACAAGAAACAAGGGCATAAGCAAAAGAATGTCTTTAAGCAAAACATTCTGCAGCTATTGCATTTTCTCTTCTGGGGAAAGGAATCACAGGTTTTGGTAAAGACAGTGGACACTTTGAATCCCATCTGTTTTTCATAAAAAAGAGAACATTTTTTATAGCAGAGAATGAAGGCCTTCAGGTCTCTGAAAGGGTTGTTCTGAGACATTTCCCAATGAATATTGGTGAAGGAGGCTAGAATGAGGAATGGAAAAGAATATCCAAGAAACAAGAAATATAGATGCAAAATTCCCTGGGGTAGAGGACCTTGGGGCATATGAGGAGCTGAAGAAGTCACTGCAAGAAGAGCAGAGGGACAAAGAGGGTAAGAGAAGAGGCTGAAGAAATGCCAAATGCTATAGGGCTTTAAAGACCATGTTAATGATTTTGATCTTTATTCTTAAAGCAGTAGAGAACCATTGAAGAATATTTAGCAGAAAAATAATGACAACAAATGTGTATTTTTAAAAGATCACATTTTCTGCAACTTGGAGAAGAGATTAGAGAGAAGCAGAAGTAGATGTAGAGAAACAGTTATGCAGCTACAGTAATAGCTTAGGAGGGAAATAAGAATAGCTTAGATTTAGGATGTTGGCAGTAGATGTGGAAGAAAATAGATATGAAACTAACAGGATTTAATTATAAATTGGATTACAGATAGTAAAGAAGGTGGAGGTGTCAAGAATGAGTTCTTCATTTTAAGCTTCTATCTATAAATAGATAAATAGTGCTGACATTTACTGAAAGGAGAAAAACCTTAGTATGAACAGGCTTGGTGGGGTGATGGTGGTGGTGGTTATGGTGGTTGTGTTTAGCTTAGAAATGTTGAATCTGAGGTACTTTGGAGATACTGTGTATATATATTGGTTGGAAAGTTGAATATTTATCCCACAAGTGAAATTTGTGAGATAATGATATTGAATTGGAATATTGATGGTGAAGACATAAGACTGGATGAGACTGTCTAAGGAAAGAATGTGAAGAAAGAAAACAGAGAAAGAGAGAGGAGGAAAATCAGAAGAGTGGCTTCACAGAGGCCAGGGTTCACAGAGGATTAAAATAAACCTACTGGATTAGTGACATGAAGGTTATTTTTGATGGTAAAAAGAGTCATCTTTACAATAGAGCAGAAACAACTTCAAAGTGTGTTGAGTAAGAAGTAAGGGGGTGACTATAGTAAGTGCAGACAACAAATCTTTCAAGAAGTCGTCTGTTAAGGTTAGATTAGTACAGGAGAGGAAAGTGAAACTGGGCTAGGTCCACAAAAAATATAAATGAATGAGTCTTGGACATACCTCAATGCTGAACAGAGGGATCCATTAAAGAATGAAAGGTTGAAGATACAAAAAGGAGAATGGATTACAGAAAATGCAAATTTTCTTAATCAGCAGAAGATATAATCTTGACCACAGGCATAATGACAAACCTTAGAGAGGAAGAAATAGAGGAAGAAGTTGAGAACATTCCCTCTGATGGCTTCTACTTTTTTTGGAAAGGGGAAGGCTACCCCCAGAGTCTGAGAAAAGAAATGGGATTTGTGAACTGGAAGTCTGAGGAGAATAGTGGTCTAATATACTCCTTGCAAGAAATGGATAAACAAGTTAATCAGAGTAGCATTGATGGATTTCCAGATAATTTTGAAAGACCAATTGGAGTTGTTCAATCATGAATTTGTGATGGTTTATATCTGCCCAGCTCTAAGATTTTTCCTCTAACATTTCTTCTGCTACCTGGAAATAAAAAAGGAGAAAATGAAAAACTAGTGTTGAAGCTTTCTGTGATGTGTATAATGAAGACAAAAGTATGAAGTCCTTTGGAATCTTAGGAAGAGATACAGTGAAATGATGGTTCATAGACTCTAAGTTAGATATGGAAGAAAGTAAAGATAAAATAGGCTAAAGAGCAGAGAGAAGCCAGAGCTGTCAATAGAGTCAATGCTCACATGAATTTCAAATATGGTCATAGTACAAGTAATTGAGCAAGAAATTTGGAAAAATAGGAGACATAAATCTAAATGGATGTCAGATTTGTGATGCAGAAGTAGAGAAGTGTTGGGTGTTTTCTGCCCCAGGATGTGATCATGGAATGGGTAGAGGAGAAAGTCAGGAAGTCAAGAAAATGGGGACCAAGGTGTGGACTGGATCATATATTTATATGTAATAGTAGAAATTGGTGTGAGAAGATCACTTGAGACCAGCAGAGAGTGGAGAGCGATGGAATGTCATAACAATGAGTAGGTCTTAACGGAGGTTAGCAGAGCCAGAAGACATGTGTTCCAACAAAGCATTATTTTCAACAAGATGGTGGAAATTATACAGAAATAGGAATGAAGAGCAAGCAAGACACCAATGCTGTCCCTTATCCCAGAGGTGCATGGGTATGAAAAAGTGAATGACCTCCTTCTCCCCCCAAGAGCCCCATCCGCAAGGCAATCCCAAAGTCTTAGCTCCTACCTCTCCAGGCCATTTTCCCTTGTTCTTCTAAATCTATCATTTCTTTCATCAAGAGCCTCTGAAATGACATAATCATGTCTTCAAAAATATAAAGTCAATTTACTGTTTGAAAGATTACATTTTTGTTTAATAAACACAATGCTAAGAGAGTTAAAGCAGCTGTTACAGACCTAGCCAGATAATCTCAGAAGCAAATTTGGGTAGCATTCCACTTTTTTGAAAAAGCCTATAACCAAGTTTAACTTTGAAAGTAAGACCTTCCAGGGAAATTCATCAGAGACTCATAGTCATAATCTATTCAGTTGGTATATTTGAATTTGATTCTAAATATGTCTATAATAGCATATTTTCACACTTGCACATCTTCACACTTACAAGGCCTTAATCATAATGAGTCATAATGAACATTTCTTTGGTAAGGAGAATTAATATTCCCACATGAACTTGAGACACTAAAATATTAATAGTCTCACAGCCTTTTGGCTTTTACTGTGATGCCTGCAATACTTTCATATAAGTTTAAGATTGGGAAAATAAAATGTGGGCTCAAAGTAAAAAAGTTTTTAAAGCTGTTCTTTCTCTTGTGGTTTCAAAATTTTTCAAGATAAGGGGAAACATTAACAAAAATGCCATCATAATGTAAAAAGCTTCTCTTGAGGTAAATATTAAGGCAATGAACTTAGTAATACTTTTAAAAAATGTTATTACACCATACTGAAAAATAAGCTTTTAATATTTTGTTTTTACTATGTGGCATTTATGGCTAATCAGTTTGGTAGACTGCCTTGATAGTCTGTGTTGGCATTAAACTAATACTACTCAGTGAAAAGTAAAAAATTCAAACAACTGTGAGATTTCCCCAAAAGCTGTAATTTTCTTGCCTATTCATTTTCACTAGGTTCCTTAGGGGAAATAGTGCAAGAAAATATTCATGAGAAACTTTGATCACAAAGAAGACATGTCTATGCAAAATGCTGAAGAATTTGTCTTTAAAAGGGCGAGGGGGAGGGAGATGGGGAGCTCAGGAATATCTGAGTTACATTCAAGGGTGAAGATAAAAATAAAGTATCCAAGGGAAGAAGGCCATAAGAAGGGACTTCCAGAAGAGATGTAGATTATTTACAATTTTTAAATGGACTTCAGGTTGTGAAAGAGCAAAAAGAGATAAAATGGGTAAAAATGAACAAGCGCTATATTACAAAAGAAAAGTAATCAAAACACATTTGCTTCTAAAGAAATAGCTTTGCAGCTGCTAGAAGAGGAATCACATAAGGTGGGAATATTCAAAGAAGTCATAGAGGAAAAAAGAAAAGAAAAGAAGTAGTCTAGGTCTGAAGTGGAAGAATATCACCAGTGACGTTGGAGTAGGGGACTGTCCTGCTCCAGGATGGCCTCATCCTAACTTAACTGATTTCATCTGCAATGACCCTGTCTTCAAATAAGGTCACATTCTGAGGGGATTAGGGATTAGGACTTCAACATAGGAATTCTAGGAGGACACAATTCAACCTGTAACAGTGGCCCGCAGGGTTGCCAGCAGAATGCCAAGCAGCAATGGGACTTCTGTGTAATCCAGATGTCCTCTAGGGTCTCCTGCTCCTTGAAACTTAAATATAATTATATTGGACCCTCATTCATGCTCAGAGGATATTCAGCCCATCCCTTATACATCCGTGGTTTCCCTGGGGCCTTATATTATCAAGGCCAGCTCTGTTTTATGGCTCCTGCTCTTGTGTGCTCTCCACCCTGCACTGCACCGAGAAGTATAATAAACCCCTTATTTCTTTGATATCCACCAATATAATATAAAATAAGTAAGAGCCCCACTCACTAAGTATTTGTAAGGATACTGGATGTTACTAAAGATCTGAAGGTCATTGGAGGGGAGAGAGGTGGGGCATATAAAAAGCATGCAGTGAACAACTTAGAATCACTTCTTAACCTTCCTGCTACTAGAGTTCTTGAGACCAGTTTGCCACCAGGCTTCTGCTCCAAGGTTGCTGCCTCCTGATGTCTGGCAAGTCTTCAAGCAAATCCTCAAATAGATGAATCCACCCTCTGTTTTCTGCAGTCCTCATGAGCGGAAGTTGAGTTCCCTGAAGGAGAGAGTCCCTGCTCCCTGCTTGGTCACATTCGTCACGTTGGCCCCAGAGCAGGCCAGTGGTGTCCCTGTGATTACTGCTCTTTCAGCTTCCCTTTGGAGCCCCTCTCTCTATAAGACTCAATCCATGGATGGGTTCCTGTATCAAATCAAAGATACAAACCTGGCCGTCCCCTCCATTTCTTTCCTGAGGGCACTGGGCAAAATGCCTCTCTATCTCACGTCATGCAGATTAACTTCTTACAGCCCAACCTATGAGTTCAGACTTGTCTGAATCCTAGAATGTATTCAGATAGGGACTTCTATTTTATTCATTTATTAAACTTTCTGAAATGGGAGTTTTGTCAATGAAAATAAAATTCTTGTCAGGACTAGAAGAAATTGAAAATGTAAGAGAAATGATATAAGGGAGTGAGGCTCTGTCTTTTCAATGTGCCAGGAAACAAAGGGACCTATTAAAATATAATATGTAGAAAACTCTCAACAGAAAGCACAAAGCCAAAGAGTTTAAAGAGCGGAGTAAATATTCCCAGCTGCTAGGAAATTCCTCAAGTACAAACTAGAAAAAAACAAAAGTAAAATACTGGAGTAAAATATCAAAAGACAACATTCAAGCAATAATTTTATCAACAAAATCAAGACTGATTAGAGAAGGTAAAATCAGGTAAGATGGAAGATATCTCTTACACACATTTTAAGGATGCAAGAAGAGAGTAAAGGGTAATAGTAGGCTCAGTAACTATTAACAGACTGAAGTTTAGCCCAAAGAAAAGGGAAAAAAAAGATTTTTAAAAGAAGCATCGCAGAGAATTGTTTCCAGAACAATGTATAGAAAAGACTAATTCTTTTATTTGTTTATTTAAATTACAGTTTACATTCAATATTATTTTGTATTAGTTTCAGGTGTACAGCATATTAGACAATTATATACTTTATAGAGTGTTCCCTCTGATAGTTCCAGTACCCAGCTGGTCCTTACGTAGTTATTACAATAATATTGAGTTATTTCCTATGCTGTACTTTTCATTTCTGTGACTGTTTTGAAATTACCAATCTGTACTTTTCAATTTCTTCATCTTTTTCACCCAGGCCCTCATCCCCCATCCTCTCTGTCACCATCAGCCTGTTCTTTGTATCTGTGAGTCTGTTTATGTTTTGTTTGTTTCAGACCCACAGGTAAGTGAAATCATGTGGCATTTGTACCCAAGAGCCCATCAATAGATAAGTGAATTAAAAAGCTGTGGTACAGATATAAAATGGAATATTACCCAGCCATGGAAAAGAATAAAATCTTACCATTTGCGACAGTGTGGATGGACCTGGAGGATGTTGTTCTAGAAAAGACTAATGCTAAGAGAACTGTGGTGGATCTCGTGATGTGCTGCCTGGATCCCTGGCAACCAGTGGAGCAACCTCAGCTACTGGGAGTGCTGTGGGCCTTCAGTTTACAGCTCATTCAAGGTCTGCCTCAGCTGGAAAGAGTCCCACACCCCTCCGTTAGGATGGCCCACAGCCCATACACAATGATGGTTCAATGCACTTTGACACAGCTGAGGACAATTCTGAAGGGCAATTCTAGTTTCATAGTGCCCCATGAACTTGAATGAGACCGCCATTAGATCAGCATCACAGCTTGATTTCCTCATCTCCCCTATTCTGCTTCTTCCTCTCCCCTCTTTATGAATGGATATTAGAAACAATTCTTAATTAATGTCTTGTCCACTAAAATCCATTTCAGAATCTGCATTCCTGAGGATCTAGCTTGTGAAGGAAGGTGATTTGCTTATATGAATAGGCATATATGAACTTATATGCCTTTTTATATAAATTAATTTGCTTATTCAAATGAATTTATATGAGACCTTAAAAATGAGTGGCATTTTAGTCCCTTTGGGCTGCTACAACAAAATTCCATAAACTGAGTAGCTTATAGACAACACAAAATAATTTTTTTATAGTTCTAGATGCTGGAAAGTTCATAACCAAGGTTCAGGAATTCAGTGGCTGGTGAGGACCAGCTTCATAAATGGTGTCTTCTCACTGTAACCTCACATTGTGGAAGAGGCAAGGGAACTCCCTCAGGCCTCTTTTATAAGGGTGCTAATCCATTCACAAGAGCTCTGCCTTCATGACCTAATTACCTACCAAAGACCCCCATCTCAAAATATCATCACATTGGAGATTAGGTTTCAACACATGAAGTTTGGGGGCACACAAACATTCAGCTATAGCAAGTGGTATAATAAATAAGATGCTACGCAGGGGAAGACCTTCTGTGTTTATATCCACATGGCTTTGTTCTTTGAAACTTCAAAAATTATCTGAGAAAACTTTTGGTTTTTAATGTCATATGCAAGAAAAGTCAATAGTTTAAAAAAACAAGTATAAATAAAGTGTTAAAGAGAGAAAGGAAAGAAAATTAGCTCTTGAGGCCACTAGCCCTGCTGATAATATTTTATATAAATCATATTATGAAGCCTAGTATGTATGGTAGAAAGATGATGAAAAAGGCACAATGTTCTGTCATTAGGAGATGAAGCATAGCTGCTAGTGAATTAAGAGACACAGAGAAGCCGGGGGGCTATATTAAACCCGTGAGCTGTTCCGTCAGAAAGAGCAAAGATGAAAGATGAAAGGCAAGTCCTAGTGAAATTTAGGTCCTTAGCTTTAGTTGATGCTTAAGCCTTCCATAGAGGAAGGATCTCCTATGTTGACCTGGGGAAATATTAGGTTTTGTAGAAGAATTCTGGTTCTTAAAAAGGGGGCTGGTAACTTACCATTATAAAATTGTTTCAGACTGAAGAAGCAATTTCTGGAGCCAACTTTCTCTCCATGGCTGGTTCTGACTATCGTTTTAAAAGTGTGTTGTATCAATGACAAGTTAAATTCAGACATTAAAAAGCACACTGTTATTCTATATTAATTGACATGAAAACAAGTCAATGGCATAATAAAAAATTTCAAAACTACAGGTTAATGACTTCATTAACTTAAAATACTGTATCTCCATAAGTGGATTTAGGTAGTCAGTTATCATTAGGTAATGGGATTTTGAAGGATATTTTATATACTTTAGTACTGGTTGAATGTTCTATGACAACATATAAACCCTGTTTTTAATATTCAGTAAATAATGAAATCAAAGAAGAACTCACAGACACACAAAGAATCAGTCTTGGGGTCAAGACTTTCCTGTATAATGAAAATATGAAGGCTTGTAAGTGTGAAGAGAAGAATTTGTCAAAAATGGTGACATAAATAGAAGTGTAAAATATCCCAACTTTTTTCTTTAAAAAGGAAAAGATTGAATTTAACCCAGTTATCAAGAAGTTGAAAGTCTTGAGAAACGTTCCTGCATGAATTTCTTGCTTTCCTGCATGGCCTTAGCTTTCTGAGTGAAGGACAGGTGTGCAGAGCAAACAGCCTGGAAGCTACAGAGAATGTGATCATCTGGAGAGACTTAGAGATGTGCCTGGGTAGGCACCCCAGGGACATTTGCTTTTCCACCCTGGGACATTTGCTTACTTCCCAGGACAATGAATCTCTCTCCCTAGAGGGAAGAATGGGAAGATGGCCCAGCAATTCCATTTATCGCAAAGTTTGCTAATTTGAGATTCCTTACTTGTGATGTACTCTTACTGCATGCACAGATAACATTTGATCCTCATCGCATCATCTGGGGACTGAGGTCTAGGAACCAATACATAAATGGTGCTCTGGTCACTGTTTTTGCTGTAACAAATGGTCTTCTTCTCTCACCCAGGGGTCTTGTATCCTTATATATATATATAGTTGGGACAGGCTAACTTGTTGTCTTTCAAGAAGAGTAAAAGCTTAGACCCCTCACAGTTTGGGATGTAGCAGAAATGAAGTGCAAATTGTGTTGTTTCATTTAGTGATGAAAAAGAAATGTAAATATTTTAAATTTAATAACCCTATGATAATAAAATGTAAATACTTAAAGCTCACAATCTTATACAGATATAAGGAGACAGGTTTAGTAACACATAATTATAATATCAAACTCAAATAGGTTGGACACTGGTAGCGTCATATCCTTCAGACATGATACATCCTTTACTAAGTTTCTGTTCAATAAAGAGCTGTCAAATTCAATGTATACATGCAGAAATAGAAATTAGATATGTATGTGTCTATATTATATTTATGATCATCATGTCTTCTTCAGCCTTCCTGTCTTCTTTCACCAGGTGTGGTTTATTTTGTTTTGGCCCCACCCTTCCTACCCAGTGCTTGCTTACTCTGTCTTCGCTGTGTTGTGATCGTTGCCCCAATATTTTTGACACCTTTCCTAACTCAGTTTTGAGATCCTCCATATACCGTTTTGTACTATGAGATACATTTTTTGGCCTTGAAGTTATCAATTTTGTCCTGTTTCTTGGAAGGACAAATAACAACCAATGGCCACCATGACTGATGGAGGAAGTGCTGTCTGCCCTGTTAATCATTCAGTGACCTCTGTTCACTCTTCTACAATGACTTCACTCCAAACACTATCTGGACCTTGAGAGTTTCTCCCAAGTACCCCAAGAGATAGGGGCACATATTGAGAAGGGTGAGTTGAATGTCAAGAATAGCTCTCCTGACCGTGCTCTTAAAATGTTACAGATACTCTGGCAGTGATAGCAAACCACTGGAATTCTTTACCTTCTTCATATTTGGTCAAGCTGCTCCCTCTCAACTGCTGATTTCTTCAAGTCCCAGTCTTACTGTTCATTTTCAGAACAAACATTTCTGATTGTTTTATTCAAAAGGTCTGCATCAGAATAGACTATAAATAGGTTTCCTGGAAAATTGACTATTGTTGCTTAAATGCACATTTATCAGAGAGCTCTAAAGAACTTTTAGTAAGTTTCTACATTTACATAAGATTAAGTTGCATCACAGCTATTACACTTTCAATGTCTTTATTTTTTCCTTTTTAATATTACTTTCTTACCCTTTTCTTTTCACTGAATTCTTTGAAACTTCAGCACTCTCCCCTTGTCAGCAAAAGTACTTGGGTGAAGTCTTTGGTAGGTAATATTGCATTGTTTCTAAGACTAGGATGGGTGTCCTTCTCTAACTAGGATGTCTTCCATTACTAAAGTCTCATCCTACCCACACTAAATATTGTTTTAAAAAAGACTCCCTCTCTTGTTCTGCCACTCAGTTTAAACTTCTGCTTCATAGGAGAGTGGAGGAAGGTAGAGGGGTGCAGAACAGAGATGTCACTAAATTGAAAGCACAGTTGACTCTTGACAACACGGTTTTGAACTACACAGGTTCACATATACACACATTTTTTGCAAGAAATGCTGTAAATATATTTTCTCTTTTTAATAATTTTCTTAACATTTTATATTCTCTAGCTCACTTTGTTGTAAGAGTACAGTATACAATGCATATAACATGCAAACTGTGTGCTAATAGACTGTTTATGTTATCGGTAAGTCTTTTGATCAATAGGCTATTAGTGAAGTTTGGGGAGAGTCAAAGATATACATGGATTTTTGACCACATGAGAGGTTCACACCCCTAATCTGCACATTGTTCAACAATAGTACAAGTGTTTGGAAGAGATATTATCTATGTCAATTTAATCCAGAAAGCTTTCTTTGAAATATCTATTCAAATTAGTCTGAGGCAGAGTTTTCTGTGGCACACCTTAAGTTGCCTGGGCACAGTAATTCCTCCTTACCTGATGTACCCAGTGAGGAAAACAGTGGAGGGAAACCTGCATCTCGTGGGTGATATTCCAGGGTTGGGATTAGCAAAGTGCTGGAAACCTGAATTAAGATGTCAGTGCTTCAGATCCCAACTGAGAGTTAATTAGACCTTTAAGTTCACCTGGACTTAGCTGAGGTACCAGCAAAAGACAGGCAACAGTAAAGGGTGATGCTAAAATTCAAAGTGCTTTTGTGAGGCCTGGGTTGGGATAAAATCAGGTTGGGACCTGAGGTGGGAAGGATATGACAAATAATGTAGGTGCGGGGGTATGGGGACAGCCAGAGTGGGTAAGGAGAAGAGAGGCTGGTAGGCAGGAATCTTTATCCTGCTTTGTTGTCAATACTGTTCCTCTAACTTGTTTCTTTCCCTCTAGCCTCTCTTCTTATGTTTATTTCTTTAGTAAACAATCACAGACATGTAGAATGCACAGGACATTGTGCTAGCAACATGAAAATTAGATAAGACAGTGTTCCTACCTTAGTAATGAACTTTTTATAGGAGATTATAGTCAAGGCCTATATTTCTTAAACTATGTGTAAAGAATCAATGCTGTTCTTATAAGCTATATTTTCTGACATTTTGTTTCTGCAGTCAAAGAAGTTTGGAAAATGCCTATAATATACAACTGTTGGATAATCAATGTTTATTAGCACAAGAAAGGTACTGGTATGTCCTGAAATACAGAATTTTTAAACCCATTATTTCATCAATTTATTTGGCCTATTATTTGTAATACCTTAAGTGTGGAATATTCTTTGAACATACACAGCGGGGTAAAAGTATGTTTATAGTTGTTGATATGAAAAATAATACAACAATTAATAATAATACAAGAATAAACTGTGTTTTACATACTCACCACTGTAAACCTACTTTTGCCCTACCCTGTATTTATAATGGGTGACTTAAAGTATTTGTCTGGTAAGACTAACAGCTAGATGTCCTATGGGCAATTTCTTTCTTTCTTTTATAAATTTAATCTTTATTGTATTTTACCCATTACCATTTAGTCCTCTTATACCCCCCTCCCCCGAACAATCACCACACTCTTGCCCATGTCCATGAGTTCTTTTTCCTTTTGGCCCAATCCCTCCACCCCCTCACCTTCCCCGGCTACACCAGCTGTCATCTGCTTTCCTTGTTAGTTCATCTTTTTCATTAGATTCCACATATGAGTGAGATCATATGGTATTTGTCTTTCTCTGACTGGCTTATTTCACTTCACATAATGTTCTTCAGGTCCATCCGTACTGTTGCAAAAGGTAAAACTTTCTTCTTTTTTACAGCTGAGCAGTATCCCATCGTGCAGGTGTCCCGTAGTTGTTTTATCCACACATCTACTGATAAATACTTGGGCTGCAAATGACACTGCAATGAACATAGGGGTGCTTATATTCTTTCGGCTTAGTGTTTTGGATTCCTTCAGATATATTCCCAGAAGTGGGAAAGCTGGGTCAAAAGAGAGATCTATTTCTAATTTTTTGAGATTTCTCCACACTGCTTTTGACAGTGACTGCACCAACCTACATTCTAGGGACAATTTCTACTGACTGCTTTTTTATAAAAAATGTATTAAATTTATTGATGTGACATTGGTTAATAAGATTATATAAATTCTAAGTATACACTTCCATAATAGATCATCTCTAGATTGCATTGTGTGTTCACCACCTAAGGTCAAGTCTCCTTCGATCACCATATATTTGACCTCCCTTTACCCTTTTCTGCCTCAACCACAACTTTTCTCCTCTGGTAGCCACATACCACTGTCTGTGAGTTTCAGGTTTATATCCCACATATGAGTGAAATCATATGGTTCTTGTCTTTTTTTCATCTGACTTGTTTTGCTTAGCATGATATTCTCAAGATCCATCCATGTTGTCACAAATGGTAGTATTTCATCATCTTATGGCTGAGTAGTATGTCATTATACATATATATAAATCACATCTTATTTAAACATCTATTGACTATTTTTTATTCTGTGAGTTAAACTTGCCTTGTGGGTAAGGATTGTCACACAGAGGGAGCTCTGAGTCAGATCAAATAAAAACAAGCCCTGAGAATGGAGCTCTTTGGTGAGCTGCCTGACAAGTCAAGTAGCAACAATTCTCTAGGGATGAAGTTTTGGGCAGTTCCAAAGCTGTTCTTTCCCCTCCGGTGTTTGCTGTGTTGCTGGTTTTCCCAGCTGCCATAGTTATGAAGCTGTAAATTTTAAAGGCTACAGAAGACCTTGAAGAGCAAGATGGGATTAGGGCAAGTTAAAATGTGACGAGCCCGACTGTTCTTTTGAGATTCTGCCATTTTTCTTGAATAAACACTCCTTGGGTTGTTACAAGCTTTTAGTTAGTTTCAAGAGTTCTGAAAAATTTGATTTGACAGTTTTTACCAGTGTTCTTATTGCTTTTATGGATGAGCAGATTTCAAAAAATCCTTACTCCATTATTCCCTACGTGCATTTTTTTTATGCCACTGTGCCTTTATGCCTGTTATCCCCCATGCTAGAAGTGCTCCTGTCCTCTGTTTATGCTGTATTCAGATGTTAAATGTCTCATCCTCAGTATTGACTTCACTGACCTCCTTATCTTCTTCCCCTTCCAGGAAGAATTATTTATGCCCCACATGACTTGTTCATACATTTTATAGCAGTAATCACATAACCTTATGCTCAGCTGTTTCAGAGTTCCACATTTGGTTATGAATGGTGTCTATTACACACCCCAGGGAGCACTGTTCATAGTAATCTTGAATGTGCCCTCTGGAGTTACATAATGAACAGTTTGCATGCTATACCTGGTTGGCTTGCATCTATCTCCACCAGGTATCATGAGATACTTAAAATAGAAATAGGGTCTAATTCAAATGTGTTTGCCCGAGATTAAGTCCAAAACTTCTCCAAAGTACATACTTAATAATTTAAGAAATGAATAAATGGAATATATCCTCCTTATCCTTGTTATAGATCATAGGCAGGTTCTTCTTTAGAAAAATTTATAATGTAGAAAATGAACAAGAAATCCAAATAACTAAACTAAGGTAAAGATCTCAACTGTCATGCGTTAAGAATAAAATTCCTATTATTTTCAAAGCAAGGGAGGATGATTAGCAAATTTAATGAATTGACCTTCTGTTTATTATGGGATTTCTACTTAATTCATGCTTTAGGCCTTAATTATACAGGTTCCCATATGTCTTATTAAGAAGTCTTTAGGTTGCAAGAAACAGCAGCTGCCTAGAAATAGCTGAAGTAAAGAGGAATTTTTATAAGGAATCAAAAGTATTTCATGAAAATCAAGTACAAAACTTGAGCAGAATCTCTCAAGAAACTGAAAGGCAAAACTATAAAGTCCATAGCCAAGGTTATGGACTCTCTGAGATCACTCTCTTTAATGCGTATTTCTTCTCTCTGCACATTAGCTTTGTTTTTTTCTTTCTCCCAAAAGACCTACTTTCTCTGGATCAGGATGGGTAAGATCACCACAGTCCAAGCCTCAAATTCTCTCTCTGTTAAGTCATCTTATCAAAACTAACTAGAGCTTCTGAGTCTTTGTTTCAATTCCCACAAGAGTGAAATTGTTGGACAAGCAGGGATGTGACTGCACTCATGGGGTGGGTTACATGGCCCACTTGCTACCAACTTAGAGAAAATGGGCAATGAGGACAGTGCTATAGGAGACAGAGAGTTTAACTGGATAGGCATCTGCATTAGTCTGTTAGGGCCATTATCACAGAATCACAGACTGGATGGCTTAAACAATAGACACATTGCTCATAGTGCTGGAGGCTAGGAGTTCAAGATCAAGGTGCCTACACGGTGGTTTCAGGTGACACTGCTCTTCCTTGCTTGCAGATGGCCACCTTGGAGAGAAATCTCTGTTGCTTCTTTCTCTTCCTTTAAGGAAACTGGTCATATTGGATTAGGGCTCCACAATTAGGACCTCAGTTAACCTTCATTATTTCCTTAAAAGCCCTATCTCTGAATATGAGGGTGAGGGCTTCAACAATGAGTTTTAGAGGGACGATATTCAGTCTGTACGTCATCTCAGAAGGTAGCTATTGTGCCATATAAAATGACTTCTGAGTTTACTTTTGGAGTATAATGCATACTGTTTTATTTACTAACAGCCATTAATGATCTAAGCCTTGTCAAAGAATAATGAATTGATTTTTCTTCTTCTTCATGACCAATATCCTCACATGTGTATATGCATGTGTAGAATATCTTGTCATGTACATTCAATTCTCAATTATCAAAACTAATGAAGATATAGAGTAGATATTTGGTTTACCTAGAAATAAAGAGTATTATTACAACTGTCTATTCTAATAATCAAGTTTCCTACAGGAAGAAACAATACAATTCAGAAGACTCACACACTTTTGAGTGAGTAGGAAGAGATGTTCTGTTGGAGTCATATAGACATCTCCATTCTACTGATATTGTATTCAGTAAGAAGGAGGTTGCACAGAAAAAAGCATGAAACCAAACTCAAAATAACAGAAGTAAGTAGACCTGGCAGAAAACTAAAGGAACTCTTTATAGTATACAGAGGCCAATTTAAATACAGTAAATGAACCAAGTAGTAACTCAGAGAATTGTAAATAAACTCATAGGGACCAAAACAGTCCCTTTCTAAACAAATGCTGCTTAACTGTCACTGAAAGCCATTCACCCAAAGCCAATGACTTATTCAAATATTATCCAGGTGCCATTCTGAAAGCAAAAATTCTAATATCATCTCAGAGGCTTAGGGATATTGTTCTGCTCCCAGCAAATATTTCTGAGCATTTTTGTTTCTCCAGAAACTAGTAATATGGAAACATAGTTAAATCTTGGATCATTCAATGACTGTCCTGTGCAATGCTCCCCTAATTCTGCTGTGCCCAACTCAGCTGCCAAAACAAGGGAAGGAAACCAAGCAGCACAAACACAATCTTACATACTCAGAACATCTTAATTTCATGTAAGATTACTAACAATCAGGCAACTCCCGTAGAAAATAAGAAATAGACTAAAATCAACCATATTTGTCAATAAATTACTAATTATAATTTTTATGTCGCAAAGCTATGGAGTATAGGCAATGTAGACTAATGGTTAAGAATAAGGACACTGGGCTTAGAATGTCAAGGTTCAAACCCCAGCTCTACCACTCACTAGCTGTGTAACCTTAGACAAATCACGTAATCTCCCTGTGCTTCAGTGTCTTCATTATGGAAACAAAGATAATAACTTCTACTTCATAGCATTGTTGAGAGTATTAATGAATAATAAATATAAATGCTTAGAGAGTTTCATGGCACAGGGTCAGTATTATGTTCATTTTTGCTCTAATTATAATTTCTGTTACTTCCATGTTAGCTACTATGGCAGACAGACTCCAAAAATGGTCTTCCATGATCCCCACTTCCTGGTATTCACGCCCTTGTGCAATCTTTTCCCCTTGAGTGTGGATAGGACCTGTGAGTTCCTTCTAACTGATAAAATGCAGCAAAGGTGATGGGTGCCATTTTTATGATTAGGTTACAGAAAACCGAGACTTCTATCTTGCTCACAGACTTTCTCTACTGCTTCATTGGTTTGCATGCATTAATTAAATGCACACATGCACATGCACACATACACACACACATAGGAGAAGCTTATGTGACGAGGAATTGAGGGTAGTCCCAGCCAACAACCACCGGCAACTGAGATCCTCAGTCCAGCAACCGATGAGGAATTGAATTTTGCCAACAACCATGCGAGCTTAGAAGTAAACCCTTCCCTGGTAGAGCC